>NW_027286514.1:10263109-10908109 GCF_022747635.1 Hetaerina americana | reverse complement strand
TTTAAGCATGCCAGCGGAGGAGATTGCTTGGTGATAATTTAGTAATTTCAATAAATTTTATTCTCAATTAGTTTTTATTCATTTTAAACCGTCAAACTTGCCCAATGAAATTACGATAAAGATATACACGTTTAGTATAAAAGGTATCGAGACGTGTGGGATAAATAATTTTTTCGGAAAATTTTATAATTCCTCAAAATGCTTCAAAGTACTTCCCCTGAGCGTCGATAAACTTTTTCCAGAGGTTTTTTTACGACTCGAAGGCTCTCTGGTATGCGAATTCTGGAAGGTCCTCAACGGTATTTAGACGACACTTAGGGTCCCATGGTGGTGCCCTTTGAGGGAGGATTTCACTTTTGGGAATTAAAAATAGTCTGCTGGTGCCAAGTCGGGACTGTAAGGGGGTTGGGGAATCGTCGTGTCGCGTTACGAAGGAGATATTTGTAAGCAGACACCCGACTCTGCTTTTGGTCGTCCGTCAAGACCTTCGCGACGAGTTTAGTACGGTTCTTTCACATCGTCAAATTTTTAGTGATAATGGTGTTCACCGACATTTTATCAATGTCAATACGATCTGTTTTTATGCGCACTTTTAGCCGACGGTCTGAATTCAGCACTTCATGCAAACGTTGTACGTTGTCGTCGGCTCTAGACGTCGACGGCCGTCCAGTGCGGGGCTCTTCCTCTACACTCTCTCGACCATCTTTGAAGAGCTTGTGCTATTTAAAAACCGTAGTTTGTGACATGTGTTTATCCTTGAACATTTGAAAAATCATTTTCAACTTCTCCGCATTGGATTTTCGTAGTCCATAACTAAATGTAATGGCGCACCACTGTTCAATCGTTCGCTGCATCATGCGCTTGCTCCGAGTCAATCGATAGGGCTGCACTAAAAAACACCATCTAGCCTAAACGAACCCCCGCAGGCGATTAGCGTTTGTCGTGTGTTGAAGGTCAATCCCCCCACCACTGAGCCTGCGCAGTGCGAGCGCGCTGCACGTACATTCAAGTCAGGAAGAAATGTTCCCGATACTTTTTATCTGAACCATGTATGTGGCCGTGAAACAGTTGATTGTTTTATTAACAATTGAAAGTTTTATCAACTCTCGATAATTGTTTTGTGAAGTATTTATTATACATTTTAGGTTACATCGTGATTTATAACTGTTTAATACAATCAAATGGTCAATATGCGCAGGATATCTTTTAGATTTAAAAAATTCTATTTCGTTTTAATCGTAAAAAAATACTCTTCATGTTCTGTAGGATATTCTTTGTGCGCTATACACAACATTTAATAAAAAAAGAGTTGTAATAATTCAAACTTTTCGTAAAGGTAAAGTTTAGAAAAATTTATCTCATCAATGAATTTTTAGATTATTTGTTCGTGTATTTTTTTAAGCTCTTATACAATGTTCTGCGCCATGTAAGTAAAATATTTTTTATGACATTCTAAGATCAAGTCTCGCATCTTCACAAACCTTTTAAAAGACATAAAATGGTGTTGGGCATTATTAAAATGGCGTTCTTAGTTCTGAGCCCTTTCTTTCCATTCGGTCCCATTTTTGCGCCTAAAGCCATCCTCTCCTAAACTTCTAAATACCTAACATCCGGGGAAAATTTCGAATGCTGGTATAGCGATAAGGTGATCATAGGCACAGGAGGAAAATGAATGTTAGAATTATGTTTATTTTTAGTTTTCGCAAAATTGGACCGGCCAAAAAATTCTCCATAAAACTCTCGAGGGATTTAGCATTTAAGTTCGCCGTCCGATATACTTATTTTCATATCCTTACTGCTAAGTATCCAAGTTTTGCATTGATTATTCAAGTGGATTTCTAGCTAGATAGATGCATCCAAGTTACTCAATTACGGTATTTACTCGCTCTCGCGAATGATTTACACCCCAGTCGCCTTTTTGAAGTGGAATTATGAAACTAATCCCCGCTGATTCTTTCTTTTCGTCGCATTAAACGAAGTCGCCAAAGGTTTTCGCGGATTTACGTCATACCCAGGAAAATAATTCATAGTCAGAAGTGAAGATAATTGGTGTTGCCTCTGTAAGAACGTTTGAACCAAAAAATACTATGCACCTCTTTAATTGAACGTCCCTTCAAATATTTAATGACGTGATATAATAGGTAATATTTGCAATATATAATACCTATACAATATAGCATTTCATTGTTACATGATGATAATATTTGCAGTATATATTGAGTATAAAATTTAGAAATTTCATTGCCGCATGGTGGATTTCTCGTCACCAATTATCTTCCCTCAATGCCGAAACTGTCCATCATAGAAGCATAAGCTACTGCTTTTGGTTAGATCAATTTATATAGTTTTACCCAAACAAATTACAAATTTTCTTTCCCTCAACGCTCGCCAGCTTTTCATTTGGACTTTTTACTCAAAAAGTACGGCATAAGTAACTCCTGCAACAACCAGGTGATGACAAGCGATAAAGATAGATAGATAGAGGTCTTTATTTGTAAACAGAGCCATCAAAATAACCGAATGTGAAAAAAAAATTTTAACCGATTGATTTTATTGAAGATGAGAAAGATCAACCTTTCAGTACTACTGTATGACAACAGAAAGCGATAAAACTTCGACCACATGCATGAACTCTTTTCTCGTTTTCTGGATCGTTAACTGGATTTTAGGCAATGGCTTATTTTATAAAATTATACTATACTCTATGTATTATAGTATACTTCATGATGTGTATTTTTTGTGTAACATACGTACACTTTGAGTGCACTAGTGCAACGCCGTGTTAAACTAAGAAACATCAAATTGTATATTATGCTTACTGTAGTGATTCAACAAAACATCCTCATTAGACGAAAGCAGCTGGCGTTGGTCCATCTTATTAACTAATGAAAAGGTTTATCGTAATCTTTTGTTTTGGATGGTTAATAACCGGTTGAAAAATCAGGTTGATAAGTTTGAAAACTCTCAAATGTTTTATATTAACTTTACGTATTATCATAGCTTTAGTAACAATTATTTCATTTTTCTATTATGATAACCTGTCACCTCGAATGTGGAAGGCATAAGTCAAAACTTTTAGAAATACCTACAGCTCTATGGAGTTTCCAAAAATCACCACCGGATTAGGATTTTTATTTTAAATAATAGACACTTTCTCATTACACATCTCCCCTATTTTAGCTGCATGCTGTGTATTTTTCTGGTCTCACATAAGACTATTGTCGTGGTCTTTCTGGAAGTACCCATTTTGATAAAATCTTGCGATCAATAAAACTATCATATAATTTAAAACTCACTAAAAATTACGATAATAATTCAGTGTCCCTGGATGTAAATTACGGCTTCGCTCTCAATAACACGAAAAAACTAATCGAATAAGAAGAAGATACACGCGGAACTAGTTCCCAAAACGTTCTCTTTAGATATTTTAAAACTCGTCTCATCCGATGACAACTCTCGGAGAATCGTCTTTTCCAGTTGTTTATTATTTATTTTTTAGTGAGCTATATTAATTACACCAGCTGCGTAGTAGTCTCCTATAACGTTTAAATCATTGACGTGATATTTCTTCTCCTCCTTTTAATGTTGTAGTCATTGATGCTGAATTCATTTGGCCATAATAAGGAAAAATTTGCACTTTCCCATCTAGTCTCTTTTCTCTTGGAAAATAATATCGCTCGTCATTATTTTACTTTTCAAAATAATCAAGTTTCTTAATGTTACCTCAGACTGCTGATTTTTCCATAACGATAGCTCAGATTCCAACACCGTCTCACACTTCCTCGTCCAGTACTTTATTCCTACTTGATCGATTCCGTCGGATGCCAATCTATTATATTTGAATGTAAATGCCTAACGGTATATTTCATAAAAAATGGCATTTTAGAGCATTTTTTTTATCATCTTTGCTTTTGAGAGCCTCTGTCACTTTTCCCGCAGAGGAAAGAGATATGGAAGAGAAAGGGGAGGGAGAGGATTTGAGCAGCCGAAGACTCGTCGAGGAATCCGCAAAGGGGATGGCGGGACTGCGAATGGAATGATAAGAGAGAGGGAAAAGGGCCGGCAGTTAGGGGAGTCGTGTTTGGAGTGAACGCAGTGTGGCTTAAGGTGAGAGGTTAAGAGGAAGTTGCACGAGGACATTTCGGACCGAGGCACATAATGAGGAACGCGGTCGGAGTGTATCGTTTTGCAACGAGGAGGGACATCACGTCCCCATGCTGTCGTTCCCCTCCCCGCCTTCGCCGTCCTTTCCCCACCGCTCCCGGTGCACCATCCCCTCCCTCCTGCTGTCGTTACGTCTAGTCCTTAAAAGGGCGAAGGATGCGCAGTTAATCCTCCCTCTCCCACCACCTCCCTTCCCCCCCCCACCACCACACCCTCCACGCACTCGGTCCATGCACATTTAAGTCATTTGAGTTTGCGAATGTTTCCTCCATCTTAGTGGTAATGGTCTGGGGACGACTGCCCTGCTCGTGCAGAGCTGAGATCTCCGCCACGAATCCAGCGTCCCTTTAAAATGTTGCAGCAGAGGATCGACGTGGCAGCGAACCTCGCGGGGGAAAGGGTGAAGAGAAGTAAGTTAAATGTAATCAAAAAATAGCTTAAAATCAACTTTTGAATGCTGAAAGGTATGCCTCTGTGGAGCAGGTGAAAGGGGTGTAGCGTTAGACGTGGGATTACCAGCCATCGGTGGAGAAACGTTTTTCACAACATAATGTAGTGTGATATGATATAAAGGATGAACAAAGCAATAAAACATAATTTTAGCCGCAACCAATTGAATTATATTTATTTGATTGACTAATTTACTCCTATCTGACATTTCAAGAGCATGAAAACAAGAAATGGATCGAATGAGGACATGAATTAGAATTAGAATAAATAAATGAATGAATTAGAATAAATAAAAATGTATTGTGCATAGATACGCCACGAGATATACGATTTACGGCCGAATAATGATAATTTTATTTGGCATTTTACAAAAACCCAGCAAATGGTTAGCAGATAAATTAGTTATTTTCCTTTTTAAGTTTCACCATACTTTGAGTAATGAAAACATGATCTTACCCATTAAAATAATGTAATATAAACGAACTGAAAACTGCACAAAGAAATATTTTCTGTATGAAATAGATAAAAAATAACCGCAGACAAATTAAGAAGGTGAAAAGGGAAACTAATTAGACGGATTCTGAGGTAAGGCAGAATGCTGAGCACGAAAAAAAACAAAAAAAAATTGGGAAAGAAGTGTAGACAAAGGCCAGAATGGGATGTACGGTGAATCTAGTAGTGAAAGGCTAAACCTCGGTGGAAGCATAACAAATATGAATGAAGAATCAAGGATATTTCAAAAGACCAATTCCCGTAGTTCTGTCAAATGACAAAGACGCTTGAATTTCGCATCAAAATTCATTTAACTGAGTAAATACTACCACTTGTGGGAACATAATCATTTCTGTATATAAATGACGCTTTCACCTTTTATTTCGTAAATTTCTTTCTTTTTATTTTCTTTCGTGCAGTTTCAATGAAATATATAGGGAAAAAATATCATTATGAGGTATATCATTTTAATATATTGGCTCACTAGAATGTTCATAGATGGCAATGCTCTCACAATTGTCGTTTAAACGCGATTAATGGGTATAGTGAAGGGGGCAGATATTTTTCGAGGAGGGGTACAAACGTTTCTAGGTTTTGTTGCCATATCACCGCTTCAAGTTGAATCTCTGCTCTGTTCTAGATAGTGGTAAAACATAAATTAGTCTAGAAATCAAAAATTTTTATTAAATCCAGCTCTAATAAGTTGTTTGAACCTATCCAATCCTACAATTCTAAAGCGCTTTTATGTGATTTTTTCGAATAAATTTTCGTGATATTTTCTTGAAAATATTCTATTTTAATTCAAGAAATAAAAGTCGTACCTGGCAGAATAGTTGAACTGGGTTTCCAAAGCTGGATGCAATCATTAAATTTATTTTTTCCTGATTATCAGTCATAATGATTGAATTAAGCGAAGCTGCTTATGCAGCATATCTCATGACGTCCTGTTATCCTAAACGTTCTTTATATTCATATGTTTTGCAATGGACAAAGCGTTATTATTTGTGTTATTTCAATTTTGAATATACTTAAACAAAACTTTTTTTATATTTGAACGTTTACCTCTGTAGATAATGTTTATGCAAATAAACCTTTTTTTCTAGTCCTTGAATTTAGCATTAGGCGCGAATTATTTGAGTTGATTCAGTTTCAAAGCTTGATATTGCAAAGAAAACGACAAATAAAGCTAAAAGCTAAGAGAATCGCGAAAACGTCTTTTTATAAAAATGGCTCGAAGTTTTGCGAAAACATAATTATCAAAAATGCTTTTGTTATGGATATACATAATATCATATTGAATTAACAATCCATTTCTGTTACATTTCATTCCTGCTCCTTTTATGACTGACTTCTGTCTTTTTTTCTCATTCACTCCGAGGCATATAGGCTTATTTGTAGCGCCCCTGATAAAGTTGGTGCCTCTTTGTAAGAATAAGTCTTGGGCGCATGAAAATTGAAATTCCTCTGTCCCCCAGCGAGGTGAGATCGAATTCTTGCGCGAAAAATGTTCTTCTCCTTCCAAAGGCAGGTGAAAGCGAGCGGCGAGTAGGTATTAACAACGAGCAACCGGCATAACTGTAGGCGGAGGCAGGATGAGAAGGGTGTCAAGGGGAACAAAAGGGCCCTGCTTTCGAGCGCACCCTTTCCATCCGCCGCCCTTACTTCCCCCTTCTCTCATACTGAGGCATTTAATTAGGGCCACCTGCGGGAGTGTTCTTCCTCATCAAGTATTCAAAAAGTCTCGGGGAGAAGGCCGCCCGTACGAAAAGACGGAAAAATTGATGTGGAGAAATGGTGCAGGTTATTCTATTATTGAAAACTCCCCTGCTTCGTCCTTTTGTTTCTTTTCATCCCCCTTCTCCCCCCTCCTAAATGCCCTCTTTTCCCTCTCCGTTTTTCCCGTCTCCTTTTCTTTGCAAGCAGTTATCCACCTCGGGATTTTCCGAGGGTTCGTATATATCCTGCGTCATCATCTCGGAAATAGTGGCACCCACTTTTAAAGATGCCATTTCCGACATCACGCTGGAGTTCAATTTTCTTCCGCTTGCGCAAAGGCTGGGCAATCGGGGAAATAATAGGAGATAGAAAGAGAGAGACGGAGAAAACAGAAAGAGTGTAATGTTTATCCAGCTCGCTAATAAATATTTCCAAAGGTAAAAGCACCCAGAGGAATTTGCTTTTCCTTGGATTTGTTTCTCGAAAGTTCTTCAAGTTTATGTCCCAAACAACTTTCGTTTGCTATTTGAGAGAAAAAATTGGTCGGGCTACTAAGCTCGTGACTTTCTTGGCTTGTACATCAAAATAAAGTAGTCATAAAAAGTTCAAGGAATGCATAAACGTGTCCCAAACTCGTGAGTTATCATTATACTTCCTCGATAGAAGACTCTACTCTCTGGTTGAGCGTAGAAGACCAAAATATCAAAACAATTTGATAATTTTAATCAAAAATATCAAAAAAGTTTGAAAATTACGAAACGATTTAAAAGATCACTGTGTCCATGTTAATTAGTGGACTTTCATTTATATTTGATTTAAATCTAATGTGAGATATAAGAATTTTTCACGAATATTATTTTTAAAACCACATAATGACATAAAGTTACCGTTTTCACTGAAAACGTTTTTTCATGCAATTTTTCTCCAAAAGTGTCATTTCCATCAGGTGTGACTAGGAATCAAGAGAACCTTAATATTCCGTTGGAATATTTTCTTATGCGACCATGGTTTTGTTGCAAGGGCACATCATCAGGTGACATTGGTGTGTGTATGTACGTATGTGTATATATATATATATATATATATATATATATATATATATATATATATATATATATATATATATATATATATATATATATATATATATGCATGTATATGTATATATATTTACATATACATAATTGTACATAAATACCTTCATAAAAAATGACCGTGGCGAGGAATGGAGAGTATTTTGAGATGGAAGGAGTGGAAGCGGATTCCTCACCGCTTGCTTGCAGTTTACCGGTTTCTACGCTTGCAAGTATTATCATCAAGACACTCGCACACTCACGCGACCATTTGGTAATTGCGTTCTAGTCATAAAAACCGTGATCGATACTTTCAAATAACTTATTGTTTGAAAGCCAAGTATATTTCATAAACTATGATTACATGCCGCAAAGTTCAATCTGTTACTAACCTTGAAAATTCAAATTCAATTTCATTTCCCCTCACAGTCATGTGCTCGTATTTTTTAACGACTGGCTTTTTACAATATAGCGTTAAAGGGCGAACTATTAAATTTTTATTTATGGGTTTGTATTTCGGGGAAAATAGAATTAGAGTGTTATACACATTACGTTCACAAATACTCGCAGTAATTCCTTTCTTCTTTTGCTCTAATCATAAGAGCAGCCGATTCACTTGCTATGAAAAATAGCACTTTTACCAGTTAAATGTAAGGCTGCTTGTTCGAATCCTACATTGGCCGCGTATGGTTAAAATAGGTGTACAGATAAAGATTACGTTCAATTAAAAATTATCATCAATTTTTTTCAATTCAGTAAAAGATAAATCGTCTTGAACGTTACCATTACCGTTTTGCACGTAAAAAAGTTTTTATAGCCTAAATTATTGAGCATTACATTTTGGTTAAGAAGTATTAAAGCCTATTCTTCGAAATCAATTCGATTTTAGATCGAGAAGTGGACGAAAATCGGCATTTCAGGCATATTATTATTCAAATGGTTTCTCCTTTCTTTTTTGCCCAATTTCTCTCTCGTGTTGTGGCCACAAGGTCGTTTTCTTTTCGAGAATTTGGAAGAATTTATCGTAATGCGATCTGAACCAATAACTTCGCGTCGAACAGATATCTGTGTATCCGGGCGCTGGGTACAAACTTTTCCACAAGTTGGATAACTTTGCACGTTTATCACTCCTGAGACTATTGGTAACCTCTTAGTTTTATCTTTGCTTTGGGTACGATGTCTCCTTCTTCTCCGTTTATTTTCGGAGTTCCACCAAGTTGCAAGCTTTGAGTATTGTGAATGAAGATCGTCTTTCTATTCATGCATCAGGAATTCATTCAGAAACCACTATTTTGATAGATTGATGACGTAAGAACGAATATTAAACTGTTACAGTTAGATTTTTGGGACACGGGATGCTATCTCTTGAGGATTGGTCACCAGATATGCCACAAAGATATGCTGAAATAATCTCACGATTATGATTTTATTACTTGAGATGATTTTTTTATTCTTTAAGAGTTAGAACTTCAACTATTTACTGAAATTTGACCAACTGCCAATTTTGAACATATGATAATCACAATGAAGGATGTTTCAAGGACCTTCCCTCAACTACAGTTAGTTGGTACTTTCATTTTGATATTAGCGGTACGTGATTGGTACATGATCGCTGGGACGGCTCGGAGTGTAATCGATCCGTAAACTTCTCTCTGGAAAATGCTTCGTGTACATTTCGACATATATAACCTATCACATATTTGATTCATTATATATTTCGACATATATAACATATATTTACGACGACATTGGAACTGGAAAATCTTTAGGGTGCCCTATGTACACGACACTCACCAAGGCCCTCAGAGAAGGATCGACAGCAAACCATTTTTATCCTAATATGAATATGCAGGTAAGATTTTAAATTATTCACTAGCCATTTGCAGTAAATAAAAAAACATTGTATCTGGACAACGTATGCTGTATAACTATAATGGACGAGAAGATTCAGCACGTTCGAATCTCTAAATCAAATATTTCCTCCGAGCGATCTTCTCTGCAAGAAAGAAAACGCAAACGATGCCCGGACGCAAAAAAATTAGCGGTTGCAAAGAACATAAACAGGTACACGCTCATTTTTTTTAATTTTATTGAAGAGACTCAGCATTAAAATCCGTGAAAAACAGATCGGAACGGCAGTCGCCTTGACTCCTCGCGTTCCCGCATGTGAGAATAATGACTGCATTAATTGGCTCCCAATGCCCAAGAGCCAATCTATTTTTAGCGCCACCTGTCCCAATTAAGTCGTTAAAAGAGAAACTTAATAAAACGTCTAATTTCAGCCGAGACGCTGGCTCCCTCACTTTTTTCCAGCATTCCGCGTTTCAGATATACGTAAGGAGTGCCGAACACTTAACGAATAATCATCCCCTCACTCCCCGTCGCGGACCCGAATGAGAGAGGGCGCCTGACTTGAGTGTCTTTTAACATGGCCGTTGACCTCGCATATCGACTTCGCAGAACTTGGATTGTAGTCCCTTTTTACAGTTTCCGCAGCCTGGTTTTGCCGCGGTCCACGAGGTTGAAATTTTGCATACCGCTTCCCCAGCTTCTGTGAAGCGCGAAAGTTTGGGTGAGGGGGAGGAGGGGGGTGGGAATTGGGGTGGATGCCCGCCAATCCATCTACCGTCTCTCTTCAAGCGTTCTGCTTTCCGCAGAATCCGATAACCTCCACTTCGTTTTATTTCGCATGCCTCTTCCGTTCGGAATCCCTCGTTTCGTTCGGCGTGGGAGTATTTGCCATGCGTTAACTTTGGTGAATCAGTCCGCGGTTGCCTCTCACGGAGTTTGCGAGTTGGGTTCCACTTGAGTGGGTGGCGCCTCCACTGGAACACGAAGTAACCTTTCAACGCATTGCTTATTTTTCAATGGTATATGAGTGTACATGTACAAAGTAGCCATTTAAAGATTCGAAAGGAGGTGTGCGCTTGGCAAGCGTTCTCCATTTTCCAATAAGAGACAGAAAAAATAATATTCCTTATTTGGATTCTTCTGAGATAACTAAAAATATCAATAAATTTTCCTGAAACCAATAAATGGTTCATTTTGATCGAGTGCTTAAACATTCCTTTCATACTTTTGAAACCTTAAATGAATAATGTATTATTAATTAGCAGTAGTCTACTGGCTTTGTGTAGGTTTCTGGTTAACCCTGGAACTACAAACTACTGTAAGTATTAACCCTCAATATCACGACAAAATATCCTTAAACGCCTAGACTGCATATCATAAATACTCATTCGTTAGCTCTGCATACTTTCTTTTACCCTTAAATCCATTTGTTATGCTTAATATTTTACCTCTAGCACGCTTTTCATGCATCCTTCCTTCTATTATTTTATCATTTCCAAGTATTTCTTCCATTCATTTATCCTATCCTCTCCAAATTTCTCCCAACACCCGTCTCTCGTCCCCTAATATACGTAGAGCTTTATCGTTTATTTTCATTTCTGTCCATTTTATTTTCTCTATTCTTCTCGATACCCACATTTCGAGGGCCTCCAATCTATGCTTATCCTGTTTTTTAAATGACCAAGTTTCCGAGACACAAAAAACTACTCTCCATATTTTTTTCACTATTTATTTTCAATATTTATCCTATTATGAGTCTTTATCTCGCTCTCACCGTGATCAGGGACTTATTTTTTCTTCCTCTCTCAAAGGCGAAATCAAATTTTCATATTTTATGACGATGTCACATTCTCAAGATATGCAGATATAATAGGGAACAGTAAATCCTTCGAAGGATACTTCATGTAGTACATTGACTATTCATATACTTCCTCTGACTCTGAACACAGATGACCAATTTGTGTGTATTTTCCGTAATTCCCACAGTCATCAGCGTTTTGGTCAATGAACAGCCTTGTTAGTAATTATTCTTGGCGATACAAATTTATTTCATCCTTTGCGCCAGACGTCTTTAAAATGCAGCCAAGTTCGCAGAAATAAGCAAGGCAAGTGTATTAGCCGACAGTTGCCAGGTGGTTCAATTTAAGGAACCTACGAAAAAAGACGCAATTTCGTTTCGCTAATTTGGATATGTTGTAATTAATGCATTTGCTAACAAAATTTCACGTCAATTATTAGCTTTTTCACAGCATCTTTCACTGATATTAAGTACCAAACAAAGTTGTTCCTATTGATTTCACGTTTTTTAACCATTAAATGGTGAATGATTTCAATTATTTTTTCAAATTATTTTATTAGACTGAATCGAGAAATAAATTTTTCGCTGTAAAATGATTTTCCATGGCATATGTGTATGCAATGATTAGTAAATTTAATTTGAGGCAATTTTAAATCTGAAATATATAATTGATTGCATGATTGAATAATCATGTCCAGTTTTCAAAATCGGATTTTTCTTGTAATTAAAATTCCCTCTCTTAAACTATATTTTTGAATGAACTGCATAGCCTTCGTTATTTATCTATTATCCAATTCAAAATAATATAAATTGTGAATATGCTAACCGAATTAGCGAATGACCCTTGGCATTGCCATGTATGTTGAGAAAAACGCAATGGCATGCGATATTCGTGCAATTTATTCTCCGCCATATCAATCTGCAAAAGCAAATTTTGAAGGTTTACTGCTTTGCCCTTTTCGAAATGAAATGGCGCGGTACAGGCTAGGACAAGCAGAGAGTTTGTTGTCTCCGTATAACTCGCAAAGGGTTCCTGGAAAGCAATTGAGTTCGGCCCCATTAAGCTTAAAAAATGTTCGTGCCTAGTCAGAACCTTCGTCCTTCGATTCGAAAGCTTTGCTTCGGTGATTTTCGACTTGGATCTGATTAGGGCTGAGAAAAGTCATATAAATATTCCCACAGTTTACGCGTCCATCAGGTGGACTAAAAACTTGGAAAACTTAAGTCATTACAGTGCCTTGGGTAGAGGCATTGGCAAATTCAAAGTATTTCCCATCGGGCTGAAAATTCATTTCGTTCAGATTTCATTGGTAGTTTTTGAATCAATGCGTACCTTGTTTCAGGTTCCGTACAATGAGTATCGTGACTGGTTCCAAAAACCAAAATTTATTACAGTTATCATTACAATTCCTTAATAATCTTCGAAATACATTTCTCCTGCATCGATACACTTAGTTTGGCGCGTCTGCCACTCGTCAAAAGCCCATTGGAAGTCGGTTTCCGGAATACTGTTGAGAGCCTTTGTCGTCGCCGCTTGAACCGCTTCGATGAAATCGAACCGATATCCTTTGAGCTCCTTTTGAGCTATCCTTTGAGGTAATAACGTTGTAGAGAAAATATTCATCTTCCTGGACGCAGTCCAAAATTTCTTGCGAAACTTCCACCCGCGACAGTTTTTGTTCCTCGCTCAATACTTACGTCACCAGATTCACGCACACTTTCCTCATCGCAAATTCCTCTATTACAATGATAAGGACAGTTCCGACTAAAAGACCGGTCTCCTCATTGATTAGGGCGATGGTAAAACGCTTGTCAGAGACCAAAACGTTTTTCACTTCGGTAGGCAAGCGACAAGAGTGTATTTGGGTTGGTGTTTTCTGAATTGATACGGAGCCCTTTAATAATGGCCCATCTTTCCCATTCAGGTAGAATTTGCCTCGGGTAGTTGCTCAAATTTTAAAGGGATTCCATGCGACCACGGGCAGGGTGGATTAATAGGATATGGTGTTTCTGGAAGGAGGAAGGGAAGCTAGTATCCAGCAAAGGAGGAGGAGGGTCCATGCGGCAACAATGGTATATTGACACGAGTAAAGAAATGGGTCAGAGCGCGGAAGTAGGAACGAGAAAGAGGAAGAAAGAGAAAAGGGATGCCGCGAGGATTGAGTGGCCAGGGAAGTGGGATCAGCAATAGAGGGGCACCGGGCATTTATAGCGGAGGGAAGGGATGAATGTAAAACCGTTTGAAGCGAGAGGGTCGGTGCGAGGGTTGGGGCAGATTGAATAGGTAAGTTGGGTTCAAGGGTCTTTTGAGGATAGTGTAATGTACGATTGAGGGAACAATTGCAGGCAAATCGAAAAAAAAACACTTCTTCTCTAAAAATTTGATCTCGCTGAGCACGATGCTTTTCTCTGACCTTACATGGAACCAGACTTCATGTGAAATCTCAACATTTATTCTGAAACATGCTATACTTACCTCGTGCTCCGGAGATTGATGAAATTTTGCACATACGCACATTTCGCATGTATTGTCAAAAAATAAATTAATAACTATGTATAACGTAATATTTACACATTAGAATGAAGAAATAAACTTTTGCCATTTTCTCACCGCATTTGTTTTCATTTAACCGATTGAGATGTTTATTTTGATTCATTGTTTAAATTTTATCGATCGATACTGCTTTATACTACATTCAAATTGTGTATTTATTAAAAAATATATCATGGTTCTTTTTTTATATGAATATAGATGAATATATTCAATTCGGATTCTTAAATTTGATTTACTCGTTTGCGTGGTGACCCACGGGTCATATCTCCCTACCGAAAGCATAGAACAAATTGAGTTCTCAGGACCCGGAAGTTTTGAGCAGTAATTAATACTAATTATGCTAATAATAGATTTATCGTTATTTATTCCTCTGAAAAGGCAGCAATACAATATGTTTACTCAAAATATTTTAAGAAACTTCACCAAGGTTATTGTTAATGTTGAAGTTCCCCCGTTCTATTCATATCTCCTGAAGCCCCTTGCACAGGCTGTCTCAGAATAGGGTGTCCTTCCTCCGATGGAATATGTCTGCATCCCAAAATCGGATTTCTCTTACGGGCGTCCTTGTTCCAATTACTTTCTTACACAGATGAGGATCCGTTTTAAAGGTTTTGTGACAAAAGGGTTGGAGGGGAGGATTCGGTCTAGGCAAGAACAAATAAAGGTAGCCGCGGGAAGGTCAGGGAGTGGTGTCATTTAGGCTGAGGCTGGCGTTGAAGAGTTCCAGATAGTGACTCTAGGGTGATTGCAAGTGTGCATGTGTGTGTGTATATGACCGTGTGGGTGTACGTATGCAGGAAGGGAGCAAGGAGAGGGGCAAGAAGATAGGGAAGAGCAAAGAGGCAAGGGAAACCGTCTCATTAGCTGATTGCACTAGCCCACGAGGGAGAAGTTTGTCCGACTCTATCCTTTTTACACGATGCCCTTTCACCCCGCCCTGCCCACCCCCCTCTCCCCATCCCTCCATCAGCTACATCCTCAGGCGACCCTTGAATTCCAATCCCGAGCGGTTCCGTCGCATGCTGCTCGCATTCTAACCCTCGGCCGGTCATCACCTTCCCGTCCCCGTTCACTCCTCGTCCTTTTAACCCACAACTAATCCGTTTCTATTTTAAACTCCTCGAACATGGAGTGAGTTGGTCGTGACGCATGATTCTGACGTGCCCCCCCCCCCACGACTTCATATCATCGTGAAAACTGTTCGTACAATCGAACCCTACAACCAACAAATTAATGTCAGCATAATCATTAAAATATATTTGGCTAATATTTTTCTGAGGGAGGGAAGGCTTCATCAATTCGTTGCTTAAGCCTGCAGTTAAGCCAGGATATTTCTCCCGTCTTGCATCCCTCGGTCCACATGGTCCACATATTTTTCCCTTCCCCTTCCTCGAGAGAATTTTCTTCTCTTATCCCATATGCTTCTGTATTCCCTATTAGTTTTTAACGAATCCATTTTGCTCCAAGGTTTTTCAGATCCATATGGATCTTCTCTACCATACATTGCGACTCCCTTCGGTCTTTTAATCTTTTATTTTTCCTTATGTATACTTCGCTTTTTACTTTAACTGTCCATTCAACCTTTATAATTTGCTCCCGATACCAGGTTATCAAAGTTATTCTCCTCTGATCTGCTTTTCAGTGGTATTCCGCAAGAATGCCTTAAAGTAATGACTCGTTGTTTGTAACGGTATCTTTTTGAGTTATATCTTCTTATAGTCATCTTTTATTATAAATGCCTTCCAGCAGTAGCCTTTTATTATAAATGCTTCACCTAGTCTGATCTTGATATTAATGGAACTTCCTTCACCGCGAGTTATTCTTCTTCCAAGTTACATTACTTGAATTGTTCTAATTTAGTAGTAGTGATATTTTTTCTTTCGTCTTTTTTAATACTTCTGTATTATTAATCAGTAATGCTATTTTAATTTATTCTTCTCCACCTTTACATGTGTATATTAGTTATCCTTTTGTTCCTTATCTTGTTTTTTATGCATTGATTTATTTTTATTTATTGCCATTATTTTTTTAAATTAGTAAATTATAGCATTAGCATTATTTATCTGTAAGTTTTTGCTGGTTTTTCACCCTCTCCATCATCTGTGGGTGTTTTCCTGAAGTGTTCTTTTCGTTAAGGGTAACAGCTTTATTCCTTACGTTTTAATCACAATTTTGCGAATCTTTCTACACGCTAGTACGTTTGCATATTCATTGTAAATTGATTGTCATTATCTATTTCTTTTTTATATTATATAGCACTCAAGTGTGTATCATGTTTTCATTGATTGTATTGGGGACTACCACAGTCTCTATCTCACCCGAATAAAGCCGTATTATTATTCTTATTTATTTCATATCGTTCCTTAAAACATCTTATCCTTGCAAATTAGACAAGAGGGATTTCAATAGACATCGGTTTTACATATACTATTGTGAGACCGTTGAAGTTTTTCAATGCATACCATATTTATCTCACTTACTTTGATTCACATCCCTTTTGCTTGTCCAGTTGCCTCGTGATATCTGTTGAAAAATTGGAATACATTGGATATGGATATAATATGGCTCCCTTAATGAAGGCGAATGATCTTTTGTCATTAAAATGTATTCCCGGCTGTCCTTGAACCAATAACCATTAATATTATCACTGTGTTATCTTCAATGTTAAACTAAAGTCGGCTTCTCTACTTGTTCTTTTATGCTCTGTGTAGCTGTAATCACTGTGACATGCTGGTCGGTATGGGCCGAAAAAAAAGGGAAAAATATAATACATTAAGTTACTATGCTCCTTCATTTAGTAATGTAAGATTTTTCTGAGGACATATATCATTAGGATTTCGTGTCTTGGAAAAACAAATCTACTGACAACTTCTTTTGCTGTCATGTATGTGCATCAACAATTCTTCATTTGTCCTCAATCTTTGGCCAGCTTATTTTATTCATTATTCCGCAAATAAACACAGTAATCAATCATGAGGTCGGTTCGGTAGGTGGAGCTATAGAGTCCTCCTAGTACTAAGCCCGACGGCGTGTGAAATTCACACATCAGGGAAGGGGGGCCAGTTCCTTTCCTGCGCCGGTTATGGTTTTACAACAAAATATGCAATTTAATTACTATTATTAATTATCATAAGCTATTGGTTGAATTCTTTAATATTCTTCCAAATTTAGTGCCTTAAAATATTACGATCAATGACAGAATTTGGATTTCTTGCCCTCTTAAATGACAGGATACAGTTCCTGCATGTTTTCAATTATATCGAATCACATAGCTTCGACCTTTACTTTGTATTGCTATGGCTAGGATATAATAAATATCTATCGAAATAAACTATGATGTTATTTTCAGAGATTAAGACAATTTATTTTTACAAAATCCGGTAAAAAATACAAGATACTGTATTTAAAAATTGTCCTGAGATAATTAATACTTGATATGCAGAATCATAGATACTCTTTGCAGTAAGTGTGTCATCAAACAAGCATGTAAGGTCTTGAAACAATTCCATTGATTTATTTTGTCTGAACCGTGGCTCAAAACTATGATTAGTTTATGTTGACAGATGACCCTGAAATGCAGGTTTTATCACTCGGGGGGAACTACGATATACTCGTATTACATAGGGATCGTCCGTAAAATGCGATTCACATTTTTAGATAAAAATGTAAATCGCAATCGCAAACCGCTTTCACTTCTCCATGTGCTGGTGCACACATATTTTTGTCCACCCACGCAACTTTTCCTCCTGTATCTTGTGGCTTTCAGCACTTCGTCAATAATTTTAGCAAATTTTTCGAAAGAACACCTCTCTTCTACGCGTTGCGGATTATGGTGTGACGTTTACCGTACTTCTTTTTCTACTGATGATACGATACTTATAGAAGACATTTTTCGACTAAACCAATTTATTTAGGCCGGATTGTGCGATCATTATTTTCTACTCTATGATCTCACCACTTTTGTGATATTTATTATGTTGGATAATGTAATTTGCCATAAATTTAATCCGAAATGAACATTTACGTAAAGTTTTATTCAAATGGAACTTGATATTGTATCATAAGATATAGTTCAATAATTGCTTTATCATTTAGCATCTAATTGTTTGGTATAAGTATTGATATTTGAGTGTCAGGCAGCCGGTAGTTGCTTCAAAAGTTAAGTCATATTAAGAAGTACATCCTGATTTACATCCATGAAAAAATATATCT
Source organism: Hetaerina americana (assembly GCF_022747635.1). NCBI lineage: Eukaryota > Metazoa > Arthropoda > Insecta > Odonata > Calopterygidae > Hetaerina > Hetaerina americana. The sequence goes on along the minus strand of NW_027286514.1, from coordinate 10,889,799 downwards.
TTCTAGGCTTAGTGTATCTTGGATTTCCATGGTCCGAATATGATCGTAGTTGTAGCCAAACTAACACTTGCTGGCTCTAAAATCACTCCAGAAAAGGATTCTTCACCTGAAAATATTTTGTTAAGTGGGAAATGAAATTGCTCACTCATCTACTGACTCGGTGAGCCAAGAAGACGAGAGTTGAAGTTGAGCAGCAAAAAGAATTTTTTTTATTCAATGAAACGTCATTATGTGTAGCGGGAGTAACATGAGATGTGTTATGGCAGCCAGTTTCAAGGTCAAACCTTTTCTAAAAAGCATTTCCGCGGGAGGCGCCTGTTTGTTTTGACGTGTCGAGCGTGGTGCGCGGATAATTCCCATCTGTCTGCCTTTCATTCTAACAATTATTGACCGCTTAGGTTTGGAGTCAGACGCACTCAGAAACGACGACGCAAAAATTGGGTATCTCCTTTCAGCGCCTTTCGCTGAGCTTTTAAGTTAATTACTCCCACTTTCCTCGAACCTGAACTTCCCAGAACGATCAAAAGTTTGTTTACGAACGGACCTTGGCATTTCCTCGCGATCGGCTGTTAGGAAAGAGCATGCATCACCGCAGAGGACTCTTTCCATTAGAACTAATCATTCACGAGAAGTGACAATGCATGAATAAAAAGGATTGCTAGCAACTTCCAGCACCATGGTTTTCTAACAAGAATGAGACCTATAGCTTGATCTACACAGCAGTTTACACTTGGGGAAACTAAAAAATCGAAATTCATGTATGCACTCGGAACGATAGGCACCGGATTCCGTACCGGTTCCGGTACGCACCGGAAATATGGGACCAAGCGAGACGAGAATAAATTTATGAATTGAAAATGAAAATAAACAAACGCCAAAAGTAAACCCACCTTTTAACTCTAAAAATACTAAGAACGAATAAGAAGCGTGATATGATTACCAGGAGAGGTAGAATTAGAGTGACCTGATACTAGAAGATTGCAACTAAAACTTGACTTGGAAAAATACAAATCTTGCCAACTAATGAATAATTTAAATTTCAAATCATGTCTACGCGAGAGGGCGTTTAGAACTTGAAGATAGTCAACCGTTGGCATCAGTTTTCGGTTTTCCCTCACAGAATTCACGATCACACGAGAAGAAAACTATTTGAACAAGAAAACCATTCTAATAAGTCAAAACTATCCAAACCTCGACATTTAAAAAATCGATTAAAACCTATGGTCACTTTAAATTTCATGAATATGTCAAGATTGTGGTAATTATTGTGAAGATTAAAATTTTTACGTATCGATATTTTGTACCCTTTGGCCTGTTTCCGGGCGATATCAATGCAAGAAATTCCTAAACATTCCACTTACTATCAAAATTAAGAATTCACATATCATCGTCGTATCCTTTCTTGGTTTAGATTGCTGCTTCATCAACGACATTTCATCGGTTATCTCTTACTCCTGCGTCCTATCAGTTGGTCGACATGATATATTTTATATATTTTAGCGCTCTGCAAGCCACTGCTGGGGTGTGTGGCAGGGGGTGAGCACACCAGACTTTTGACCAGAATATTTTTACCTCTACCGCGATCGGACAATATACGTATACTCGAGAATTAGCCCCGCACCATAACATTTCTTGGTATCTTGAGGAGGTACCCACGCGTAATGATCAAATTGTCGGCCACTTCTAGTATGGGCGATAAAGGCCGCTTTATACGATGCTTGCTTCAGTTACTGGGATCGAGATGTTCAAAGTTCTAAATCTTGAATGCAAACTTCGTGCCAAGTCTAGGATGAATGCTTTTACGCTATCCATTTCACTTTTCGACTTAATACGGTTGGGCCAACAATACATTTTCAACAACTGCTAAAGAGAGATTCTTCCAATTTATTAAATATATTATATGAATTAAAAATTAAATATGAAATATTTTTTTTATTTATTTATATATACCGTGAAAGCTACCGCCAGGGTGTGTGGCAGGGGGTAAATGTACACCGGAATAATTTTACCCAAAAATTATCCTACCGCGGTTGAACAATGTCATTATGATCCCCTATCGTTCGTGGAAAAAATAACATAAAATCTATCTGTTCTATACTTCATCTCTCTAATTTTATTAGCATGATCTTTCCTACCGTAGTACGATGGGTTTATAATACATTTTCAGCATCACTACTAAAGAGACTCCCTTTCATTTCATGCAAGAGCTTCAATCTGTAATTTAACCTTCGCTCCGTGAGTGATTTCCAGCCTAGTTGCTCTAAAATTTTGGATACAATACTAAGATTATCATAACAACGTTTTTCAAATCTAGCTCCTCTACGCTGCACGCGATTCGATTCGGCAATTAATCCAACTTCGCCAGTATCCCATATACTTGCAGCATATTCTAAATTATGCCTAATCAGCGACATATAACATTTCTCTTTGACTTTTGCATCACATTTACGTAATACTCTTCTAATAAATCCCAATTTTTTGTTAGCTTGTGCACATATTCCCCGTATGTATTTTACCCAGGAGAGATCATGAGTGAGGATAACACCTAGGTGTTTAATTGAGTATGCACATACTATTTCGGTGTTCCTAATGCAGTAGAAGGGAATCGCTCTTTTTCCAAAAATTCATCACTACGCACTTTTTTAAGTTTAATTCTAATTGTCAAGTGTCGGACCATCGTTGTGTAGCATTAAGGTCATCTGATAAATTTGATATATTCTCAGGATCACGGATATCACGGTAAACCACTGCATCGTCGGAAAATAAACGTATCTTGCTAGTGATTACGTTTTAATGCCTCGTTGACGTTAAGTAGGTATAAGAGAGGTCCACTAACGCTTCCTTAAGGAACACCTGAAGTAACCTCTACTGCATTTGAGCTAACTCCATCTATCACTACTCTTTGAACGAAACCATTCAATAAGTCTTTAATCTTCCCCGGATTTAATATTTTTAATTGAATAATTTAAATAAATAATAATAATTAACGTATTAATTAAGTGTTTCTTCATTTCTTGTTAGCAATGAATATATGAAATAATCGAAACAGTTTGAACTACAGTTCTGTGAAATACACTATCTATGTGTATATATTGCCTTTCGAATGCGCTACAAGCTACTAGTAGCAAGAAAAACAATAAAGTAAAGGTTAGATGATTTGAATATTTTGATTTTTAATCTTAATTTATTTTTTTATTTTTAATATATAACGATTTGAAACTGAATTGGGTACAAGTTTTATTTAGCACCCTGCGAGCCACCACTAGGGTTTACGGCAGAGGATTATTATACACCACCTACCCTTGACCCAAAACACCTTTCCCTCCTAGCGCGGTCGGACAAAGATTATTTTATTCTGAACCCTAAACGTTCGTGGAAAATATGACATCTTAAACTTATCTGTTCAAAGAAAGCATTGTATAAAGTGGCCTAAAATTAAATGAAAGGCTAACTAATTTATACAATAAGAAATCAAATAAAGTTTTGGTTTGTGCAGTTTATAGGGAGGGGCATAGTGAAAGGAATTTCATGGACTAACCGGTGCGAAGAACGGATTTAAGATCATTCAATGAATAATGCAATTAACTCTAGGGAACACTTAGCTAGCGAAAACGCCACACGATTTCAAGAAAAAAGATAATGGCTCGGAATTTTTTTCGAGGCAGCAATCTGTGAATTGTCTGGAGCAACGTCCCCCGGGGTTCATCTGCCTGCCAAGGACGAGAGGATCAGCGACACGTGCTCCGAGAGCGGAACAAGAGCGCGTCGTCCTTGGGCGATGCACCTCACTAGCAAGTGTACGTGTATTACCCTTTCCTCCGTCTCGTTTCGCCCGGACGCAGTTGGCGTCCTTTCCTCTGGGACGCAGAAAAAAATCATGAGCGATCTTTGTCATTCGGCGGATGGATTCATTACCTAATTGGCAGGTGTCTCCTCCTTCCGCCCTTACCTCCCTCACTCCCTCCCCTGCGCCCCCCCTGAATCCACCCCCTGCGCTCCCAAATTGTGTCGTTGCCGCCTCTAAACTAGTTCTCCTTCCTTCCGTGCGGTTCGCCTGCACGGGGTATGGTCAATTCTTAAGCACACATGGACCAATCAATCCATGGGCGTCGGAAGTGGAAGATAAACGCTGTCGGGGAGGGCGACGGCGTAACTGTCAAAAACGTAAATATCAAACTCACGAGGGATAATCTGGGAGTAGTGCAAAAAGTAGTGGCGACTACATTCTTCGTTTGTTTGTCATTGTAGGGTCGTGCAATCTCTTTAGCCCTTTGGGCGCTACCTATTCCCCAAGTGCCGTCGTCAATTCGATGTATGGCGACCGTGCGCTCCTTCATGAACAGGGTGGAGTCCGGAAACTGCAACGACCATGACTTCGGTAACGGATTGTGACCCTGTGAGTGGTTTTCCTTGCGTCTTTTCTCCTTTCAAAGAGAAGTCGAAGGCTTAAGCATAGTATGAAAGAGAAATACATACACCGTTGTAATTATAGAATAATTATAAATAAGATATTCTTATAAGATTCTGTAAAAACATAATGAAAACAATGACAGTTAAAACGCTTCTGATAATCAAAAGGTTTTAAGACCTTGAGTATGCCATAGTTTGCCTTTTTTGCAACTTAATGAGTTATTTTAATATTTTCCGGAGTGATGGTATGTGGATTGAGCAGCGGGTTACTGACTTAAGGGCAAGATTTCGATTCCGGGCGCTGTGAACTTCCCCCTGTGTAATTTTCCGGGCACGGGATATACCTACGAAACCACAGGGAAAAGAAATTTCCCCTTACCCTGATGTGTGAATTTCACTCGCCTTAGATGTCTTTGCGCGGAGAGAGTTCTAACCCCTCCATCAAACCCTTCGCGTTCACTATTGTGTTTCATTTAACGTCTAATGCTATCAAGACGAGATCTCCACTCAAAAAGTAGATAGATTTATTGAAGAAGCACACTTCTTCTAAAATAACGGAAATAAAAACATATATTGTGTCGGGAGGCCTAGACTTTTTAAAAATCCAATTTGGATGACAAAAGTCAATAAATACATTGGTAGTTTCTTCAAAAGGCAGCAAAGCATATTGGCATAGCATTATATACTTAGGAGAAGACGCTGCAGTGTGGCAACAGTACCAATTTTAAAGTCATACTATGTGGAAATTTAATCTTATGAGCTTAAGCTGGTATATCTCATATAATCGAATTTAACTTAAGGAGTCATTTGATCTCTAACGGAAGTTAATCGAGCCGACGGAAGTACGAGGGTCATCCGGAAAGTAGTACCCGTTCGTGAAATAAAGACACAAAAGTAAATATTAACAAACATAAAAAATTTTATTTGAAAGAGGATACTTTAAACTACTTCTCAACATAATCTCCAAGCAAATTAAGGCATTTGTCATAACGTGTGACAAGTTTCTGTATTCCTGCTGCATAGTCCTTCGCCGCCAGCTCATTGAGATACGCGAGGGACCCATCTTGCACAAATTTTTGCATAATGCAGATGGTGTTTAACAATTTCATGAACAATTGTTCGAGAAACATTGGGAAAATGCTCACAGATGTCATCAATTGTGACGCGCCGATCGTTCCTCACGAATTCGTCAACTGAGCTCACCAGTTGGTCTGTAATGACAGACGGTCTGCCCGAACGCTCATCGTCGTGTGTGTTCCCCCTCCCCATGTTGAAGTTGCGACACCACCGCCGAACAGACGACTCGTCCATTACATTGTCTCCATACACCTCCTTTAATTGGCGATGAATATCACATGGGCGAACGTTTCTTGCATTGAGGAATTTAATCACTGCCCTCACTTCACAACTGGCGGCGTTCTCAATTTTTTTAAACATTGTAAACAATCACAGAAACAACACAGGCAATGCTAGCGTCACGCAACTTGGCTCAGAGAAGGCAGACAAGCCACTGAAGCTATCTGACCTCGTCCAGCGGCTACTCGCGTCGTCAGCACTTCATGCGGCACGAACGGGTACTACTTTCCGGATGACCCTCGTACTATATGCCCTGCTGGATATCACCGCAAAGGGAATTACTGATCCAAGAAGTAAATGCCTAAATATTACAAGTTTCAACAGAGTAGAAATACAGGGAGAACTAATCACAAATAAATCATATCTAATCAAGTTTCAATCATTCAGATAAAACAAAGAGAAAATGTAAACAAATTCATCAGATAAGAGTGATCGGATCCCACAGATTAGTGTGGATGGAGGTGGATTGCAGCATGAACTGAGAAATCGCAAACGCGAATCTTATATTAATTATTTTTATGAATCTTATACATCTGGCGTACAATACACCATAACCATTGCCAGTTATCATGCTCAATGGAAACGTTGTTATAATAAACTCAGTAGCCTATCCAAAATATTAGAGCAGCTAGGCTGGGATTCACTCACGGAGCGAAGGTTAAATTACAGATTGAAGCTCTTGCATAAATTGAAAGGGAGTCTCTTTAGCAGTGATGTTGAAAATGTAATATTACCTCCATTTTTCTACGGTAGGAGATTAGAGAAATTAAGTGTAGAATAGATTGATTTAAGTTGTCATTTTTACCGCGAACGATAGGGGGGCCATGATAACATTGTCCGACAGCGGTAGGGTCATGTTCGGGTAAAAATTATTCTGGTGTGTATTCATCCCCTGCCACACACCCTAGCGTTGGATTACTGGGTACATATATAAATAAAATAAAAATAAATACTAGGTGCGCTAAAGGATTTTTATTATGACATTTTTGAAATCACATTAAGATATACGAGTATATTTAATCTTAGGTTACTTTTCTGGATTGAAAATGTGTCATTTAATCGGTTTGTAAAATAAAAAGCTTCTTTGAGCATTATTGGATAGTATACCGATTAAAACCCAATTATCAGAGCATACCTGTATGCAGTATGATTTGCGCCTTACATTTTCCTTGCAATTCATTTTTTCCCGTTTCCATTGATGAAGTCTCAATTCCAGTCCAAATCTGAAATAAATAATTTTATAAAAGAAAAAAGTGAAATTGCTCATTTAATTTCGTTTGCCGTGAACTGAGATTAATTTGATGGATCGAATTCATTAAAAAGTAGTTTTAGGAATAATGGGGAAGGAACTAAATTCAATTAAGTTGCTGAAATTGAAAAGGGATTACTACCTGATGGGGCACAATTTTTTGGCCTAGATAAAGCCGGGAAGATCTGCAGACCAGGGTGGAGTTACGTCACTGGTCATCAATCCCGGTCAAGGCGAATGATTTTTACACTTTTGAATTGTTGCTTTTTAATACAGATTAGTGGATGACTCCATTAAAGTTACGGTCATGGCATCTCCCTCAGTTCCTTGAAGCAATACAAGAATTGATGTAATGACGCTTGTGGATATCTATTAGAAAGCATGATTGCTCATGTTAGTGACCATTACACACAAGATGTAACTTCGACTGAACGACAACTTTTACGCGTATTCTATGCGATTTCACAATCGACAACAGACATTTCCAGATAGAGCAACCGCCATCCCAGTTGCTTTGCGATTGATTTCGACTATTCCGATAAAATTGAACAAAAAAATGTTGTAATAGTCCATTTTTTTAATTTATTGGTTGCTTGTTGAAAAAACTTTAGCTAAATTAATAATAATTAATCCATTAATTCAAGATAATTATTGGAGCTGATTTCAGCGTTGCTACTTCCGCAGCCCATCCGGCAAATCGATTAGTTTTAAACGATCGAGCCATTGCTTATTCGATTGTTATTCTCGATTCTTCCCTCCCTAGAAGGACCCTTCATACCATTTTTTGCGGAATTATTTGCGCTTTAGCGACCCGACCTCGACCTCTCCCGGTCCCCGCCGCCGAATTCCGCCATCCTTAAGGGATATTGTCAGCTTTCGCATTCCAACGTCGATGTCCGTATAGCTAGCTCTCTCCCTTTCCAGGGCAGGCCGGCAGAGGCCGCCGCAACAGCGGCGACACACGTGTCTGGCGCCGTCGGTGACATCGGTCTCCCAGCGCCTCTCTGCCCTCGCTTAATAACTCATGTCAGCGGCTGAATAACGACCAGCCATACTGACTCCTTCGCTCTGTGCTCATCAGAGAAGGAGGGGGATCTTAGCGCGAGTTCACACCGTCCTTAGTAATTTATACTCATCCCGGAAGAGCTAGCTTACTGCTCATCTGTCGGTCCTCAACTCCCTGTGTCGTGAAGCAGGAGCATGTTTGGGAGATGTCTCTCTATGGAGGTCAAATGTAGACTCCATTAATGGGAATGGCATGGTTCTTCTAGTTCCATGTCCAATTTTCCAAATGTATAAATCTGCCATCTAAGTAACAGGAGGAAGTTGCTATGGAATCTCATTGAAGAACATCGCCAACATTATGTGATCCGTTTATAAGTAGGTAATAATGAAAGTAAACTTTGCTATCATCCTAAATAGTATGCGTTACTTACGGAGTAATTATCTTAATACCTGGATTAAATAATAAATTTTACTACCCTATCATGAGAGTCAAGGGAAGATTACATTTATATGATTTTTATTTGCTTATGAGCCCATATTAGAGTTTGGCATTCACGTGTATCTCAGAGCATCGTATACACGAGTTCACTATCGACCTCAGCTAAAAATTCGATACTTGGGTGACTTGGCCACTATCTTAGACGCCTAGTCGATTGAATTCAGTCCTTTCAAGAAGATGGATCGGAATTTACTAATCGACTGCAAAAATAGTGCTTCTTATTTGTTTTTGCTTCCACCATTAGATAAGCTATTTTTAATTACTTATAGTTAATTTTAATTCTTTAAGGTTATCTCAAATGTTTACAGTATTTTTACCATTGCAATTTTGTTAATGTTAATAATGTACGCACGAACACGAATGGCTACCAAGTCGACTCCTCCAAGCGAAGTAGATTCGATCGATATTGAATTCAACAAAATATAAAAGTCAAGAGTCGACCTCTCTGTCCCTTTTTTTGGACCAAAGAATTACTAGACCAATTCAGCTGCCTCTAACTTCAGCGTCTGTAACTTAAAAAAATTAAGCTGTCTATAAATGTAAGTTAATCAAAACGTGTTTCTTTTATTTAGGTATACGTAGGTGTAAACTATTTAATTCCTTTTTTGAACTGGCTCGGCACATTCAAAAGATATGTCATCAGTTCTTCCTTAATCGTAAATCAAGTAGTAAAATTTAACTTATTAAATGATGGAGCCATTGCTGTGTCTAATGTTAAGAATATTTGAGTTTTCACTAGGTCTCCAGCAGGCAATTTAAGTAACATAGTAGCCGTAATGGTATATATCACCAGCAATAAAGGTGTATCAATAATATTCATAATTTGCATAGTTCATCTTGAAACTATAATATTTTTATTTGTAATTACATACGAATAACATTTCTGTAGGCATAATGAGAACTAAGATGGAATAGCATGATATTTCTTATAGTCAAAGATTGAAATAATTTCTTATCCTAGCTATTCCGTCTTAGCTTCAATTTCCAAATTAATCCCTCCCTTGAATGGAACTTATCTTTACATTCATGTAACTTTGGCTGAAAGATTGATCCCGTCAAATGATATATTATATTTAGAGTAAGCCTCTTAACTTCTCCCTCTCGCACAAAAGCCCTCGAACTTCTTTGATACGATCACAATGGAATCATTTCAGTTGATTGATTAAATAGACCGACAAAATTGGGTATAAAAAGCTTGGGTCAGCCTTTTCAGACAGCGAGGGAAAGGGAGTAACATTATTTTCTTTCCTTTTGAATAAATAGCCTACCTTCTCCAATGATGTAGGATTAGCCCTCAATAGTTTGAAAATCTCTGCTCCATTTTGCATGGAAAATTGAACATTATAATTAAGTGTTTCTAAGTGTTCAAATTTTGTGGACATAATTTGCACGATGCTGGTGTGATCCGTATCGTGCATTACGGTCCAAGGGCAAAAACCGTCCTCAGTGACTATCCCTTTATCGTTACTTCCAAGGCTAGAGCATGAGAGCCTTCATCTTACTCTCGCTGACCCACATTCGGTTTGAGTCAGGAATTACGGCAGAGCCAATTCATTGTAAAGAGGTCATTCATGGAGAAGGAAAAATTTCAATACGCTGGCAGGTGGGATTTGAGGACCCTCTCGACCATGCCCTTATGCCTCCTAGTTCACATTTCGGGACCTCCGCCGCCAGGATGATTTTCTTTTGGTCTCGCTGCCTGCGGCCTCATTTTGATTTACCCACAGCCGCAAATACATACATGGTGATTAATTATCATCGTCCATTTATTACCTCCATTCACAAGGAAAACATTCACGCTTTTTTTAAACAGCTATTCACGCTTCAAATATGGAATGTAATACTTTAATTACGACGGGGTAACGTAGAATTTTAAATATTACCAAAAATAATCGAAATATTAACTTAATTTTTATTTGTTGCCCTGCATATTCACCATTCAGAGTTATGCATTACTCCCAGCGTTTCTTGACTTTTCGAAGGCCGTCATTGTAGAACTAAGCTAATCGAGTCCAAAATCATTGTTCCACCTCTTGATTGACGTCTTTTATGTTGGCAATTACCAGAAATTGTAATTGCATTTTGAGTTCTAGGAATGAGAAAAAGTCACTTGGGGCGAGATCGCGAGAATATGTTGGATGTGGTCACATTTCAAAGTCATATCGCATTGATTGCATATCGCGCCGTGTTTGTTTCGGAAAAGGATTCAGGAGTCATGAAACCCAGGGTGTGGACACCTTTGACATTTGCAATTCTTTGTGTCTTCGGTCAAGTAGTATTAAGTCTTCCACTTTCTTCACTGCCGTTCGTGAGTGATGGTCTTCCACATCTTGGATAGTCTGAGAGGGACATGTGGCCAGTTTGAAAATTCCCCTTCTACCTCACAACAGTGTGTCATATGACGGGCTATAATTTCCTTGAACAGTTATCATTTCATCGTGGATTTGCCGGGCACTGTAACCTTTCAAATGAAGGAACTTTATCGCACTATGAGCGTCTATCTTCTCCATACTGCGAGTTACGAGTACTTCAATCTACAGCTTACTCTAAGAAAACAAATCGATATTAATAGCTGTAAATTACAATGCTATCTAGATAAAAATTAACTATTATGAAGAATATATTTTACCCAGATATCTCGGTTACTTCATAGTAATAATTACTTTAAAACGATACCTCCGCGTAAGTTCTCAAGGAAGAATCAATTTATAATTACAGCTACCGTAGACGGTTGAGTCAACATCAGCGTCAGAGGAATACAATCTAAATTGAAAATACACGCATGAACGTTTGCGTATCATGGTTATCATTTTATAGCATACATTATTGAAAAAAATATCACATCAGGACTGAATAGAGTCCCTTGATCGGAAACAGAATGCAATAATTCAAGAAGTTCTCTCGGGTATCCCATCGGGTCAGGTTACAGTACACCGACGTTTCGATGGCTGACTCTGCTATCGTCTTCAGGGAGAAATTCAGAGCATAAAAAAGGCCTGGTATTTACACTTTCCGACCACGGCATTATAACGACCACAGAATCAACTTTACCGGCACGAAGAGGCTATGCCACGCCAACGGCTACTGGGATCGCGTGGTGAAAGAAGCCGTTGAAATCCGACTAGACATCAACAATTTCAACGGAGACAACGGCTTCCAAATCAGTAACACTTGGAAGCCAGTGCTAAAGAAAATAAAAAATGCACGGAAACGCGCCCGATTGGCCGTAGCGGAGCACATTAACGCTTCCGACCAATCAGGGCACACCTGAGCCTTGGCGGAGTGTATAAATACCAGGCCTTTTTTCTGCTCTGCTCTGAACTTCACCCTGAAGACGATGGCAGAGTCAGCCATCGAAACGTCGGTGTACTGTAATCTGACCCGGTGGGAAACCCGAGAGAACTTCTTCAATACCATACGCCGGGAAAACCTGAGATCCTTCAGAATGCAATAATATTGAACGGATGCCGCGTTCACTATCATTTAAATTTAATGATTTTGCTATAATAGAGATTAGGTTTTCCCTGTCATTTCGAACTCCTATTCCTAATCTAAGCTCAGTGTTTTTCAGGCTCAAATATGGGGGAGTTCATAGTCATAAAATGAGGATCGTAATGAATTCCTATGACTTTTATTGATATACCTGTATGTACAACTAGTCCCAACACACAGACGTTATCTTTAGGTACCTAAAGATTAAACCCATGCGTTGAAACTAGTCGAATAAAATTTTAGTGCATGATTACATAGTTTTCCTCATTCATTATTCATACGTCTCTATTTTTGTAACTTAATTTTTTGAGGAAGGCGTTACGTACACTAATTAATTCGAAACCCACAACCTATGATCGTTCGTTATTCTTTGAATCGTCTGCTTTGAACGAGATACTTTCAATGTTCACGTAGTCAAGGGAACTGGATGGTGGTCTTCGCCATTTTTCCATTGTTAGTTTTCGGGTCAAGCCACTGCGCTCGTCAAGTGGACCATTATTCATGGTAATATGGTACATGAGTTCATGCTATGATAAAAATTTGTATGCCTTTTCGCTTAAATAAGTAGGGATGGCACCCGCTGTTGATAGAATATAGGGTAACTGCTAAAATATTCTTCAACAACAAGGTTATTCCATCTCCTGATCGTGATGAGTTAAATTTATTTCTGGAGTAAATATTAAAATAAGGGATTTTTGTATAAATAAAACAGTCTCCCTTGTTCATTAAGTTTATCGAACCACCCCTACCACCAACTCGTACAATTTTGGCAAACTTGTACGCCTGCGCGTGTTCTCTGAGGCTGTCATTGGCAGCACGTGCAGTGTCATAAAGAAGAAGGGAAATCACTTCTAGCACCCGGGATTAGTTATTCCGAAAACTCCTATGGAGAAAAGGTCGCATGCTCCATCAGGGTTGAGTGAGAAATGGGGTCGAGGAGAATGAAAGGTAGGGGCTTGGAGGGAAAAGGCCGTCAGTGGGCCTACTCTGCATCTCGGCAAAGTGCTCTGCACTCTTTTGCAAAAAAAAAGCAGCAAGTCTAGGGGCGTTCTCTGCGGCACTCTGAATCGGGAATTTACTTAAATATTCCGTTGCCCTAAATAACACGACAGAGCGCTGTCACATAAAGCGAATTCAACGCGTCGACGTCAGAGGTACCAACTTACGAGATACTCGGTCGGGTCTGTCAAGGGCAGACCTCCTGTTTCAAGGAAAAAAATTTACAATTGATAATATTTCGATTTGGATTTTGATCTTAAATTGAACGGAGTGCTCAAAAAATGGCTTCCTGAGAGGCTATTAGGATTTTCCATGATGCATTATGGGCATAATAATTTCTCCTCCCTCTCGGCTATTCCGAACATAGGTCGTCGCAACGCTGTGCATCGGCTCTGGGAAAGGGATACCTGGTTAAAATTCTTACCGCTGGTCCTTGATTGGGACTGAGCGCGAGCGCAATGGTCTTCCGCCGAATGAGACCCAAGTATTGGCCTGGACAGAATCCATTATGCATTATTTCTAAGCGACCCGTCGATCATTTCCGTAATATATACCGAAACCCCGAAGAGTAGGGGGATTTTATTTTTACGGATTGTAATGTTACATGTTGGAATACTCATCGTGGAATAGATATCAGGGAGTGATTCAAATCACGAAGGTTCCCAGCGATGACTTGACGCTTCCTTAGACTAAGACGTTATGATAATTAATTCGTTTCATGTTCTTCAATTAGTATCTTGCTCTGAATAAGGAAATTCAAGGCGAATAAAAGAGAGAGGCATAAGAAGATTAAAGCCATTGCTTCGTCTCTGCAAGAAAATACCCGAGGCAATTATCCTTATGTTTATGAGCCGTTCACAAATCGTTTTTTTGCAATATTTATATCGTAAGTGCGGAGAAGTTGGCCATTTCGATAAAAATAGTTTCCAAGTCTATGTTCAACTGTGGGAAACGATAACCACGGCAATATTCATTTTACTACGATCAATACGGCATTTTAATATTTTTACCCATGTGATCTGCTCGATTTCGCCTTCCCCACCTCTCCTGTGCCCGTCTTTTATGTGTATTCCTATCCCTTTTCCTTTTATCTATTTCCATTTGAATGAGTATTTATATATATATATATATATATATATATATATATATATATATATATATATATATATATATATATATATATATATAATGGGCTGACAAAATATAACACAAATAGAATAGAATAGCAACATTTAAAAGGACACTCACACGGTAAATTGTTCGAGCTTACGGCCCTCTCAGAGGCCTTCTTCAAGAGAGACTGAATTTACCGTGTGAGTGTCCTTTTAAATGTTGCTATTCTATTCTATTCGGGTGATGTTGTGTCAGCCCATTATTGTGCCGCTCGTGTGAGTTTTTCCGTACAATCGTATATATATATATATATATATATATATATATATATATATATATATATATATATATATATATATATATATATATATCCCTCCCCGGACTACAACCTTGACGTGGTGGAAGGGCTTGTACGTTCCGATGACCCCTAGAGCTGTACTGGCGGGAGTAATAAAAATTGCTCCTGGTAGGGTCACCCATGCCAGATAGGTCGAAGGTTAGGAGCCAGACGAAAGGTAGTCCACGCAGCGTCTGTTCCTCAGTGAGGCGGCTGCAATGGCGTCTGACCCCAGTGGGGCGGCCAGTAAGTGATGGTGTCACGTTAAAAACACTATTGAGGAAGGCAACGGGAAACCACCTCAATTATCATTCCCTAGAAAAATATGATGGACAATAGAGATATTTTGAGTCCTGGCAACCACGGGGCTCGGCCCAATCGGCCGTGTCTCGTGCCCGGCAGCGGGGGAGGCAAGGCTTCCGCGGTCGTCATCCCACGAAACCCTTGCAAGGGAAAACCAGCAGCAGCAGGACAGAAGACGCAGGAGAAGAAAACCAAATTAGTTAGAATAGGAACGTGGAATGTTAGGACAATGATGAGGACAGGGAAATTGGAGAATGTTAAGCGAGAGATGGAAAGGGGAAATATAGATATTTTAGGTCTATGCGAGGTGAGATGGAAAGATAGCGGGGATTACTGGAGTGATAAGTATAGAATAATATACAGCGGTGGGGACGAGAGCCAACGAGGGGTTGCCATAGTATTAAATGAAGAGGTAGGAAGAAGCGTAGTCAACATAGAGCAGGTAACGGATAGAATACTACTAGTGGAGATAAAAGCAGAACCGACGAACTTAGTTATTATCCAGGTATACATGCCACCGAGCAACCATAAGGAAGAAGAGGTCGATAGGATATACGATCAGTTAGAGGACATGATTGCATGTGTTCCTGCAGGGAAACATTTGATAGTGATGGGGGATTGGAATGCGACAGTAGGCGAAGGAAGAGATGGTGATGAGGTGGGGGACTACGGTTTAGGCACGAGGAATGACCGCGGGGAGAAGGCAGTTGAGTTCTGCAGGAGACAGGGGTTAGTTATCACCAACACTTGGTTCAGACACCACAAAAGACGCAGGTATACATGGAAAATGCCAGGTGACTCGGGAAGATATCAGCTAGATTATATCCTTGTTAGACACAGGTTTAGGAACAGTGTGATAAATTCCCACAGCTTCCCGGGAGCGGATGCGGACTCAGACCACAATTTAGTTGTTATGAAATGTAGCGTACGTTTTAAAAAGATAAGGCAGGGGCGGCGAGTTAGAAAATGGAATGTAGAAGCATTAAATGGGTTGAAAAGAAAGGAATACAAACAGGCGGTAGAGAAAATCATGGAGGACGGTAAAGAGCTAAGTACTATTGAAGAAAAATGGGAATGTATCAAAAAAGGGTTGTCTAAAGCGGCAAAAGACACTATTGGAACCGTTAACGCTAAAAGGACTCGTAAACCATGGATCACGGATGAGATGATTACAAAAATGGATGAGCGGCGAAAATGGAAGAATATAAATACAGAATTAGGCAAAATGAAGTACAAAGAATTGAACAATAAATTGAGGCGGGCAACAAATAAATCAAAGGAAGCATGGTGGAAGACGCAGTGCGAGAATATGGAAAGTCTGCAGAGGAAGGGGGAAATCGGTGCGCTTTACAGCATAGTTAAATCTTTATCGGGAAGTAAGAAAGGGAGATCAACAATAGCAGTTAGAGATAAGGCCGGTAAGGTAATAGTTGACGCAGGAAAGATCCAAGTGAGATGGAAGGAATATGTAGAAGAACTGTATAGTAAAGAGCTTAGACCAACAAAGTTAGACATTGAAAAGGAACATGACGTAGAGGAAGATAGCTTAGGTCCAGGCATACTAGACAATGAGATAGAAAGGGCATTAAGGGAGATGAAACTAAATAAGGCCGTGGGGGTAGATAACATTCCCGTGGAACTTTTGAAATGCTTAGGAAAATGTGGGAGGGAGAGGCTATATGGGCTGATCCGTAGTATTTATGAGGAGGGAATCTGGCCGGAAGACTTTGTGAGATCAGTTTTAGTTCCTATTCCGAAAAAGGTAAAGGCCACGTCATGTGAGGACTATAGGACAATTAGTTTGATATCCCACGCAGCTAAGGTTGTTCTCAGGATCATAAACAAAAGGATAGAGAGTAGGGCAAATGATTACTTAGGGGATGATCAGTTTGGGTTTAGGAAGGGGAGAGGTACGCGTGATGCCATTGCAGTAATGAGATTATTAATCGAGAGGAATATAGAACACAACCAGGAGGTATTTGCCTGTTTCGTAGATTTCGAAAAAGCGTTTGATAGAGTAAATTGGGAAAAACTAATGAGTATATTGCAGAAAATAGGAATAGATTGGAGGGAAAGGAGGCTAATCCGCAACCTGTACATGTCTCAGACTGCTCAGGTGAGGGTGGGAAACGAGGAGTCAGGATGGGCAGTGTTAGGAAGGGGTGTAAGGCAGGGTTGCCCATTATCACCGTTGCTGTTCAACCTGTACGCAGAAGAAATGATCAAAAAGGCATGGGAAGAACTCGAGGTAGGAATGAAAGTGGGCGGGGATTTCGTAAAATCAGTTAGGTTTGCTGATGACCAAGCTTTAGTTTGTCAGTCAGCCAAGGGGCTGCAAGCATTGCTTAGTGAATTGGAAATTCAGTGCGACAGGTATGGGATGAGAATCAATATTAATAAAACAAAGGTTATGCGATTTTCTAGAAAGAAAAAGGCCAAGCTTAACATTAAAATAGGAGGGCAAAAGCTAGAGCAGGTAGAACAGTTTACGTATCTCGGTAGTGTTTTGGACCAACACGGTGAAAGTAGTAGGGACGTAAGGAGAAGAATTGCGCTAGGCAAAGAGGCTTTCACAAGGAGGAGGGATTTGATGACAGGGACTTTGAGTAAGGATGTTAAGAAAAGACTCGTAAAAGCTTTGATATGGAGCGTAGCTATGTACGGAGCGGAAACGTGGTCATTGAAGCAGGAGGATAGACGTAGATTGGAGGCTTTTGAAATGTGGGTGTGGAGAAGAATGGAGAAGGTGAAATGGACAGAGAAGAAAACAAATGAGGAAGTACTTGGTATGGTGGGCGAAGAGAGGGGTTTGTTGGGAGAAATCCTATGGAGGCAGGAAAAGTGGATGAAGGGGGTGTTGACCGGCAGTGGGGTGTTGAAGACTGTGATAGAGGGTAGAATGTTGGGCAAAAGAGGAAAGGGAAGGAACAGGATAGGGCTGTTGGACGGGATGAAGGGAGGAAGGAAGTACTCAGAGATGAAGAGGGACCTGATATAGAGTAGGATGATTGATTTTGTGTTTTGTTAGGAGTAATAAAATATTTGTTTGGTAGTTGTGTCCGTCCAAAAACCTACCTTAACCGGTAGATTACTTACTTATATATATATATATATAAAGGAGAGTGTTTTTTTGTATGTATGTAATTTGTTTACTTTTTTGCTGTCATAGAAACAGCATTTTTCCAACTATGCCAGCAGGATACTTTTGCAAGAACACTATTGTATTCAGAATTGCCGAGATATTATACGTGGAATACATCAAGGAAAGTCTTTTGTAGAAGAAAAATGGGCAACTTTGATCCTGAGAATAATATTTATTCATGTGACGCATTGGGCCGAGTCTACACAGTCCATCCTAACAACGCCGAATGTTATTTTTTAAGAATGCTTCTACATTCCATTAGAGGACCTCGCTCATTTGCAGAATTAAGAACGGTAAACGGAGAAATATGTGAGACATTCAGAGAAGCTTGCCAGAATTTAGGGTTGCTAGAAGGAGATCAACACTGGGATGACTCATTGCGAAAGGCCAGTTTGATTTCTCTTCCAGGACAAATCCGAATTTTGTTTGCCATCATAATAACCTCCTGTAATCCATATAACCCAACAACAATATGGGAAAAATATAAAGAATCAATGAGTGAGGATATACTGGCTAAAGTTCGAAGTGAAAATCCTACATTGGATATTACGTTTAACTCCGACATTTTTAATAAAACTTTGATTATTTTGGAGGAAAAGTGTATCACCATGGTTAACAAGACTTTAGTGGAACTCGGTCTTTTTGCACCTGTACAAGATCAACAGGGTGTATTTTATCCAGATTATATCCGTGAAACTAGCTACAATGTCTTAGACTTAGAAGCATACATCGCGGATAAAAAGCCACTTCTTAATGAAGATCAGAAATTCGCGTACGAAACAATAATGGATCAAGTAGATAAACAAGAAGGAGGTATCATTTTTCTTGATGCTGCTGGTGGCACGGGAAAAACATTTTTAATTAATTCAGTTCTCGCTGAAATCAGGGTTCATGGAGAAATTGCTCTAGCCGTTGCATCTTCAGGTATTGCAGCGACATTCATGGAAGGAGGAAGAACAGCCCACTCTGCCCTTAAGTTGCCCCTTAATATTTCCCGACCAGAAAATCCCACATGTCACATAAATAAAACAAGCGGCCAGGCACAAGTCCTTATAGAATGTAAATTGATAGTATGGGATGAGTGTACGATGGCTCATGAAAAATCTCTTGAGGCCCTCAACGCAACACTTCAAGATCTTAGAGGAAACTGCAGTTGAATGGGAGGAGCTCTGGTACTCCTATGTGGAGACTTCCGTCAAACTCTGCCTGTCATTCCAAAATCGACTCTAGCCGATGAAATTTATGCCTGTTTAAAACATTCTGTTCTATGGAATCATGTCCAAGAAATTAGCCTTAAACAAAACATGCGAATCCTCTTAAGAGATGGGAATGCTCAAAATTTTGCAAATAAACTTTTGGAGATTGGAGAAGATAGATTAGTTATTGAAGCATCTGGTATGATAAAATTGTCATCAGATTTATGTGTATCGGTGAAAACTGTCCGCGATATGGTACAAACAGTCTATCCTAACGTTAATCAAAATTATAAAAATTTAGAATGGTTGCGAGAAAGAGCCATTCTTGCTCCTAAGAACGATGATGTTAATGAAATTAACAAGGAGATACTAGCCATGCTGCCAGGAGACGTGATTGAATATAAAACGGTTGATACCGTAGTGGATGCTGACGAAGCCGTCAATTATCCAACGGAATTCCTAAATTCACTTGATCCAGCTGAATTGCCACAACATCGCCTTATACTTAAAGTAGGATCTCCAATCATTTTATTGCGAAATTTAGATCCACCAAAAATCTGGAATGGGACACGATTGTGTGTGACAAAATTAATGAAAAATATAATCCAGGCAGTCATTTTAACTGGAAAAGGAAAAGGTGAAATAATTTTTATTCCACGGATACCTCTAATCCCAACTGATCTTCCCTTCAACTTTAAAAGATTACAGTTTCCAGTCCGGCTAGCTTTTTCAATTACCATTAATAAATCACAGGGACAGTCTTTAAAGTTTTGTGGTGTTGATCTAAGATCGCCATGTTTTAGCCACGGGCAACTTTATGTTGCTTGCTCCAGAGTAGGTTCGCCTAAAAATTTATATATTCTTTCTCCTGGATATGAAACAAAAAATGTAGTTTATAAACAGGTGTTAAATAAAAAAGATTCTTAAATTTGTATGAAGTAGTGTATTATTGTACTTTATAATTTGTTGTTTTTATTTATGTAGTATATTTATATTATTGTTTCTCCCTAACCCGTGCAAAGCCGGGTATTCAGCTAATATATATATATATTTATATAATATATATATATGTATATGTATGCGCTATATGTCATTGTTTGCGTCTGATTTATTGCTTTAAACATTGAGGTTAACTTTTTCTGATTAATCAATAATATAATGGAAGGAGAGCATACTTTCTGGAAAATTCCAATCTGATTATGGAGTACAGAAAAATGTCACAGTAGATCCGTTTACTAATTCCTTAGTTTTAATACAATGTATTAGATGGTTTAAGTTTTATAAATTGAAATTAGATTGTTTCCATTTGTTTTCATAATTGCTCTGTTCCTCTTTCATCCCGTTATCAGATATATGTTTCAAAGCTATCAATTCGTTTGCCGGAGGACGCAGTGTGCACACGTCCTTTCAAAAGCGTTTAAGCAGCCGTGCGGCATGGAATATGAGTTAATTCTCGTTACGTGCTCTCGTCTGCGTTAGGCTTATTTTGCACGCTTAAACACAAACAGGACAGATTGACTGAAACATATTTGTGCCCCCCCTTCGATCAACTCCCACCAGAGCCCTTCGTCAGCCGTCTGCGCCGGTGGATTTTTTTTCAAGGCTGTGGAAACAGAATGATCCTCCGCCTTACGCGGTCCCGCGGAGTCCCACAGTCCAGACCGGGCTCTGTGATTCTCCTCCCTGGACGCAGATTAAGATTTAATCGCTTTTGGTGCGACGCAAGGATGCCCATCCTGTGGTTGTAATCCTCTTTAGTTCGATTTAAGAAATATCAGTCGTCCTCCGGGTCGTGGTGCAGTGGAAGGAGATTGCAAATTTTGCCAGAATTATCTTGCCTTATAGACTGACATGATAGACACGGCTCGATGCGAATCATTACTTTAATTGTCTCGTCCGGCGAACTATGGGATAGGCGTGCCACGAAACGCACTGTTCTTATCCTATATGATGTTGTATGATTGCTATACTAACATCTTTCTTCTTGTGTGTTTTCTATTTCTCCTTGAGTGGGTGAAACAGCTCCCTAACGCCATCACTTGGCCAAAGAATCGGGGCACTTGGTTGCATAAAGCATCGGAGACCTCAGTGTTAATTTCAGCGTTTCCTGGATAGCTCAAGTGGTTAAGAGCCTCCGCCCGGCAAGTGGAAAGATCCGGAGGTCCAATCGCCGTCTAGGAAATATTTTTACATTCGTTATCTGCTTGATTCCGCCTTCGCCACCTCTCCTGTGTTCGTCCTTTATGTGTGTTCCTATCCCTTTTCCTTATATCTGTTTCTATATAAATGAGTATTTGTTCGCCGTTTGGCGGGATTTCGTGTTTGAATATATATATATATATATATATATATATATATATATATATATATATATATATATATATATATACAAATATATAAAAACACAGATGTAGATTTTTAGAATATAGAGACACAAAGAAAGGACACTCACAATTTGTTATTTTACGTTTCGACAGCACGGCTGTCGTCTTCAGAAACAGAACTCTTTGATTCTGAAGACGACAGCCGTGCTGTCGAAACGTAAAATAACAAATTTTGAGTGTCCTTTCTTTGTGTCTCTATATTCTAAAAATCTACATCTGTGTTTTTATATATTTGTGTGTCGCCGAAGAGCGTTCCATTTCGAAGATATTTTATATATATATATATATATATATATATATATATATATATATATATATATTTGTTTATTTATTTATATATACAAACTTGGGCAGCAATAAACAATATAAGAACACATAAAAAGTTCACTCACACGTTATATCTTGATCATTTCGACGGAATTCAGCTCCAGCGTCATCGGAAGAAATAGAAGTAATGGAGCAAGTAAGCATTACTTCTATTTCTTCCGATGAAGACGGAGCTGAAATCCGTCTGAATGATCAAGAAAGAACGTGTGAGTGATCTTTTTATGTGTTCTTATATTGTTTGTTGCTGTCCAAGATTGTTATTCAACACTTCCATGTTACTTCGACGGAATAATTTATATATATAAACAGATATATATTTATATGTTATATATATATAAACACGAAAACCCGCCATATGGTGAACAAAATTAATGCACATGGAAATAGATATATATTGGCGGGCCGATGCAAGTCCCGGTCCTTCACATGTGTTCCCATCTCTTTTCCTCATATCTATTTCCATGTGAATCAATATATATATATATATATATATATATATATATATATATATATATATATATATATGTATATATATATATATGTATATATATGTATATATTTGTGTATATATATATATGTATATATATGTATATATTTGTGTATATATATATATATATATATATATATACACACGCACACAACCATTGGTCGGTGATGATAAAGTACACCCAGTACTAAACCCGACGGCGTATGAAATTCACTCATCTGGATAAGGGGCGGTTCCTTGGCACACTCTCGAAGAAATCAATTAGAGGTAATTACACAAGTTTTTAATGGGAAGAGAGTTTTGCAAATTCATTGCAAAGATGATCCAGTTCTAGTGAACTGACCACATATGGGTGATGACGGATTATTTGAAAATTATAAAAATGTTGAGTTTCATTCACTTTTATATTATTTTATCTGCTCAAGATTTGTTCCGTCCTTGCCCGAATGATGATGGAGAGTTAAGAGATATGCGATCTCCGACTCGGCCGAAAAAAGGCGTTTTCGGTCAAAATATTTGAAAAGCTAAAAATAATATTTGTGGAGACATCAGGTTGATCAATAAAATGGACTTCGATACCATCTCTCAAATGGAAATTGATAGAGTTGGCATTCCCTACTCCAATATCGTCTGGTATATGGGTTTGGCATATGCTCAATAAATTCCTGACGTGGTTCATGCAATCTCCATGACGATAAATGGGATGTCATTCCGACTCAAAACATGAAATAATACTCCCATCTCATTCCAGGAAACTGCTAGTGATTACAGTTATCCTTTTTTCGATTATTTCTCCATAGTTAATTGGGATTTGTCGGCGAAGCGAGCTGCAGGGGTTACAATATTATTTATTTAATTAAAAAATACGCTAATTTTAGTATTATGGGCATGTTACTCTTTGTCTTTTTATAAAACTGCACACGTCTTGATATTTTTAATCATCTTTTCACGGTGTTTCATAGATATGTATTGATTTTTTTCCTGGTGCATAATGACGCGTGTTTCATCCCACTACCTCAGAGGTTTTTGTTCCGGAGATTATAAATCATTACTTACTTACGTTCTTAGCTCCCTATTGAAGTAGATTTTATCGATGTAAAAATCTTTCGAGGGTTTGCAACTTTAATTTTATATCGTAATTAATAAGATAATAATCCCAGTTGGTCTATCGTCTCCGGTGTTTAAGGACGATTTTGTATTAAACCAATTGGCTGATAGGCTACTGAGCAAACGGTTGCGAGCCATTACTTAATTTGTTAAGGGTTCGCAGTGTACGCTGATTTCTCATAGAGGACTTGATTCTTAGTGTTCGTATGAAATGCCATAAAAGCAGGCTGGCTTCTCATTTGGGTTCACTTCACCTACGTTTAATTCGCTAACTTGTAACGCACGCTTTCGGCTTTTTCTTTGGCGGAAGAGATGATGAATTGGCTCCTCTGGGATCGAGAACATGGATGAGGCGGATAGTGTCACCCTTGTTCTCCCTCCTGGGCCAACATTATCAGTTGGTGAAGCTGAAGACCAAATTTCCGTACGTGGCATCTTTGAAACTGGTCACATCTGATACAACCATGACATATACGTTATTCATCTGTCCATAATTTGACCAAACTTTTTGTATGACAAAATTATCTAATCTAATTTTGATGTATCCATTTAGAGTTAGTTAAACCTTTCTGCAGATTAATTATTATGACACAGTTACAGAGTGGCCTCAACGGCGCCTAACATGTCATGAACGCTTTTATCTTGTATTTGTTTTCGATGGTAATGAGGCTTATTTAATTAAATTATTTTTGTTGTGTTTGGATCAGGCACGTAACAGCTATTGTCCTCATATCTCAGATACAGGGCATAATTTTACTGTTCATTTCACAATGGCCATGTTATGTTAATAAGAGGAACTTTATTAATAGTAAGCTATATATATATATATATATATATATATATATATATATATATATGTATATATATGTGTATATATATATATATATATATATATATATATATATATATATATATATATGTATATATATGTGTATATATATATATATATATGTATATATGGTTCAAACGCCAGCAGCTGGCGTCAGCTCCACCCAAGCTATGTGATTTTAGGAATAGATTGGAGGGAAAGGAGGCTAATCCGCAACCTGTACATGTCGCAGACTCAAGTGCGAGTGGGGAACGGGGAGTCCGGATGGGCAGTGTTAGGAAGAGGTGTAAGGCAGGGTTGCCCATTATCACCGTTGCTGTTCAACCTGTACGCAGAGGAAATGATTAAAGAGGCATGGGAAGAACTTGAGGTAGGAATGAAAGTGGGCGGGAATTCGTAAAATCAGTTATGTTTGCTGATGACCAAGCTTTAGTTTGTCAGTCAGCCAAGGGGCTGCAGGAATTGCTTAGTGAATTGGAAATCCAGTGCGACAGGTATGGGATGAGAATCAATATTAATAAAACGAAGGTGATGCGTTTTTCTAGAAAGAAAAAGGCTTAGCTAAACGTAAAAATAGGAGGGCAAAAACTAGAGCAGGTAGAACAGTTTACGTATCTCGGTAGTGTTTTGGACCAACACGGTGAAAGTAATATGGATGTAAGGAGAAGAATTGCGCTTGGCAAAAAAGCTTTCACAAGGAGGAGGGAGTTGATGACGGGGACGTTGAGTAAGGATGCTAAGAAAAGACTCGTAAAAACTTTGATATGGAGCGTAGCTCTACACGGCACGGAAACGTGGTCGTTGAAGCCGTAGATAGACGTAGACTGGAGGCTTTTGAAATGTGGGTTTGGAGAAGAATGGAGAAAGTGAAATGGACAGACAAGAAAACAAATGAGGAAGTACTTGGTATGGTGGAGGAAGAGAGGGATTTGTTGGGAGAAATCCTATGGAGACTGGAAAAGTGGATGAAGGGGGTATTGACCGGCTGCGGGATGTTGAAGACTGTAATTGAGGGGAGAATGTTAGGCAAACGAGTAAAGGGAAGGAACAGGATAGGGTTGTTGGACGGGATGAAGGGAGGAAGAAAGTACTCAGAGATGAAGAGGGACCTGATGTAGAGTAGGATGTTGTGTTTTTCTAGGAGTAACAAATTATTTAATTAGTCCATCGAAAATCCTACCTTAACCGGTAGATTACCTAATAATAATAATATATTTCAGTGATTTTATCGTCACATCTACGTAGCCGTCAAGGTAGCTCTTATCCAAGTAGCCGTGTAACGCACTTATTACCCATACGGAGAGCGGGATTCCAGGGCATATATCTTAATCCTCCCAGACCCTTTTGTTACCGACCTGTTTGTCGTGAGCAGAGCCATGGACCTCTCTCAGGAGAAATCGGTATGTGCGTTCAATTTCATAGGGTGAAACTGATCAACCAACTGAGTAGCTTCAGGCGTGATGTGATGGAAGTCGAACATTATGAATAACTGATCGTAGCACTTTTCCACTTGATCCTAAATCGCTAAATGGTCTCGCCAATTTGAATTTTTATGCGTTCCGAGTCTAGAACATAGTAATTATCTTTTCAGAAAGTTATATATTCTCTTGTTTGCAGTCGCATGACCGTTTCGAGGGCTTCACTGTATTTTGGGATATCTTGAAAATAAAACCTCTCGTACTATTAAATGAATTGAAATAGTTTTGTTCAATTAGAAACTTTTATCCCAAAAAATGTGTACATTTCTAATACTTCAACGACATTTCAAGTCAAGTTACTCCCTGAAGCCTATGAAAGTCCGTATTTCATATTTTTTTAGACAAATTTAAATGTATAATTGCATTTCTTTCAAAGTAGCTTTATTAGATATGTATTAAAAAGCTAAGCTAATACCATTGCCAACCGTAATCTTCAGGTAAGGTTCGTAGTAAACTTCCCCAAAGGACGGAATTTTTAACGGGAGCCAGATAATACTAAGTTCAATGGCTTCCTTTATTTCAAAAGAGAACGCATGAGAAATGTTGGTCTAAGTATCATAATTCATCTTCAAGGCTCTCTAGATAGAGAGGATATTAACTTCACACGTGCAGTTGGAGATGGTGTTTGGATTCTTTCAAGCATTCCCACGATGCGGAAGGCGCCAGAAATATCGAAAAACCTCGCGATAAATTGCCCCGGACATCACCTTCCATTAAGAACCAATCTCGTGGGATGTATAAGCAAGTTCCCTTCATTGGAAAGCTACGTCTTCTCGACGAGCAGTTTCCTTTCCGGCGTTCGAAATCAAAAATCTCTTCTTTCCTCCCGCGTGGGGAGACTAACGCACTGACCTTAGCTTCCTTCTCCACCCCTCTCCATTCCTTTCGCGAAAGGGAGCTCCCTGCGCAAATCCAATGACCTTGAAGAGCTCCTTTCGGGAGTCGGGAATTTACTATAACAATTACGTTAACTCCTCTCGTTCGATGCCGCTTCAGGGACTCGCACGTGTTGCTCAGCGACGGCTCTCACACCCCGTTTCCCTCCCCCACATCCTCCTCCGTCCCTGGCCTTCCATCATCCCCCTCCTTCTATCGCTGGAAGATTCTCCTTCCCCGCTTCCTCCCCTATCTCCCCCTCTGAACCATTTCAATGGTAAACTTTTTCTTTGCCGCAGCAGCTTAAGGTCAAGAAACAGGGTTGTGTAAGCGTTTTCCTTGAAATTCAAGGAACAGATGTTTGTGTAGTTGGCGTAAAATAGTCAGAAAGTGGGAATTGTGAAATTAAACAAAGTTGTCCCTAAAAATTGCGGACAATTTTCAAGTTATTTTTCCCCAAAACAATACTCTTCAAGTGTTTTGGGATATTACGAGTGGCGTAGACATTGGAACGAAACTACTTGATGAAATTATTTCTCTACCTTTCGCCAAAATAAGCTAAAATTTGAATAATAAGATTAAATTCGGGAGGAAAAATAGATATATCTCAGTATCAGCGAGGAAACCGAAATGAGAACAGCTTTGTTCGGCTTCTTTGCTCAACTCAAACATTGCCGATCAAAGGCCGCGACTTCGTTCCCACCGTTGATGCTTTGTTTTGAGTGCTGGGTAAACATAAAATATTTTCCTCTTAGGAAAACTGGGGCCCGTTTCCAAATGCTAAAAGTCAACTTCATAGGCCTCTAAGATTAATCGTTAAAATTACATAAGATTTTCCAAATCTTATCCTTTGAATGCATTAAGAGATTATTGCCGATTTGTTGAATTCAAAAGGTTCCTTTTTAGTAGGGTTAAACATTTATAATGAGTGGGTACTACGAAAAACAATTCGCCGAGTGTGTGGCAAGATAGGATATTCTGAATCTAAGTGGGTATACGGGCCACCGCAGATGAACAAAATGCTAATATTCATAATAAACCTTCACTAAAATTCAAAAAGATTCACCTAAAATTGTATAAATCAATGGTTCATCTTGGAAAATCTGTAAGAAACCGCAAAGTTTGCGTAAAGCATAGAAATATTGGTGAACTCGCCACGAAATGCTGGTGTGGTAAGAGTGTTCCTATGGCCGAGTCGTGAGTTGAACACTCATAACCATTTGGTGTTAACATGCCTACGTTCAGTGGGAATTTCAAATCATTTGAAATATTCGATTCAATTGCAACGTTAACTATAATAAGAATCTTTTCAAAACTGCTTTTTTATGGTTGAATTGGTCGAACGTGATTTCAAATTATTTTCGGAAACACATCAAGGAAGGATAATGCGATGGTTTGCGCATAAAAATAAAATCGGTCGAATGCAGTCTACAAGGTTTCTTTTGCGATGATTCAACTGCCGATTCACCGCCTGGGGTTGATAGGAAATTCTAGTTCTGAAGGTCGTATTTTTTGTGTCATATCTGGGGCATGACCGTAGCTCGAGTGAAGTTCTCGCTCAGATTAAAAAATATTTTATATCAATGCGCAGAGATTTACTGCGTTCTAAAATTTCTAAAGGAGCTTTATCTTTTAAAGAATTTTATAAATTTGTTTTATTTAATCTTCCCTGGGGTCTGCGGTAGATAATTTTTTCTTCCATTTGACCTTTTTACAAATATATCTTTACATTCACTTAACATACATTTTCCTACATCCCCAGTTTGTTACTTCATTGCCGTATTCATCCTCTCGTTTTTGCAATGTCCTCATGTACCTGCACTTTAAATTATTTTTTATTTGTTTAACTACGAACTGTCAGCTTTCTCTCCGACTCTCCATCAACTGAAAGTGATAAATCATGTGTTAATTTTCACAAATTAATTTGCCTCCGAATTTTCTTTTTTTCTACCATAGTGCACTAAATACATTATTTATAATGGCGGTTTAATAGCTAATAGTTTGAATAGAAGTTTGGTTTGGGTAGAACTCCCGGCGGAGTTTCCTCGCGCAAATCACCAAAGCATATGAATGAATATCGAGGCGATTTAGATCACTAAGATCACTTGCTTGAAATTTCATAATTGGCCGGCGATCATACACAAATCTGCTTCAGCATTGGTAATTACAAACTTAATTTTCTCATTAAATATTATTTTTCCCCTTTTAAACTCGAATGTACTCCATTAAATTCCCTCACACTTAAATCCGTGGAATAGCAACATATCCACATATGTTCATTTCACGCATTTTAAGCTGTTAGGTTTGTTTTTACGGTAGAATTCAAACTATTCGTAAATAATTGAATTTTTTGTCTTACTTCGGTGTAGATATATAATATAAGGTTCAAATATTACCTTCGAGCTTATTTTTAAGCATCGTTTCTCATGATTCTAAAATCTGTACAGATCAAATAGAACATCTAATATGGTACTTCATAAATATGCAGGATTCCGGGAACTGGTAACGAAAATGTATCACTGAAATGTTGGAGAGTCCATTTTACTCTGATCCCAGTTCTTTCTTCTTCAAATGCAGCGACGTGCGATGGCGGTCAAGTGAGCTGGGACGTCCGAACCGACGTGGATCGAGCTCTTTGTTCTTAACTCGCCACGTTTCACTCGCCCCTGGCCCTTTGCGAGACAGATGCATCGCCTCCGCTCCCAAGCGACCACTCAATGTCTGCGTGTGCCTTGAGAGGGGCACATATTTCAATCTCCTTAGTTAATTCGAGGCGCTTTAAAGCGTCCGCGTCGGCTAACTCCCCATTTATTTTTTTCTATCTCTCTCCCTGACGGCGCGGCAGTGCGAGGGATTTGGTGCAGCGGTAGTTGAAGGCGTTGTTGCGTCACTGAAGTCCCTTAATCCGATTGAATGCAGCCGTCCCGAATATTGCGCGCGTTGCCTCTCGGCGATGGGATCAAGTGACGTCCGCAAGCGCCGCGTCGTTCGCCTCCGTGTGTGTGTGTGTGTGTGTGTGTGTCTGCGTGTGTGTTTGTGAGCGTTCACGCCCTTTCCCGGCCGATGTCCACCCCTCCTTCCATTCCCTCCCACCGCACTCTCCTTCCACACCTCGCATCTTCCCTGTGCGCCTCCCCCCCTTCCGTGTATTTCTGTTTTCCCAGCATGATTTCAATCCGCTTCGGGAAAGGCCTCTGAAATACGCATATGCCCCTCATAGGGATAGCCCAGCGAGTGGATGAAAAAAAAAAGATGTTTAGGGTGGTCGAGCGTTTCCCAGATTCGACGATTGCATTTTCAGGCCCCTCTCCCGAGTCCTCCCTTCGGAGAATTTTTTTATCATCTAAAGAGTCTCTTACCCTAGATTGTGTTTGCTGCGTAAACTTTTTTTTCCTTTTAGTGGCGAGTACAAAGGGCAGTGGGCACACGTGGCGCAGTTTTTTCTTATCAATCCGCTCGTGCTCCCAACGGCTGACTCAGACGTTATATGCCCACCATCCAGGGGTAAAATTAATTTCCATTGGTGTTGTAACGTCCAAGGATACTTTTAATTCGACGAATTGCGATAACATAACTTTTAATTCAAACAGTTCGCGTCACCTTTCTTCCCCACGCACGAAACTCATAATTGATTTACCATTCTGTATTTTTCATCGAAAAGATTTTAACCCTAGACCGATCAGTTTTAAATTCTCTACCCGATAAATGATTACAACGCACCAATCACGTCAGTCGTAAGATTTGAAATTTAAAAAAATAATATTGAACAGTTGAATTAACTGTTATTTCTTTAAACTTTTCAAAAAACCATCCTTCATTTCAATCAGAAAATTTCAAGATGAAGCTTATGCGTATTTATAATCGTCCGGTACTCTCAGAGCTCTTGAGTTGCATTGATGGTTTACGTGATGTGTCACCGGTCGAGGCAATCCTCTCCATTACTAAGGCAGGTCGTAGTTTTATTTCAAAGGGTCAATTTTCTTGAAAATCCATAATTAAGGCAGAGAACCCACGAGGTACTTTAACTATTAATGCGAAAATCTCCCTCGCAACTTATTTTTAAGAAGACAGTAACTAATATGAGAAATTAGAGAGAAATTTAAAGTGCCTTTGATCTTTACTAAGAGTAGTTGCGTGTTTTTACTAAAAATGGTTCAAATAAAATTGTGAAAATTTCTCAATCTCTTATTTCGAAGTAGTCCAGCTCTGGAATGAACATGAAAGCATTAGTTTCACTATGCAGAACATCGTGCGTCCTGCTGATGAACCGGATGATGGTGGAATTACAGCTGGAAATTATTAAATCTGGGCTATTTTTCACTGAATGGTCCAAAAATATTAAGCTGCGAAATTCCTGCTTTGGTAGAGACAATGTAACCCTTTTTGATGATAACATGGGTATATCCTTTATCCAATCATGGAATTCGAATGAAATAATAATTTTTTTTGTCTTGAATATGGTGCGATCTATTATACCAAGGTGATTCTCTTTTTCAATTACATTTTCACTTTTTTAGGGAATGGTTTGTAATATACGCACGATATTCTTCCTCATCGTCGTGTTTTATAATTCAGAGTTCATAACTAATACCAGTTACATATGTATTTAATATTTATTGAACATTTATAGTCTAGTGAGCAGAGAGTTTGGCTGCTGAACGCAGTATCTGGGTTCGACTCTCGGTGACGGTGGACACTTTGAAGCTCTTCCACATCTCTTACGAATACCTCAGGCAGCACAGGGAAAGAAACCGTGCCCTCTTCACTACCCTTTAATGTGTATTTTACACGCAGTAGGGCTTGGAACTTCACCCTAAATCAATGTAGTAAACTGTCTAGTTTATTTTTGTGCCTATCAAACAGTGGCATTTGTCCGGGTAAAAATAATTTAATGCCAACTAATAGGGATATGTAGACAAGTTTTCCACTATTTGATTGTATATATTTTCATTCAAAACTAAAGGAATCACACAAGATGTATATATAATGGTCTTAAATTCTGAATGCAATTTTATCGTTCGAAGTTTGTGTTCACCATTGTGGAAAGTATCTTTAGGTGAGTGAATAAATGACAATTTAATTTACCCTTAAACTTGGTAATGGATGCTATCAGTGCAGCAAATGTTTATGGTGTATTTCATCGTTTTCATTATTTCACCCATAGCATTTATATAGTATTTCAGTCGTCAAAGGGAACAGTTTTTTTGAATTCCTATTCAATTGAATGTCCTATTCAGCTATTCCAGGATTATATTAATATTGTTTTGCCAAGAGATATTTGAAAATTATATTTTTGGTAGAGAAATAAAAATAAGCTTCATACTATGCATCATTATTAGGTAACTAATTTTTCTCCGCCTCTCCATATAGACTATGGAAATCTTTTGCTCTTCCAGTAAAGTTTCTCAGATGCTATTTTTCAATTCAGGCCCAATGAAAATTTTTTGAACGCAGAATAATGTTTCCAAAACTCTCCATCACTTGATCCTATAATATGTCTGGCCAAGATACGTCTCTTCTCCATCGTTCACGCATTATAATTCCGATTTTTTCATGATTAGTTAAAATCGCTTTCTAGATACGGCCTCAGTAACACTCTTCAATTCACGGGCCAGTTTAAAAGAATATGGAGTAGGATGCATGACACTTCGAATATTAAGCATCACTCCGTGCTAAATTATTATCTAAATAGCGAAATATTCCGGATATACTTTCTCGTATCAGTCCTGATTTTCTGATTTACTTCTTGAATCTTCATAATTTCACCACTCTGCGATAAAGCAAAGTCATAATTGAATTTAAATATTGGAAACCATTTATGGGTCGTCGACCTTTTGGCTAACCCAATGTTGTTTCTTTCGTTTATTTTATTTTTATTTAATAGTGTGACCATTGCCGCATTTGAAATGTGACGTATGTATATTTTTTTTTCTTGGAGGTCACTAATGAGTGCGTAACCGTCGCTCTCTCTTCCTCCCCGAAGCAGGGCATCTTCAAGGACAAGAGCGAGTATCCCACGCTGACGAGGATGTCATACTGCCAGTGTCGCCTGAGGCTGGTCTTCGCGAGCATCTTCCGCCAGTTCGGATGGTCGCACGTGGCCCTGCTCCTGGACAGATCCGACCTCTTCTCGTTCACAGTGGGTACGCCCACCAGCTGCAATCTCCAGCCCTCCCTCTGGCTTCCCGCCCCCCGTTCCCACCAGGGAAACTTCTTTTAAGCACTCTTCAGCGCCAGGATACTTCCTGCGGTGATGAACGACCAGATGGCCTCTATTTAAGGTCATCATGGTCCATTATGAATTCATGATTATGCCTCCACTATGCGCGTGCAATATATGGGATGCTTGCGCACCAAGTGCGTACTGCTGACGTAGCCAGGTGTATCTTGATGATAAAATGAAAAATTCACATGTAAAATTTATTTTGAGTGATTCTTTAAGATTCTTTCTGAAACGAAATACGCTGCGTATCGAGTAATAACGTCCTTTTATTTATTTTCAAATTTCGCTGATATATTGTTAGTGCAGTTTTCACTCAGTGGAGTTTTTTCACTTTTTTACTCAATTTACATATCAATTTTTATATAATTCAATCATAAACTTAACGTGCTGAAATCAAGATAGCGAAACTCGACTAAATTAATATTAAGCTCACATTCCGTGAAGCAACTTCTATGAAATTTTCTAATTTGAGCATGATATTGTTAGCTTAACGCTGATGGACTGTGTATTTTTTCACTCCTTAAATTTTATCAGTGTTATTTCCTTCGTGATTTTTCTTCACTGTCTCCCGCCATTTTTTTGTGCATTTGAGTTCGAAATACTAATAAATTTAATTATTTTTGAGGATAGAATAAAGACAGATTTCAGAAATATTTCAGGTACCAGTGATGGCTTACCTATGCAATGAAACCGATCTAATTTTATCCATTTTTTTTAATCTACTGTTTTTATATTATATATTCCAAATGAAATATCACTATATTGAGCCCAAAACAGTTAATTTGAATTATCATGGCTTCAGCATCGCCTTAGAATGACTTTGAATGGTAAACTGTGAAATATTTCCAAGCGAGGTACGGTAGGGTTTGATTCGCAAATGAAAGCCCACCTCTCCGGGAACAAGAGTACACACGTCACCTTTAAGGGCGCTCACTGCTTGACGAATCCGCCTTGGAAGACGGCACCGCCCCTGAGAGAGACTTCCCCGTGGGACGGAAAGGATTTCATTTTGGTAAAGGGAACTCGGCAAGTGAAATCATGGTGGGGGGCGGGGGGGGGGGTTGGGTGGCCCAAAGCGGAGTTTTGGAAGTTTAAGACGTATAGGGGCTTTGGCGAGTAACTACGGCGTCTGATGGTGAGACGTATATATGTGAATGCTTCTCTCTCGCATCATGAGGCCTCTCTTTAGTCGAGAAATCTGAGGAGGAAAATGTTCATCTAAACGGTGAGCATGGGAAAGTCTCGCCGATAAGACGCCATCAATGCTCACAGACGAATATGCCAGCCGGCCGTAATATTGGTGTCGCAAAAATTTCAAAGCAAATGGACAACATCGCATTTCATAAATCATGCTGCATCCCTGTCGCAACATCACATTCACCATAATCTAATTTAAATTCATAAATTTGATGACATTTTGTGTTTTTTCGACATTGCTTCAAGCATCCCTCTCGTTTCCCCATGCACAATATCGATTTACGATATTTTCTTTAAATAATATGCTTTTATATCATCATTATCTGCAATCAAAGTGGAATTTGCCAAATACTAAAAATGCCATTCCATTGCTTGAAATTTATCAATTGCGATTCAATATCTCATGAAAATCGCGCATCTCAATTAATGCATCTTAATAACAATAATAATAATATATATTTTTGGGGTGTCGAGGTAGTCCATTTTCTCCCTAACCCCTCGTTATTTACATGCATAAGCACGCAAACACGTAATCATGCCGATCGCATTAGTCTCGTTTCCTCAAAGTCTACACATGAAAATTAGAAACACCACAGATTGATCTCAAATGACTTAGTAAAAGAAATGAAAATTAATTGACTATTATCACTTGTTCTTCGTGGAAGATTGGTGCTGCGACTAAATTTTCATTTCATTAAAGCTGTTGCGAGGATTACATAGGACGGCAATATTCATTACAAGAAGTACGGCAACTTATTTAGTCAGCTTATATATTTATCTCTGCCGAAAATATTACCATGAATTATATTAGACTCCTTAATAATTATGGATCAATACTGAACATCATGTTGATTTGCTCACATTAAATTAGCATAAAAAGTTAGCCTATCTTGGCAATACTTTCTTCCATGGACGCAGAAGTGACTAGCGAGGCCTATCTCTACCATTATGTATGAGTCTTAAAAATGGTTGATTTTTACCTGCACTCCTCAATTTATTCCAGAAATATCCATCGGTGCTTGTCAAACTAAATCAGCAAACAGAAATCTAGGATGGAGGCTATGATATGTTATGGCTCTGTGTGTAGTGAGCAGGAAAGGCATTCGAAGGAAATGGAGATACGAGTAGTTACGGATGATAGCAGAGCGGAGAAGAGTCAATGCCTAGTAGTCATAGTAGTCGTGAAGAGAATGTTAACCAGAGCAGTGAATTAGAGAAAGAAAATGAAAGAAGCTCATTGGATGAGTGGTAAAGAAGTTTAAAAATTTTAGTTTCAACCGCTGTTCCTTCGAAAAGCACTAATAGAAGGACAAAAATACATTGAGAATGTTTTAGGAAAATAAATGTAAATAATTGTAAAAGTTTGTGGAGGATATTATGCGTCGTAGTCGTGACACCGCATCATTCATGGGAAGCACACATTAGGAGAATATACGGATTCGCCTTACAGAAACTCAGCTTCACTAAATGAGCGATTGAGAAATGTGATGCGATGGAGAGAGGTGTTATATCGCTTTAGTTAGGCAACATTTGGAATCCTTGGGAGTTAGACCTCGCCTTGAGCATTTGGGATTCTTGGGAGAAATGGCTGATAAAAGAATTACATAAAGTTCAGAGAAAATCCGCCAGATTCGACTTAAGTTGTTACGATAAAAAAGACTAATGTGAAAGTTCTTTTAGAGTAATTAGGCTGGAAGCCGCTTGAGACGCGAAGAGAACAAGTGAGGGTTAGACTTTTGGCAAGGTTCCAAACACGTGAGTTTAACTATGGCACAAGGGGAATTATTATGGCCCCACACTATTTTGGCAGGTTATGCCACAAAGATAGGGTAAGGGAGATAGACAGTACAGATACATATAATATTCGTCCTTTAGTCGGACAATCAGGAATCCTATCAGTGAGAAATCTGCGTGATAATATAAATAGGAAAGAAAATAAAAATACAAGCAAGGGAAATATTAAACTCTGCGTAGGTAGCTGATACATTCGTAGCTTTATGTGCTTGTGTATGTTAATTACTGGTATAATTATTTATATTTTTATCAGTTAAAATGCGTTTTCCTTGAATATATACGTCTGTGTGCATGTTCACTGGTATGTTTTTGTTATTATTTCATGTGAGATAATTCTATTTTACGGAGTATGTCCTAACACCCCCCACCCCACACCCTTGCGGCGGCTCTGGTAGGAATATTGTGTAGATGTAGAGGCAGTATATCTGCTGCTCATCCGAGAGTAATTGGAACGCACTATTAGCTGGAGGAGAGAGACGAGTGTAGCGTAGGGGAGTGTGGTGTTGGTGACGGAAGGAAGACCGCAGTGTACAATCAATACAGTTTTGCTGGAAGAATTTGAATTTGAACAACTCGCTCATGCATTATCTTCATCGTAAGAACACATTGCCAATACAATTGGAATGTGTAATATTATGTAAATCCAAAGCTATATACAAAAACGGTAGCATTTTAACTACTTCGCCAAATCCCAGGAGTGTTTTAAACGGATTTAAGTCGAGTATTATTTACGATGAAACGTAAGCTATTATTAAATAACATCATAATTGAAGGGAGAGTGGAATTCAAAGAGAACATGTAAAGAGAGGAGCTCCGCGAATAAATCGATGAAATTCATGGTGGAAGAGGTGAATAAAAGAATAAAGCTGGGAATGCTCTTAAAAAGATCTGACAAGTGCTGCAGAGTTAGCAATAAGATCCTTTATGAAGAAAATAATTAAGAAGTTGGTATTGCATGAGAGATAAATGGGAATAATAAAGAGGGAATGAAATATTATTTCGTACAGACGGAGTTAAAGAGAAGAATTTACGAAGAATGAAATGAAAAACTTTCCAACAAAGGCCAAGGAGGAAGGAAGTAAGTCGAAGGAAGCAAGATGAAAACAGAAATGTGAAGACGCGGAAAATTTTTGAAAAGAGGTAAAAATTGGTCGCGCGATTTAAGAAGTTAAAAGAGTTGTCAGGACGTAAAAAATATAAAAGAGAACAGCAATTAAACCACCATTAATGGAAGGAAAGACATGCAGGGAAGGTGAAGAAAAAAGCACAAAATGAAAGAAAATTAGGTTAAAATACATACATGCGGACAGGATTTCTACATGGTCTAGTGTAGTTTGAGTACAAAAATATAAAGCAGCGGTAGCGAAAATTCTCTTCAATGAGTGAGGGATACCTAGGCGACTGAAAATTTTCCAGGGGAATTATTCAAAAGTTGAGGGAAAAATTAAAGGACTTTTTATTCAATGGTTATGTTATTAAATTGAATGTGGTAACCAACAAGTTATTATATTAAAAACCTAGGCTGGGAATCACTCCCAGACCCAAAGTGAAATTAAGGATTAAATCTCTTGCATGAAAATATATGCAGGTCTCTTTCGCAAACATGTTGAATAAATATTAGCAGCCCCATCGTACCGCGGTCGGAGAGATCATGATGGTTAAATTAGAGAAATCGAAATATTTAAGATGGCATTTTGCATTTTTTTCACAAACGACGGGATCAGAATAATTTTAAATGGTCGAATTGGGTGAAGAAAGCATTTTTTATTTAAGTAGCTAAATACATCATCATTTTTTCATCTTACCTTAGTTAATTGTATTTCTTGTCTCTAGGAGCTCGTCTCGCATGAGTTGGAAAATATTTCACTATTAGATACCATAGTGCATGTACCTGTAGTTAACCTTATCTCTATTTTATGTGTTTTTTAACATATTTATTGAAAACTAACAATTAAAAAAGCTTTATTTTGGATGTTGCATGCCTAATCTGTAAGCACCTTTTGTATCACACCTAGGGGTGGCCTCCAGGGCACCATGTAGATGTTGAAGCCAGTGATCAGAGGAGACTGTTACTGACCGTAGGTCCGGTAATCAAACCGGATGGTTCTGGATATCAGGTTTATCACGCTGCTTTATTTTTTGAGTATCAGATATATTTATGTGCTGCAAGAATTTTTGTATATAGGCTCCAATGTATTCGATTGTGTGTAAGCGCCCTAACAAGCTGCAAAAGAAAAATGATATGCGGATATTGGAGGATGACCCTAAGAACCTCTGGTCATACGTTAAATAATTGCTGGCAAAAGACCAAGCACAGAGTAAAATGATAATATATTTACAGAGAGAACCCAAAAAAAGCGAATGTTCAAAATAATTTCTTTTTGAGCGCACATACTCGCGACAAAAACATACCCAATGAAGGTTCTGTCAGGCCCAATAGGAAAGATGGATGACACTATAATCACGCGCAAAGGGATAGCACAACTGCACCTTCGTGGTAAAAGAAACAAATCCCCCGGACCAAAGGACCGTCCCGCAAGAGTACTGAGGGACCTCGCTTCCAAAATTGCTCCCGTTTTAGATTACATATTTGACAAATCGATCTTGGAAGGGGTAGTTCTCATGGACTGGAAATTAGTTTACGTCTCATTTATCTTTAAAAGTGTACAGAAGCAAAATGCCAGTAATTTTCGAATAATTTTTCTAGCATAATTTCTCCTGCAAAATCCTAGACCATGTTAGTATTTGCGACTTCATGACATTTTCGACTCTCACAACCATATATCAGTCAAACAACTAGGATTCACTTACCCTTCCGACCTGGTGCTTGTACCTCTTCCCGCACACCTTTTCGGTGAATCACTTGGTACGTATTTGGGTAGATGTCGATTCAAAAAGGATAGATCGTATGGAACGCAGTTGGGGATTTTACACATGATATCCTGCAATCGGGGGAGAGGAACAAATAAGCAGATGCGATTTTCATGGATTTCAAGATAGCTATTTTAAAGCCCCTTACTCCAAACTGATGCAGAATTTGCTAGGCCTCGGGATAAACGATAATGTGATAAACTGAATTGAGTACTTCTATATTAACCACAAACAAAAAGTAGTAATAGATGATTCTAATTATGTACAAGTAACATTTGGCGTCCCTCAGGGTAGAGATATAGACTTATTACCCTTTCTTATTCTTGCATTTACCCTTTCTTATTGTTACATTAATGGTAACACCTTAAAAATAATAATCAACTTAAGGATGTTTGCCGAGAACATTGTGATTTTCAGATTTTTAAATTTTGATTTGAACAACATTCTAAAACGATGTAAAGAAAGGCGTTTGGATTTAAATACTAAAAGCTTACGGTCATGCACCGGGTTCAAATCTCGGTCAAGGCGAATGATTTTGACGCTTTGCAATTTTTTCGTTGTTAAAAAATAAAAAAAATACGAACAAACTTTGTGATTTTTTTACTCTTAGAGATTTTTAATGAACTTTGCAGACCACGTAAAATACTTGGTGTCTCCATAGCATCGGATATTACATGGAAAAAGCCTATAAATACTATTTGCAAAGGTACTCCAAAGAAGCTGGCATTCATCAAACGTATAGTTGGAAAATTTAGCGATGAAAAATACTGGGGATGGGCTATTTTTCTTTAGTAAGACTCGATATAAGTATGGGTCCGTCTAAAAAGACATATTAGAGAATTTGACGCGGTACAGAGGAGGGCTGCAAGATTCGTGAAAAATTCAAATGGAAAAACACAAAGCGTCACACATTTAATACAAGATCTTTGGTGGGAACCTTTAGATATGCGAAGACTCAGAGCTAGATTGAAAATTATTGCAAAGAAACCAATCGTGTGGTTTTGCATTTGATAAAGCAGATTTAATTCAGCCACCCAATTACATCGGTATGACAGAATATTTTCACAAAATAAGAGAGATAGACTGCCGAACGTATATATTCAAGCATTCGCCTTTCTCGCGCTCTATCGTGACAACCACTCTGGGGGGAAACACTAAGACGGAAATGTGTAAGCCATAATGAAAATAGTTAGAAACATGCAATTTACATGCCCCCTAAACTCACTTATTGAGTATCGTCCTAAAGCAACCCACCTACCACGCGCCCTTGAGCCGGGTGCCATGTAAATAAAGTTGCGTCTCTAGTGCATGTGTGAATTGTCCTTCCTGTATGAAGGAATAGAATGCCAACGGGTAATTAGTGACTGCGTAGCATGTGACTCCGCCCTTTTTAATGGGTTTCCTCATTTGACCTATTAGTGTAATGAGTGGAGTAGTTGCAAACAGTATAATATTCGTAATGTGCAAAAATGTATGTGCATGAGTGGTTTCCGGTCATTTCCCTTCTCCCTACCCTCTCAGTGATTCGTGGATGGGCCATGTCTACGTATTTGGAAATAGTTGAGTAGAATTAGAATGGCTGGAGATCAAACTTCCCCTGCCACAAGTCCTTACGATGGCTTGCTGGGTTGTGTGCAGGTGTAGATGTATAGACTAATAGTTCTGTATACAAAGCTGGTGCCCTTACACCCCCGCCATACACTCTTACGGCGGTTGGCGGAATATATTTTAAAATGTAGATGGAAACCTTCAACTTCAGTCGGCTTAGGGAAAGGATTCAAGCACCCTTACACTGAAGAACGAATTGCACACTCCGTAGGACTTTTTACGAAGTCATCTTTAACTTTACCCATTGACCCAACCACAGAGTTCACTTTTTCGGTTTAAGAATTGAATGTATTGGTGCTACTATCTTTATCCCTCACAGAGTGAATTTAATAAGCCTCTGAGTAACTCCCTATCCTATGATCGTTCAAGCATATTTCTCTATGGGTATCAAATGATTTTTTTTAATCGTTGCTGAAATATCTGGAACCTTTGCCCCTCGAAATCCACTCCAGTCTCATAACTTAAAAACTTAGTTTTGATCTGCAACTCAAGATTAATATTGAATGAGATGCATGCCGTGAAGTTATGAAAACGATGAGAACATCAACACGCGAATCCTGTGTCGGTTCTTTATCTTTTTCGACTGAAACGAAAGGAGGAA
Source organism: Hetaerina americana (assembly GCF_022747635.1). Classification (NCBI taxonomy): domain Eukaryota; kingdom Metazoa; phylum Arthropoda; class Insecta; order Odonata; family Calopterygidae; genus Hetaerina; species Hetaerina americana. Next base: position 10,848,916 of record NW_027286514.1, on the reverse strand, counting down.
ATAAATTCAGTCAGTCTTCATGCTTTTTGCTTTCGTCCCTCATCAATTATACCCAGAGTGTCGGGTGACCCCGGATGAGACTCGCTGGTCATTTAATCGGGATTGTTGGAAGTGCACGTATCTCAGCGTATCCCTCCCGCTCGTCTGCATCCCCCTTTGTCTTCCTCTCCCTCTCTCTCACCTTCCCTTCCATCCCTCATCCTACTTCTCCCCTCCCCGGCTTCTAATTTTGACCAACCCGGTGCGTGCATGTCTCAATCGTGTCCTGTGCGTGCGTAAGTGTCGCCGCACGCGAAAGCGTGACGCGATTCCCCCGTCACCCCTTCTCCCTCCCTCCCCCAAAGTTTCCCTCCAACTCCCACGACCCCTTCCCACCTACTGCTCCATCACGCCCACAGCGCTCATTAGGCCCTCAACTGAAAGGTATTGTGTTTGTGTCCTTCTTCCTATCTCTTTCTCCCTCTCATTCTCTCCTTCCTTTCTCTCTCTCTTCGCTATCCTCTCCTTTTCTATTCCCGGTCGTAAAGCCCACGGGCACGGGGCGATGGGTAGTTGAATTTCCACCCTCCGCGCCCAATCAGTGGGCTGATGGCGGAGCGATGAGGGGTGGTGCGGAGGGAATGCCACCCTCGCCGCCCCGGGAGCAATTAGGGACGCCCCGTCGTCCACACGCTTGACCCCTTTGGATCGTGTCCCTTCCCCTTTCGAGACTCCCACCCATCCCGAGCCCCGACCCCCCGCCCCCTCCTCTCCCCCAATGAGGTTACGTGACAGGGTAAGATGCCACCGCCGGGAGAATACCTGATGATGGGTGTTTCGCAGCACCGCCGCCATCTGGTTGGAGTTCGGGGTTAATAAAGGGGAAATGCTCCTTAACCACACCCCCCTCTCTTCACCCTCACGCCATCCATCTCCCCTGCGGTAAATGAAAGGGTTCTTTCGGATGACCGCCAGGAATTTCGATGTATTAGCGGAATTATCGTTTTCATAGTCTATTATCATCTGAAAGTCCACCGCTAAATACTCAGGGAGTTTTATTTTACTTTTTCATTTAGAGTAGGCTCAAAGTCGCATTTTAAGTTAAAAGAAGGCGACTTGACATCTCTATTTCTTGTTTTTGAATGCATTGATGTTCTTTTTTTCTTCAAATTATTTGTTTCAAATTCGTTTTATTCTTCAGTAATATATTTAAAAAATTTTAAGAGGTAGCAAGTTTATTTTCATTGTTTACATGATCTTCTTACTAATTATTATTCTTGTTATTATCGTATCATTAAAGTCCATTTTCAGATAGAGTGACAGGTGGCACACAAATCACCAGCATCACAATCAAACTTAAAACAATAACATGAGCATTGTTAAAAATATCAAAACTAAGCTGATCAAAGCAGAATCGAAGACAGTAACATCACACATGGGCCTGCACTACACCGCACAAATAACGCACCGTCTAAAAGCACCGCCCGTTCAAAACTATGCCCTGATCAACAAACACGCTTTCCGTAATCCCGCACCGTCAAGCACACACCTTCTCAATCCTACTTCGTGCCCTTTAAATCAGTTACAAATCAATATCGCACACAGTTATTTTAAAGTTTATCCCACAACCCTTTTTCCTCTGGCTACCTTACAACTTTTCTAAAAACTCCTTACAGTCCCTGGACGAAAAGGGCTTTGACTCCAGGCATCTGGTTCAATTCAACAATAATTCTATATAAAAAATGAAAACTTTAAATATTTATTTTTGCGCTCTTATTTTTATTTTAAAACGACCCTTTTTCTACGCCAAAACTTGTTATTTCTTTTTCCTTCCTTAATTCTTCCCACGCTTTGTCATTTTGAACTATTGTACACTTGTACACATCACTACCTTAACACGCTCCTCGTTCTTTCATTATGAAAACTCTCTTATTTCAGAATACCCAACATGTCCGTTACGCTTTCTAAGCTTGTTTGCCTACCGAGTATATACCTATCTGCCTTTCGTTGCACTTTGTCTATCTTTATAATGCATATATCTCCCACTTGATACAGTTCCCAAACTTTGGACGAGTATTCCAAGGTAAGGTGAATCAGGACTTAATTAGCTATATCTTTTGTGGCTACGCCACTTCCTTTTATATTTCTCATTGCCCAGTGAAGTGCTGTGAATGAAGTACCAATGGAGTACTAATGGGAGATGAGATGCTTTTGTGACCACAGGGCTTCCATGCATGGTACGTGATCGCAAATGTCCCCGTGCCTGGCGTAAATACCCCTCCTGCCTGGGATACGTTCACGCCACATTAGTTGGGGATTTCAGAATATCATTTAGATGTCAGCATAAAGCTGCTTTCTCATTTTCATGCTCATACAGGTCATTCCGTCTTCGCATGAGCATGAAAAAATTATGTACTATTTTTTCTGAGCAAAATTAAAGTTGGAGTAATTCACAACTCACTTTTAACAGCTGAATTTTTGGTGTTTTTATAAAATAGGCAGTATTTTCCATCTAATCTAAAATAGAATATATTTATAGTTGTCTTTGCCTTTCCATCCTCCCAAAAATTATTTTCAAAGCAGGTATGTTAACTATGCGCCATGAAATAAAGTAATATCAAAAGAGTTCGACAGGATTTCTTTTTTAAAACCTTTTCGAGATACAATAAATCGAGAATTTTTATTTTTGTAGGTTTCACAAAAGCCTTTTTCAAAAAAAATTTCACCTCTTCTTAAAAAACGCCGAATAATTAAATATCACTTAAAAAGTGCCAATTTAGTTGGCTCCATTTGTTCAGATTGGTAACCACACATATAAATATTTTGTACCTTCTCCTAAGATAGAATAACTCAGAAAGGCTACGTGTTTAGGCTAAGCCCATGCATCTAATGTTGCAGCGTTATATTTGCTTGTGAGTACTTAGTAAGCAGTGAGTACGATACTATGCCACTTTTTCTTGATTCACGGTGGTCCAATTGTGGCATCGAAACCTTAAAGTTGGAACCTCTCGCGGTAATTTTATTATTTCACGCTTTTTGTAAAAATGTTTTTTTTTTAACGCAAGATTTCGCATGGAGACCAATGTTTGTCTTGCAACAATGTGTATTTATTTTAACCGCAGCAGTTTTTTCGGATCTCTGTGGCTTTATTTTTGGAAAGGTGAACGGAGTTTCCGTGAGCATTCTCCAAAAATAGGGGTATGCGGTTGTTTAGAGCTACTTGGTGCGACTGTGCTTACAAGGTTTCTCGGTCATATGGATGAGTAATTAGAATGATGTATTAGATTATTTTAGAAAGTTTGTTGCAATAGAAAACAGTCTCAGATAATTATTGACGTAAATGTTTCACATACGTAGGTAGTGTGACTAGTTCATAACTCCTTTGGTGTTTAGGGCTAGAATATATGTGCAATAATAAACCTCTACATGTACATACTATATGTATCATTTTGCGGCCTTTATCTACTATTCGATAGGGTCATCTAAGAACTATGCGCCAATTTCAATTCCTTCTCCAATTTTATTTCCTTTTATTCCAATACCCTTTCATTTTTTGCTTTTCTTCTTATTTCTTTCTTTGAACGACTTTTGGCGCGTTCTTTCTCTCTCCTTTTCACCTTGGAATCCCGCCAATTTCAGCAATTCATCTCTTGAAAGTCTTTCTTCTCGTTGTCTCTAACTCTTACTTGTTGTTTCTTTCTAATTATTTTTTTAATCCTGCCACATGTATTATTCAATGTTTAAAATTCTCATGTACCAGATGTACGCGGTAGGACAATGTACATACGAATAAACAGACTTTATGATCTCAGCAGCTGTATGTAACTCTATTTACAATAAGAAATAGCTTTGGAAATTTGAGAAATAAAGACCAAATATTGTCGAAACTCAGTAAATTTAAGGGGAGAGTTTTTTGTTAGCTAAATAGTAGTAATATTAGTAAGGCTTTTGTTCGTAAGAATGAGTTCCTATTTTTCTTAAGCTGCAGGGTCATTGATTTCTGCACAAAGTCCGAAAACTAAAATAAAAATCTGAAAAAGTTGATAGAACTGATCACAGTCGTGTGTGGATACATCGTACAGAATAAATTTTACGTGAACTTTTATACTCACCATGCGTGAAAAAAAATGAATCAGGGTCCAGTTCTTGGCCAAATTATGTTGTCATAACATGTTTTTCATGGTGTGATAAGAGCGCTCAAAGTAGGAAAAGCATACCAGTTTGGATACAATTATAATAACAAATAAAATTTTAGTCAGTTTTCAGTTTGAAATTAATGCTGCAGTTGTTGTTAATTCCATTGTAGCATCAATATTCATTTTTTAAGTCTTTCATTGGCTGGCACTTATTTACCGCCAAAAATCACAAGTCGAAATAATTACCATACCCTTGGCAGGAATTAAAACTTAGCCAAAACATATGTGTAATGATACATCCCAATGTTGGCGCTTCATGCGCGACTATGAAACGGAGTCTGACATGCCCAACGGCCAATCGATCCAACCGCGTAGGTACCTTTCTATCCTCTCACATTTTCTAACGTAGACTGAACTACAGCAAAATCTTCATCAGTCTCTTTCATAGTGGCGCATAGTTATAGGATGAATTTGCTCTGCATAAAAAGTAACAATAGACTTCTGAAAAAATTATTTTCGGTAAATTTAAAAAAGGTTACCTTTTGAATGTTATTGTCCACTTGATTTTTCCATTTCTTGATAGTTGGTAAATATTAATGCAGTATGTAATGAAATGTTTGAAGTAAAGTGCAACTCAGTTATGTTAACCCCAATGTGATGATCGATACGGAACTCTTGACCATAAACCTACTTCGTGAATGCAAAATGGAGTAGAAACTGATTTACGTTGATTAGTTAAATGGAAGGGAGAGAAATTCAGCGGTTTTTTAATCGTGGGTTCATGGAAACCTACATTGACTGGTAGACAACTGTTAATATGCAGTACCTAGCAGTCCCATGGATCCTTTTTTTGTGCGGGTACAATATAATGGCCCACCGGATTTATCCATTGATAACAAGATGCAGATAGTTATTATTAGCAGTAGTCTATTTGATTTAGATAGGTTTTTGATGGACCCTGACGCTCAACAGTATTTTACTATTAAGCATTTACTTATATGACACAAAATATTCAACAATATATCAACGATATCCCATGCTATATGTTTCAATTACTAATTATTTAGCGCTGCATACTTCCTCCTTTAATTCCACTCATAATGCCCATTCTTTTCCTCCCTCTTCCTCGATATCCCAGCCTTCCCTCCTCTATTATTGCTTTCAACATCCATTGCCTCTCATTATCTCTTGCTTCCACTTGTCCTACCTTCTTCCAATTTCTCCCAAACTTCTCTTTCTTTCCCCTTCCCATGCCTAGACCTACGAGTACATTGTTTGTTTTCCTTTCCGTCCTTTCTACTTTCTTCATTCTTCTCCACATCTCAAAACCGTCTCATCTACGCTTATCATCTTGACTCTACGACCAAGTTTCCGAACCATCAGAGGAAATGTGAACTTAAGTATTCCCATAGCCAACAGTAAGAAACTTTATAAACATCCAATAACGTTATTTCGGGCAGCCGGTGACCATCAAAGTAGGGGCTTGACAGCGAGAAGACGTCAGACAACTCAGCACTGTTCGATGTCAATTGATCCATAGATAACAAGATAAAGATCATCATTATTATTATTAGCAGAACGAGTAGTCTACTGGGTCACTTGACATCGAACAGTGCTACTGAACTGACGTCTCCTCGCTGTCAAGCCCTTATCCGTCCCCGCTGATGGTCACTTGCTGACCGAAATAACGTTAATGGACCTTTCTAAAGTTTCTTTTTAATGGCTATAGGAATTTATTTAACTTCACATTCACAACCAATAGCTCGCACACCTTCTTTCTATCATGGAAATGTAATATCATAGAAAAATAATTACGCTGTCAAAATGACCGAGTGGTACCCAGAAGTGGATCATCAGTGCCTTATTTTTCTTAGATATTCTATGCTGCGTTACCATTTGATAGCGCCTGGCCGAGATTCTCGTTTCATTTGCAGGATTCGGATATTGGTGCGTAAGCAGCAATTCATGCCTTATAATTTTGACCTGTTTTATCGGGATGTTTATTCCTAAAGGAATCTGGAGAGTGGAGAGAAAATCTCGGATCTGTGACGCAGGTAACTCGCTCCATCAAATCCCCCAACGCGGTTTGAAATTGCGACTCAGGGCCCAGACCTCGTCTTCCCTCTTTGTGTCCGTCCTCCCTCCTCCCTGCCTCTCCCTCTCTCCGCTGCCGCTTCCTCTCACAATCGCCTCTCCGACTTCATTACTCCCGACCCAAAACCCTATTCCACCCGCTCCTTAATCCTCGGCCAAAACAATCGTCTTTCCCCCTTCCCCTTGCCTGCCGTTTCCTTCGAAATCCTACGCCCCATCACACACACTCTAAACCCAGCGATCTCCGACGTCCTGTTTCCCAATAAAAGCAGCATCTGCCCTCTGTTGCTTAATCCCCATCCATTACAAGCTTCTTGCCGGGCCGACGTGCGATGTATGTACTGCGGCGTGAACCGAAGAGCACACGGAATCCACGCCCAAGGGGATGAGTGATTCCGCATCGATCGAAGAGAATTCCTTATTTTTTTCTCTCCTCGAGGAATCCCAAAGTCTGGCGGAATAGCGCACAATGCGTCGGAGAGATATTTTGCACTAATAATCGGCAATCATGGCAACGCTCTTTGAGAATGTTCAACCTTGAACAAAAACGCTTAGTTTCTCTTATAGCTCAATATGCGTTTTATTTCCCCACAAATATGTACTCCCTCAAAATATAATTATTTTATCTCAAAATATCATTTACATGCAATTAATTGGTTCCATACTTCAGTAGTAAAAAATAACGAATAATCTTTGTAGGTATTTCAGTTTCTTCTGTCAAGAAATCTGTTCTGTCATTGAGTTTCTTAATAATATACAACCACATCGACACAATACCCCGCAAAAGCGTGCGGCGGAGGGTGTTAGTTCACCACCCGAAAAAGAGAATAAAACCTCATGAAAAATCAACTACATAAACTGTGAACTAACGTACACATGCACCTAAGAATAAACCTCATGCCTACGCAACGTTTAATCTTGTTCTAACTAGAAAAAGGATTGTCTTTAATATTTCTATGGTGACTTTGGTTTCCTACAATTATGATTCTTGATTGTCCGGGGAAAGAACGAATATTTCTGCATCTATACGTAATCACAAGAGTTGTGCAGTAATAATAGAATTGCTATTGATCTAGGCACCCTGTAATGGAATCATTGTAACTAATACGAACGTAATCTCTACGTGAAGGGGAGTTTTATGAATTTCAACGCTTTACTCTTTGTTATCACTCTTTCTTATAAAAAATATCTCGTGCAATACACGTTTTCCTTTACCTTTATCGCCTAATATTTTCAATTCTAGCAATTTGCTGTGTTTGAGAATCACTACTGATTTTATGTATTTAAACACCCTGAAAAAGAACAGATGTTTTGATATTTTCGTCCCTAGAAATTTCAGCGAAGAAATTATACGTCATTTTAAATTGTGAAATTATGGTTGAAATATTAACGTTTCTGATTGTTTTTATAAATCTGTTCCGGGCAAAATGCACGCTCCTGCTCTAATTGCCGTTGCGGGCTTAATTACATCTCAGTTTTCAAATGATAATCAACTGAGTCTATCTAAATATCCATAATTGAACGCGTACGTACTTCAAGATAGATAGCAGTGTCATATTTCATGTGAACTCATGGTCGATGTTTTTTTGGTCTTCTTGGTCCGTTTTAAAGAATGGCAAAAAGGTTTTCATCCAGTAATAACGTTTTTACATTCGAATTTAAAGTTTCTCCTTGAATATTTATACTCCTATCATCCCTTCGCAATGGAGACTTTAAATATATTATGAGACACGTTCAAAGGATTCAACTTTAACATACATTTGCCATTTATGGCACCAAAAAAGAAATAAAACAACAACTGCGCTGTGTCTGCTGGAGAATGACAAAGCGGAACGTAGCCATCTCAATTTCACCCAAGGGAATACGTTTTTTTGCTAAATAGACTTTAATCCTTTGCGGTGCCCTCGGAGTTTCGTCGACGATTACGCATTCTGCCATTTTGCGCTCTTTTATTCCCAGGTTTCGTTTTATGCTTGTTCTACTCTCGGCTACAACTCATGCTATTCTTCCGCTTATATAACGTTTTTCTTGAGAAATAAAAAATAGATTATCCTGAATGAATTGCGAATTATTTGAATATATTTCCAGGTGCTAAAAATAAATATCAACCTTTACCCTCCGTTTCTAATAACGCTCGAAAACAAAATGTCCCTTTTACTTTTAAGTATGGTGTTGACTGGGAATATAAATTATTCCTATCGAGTCATCAGGATAGTCTTATTTATAATGTAACCAAATTTATCGTTGGCTCGTGATCTCAATCTAATCATCGGGATCTAAATTTAATGTTAATCATATCAGGATGTTTTGTCCTGGATGACTCTGACGCTCTTTTCAAGTTCTTTTAAAATTGGATCAAAAGCTCTGCTTACCGTATGAATATTCGCAAAGCAGCTCCCAATTTTTTTGTTTATAATTCGACTGATGAATATCTGTCCATTCATCCTTGCTAAGATGTATAGTATCATTTTCTCATCTTAGGTCATCATAGAAATTTTTTTTCCTCTTCAGAAATGAAGATAACACTCCGATATATTTTTCAAACTTTTAGCATAAAGTATATTCAGTGAACGTGTCAGTACTTTGGTAGAAAATATTTTTTTCACCACGTTTTACCGGTGCATTTCTAGAAGAGTACACCATTAGATTAGTTCTACGATCGATATGATCGGCGACGAGTCCTAAGAGAAGGCTTATTTCCCTGGAAAGCAGTATTTCCTTTCAAATAATTCATTTTTCCATTAACATAGTTTATGTTTTGTACCCTCGGGGGAATTTTGGGAACGACTTATAATGTTAAAAATATCTCAGAAAGAATGCGTACTTGTGTCAAAAAAACCTCTGTTCACATTATTTCGATGGCCACGGAAGTTAGTGAGGAATATCATAAATATAACAAACGAAGAAGACGGATGGTTGTTCATGTTGTCATCATTATTTAAATAGGAAGATTGTACTTCAACCCTTAACCTTCTTCTTTCTAATACTAACTATATTAGTCTCTAATAGGTCTTCCGTCTATCATCTTTTTTAACTTGGCCTACGCATTTGTTCAATGGTCTTCCTCATGTCACCTCCCCTTCTATTATATTCCTGAAAAATCCGATTTCTGGTTATTTTCCGCTTTTTATGTAGATCTAAGCTTATAAAGACATTTTATTATTCTAACTATGGACATCGTGAAATTAGTAACTTTCATTTTTTTGCCTGCATCATTCAGGAGGTAAACATTTGTTTCGAATAGGAAGGAGAAAAATACAAAGATTCATTTGGCATTAGAAAATTACATCACTACTTTGGGTAAACATATGCCCAGCAGCCTAATTACTTTTTTAATTCACCTAAATTCAACAATTTAACGCGTTCCATTCGTTATCTCTATACAATTTAAATTTAAAGAAATATATTTCTCATCAGGAATTTCCAGCGTGCTCGATTCCACTACGCAGAGAGTATAGCTGCGTGCGTTATCTACTTGAGGCAGCTGATTCAGCTAATTGGTTATCTGCGTGTAGTCACTTGATTTGACAGGATGTTCAGTCAGGTTCGGACAGATTCCGATGACTTCCGCTCCGTCGTGCAAAGCTGTTTGTCTTGTCCGATTTCAAGTTCAGTCTTCAGAGCTTTTGCACCTATTTTCTACGTGCGTGGTCCATAATAGACGAACTGCAAATCATCGAGACGAAATATTTTTCCATTTTTTCTACGAATGTTCGTGCAAGGTCATGGAGAGGTCTCTCGTTCGCGTCTTTTTACTGTAAAAATTGAATTTTTTGCTATAATGAAGGATAATGGAGGATATGTAATGTGTAATTAGGGCAGCATTTACAAGTATTCTGTTATTCCCGCATATATGGTCTTCTTTTTGATTTGGGCTTTTGATGTCTGTGATTACTTTAGGTAATTCAAGCTTTCTAATTATTTTAATGGGTCATCAGAGGGACATTAAATTCACACTGCCTATTTCCAATCATTCCATGTATGTTAAATGTTACCAAGAGAAAATCTAAAGTCTCCATACTCTAGCATAGCTAATATCTTGTTCTTTTAGTCCATGAGACTTGATTGGACTTCATAAGCTATTTTTTTGGAAAAATAGGACCAAGTACGTTGTGTTAGATGCGCCCAATAGTTATTGTTTCTCTTGGGTCACTTAGACTAGTTTTAATATCCCTTATCTTTGCTAAAGGCGTTTTTCCGTCCTGCTATACATATAGTTGGCTCTCACTCTCGACTTTAAAGACGCAGTCGTTTCTCTCCTTCCTTTGTCTTTACCTTACTTTTTTCCCTTCCCTCCCAACCGAGCTATCTCTTTCCACGCCCTAGTCTCCTTTCCCGCCGTATCTGTCAAATCCCTTCAAATGGTCCTCGTCCGCTCCCGTGAACTCTCAACTCTCTCAACATCTCAATTCCCATCTTGTGTTTTCTCCACCCTCCTATGGGCACTTTAAGCAAGGAGAATTTTTCTTCTCCCTTTTGAGACTTCCTAGGTATACAAGGGCTTTTGTTCAAAGCTCTCCATCCCTTTTCCCCGGCAATGCAAGCCAGTAAGCAAGAGTTGTTCTTGGCCTGGGAATGAAATGAAGTAAGCAAAATCTCTTCACTTGTAGCTCGCAAAACCGCGAGTGTTCGTCTGCACCAAAAACTAACTATGCCACTAATACTAAATAAGCCACTGCTATGGCCTGTGGTCTGGCAGTATTCGCACCAGTCATACGCCATCAAATTTTAGTATCTGTTAGATGCCAGCGACTAACTGAGAGGTCATAAAATTCAAACGATGGAAATAAATTCTACGAGCAGCAGCACAGTTTGCAAAGTAAGTTAAAAACACCATTATTCGCATGCGGGACGAGCTGCTAATTAGGATTGAAATTAAATAGGATTTAAATAGAATAATGGCTGCAGAGTAGCCTACTTAACATAAAAAAATTGTTTCCTGATCACAGTTTCTGGCAGACATGCTGTTTCCTTATCTTTCTTGAGAATAACACTTTTTTAAAATTACCGGTTCTACAGTTTTACTAACTTATCTTACCTCATATCCTTCAGTAGTTCAAATGAGATAGAAGTAAATGTTTATCGTCACCATAAATATGCCTGTGAATTTATGTGTAAGAGCAAGTTTATATTTAAGTACAGATTACTACATCAAAGGCTTGTGCTCCGACACCCCAAGCAACAACGCCTAACGGCGGCTTCCGAAATATTTTATTTATTACAATGCAATTTGGCAATCAGATAGAGATCAAGTTATACAGTTAAGCCCATCAATATTTAAAATTGGAAATACAACAAAAAATTAAAATTAACAATTTAAAAAAGGCAAGAAAACCAATCAATAATTCGAAGCAAGACAGGTATTAGCCTGATGAAAACATGAGCAGGAGAAGTAATTCAGGACAGATGTTTGATCATCTTCTTGAAGCTCCTGTCGTTTGAACGAAAAGGTTTTAAAGCATCCCCAGATAATTTGCGCCGAACACTTGTCCTTATTTGAGAAGGTGTGTTTACTTCGGTCGCTCCTTTGAGTGAGCCATTTTGATTTGTGTATGATCTCCCCTTCCCTGCAACAACTAGGTATTATTTTCCCTTTGATGTCTCCTCCCGTCTCATTCCCCGCGAACAATACAATCATTTTCCCCGGCCTTCAATTATCTATCATATTTTATAGATGTGGATTATTTAAATCTGCTTTTATTTTGAATAAGAGATTTAGCAAATAATTTAGCATTTGGTCTTTGAGTGATTCCCAATCTACGTATCTAATCATGCTTTCTAGTTTATCATTACAAGATTTCACAGATCGAGGGCCTCTTCGCCTCAAACGATCTAATTCGGCAATCAAACAGCCTTCGTGAGGGTCCCATATGCTAGCAAAATATTCTAGTGAAAGATAATATCCTTCCTTTACCTTTTTTCCACATTTTCCTCAGCACTATTTCAATAAATCCTAATATTCTGCTAACTCTTCCACATACATTCCGTATACATGTATATCCCCCCTATGAGGTGAGTTAGATTAATAATTATTAAATAGTGTCTGCACCTTCCGTTTCTGAAACTTAAATATACATGACGATACTGGGAGAAGTACTCTTTTTCCCAAAAATCCATCAATACGCATTCCTTTAAGTTAAATCGTTCACAAATTGTTAAATCCATTATTTCGTAGGTTTCTAGTATTTCTAGGTTCATAGTCTTTCATATTATTTCACACCGGCTTCTAATTTCGTAATTTCCCGCGAGACTTTCCCATGAACTCTCACAAAGCCTAACATTCTGTGAGCACTTGTTGAATCTGCTGAGATGTAACCAATAAGACGGGCGCCTTGGACCCTAGCGACCTCGGCAATATTTGTGGTTGGAGTGAGGGTTCCGATTAACCCTGCGGAGCCCGAGCATCTCACCCTCGAGCCTCTCAAGCGACGATTGCTCTGCGTGAGCGTGTCAACTCTCGAGTCGACATTTCCTTTCCAACCCTTTGCAAATTTGCTTCAAACTCTCTCGCTTCTCCTTGCTCGCAAGATTGTCGTCAGTTTCAGCGTTTTCCCTTCCCGTGATATTTCTCCTGCTCATTTCCATCGCTCCATTTCGAACTTCCTCTTGCTTTTAATTTCTCCGTCACTTCCAAAGGCAACTCCCTGCATCCGCCACTCGGATTCCAAAAAGGAATGGATTTCACGCGACTAACCTATGCCATTATAACTTCGCCCTCACGGCAGTTTCTGTGTTCCCGTCTTTGGTTTGCGCAGCTAATTTTCTTTAGGCGCTGTAATCAACTTCATGCCTCGCGAGGGGAAATACTTGCGCTCTGTTGAAATCTCTTCGTTTTATCTTGAACTTTTAAACGCGCTGAACTGAAGTTAATTGTGTGTGGAGAGGTGTTTCCTTTTTGATGTAAAATCGTCTTTGTACTCGTCCCTAGCGGACGAGGGTCAATTATCAAACAAGCCTGAGACGGTGACCGCAAGGGCGAGAGGGGTCACCGAGGGAAATCGGGACAGGGGATTGTAAAAGAGGGAAAATACGCGTGTTTCAAAACGAAAACTATACTCACTGTTTATTAGAGACTGAAAAAACCTAACTCCATTTCAGCAGGAACTCATAATAGGCTCGTTTGTCAGTTCAGCGTGATTATTTGGAGGGAGCTTTGGCGGCGGTGAACGACCGAGTTCACCGCCGCCAAAGCCGCCAAGTCCGAGGAGATCTCCTAAGCCCTGATTGAAGGTGAGTGCCTGTGACTAGCAGGGATCAATGCTATATAGTACATCCGAGCTATAGAGCGCGTGATCATTTTTCGTTTATTATATTTCTTAATTTTATTTCAATACGTGTGATTGGTGGGCCCCTGACGCAGAGGGAAACCTCTCGTAAGCCCTGATAGGGTGAGAGTGTATGCGACTAGCAAGGATCACTGCTGCATAGTACATCCAAGCTAGAGAATGCGTGATTAATTTTCACTTTTTTAGTATTCAAAAAATTAATTTCCCCCCCCCCCTCCATTTCATTGTTCTAACCGTTTGCGGTATTTAAATATTTCAATTATTTTCAGTTTTTTACTATTGTTAGTCTTATTTTCAGTTAATTATTTAATTTTATAATTTTATCGATTTACTGTTTCTATTTTCTCCAATATCCCCCACCCATCCTTTGCCCATTTATAAGAGTACGGCTGGGGTGAACTCTTCCCATTATATCAAGGCTAAATATCAAGGAGGAAAATCGGCACTAAGATAGGAGACTTTTCGTCAAAATGAATGCATCCAGGATGCTGAATGGTAAACTTTTTCTCTGCATCCATTTGATTTAACCAATGTTACGAGCCACTGCAAATAGAAATTTGATCATTATGTACATTTTAATAATGTGCCGCATGTACTAGTCTTTATTGTCGAATTATATGTTCATGTTATTGTTAAGAAGTCACTGGAAACTTTAAAAATCCCTGCGCATTTTTTTCCATTTCATCAAACCTGCTCCAATCAATTAGGCAACAACATTCCCTTCATTCACATTAAGATCAAATAACTTTAACAATGCTGACAATTAAGAATTAACAAGATGTGCCACTCAAAAGATTTCAAACGCACCGTTTCGATTATTTAGTGATTATACTCTGATTTGTCAAAGGGGATTGAAGCTAGCAGATGGAGCGGATCAGAAAGTTAGCAATTCTTCCAGGAAATGTATAAATAATCTATTCCGTAGGTTCTTAGGCTTCCAAGAAACGTTACGAACAGGAAAATTAAGTCGAAGCATACCTTTGTAATACGTTTAAGCTGGGATGAAATCCTCTTCTTTCCAGAAAATCCTATTTGAGTTTTCTGGTAAAGTCTAGTCATTCCTCGCAGTTTTCAAGAACCTTTTTCAATGAATTGTGTTATTAATAAAAAAGATTTTACCTTTTTGTATTAAAAAGAATCCATTCCGCAAGAGCTTTCGACGACTCTTTTTCATTTTTATTTCAACTTTTTTGTCGTTATTTACTCACATCAGTAAACGATGCAGTATGTCTGAGTGCGCACCTTTGATGTTATTTGTCCTTCGGTGAAGGGAGTATTTCCAGTCACGGGGTCTCAAAGGGAGGAGCACTTATGGATCATATCCATCGAGCAAATAGAGGAATTATTAATGAGAAACCTGAGCAACAGATTCAAGCCCTCAATTTATTCCATGGGAACCACCTAGGATTAAGTCCTCCGATCCGATATTCTGACCAATCTACTACTTTTAGAATGTGCGTATTTGTTGCCTTCGACTGAGGGATACCACGGCTATTCCCTCATCCCCCTCCCCATTCTAATGGGAAATTTCTATATATTCCCTCACAAATTTTGCTTTCTATTCAGTTAATCCTCCTACTTTATGACCACCCAATGAGCATGTGACTACCGCTCAAGAGAACTAGCAATTTGGTAGTCACTATGGTAACTGATTTTAAAATTGGAGGGATACTTTTTCAAAAGTGGAGATGGCTAATAATCAGACAGACTTGTACCCCAATCTTATCCTAACACCGGCATTATTATCTGTAGTGCAATGGATGACCTTGTGGGTCTCAATCGGTTGTAGCCCTAGCACACAGAGTTTATAAAATATGTGTTTATTAGTTTTTATTTCCTTGCCGTAATAACGGAGCTTAGGGATGATTTTGATTAAAAGCGTGCTTAACGGAGCGGAAATACAGATATCGGAAAATAAAGTGATGTGAAAAACATTCTCTGAAGTCTTTATGTTGAAATTGGACTAAATAAATATATGCTATTGATAAATCCGACGTTTATTTTCAAGATAGACTAAAAGTTCAGGAACTGATAAACTTCCCGGCCCTGAAAATGTACGATGCCGGCATGAAAAAATTCTCGAAAGTTTTATTTATGAACTGTAATTTTTTTTTGAAGCTCACATAGTTTTTTTGCCGTTCCATATTAAAAATACTTTCACTTTCAGATTTTTAAAATTAATTTCCCACCGAACAAAGGCTTCATTGGAGTTAATGATTAATTATATTTTGAGTATGCACTTATAAGCTATCCGTCACCTTTTTCTCATGATTTCTAAGGGGTAATAACTAACATATATTCTTTAATATGAATTTTAAAAAGCTGTAACCTTAAAATGTTTACAGATATTTACAATCCTAAATTTTTCAATGAATAATTTACAAATCCCTTGAAATTTTTTGAGGGCGTTAGGTGTAAGAGCTAATTATGTAATTAGTTAAAAGTAAAAGAAGAACCGCTGTATAATTAAGTGTTTCAGATTTGTCATAGAGCTAGGGACAGGAATTCTTCCCGTCCCAAAATAAATATATGAAACTAATACTCTTTTGAAAATTTCAACTTATGCATCTGAGGTTCAAGCTTATCATTGAATATATGATTAAAGTACGATATTCTATGTTTGGACTAGAGGACCCGAGTTTGATAAATGCTCTTTTGGTTTTCTAAATTCTCTTTTTCTAGTACAGGGTTAAAATTTCACTGGGACAATTAAAACGCAATCAAGAGGGAATTTTATGATTTGTAAAGAAAACACCTATTCTACTAGGTATATTCAATGGTTGCTCTTTATTACCCTGCAAGTTTCCATTTTCGCCAGCGCATTTTGAATTAAATTTCTTACTCTTTTGCCTTTAACTATTGACTAGTGTCACTGTGCCGAAGTGGCGGCTCTCGGATTAAGCCGTGGATGCAGTCTGTTGAGTGCTAGTCCACGGTGCGTAAACGTAATCTCTCCGCAACGACTAAGAGCCTCTATCCGGCGAACCAACTATGCTCTCGCCCTAGCAGCGTTTAGGGTTTTCGGAAGAGGGTCATGGCATGACAGTGCGGCGCCTTTTGGAATTCCGGTCCCAGGATTCGGTGACGGGAATGCTCAACGACCGTGTGCCACGCCGCGACACTCGGGCGACCCCTGTTCCCTCCCCCCGCCCATTCCTGATGGAGAACGTCGACCCTATTTCCTGTGTGTTCCGCCCTCCCCCTCCCTTCTAGGGGTCGTCGACCTTCTCCTTCAGGTGACCTCACGCACACAGCTCGCTCATCTTCTTTTCCCCGCCTGCCGACCCGACGTAGATTTTCATTCTTCACTCACGTCCCCCTTATCCCTTCCATCCCACCCCTCCTACCCCCCATGCTTCCTTTTAATCGCATTATTTACACAGCCCTAAGCATTCCCAAACATCGCATCCACCGGCTCCCGGTCCTCAAACGCTTCAATGCCGCTCCAATCCCTGCTCCGGCCCGTGCGTTATCATCACTTTTTTGTGAGCTCAGGCTTATCTAAGAGTCCTAGAGAGGTTTTCAGACACACGAACCCACACACACAACACCAAAGGGAAACCCTCCCCAACCCCACAACATTCCCAGTGTGGCGGCTGAGTTCTGATCACATCAGGGAAATTTTGAACAAATTAATGGATGCGATACGCTCCATGCGCGACCTCCTCTCTATTATTCGCATTCTGCCGAAAAGAATTTTTTTCTGCGCAGTTCACTAATAAAAATCTCGGTAAAAAAATTTCGGAAAATGAGACACCGTGTGTATAATTTCATCCAATCGCGGTGCCTACTGACATTACGGGCGGGTAAGAGGTTTAAAAGGGTAACTGTAATCCTTCCGATGCTCCGAAAATAATTGAAATGTTTCGCACTAATATCTGTAAATGTAGGAAACTACTGCGAAGTACTTCCCATCAAAGTGTTACGTCAAATGTTTTCTAGAGTGTTATATTTTATTAGGTTGAAACATCAGCTTAAAGGCATTGATGAATAATCCTAGTTCCTATACTGAAAACCTTTTTTTTTGAGAACTCGCTTATATTTTATCTCATCGAAACTAAAAAGATTAAAAGATTGCTTCTAAATTTAATCAGATCCTTAAAAAAATAATATCATTTATTCTATAAAGAATAAATAAGGAGGTTTCATTTTTTATACCATTCCAACGAAATGAAAATGCCTCTCTAAATTGCTCTAAAACAGAGCAAGAGTAAAAAGCAAATGAAAGTATATTAAGATATTCTCCATGCTAGACATTGAGAAACTGGCACCAAGGACGAAGTTAAATCGTTGATTTTTTAGGAGCTAATCTCTTATGAGATTGAAGATGAGATAGAATAGTTGTTTACTCCACATTTTTCATTCATTCAAATAAATGAAACAACATTTACTATTCATTGGGCATTTCTTATGCTTTTGGTGATTACTTGTTCCATGTTTCGAGTAAGGAGTAGCATAGTGTTGCCGATGTAATCATAATTACCCGAAAGTTGTGTTTTTTAGGCTTTCTACAGAAAAAGGAAGAATTAAGTAGTTATTGACGCGGGTCACGTTCCTTTTACTTATGTGGATGAATCTTCGCGTGCAAAGTACGAGACGAACGAGAGCATGGTGCTACCCAGCCTCTTTCGTTTTTCGCAGATTACGGCTCGCGTGAAGAATAGTTATTTATTTGAATCATTCTCATCCCACATTAAATGACACGCCAAGGGCACAGGATCATATAATTCGGGATTCTTGAAGGTGAACTTGAAATCAAAGGGCAAATTTCATACCAGTATCACACGTCAACTTCTCTCTCGATATCTGTGATCCGTCCAGAATAAGGTATCATCATCAATAAGGGGGATAAGTGACTATCAGTTCAATGACTATCTTGAAAATGAATGTACGTGTACCAGGAGCTTTTCAGGGCTCAAGGAAGAAGTTAAATTTCGTGATAAGTGTGAATAATCAGAAAGACTAACAAATTGCAATGTGAGTCTTCATCCCTCCGCAACACCTTTTCTACACAGATCTCTTGTACTAGGGGCAGGCTCGATTGATCTGTTTCTTGAGTGCACATTAATATTAAATTACTGATATACTCATTTCACCTGCATTCTTCTTTACTTCGGAAACCGGAATCTTCTTCCCGTCATCTGCTATATTAACAAGTCAGTTAGTTCAAGCGTTTTATCGTGAAGTTTTTGGTGGACCATTCTCGCCAAGGCCTTCCTTTCAGTGCAAGACGAATCCAATTGATCATATTTTGTACTGATGGAAGGGCAAAGCTATATCTAAATAAAACGTTTTCTGAGTTAAATCACTTCGTTTCACACGCCGAAAATTATTTTTTGTTAGAGACATTTAGATAACGGATTCAATTAATACGAAATTGATGGTGATTTGTGGTCGACAGGGTAGATGAAATATTCAATGATTTATGTATACAGTTGAAATAAACATGATGGCTCAAACTCAACAGCCTCTCCTATATTAAATTACTCTCTTGTCCTAAAAATCTGCAAAAATGCAGCACACGGCGTAAGGGTAGGGCAATGTCAAGCCCAAGAAATAACCCTCTCTGAACAGCAGGAAAAAATTCTATCTTTAGATGTTGCATCATTCAAGTAGTATTTTATGCTCATTTGGCAAAAAAATATTTTTCGACGGAGACCATGGAGGGAGGGATGATTTTAATCAGTGAAAACAGATTCTGAGTCTCGTACAGCTCTCTCAGCAACACTAACACTCGATAAGCCTAATGGAGTAAGGATTAAAAAAAAACAAGCAATGAATACATGATAACGCTCAAGAAACTAGGTCACCTCTTGAACGTACCCCGCACTCTCCTGCATGTAAAATGTAGTTTTCGAGAAGTCCCCCTCAGACTCTCGCATGAGCGGGCGGGAAAAGGCGTTAATGAATGAGATCCAAGTTTCACAGTTATGGGGCGGACGTGCAAGGCTACAGAGGACTATATCAGCCTCCCTCGTCACTGAATAAAATAAATGCATTTGAATAATATCCTGGCAGGATAATTTTCTTTCTATCGCGATAGGCAAACAAAACTTGTCATTCTAATTACGTATCATGCCACACATGTATTTTTTAAAGAATTTTAATGGGAAATATTTACAAAATCACGCTATTTCCTCTCCATATCTGAGGACTCTCTCTACCTGTCGCATTCGATTAGCAGGGTGGAAAAGTAATTAGAATGGCATGAAATTACTCCCCTTTTTTCCTTTTCTCATTTCCTCGCCCTTTCGTGGCCGACCATATGAAGTATCCTCATAAAATGCCATAGGTCTGCCTGAAAAAAAAATCGTAACCTTGTTGTATGTAAAATAAGGAGATAAATTAACATTTTGTTGTTTTAATCGATTTGTATAGAATATATATTAATATTACATGAATTGTTGTTTTACATGAGTAATAGTCATTATTATCCTATGGTTTTAGTTTTCAATTTCTATTGGAGTATATGGATAAATATATTTCATTCATCAGTTAAGTTCAACTGCGTATACACCTTACTACTCTGCCTGCGGTTGAATAGCTGAGTGTTCTCGCCCAAATTCATCCATAGGTGATAATCCATGTTGAATGCGTAGATAGATAAGCATTTTATTCAATCATCACAGCAAAATGATAGATATAAGAAGTAAAATTATAATTACTCTAAAGTGTTTTAGAAGAATTCAGCGTTCTGAGTTTGCCATGACAACTCAAAAATTAGTCGTCGAGATCGATTTCATTATACTCACAACGAACTGTGTTCAAGCGTTGTATTCCCTTAAATCTTCCATTCACGTCCTTTTATACTGGAATCAATTGTGACTTTTTAGAATGCCCTGATCAAAGCATTCTGAACACATATCGACACGTTTCCACACATATAGCGTCTCGGCCCTGAAAGTATTTCAACATTCCTTTAAATGTCTATGAGGAGATTTTCCTCTTTCATCGGCGCTTGCGCAGGAAAATTTCCAAATAATACGCCGCGCATCGTCAAGAAAAAATTACATAAGCCTCTTACTCCGGGTAACAATTGCTTTCTATCAATTCTCCCCTTCAGAGAACGATCACCCCGGATTAAGGCTTGAGCTCCAAATTTCAGTGATTCATGAAGTTTTGTTTTTGGAAGGGCCTTCCCACTTATTTTCCGCGTCCGTTTTTCTCGCCATACTTTCCGCGAAGGATAGTATACGTGAGGCGGGACACAAATACCCTCAATCCCAAATTTTTGAGGGTCTATTTCGCTCTTGTCTCCCACTCGAAACCTGGTGACGTACTCGTGAACAATACTTTGTGATGATAACAATCTCATATCCGTCTCCCCTCCCCCACCCCTCACACCCTCTCCTCCCGCCCACTCCTTCGCGGAGCGCGTGTAGACAGACTCCTCCTCTCCCCCCCCCCCGTAGACCTCCCTCCGCTTCCCCGCATTTTCCTTTCCCTCCATTACCTTCGAAAGGCGGACCAGTTCGCCCCCGCACTAAACACGCGAAATAGTGGATCCGTCCGTCTGAAGCTACCCCATCAGCGGACCCATCCTCCCTCTCCATTCTGATCTATCCCCCTCCGTTTATCTCTTTGCCCGTCCTTCCTTCCAATTCCCCCAAACAACTCCCAGCCCTCCATTCTCTCCCCCCCCCCACAAACCCTGCCTTTCTCTCGCTCCTTCATCCGTTTTCTCTCCACCGTCTCCTATCTCCTCTTCAATTCTATCGGCTGCGTCTACAGGAAGAAAGAGTCGTCCGTTTGGCGGCGTCGATGCAATGGGTTCGACGAAGCCAAAGGAATGAAGTTTGGTGAAGGCAATGAAATTTTACCCTACACCGTACAGAACTGAACGCCGTTGACTTACAGTCGACAGTATAACATATCAGGCCTTGAATAACGCAAGTGTTTGTGCCTGCTCCCCAGTATATGGACCTATGACATCCTTAGGAGATCGAAATCGTGCAATTTGAGTGCACGTTGGAACTATCTTAAGATTCAGAACTCTTTCAAAAGAACTAAATCCCGGTTTTTATTTTACCGAAAATAAGCATTTACAACGAATGACTTCAATTGTTGCAATAACCACTGAAATATTAAAGCCCGTGTTGTTGTGGGGAACCCGTACCATATACCATGTTGTGGGGAAACTCGTACGATCGTGAATGAAATCACTCATAAAAATTCAATGGTCGTATCTCGATACTCTCGTTTTTACTACATTCGGCGGAAATTCCATGAAGCTCCCATAGATTGCGAGTGAGTTTTTTTTCTAAGGCCTATTTTCTTCGCAACTCGGAAAGTTTTCTGAAAGGAAGACTAATGGAATACATATGATCATATTAATTTACCCCCTTTAAAATGACTCTCCAACTCTGTGCAGGACTTTGGCATTAGTAGTCCACAGAGTATTTCGGAAGGATTGTTTTCACTACCAGGTTTGATGGGCCTAATATTGGGTTAAGTTTTTAGAAAAATAATGCCCATACTAATTATTATTTCCAAACATGAAAGAATTAACTTCTGTGAGAATTTTTCCCAGTACAGTGTTGTGTAATCCAAATCCTAAAGCAGATGAAAGGGAGGGAAATATGCAGAGATATTTAAAACAATATCCCTTACTATTATTATTATCTTTTCCTTCTAATATTAAATGAAATAAGCTAAGAATATTGTATTCAAAATCATATTCATCGTCAGCAGTTGTCAATCCGAATATCGGTAAACTATTACTTTCCTCTCATTTCTCTTAGCCTCTTTACTTCTTCTTGACAGTAAAATGGCATTGGACGATCGATGAAATAAAGAGTAGAACATTGATAAATTTTAAATTATTTCAAATGCTTAATCATTAAGAATACTAATATTTTTGTAGATTTGACTCTATCTCGAATGGAATTTTGCTGCACAGCTTGAAATAAAAATTATCCTTGTTGTGGGTGAATCGGAAATGACTACATATAGTATTCCATTTTTTGTACCTGTTTTGCACATTCTCCGCGAAAGGATGATAAATCTTCTTGTCTATACACGCCCGAATGATCAAGGGCTGCGTATCCGTGCTACGCTTATTTGTGAAGCATCCTCCGTCATCGATACAGGACCAAAACATCGATTTCTTTGTGGTTCATTGTTGTATCGTGGCCACTCCCGCGCACGTGCCTTCCGCTCACTCCCAACTCCCATATATACACTTTTTTCAATCGTCTCCATTCCCTCCTCATTCTCTCCACCCAACCCACACTTTTTCTCCGAGTTTCCCTCCGTTTGAATATCCCGTATCACATTGCTCTCCTTCGAGCCACCTTCTTTTGTCTTTCTTTCCTCTCTGCTCTTCTCCCCGTGTATTCTATTTCCTCCTCAGTCCTCTCAAATAACCCGCAAGCCACAACATCTCCCCCACCGCCCCCGCATCCGCCCCCCTCTCACTCCCGCCCACTTCCCCACACGCGGTGATACCCCGATCCCTTCCTCCCACCCACCCCGCCCTCCGTGGTCGTTTTTCTCGTCCCTTCCGACGCATCCTTCTTCCCCTCCGCTTTGACTTCCGACTGTGGCGCCTCTCTCCCAAATCCAAGGCGCTTTTCCTCGCTCCTTGCGCTGCTCACGGTGGGATTTATTATCGTCAAATCTCATACATGTGTATTTCGCAATGAATTTATTTTATTCTAGAAAGAAAGGAAGGATTACATGCTACGATGCACCCTTTCCACCAACGAAATCAACGTCTTTCTGCTACCCGTTTCTCCTTTGCCATGACCGAAATCTTTGCGCCCTCGCGTCGTATTGGCGGAATTTTTTCTTGCTTTTTGTGGAAAAACTATTATAAACCCTGCTTGGATTAATTCTGTTGTCAATGATTTCCTGCTCGACCTTCAACTTAAGTTTTATTAATCATCGGATGAAAAGTGGTACACATCATGCTACATTATTATCGTAACGAATATTAGCACTTTTTCCTAACAAAAGAAAGATCAAAATTGGACGTCGACTTAAGCAAAATTGTCTGTTGTAGATATATTACACCAAATCATTTGGTCGAATTTTTAAAAAAGATTTATTCGGCCTTTATTGACAATCTAATCTTACGTTTAGTGTGTCTACCGCCATTTTAAATTTTACGATTATACATAAAATCCAATCATAATGACTGGTTATCAATCCGAGGATCGGTTCATGTCCGTCCTACAAGCAAATCTTTTTCCATGCTTTTCTCTCACAGTTCGTTGCACCAACTTTTCCATTGCCTACTCCTTTTAGCCAGCCCCCCATTGGCCTCCCTCTGTGATTCTTCCCATCCCTGCTTCCTTCACGTACGGGTTTCCGTAAACATTCGTGCATCACGGGTATCCTGTGTCAAATTAGTTTCCCCCTCATTCCTGCTTCTTCCTTGGGTTTCCTTTTTCACCCTCTCTTCGAAGTAGTATTTCGTTTTTTACTCTGTCAAAGCACTTCTCCCTCTAGAGTCCGACTCATCTCCAAGACTTCTAAATCCTCTTTTCTTTACGCCTCCTGTCGTCTCTTTCTCAAAACCTCGGTAAAGTAAACTTCATATATATATATATATATATATATATATATATATATATATATATATATATATATATATATATATATATATATATATATATATAAATATATATGTGTGTATATATATATGTATATATTTATATACGTATATATATATAGCTACGAATGCTTCCTTTTATTACCAGGCTAGTACCGCTTGCCGTGAGTAATTATTTCTTCTTTTATTAAACTTTTGTTGCTATATCTATTCTAATAAATCTCTTGGCTCTTAAATTGCTACTGATCTTCTTGACCAAATACTTACAAAAATCTTTCACTTTTTTCATTTTCTCTCTCCCCTCTTCCCTACTTCTTTCCCTAGTTTATTTTCTCGTCTTTTACGCTTCAGATGTAGTTTTATTGGTGTTTATCGTGAAGTTATAATTTTTGTTCCCCTTCTCTATATAGGCTACCATCCTTGCATGGTTCTCTGCCTTAAATGCTTTACTGTCCACAGTTCGCAGCATTCTCATTCTGTCCTCGCTTATTCGTCCGCTGCCTTTCATCTCCCCCGCAATCTCGTTAATTTCTCCCTCAGGTCGCATATTAAATATCAAGGGTGATAATGAGCAACCGTGCTCTACTTCTTTCGTTATTTTAGCTACCTCTCTCCGTCCTCCACATCTAATCACTGCAACCTGCTCTTTATATAGAACGTGAGTTCTTTGCCTCCTCTGCCCTGGAGTTGTAAATTGTACGAGCCTCATCAGTTAATAGTTTATTTTTTACAAGGAGGGTGAATAACCAAAACTTGAGATTAATATAAATAACTCGCAAAACTGGATAAAGGCAATAATAATAAAAGTAACTTCCTGAACTTTGTTTCACTTTTCTACATATCTGCCCTGTATATCGGGAGACATTAACACCATCCCTTTACAAGTCCTTCATAACCGGCAGCAAATAATTCCTTTGCTTGTTGTCGCAGCCAATTAGTAACCCCTTGGACTACATCATAATCATTTTTACGTCGGCTACCGAAATAATTTTTTAGGGGCCCAAACCGATGAGAATCACTGAGGCCTAAGTCAGACTGTACGGTGGATGCTCCATGCGCCCCCAGTAATATGTTAGTGGCAGCTTCTACGTTTGTCTTTCTGACATCTGCGACTTATTAATTGACTTACCCTCGAATATCTGTTTCGACGCTAGTGAGCATGGCAGACAAGTGAATGGAGCGTTCGAATTCTGATCGGAGGTACCGGATTCGATTCGGGATGACCGTTTCGGGATGGCTTCATCTCTAGCTATGCTTGATTTTCGGGTGCCCTATGTTACTAGGTTACCACGGACTGCACGGGGAAAGAGTAACTTGTTATTCACACTGCTGTAATCACCCCCTCTATCCTTGTGCTAATTTCACATTTTTTATGCTCGAATATAAACCGTGTGCCATATAATAAGAGACTATAATGAAGGAAAATCAAATTTGTTTTTCATTGTCACTGGGAGTGATAGAGGCATATCGTACTTCGTACCCATATTGGGGAAAATCTTTTTACGATTAATACAATCAGAGAAGAGATAAGAGAATATATATATATATATATATATATATATATATATATATATATATATATATATATATATATAGAAGAAATTAGAAATTAAGCATTTAAAATAAATGAAAATAATAGAATGGTAAAAATATTCAATCTTAAATATTTCCTTCAGTATGAAATTTCATAAAGCCTCAAAGAATGTACGTATTACACTAAAATTTTTAAAAAGTCAACTCTTTCGGTTGTCCGTCAAAATACAATCGATCGTCATCGTTTGGTCATAGAAAAATGATCGAATTAACGCGATATTGCTTTGATCTATTAGAACGTATGTTTTTTTGGTTCGTACCTATTCTCATTCTCGTATCCAATGTAATGGACCAGCACAAGTCCAGAGTGTGTCCTCCCATCCGTTCTATCGGTTAGCATGGCCATCTTAAGGGCTT
Source organism: Hetaerina americana (assembly GCF_022747635.1). NCBI lineage: Eukaryota > Metazoa > Arthropoda > Insecta > Odonata > Calopterygidae > Hetaerina > Hetaerina americana. Next base: position 10,822,916 of record NW_027286514.1, on the reverse strand, counting down.
CTTACTAATAAACTATCGCCTTTACTAAAATATCACTGGTTTCACTCATAATTTTATGATTCCTGAACATAGCAATGAGTTACTGGAATATAAATATCACTAGAAGCAATTGCTCCTCGTCTAAATGTTGTGCACAAGACGCCTCCTTCTGCATTTCAAATTATTTTGGAATCACTTTCTGGAGCCATGAATTTTTTTGGAGAAGTGGACATATCTTTCGGAAAAAGATTTCGGAAACATTTTGAAAAATTCCTCATAAAAGAAATCCTCTCCATTCCCACACATTTGCGGAACTCATTTTTCTGCGGCGATCGTTATCTTCTTTATTTCTCATCTAAAGTATGAGTAACATTGGATGTACTTTTTGATGTGTACGAAGGTGATCCCAGAAGTACTCAAGGCGCTCAACATACTTTTCCCAGCGATGTTCAATAAGTTCGATACTCTTTTTATAATAAGAACTATCTTGCTCCTCAAAATAGCCAGTAACTGCCGACATCACTTCTTCACGGTTGGAAAATCTTTGACCACCGAGCAATTTTTTCAAGTTTGCGAACATGAAATAATCCGAGGGGGCTAAATCTGGTGAATAGGATACATAAGTAGTAATTCAAACTTCAATTCAGGAATTTTTGCCATTTCAATGACGGATTTGTGAGCTGGTGCATTTTATTGATGAAAAAACACTTTCTTCTTGGCCAGATACGGCCGCTTTTGCTTGATTTCTTCCCTCGAACGTTGCAATAAGTTCGCATAATACTCATTGTTGATAGTTTTTCTTTTTTCAAGATATTTAATGAAAATTATCCCTCGCGCATCCCATAAAACCTACGCCATGACCTTGCCTGCATATGAAACAGCCTTCGCCTTCTTTGGAGCGGGTTCTCCCTTTTGAATCCATTGTTTTGATTGGTCTTTTGTCTCTGGTGTGAATTAATAGACCCATGTTTCATCCATGGTTATGAAACGGTACAAAAAGTCTGCTTTGTTGCTGTGAAACTTATCTAAACACTCAGTTGAAACATCTTCACGACACTGGTTTTGCTCGAGTGTAAGCAAGCGTTTTACCCATCTTGCACACAGCTTTCTCATGTCCAAATTTTCAGTAAATATGCGATGTACCGAACTTTTTGAAATTCCTAATAGTCTGCTGCCAGTATCACTTTGTGGATTTCCTTCACCGTTTCTGGAGTCGTCACCTCATTTGGTCAACCAATGCGATGCTCGTCTTGACTGCTCGTACGGCCTCGTTTAAAATTCTGCTACCAAATGTTTTACTGTAAACAAAGGAGCAAACTCACCCAGAGTAGAATCCAGTTCAGCTTTTATATGGGTTGGGCTGAGGCCTTTCAAATAAAAATATTGTATTACAGAACGATGCCCAATTTTCTCAATTTTCACAAATTCACTGAAAACCTTCACTATTGATGGCTGCCAAACAAATACTAAACAACGTGGTGTCTTCAAACTTGTAACGTATGCGTTATACCTGTAGATTGCGTACTTTCTAATACAGTGATATTTTTCTATCGCCATCTCTAGATCAGGCTGAATAATTATGGGGCCATCTCGTACCTTTGTCATTGGCTGAATTTATCGTGACTCATTTGATATTTACCACATATGTTCGCTCTTCCTTGGATAAACACATAATTTACGGTGATAATAAAATTCCCGAAAAGTGTGTCTAATCAAAAGAGGGGAATTTTCCCTATCAAATGAGTGCCATCTAGAGGAGGGTGAGTATTTATGAAATAATTTTTTTTCACTGTTTTCTCAAATATGCTTCTTCACTATTCATGTGGGATGTTGAATTTACGAGAACGATGAATGACATTAATGTCAGAAATAAAAGGTATTGGGTGGAATAAATGGATTTAATTGGACTTCACCATTTCTTTCCAAGATGACCCCAACGTCTGAGATGATCATATTCACGGCAAAGCATTAACTCATCTCGTCGTACTAAGCTCCTATGATTTCGCGTTCGAAGATTCATAACGTCATCTTGCCAATTCTTATACGGGTGCCTATCTCATATTCGTCCATCCACAAAAGCGTCCATTTTCTCCCTTCCGACGAGACGATGCAATCATGGAGGAAGGTAGGCAGGAGGGTCCCGGGTCACCTTTCCGTCCTAACGAACTCTGTTTTTCTCGCTTTCAGCATTCTCTTTCCTTTTGTACCCTCCGCGCACATCTAGTTTCTCTCTTGCATTCGCCCACCGAAGCGTTGCGTCTTCTAACTTATCCGACGGACACATCTCCGGCGACAAGCACCGCCTGACCCCTTCGGAAATGTCACGGCATTACTCACCACCTCCCTCCTCCCTTCCTTCCGGAGTTCCGGATGGATTCCCTCCCTCGCTGCGACCCTCGCTGCGCAGCGACGGTGCCTCTCCGATAGATAAAGGCCCGACAAATAGATCCGGGACGTGTCAGCGCTCTTCGGACCTCGACGATTCGGAGAGGAGGCAGGCGTTGAGGAATGGATTCAGGGTATGCGCGGGGTCGCGCTGGCGGTTAATTCGTTTACACCTCCTTCGGATTCGAACTGCGCTGCTTTATTTCGAGAACGGACCCTTAAAACGTAAAGGGAAGGAGAGAGAGATTCTGGGGATTGCCTGTCGGTCTTAGTTTTATTTTCCATTGACTGCTTCATCGTTATCTCCCTGCCCGGGGGCGGGTGAGGTAGCAATCGTCTCGCGGCCTAAATGTAAGTGGGCACGCTCTATCTTATTCTCTGGGAGATCAATGATTAACAGCAGTTCGCATAATCGATTCGATTCAGGTGGAAAATTCATCCATGAATTTGATTAATCTGGACCCAACCCATATAGGGTGAACTATTTTCTAAACCTGATAAGTATTGGAATGTATCGGGTTGGTAAAAGATAGGGAGAAAAAATGGAGACGAGAAAAAACAAACAAACATGCTGCTTGAAATGAAATGAAATATCGAGTCATGTAGAGTTAAATTGCTGTCTAAAATTAAAGGTAGTCTACATCAACACGGTTTCGTGTGAGCCAACATTAAGGCATGTGGCAGGCAGCGATTCAAGACATAAAAACGGAAGTTTTTCTCAATTGTCTTAATGTGATAATTAATAAAGAATAATTTCTTAATTGCTGTAAAAATGCAGCTCCACAAATAGGATGCTCATTTTTAACAGCTACAAATATTCTTACAATATGAAAATGAATTATGGGACGCATTTCCAATTTTGATGAAAAATTCAATTTATATGGATTATAACACCCTATTATTTAATGAATCTGGTGGTTGAAAACTTTCTTAAAGATTATTATCACTCTTAAATTTGTTTTCATACATATACAGCTATCCATACTTGATAAAAAGCCACTTCAACTATAGAATATTATCTGTTTAAATTTGTATTTTAGCCCAGATTATTGCGCAGGTAATACGAGTATATTATTTTTGCAACTGTGCTCAGTGATAGTAATAAGGGTTTTGGTCTTGGGTATATATTGAAATTAAATCCATTCTCTTCTGCTGATTTTACTGCCATGATATTTAAGTTTTTGTACAGGAAAACTCTGACATACTAAGTACAAAATTTTTCTTTGTTTTCAAATAATCTCGTCGTGTTTCTCGCAATTAAAATTTGTACATTAAGAATAATTGGTTATCGGAAGATCTAGATCGATGATGTAACGTAGGTATTTGATTTTAAATGTAAGATTCTTAATTTCTAGTTGCTTTTAAAAAGTTTACGATTGTTTGATAAGTGGATATCTATTCTAACTCTCTAAACAATCGCTAAATTCTAATCTTCTGACCAACTGTGAAACCACGAGTCATTCGTAGAATAACCGTCGCTTCTGGTACAATTTGTTTCACGTGATACTTTTGCACAGCAACGTCCTTTTAAACATTACCTGAATAAGATCTCAATCACGATGACAAATAGATAAGTTATAGATCGCTGTGGACTGGAGTATTGAAAAACGAGAGACCTGCGATCGGAAGCGAAATCTTGAACCTTATTCAAGGAAATAGTTCAAAGTGAATGATTCAAAAGTGAAATGATTTCATTGAAATCAATCTTTAAATTTTAATCGCCCAGCTCTAATACGAAGAAAATGCTCGTAAATCCATAAAATCCAGGATTTTACATCAAAAGCTCGAAACAACATTGAATCGTATTGTGAGATGCTTGTATGGTTTGCGAAGATGCACCGCTGATTTCATTTCCTTCTTTCGTGGAAATGGTTTTTAATGAAATGTCTCGGGAGCCTATGCTCAATAAATACTTTCCAAAGTCTTCAGGAACTGGCTATTTGAAATTGATAGATCTCTTGTATACTTAATTGCTTTATTCCTAGCAGAATACAGGGAATAAAATTCTTTCTTCTTGTTATTCTTAGATTTTCTGTATTTTTCTTTCCGTCGGCAACGATTTTTTTATCTGGAAAATCTCTTCTTCCGTCGGGTATTACTAATGACCAAGAAGGGGAAAGCTTATTTTTTGCCCTCTAAGTAGATATTTTCCAAGATATATTTTTTGATTGACTTGGAATTGGTTTCGAATGTTACTCAATTACAAAACTTCGGTATCAAAGAATACATATAAGTGGCCTCTTACAACAATCTTGCAAGGCCTGAGCTGCCCGGTGCCCTTGAGACAAATCCGGACATTTTCAAGCAGATAAAATAGATTTAAAGGAGAGAAAGGACAAGTGCGGCGATTCAGTCAAGGGCATCCTGTAATCCACTGGACATTCACGACTCCAAATTGAAAACTCTGGGTCTGGTTCCCAGATTTGAGGGCTACGAGCAATGATACTTGTCCTCACCGGGAAGTGTACCGGTCCCCAAAAGGAAAATTATATACGATATCTAATGAGAGAGCAATAATAGTAAAAACACTCAGAATATTTTGTTTTTTATTTATTTGCTTAGTACTAATCCGAAAACAGCACTTTTGGCCATTACATCTGACTTTTTAACCATGATATAACATGAAAGATAATAACATCCAAGTCCTAAGCGGAGGAAAACACAAATAGGGTGGGACTGAATCCGTGACCTTTGGGTTGGCAAGCGAGGACTTCAAATCTGCCGCAACTGGGGCAAATGGAAGATTTAATTCAATATACGTACAAGGGTTTTAGCTCCGTTAAATATTATTCAGGGATCAAACATAGGCATAATTCTAGGCAACACAAAATATCCACTAAACATACATATTAGGGACTTGGACAATATACGCCAAGTACCACTTAAACGACAAGTACCAATTCGTGATCACAAATATAACGGATGAAAATAAACATATTGATGGCCAGATTATGGATACGCTAAATATCTGTATTTCTACATCATCCAATGAAATTAACTCAAGTTTTGTAATTAAGTGTTTGAAAATCACTCTTGGAATCATGAGAATCACAGTGCGAAGGTTAACTAACGGTGTAGATTAATGGTGCAGAAGCATATGTCGTTTTCAAGAACAACTGATAATATGTGCGAAATTATATTTGATGCGTCGTAGTATGAAATAATAGCTCCTGCCCGCTTTTGATCAAATGATATTGACTAACTTGTGATAAAAAAAAGCCTAAATCGCGTCCTTGAAAAAATTGGCGCGTCAGAAATAATTCATAATAATATTTCGAACGAGTTTCATAAATTAATAAGAACCTCAGAGTTGTCGAAAACTTTATATTCGCATTACATCTGAGTATGGGAAATGAATTAATTGGTCGTGCATTACTTTAAAGCACTCGTCATGAATACCTGAACTAAGGTGACGCTCTGAATCGTGCATCCACTATTCAACCTCCTTTAACCATTAGATAAATGCAAATTATTGGAGTTGAACGCAGACGAGTGAAATTAATAAGAGTATAAGTTAAACGGATGGGAATTTGCAACCAATCAGATCAATGTAAGGAAACTTTCCCTCGCGTAATTCATCACCACAATAGAACCAAACCACGTACGGCACCTCGAACTTCCACAAAATAAAGTGGTGCTGTATACTAAAGTAATTAGTAATTATCATAAACTCTCGTGACCTTACACGCCCCCGTGTCGTGTAGAAGGGTAAGATGTGCATAAAGGTTTCTCTCAATACATGGCTTCTCCCGTCTTCCTGTTCTACATTCTTATTTATCTCCCTTTCTGTTTTCAGAATCCAATTCGAACTCACCCAGTGAAAAATTCTTATTTCAAAACGGCGTACATTATCAGCGGGTGAAAGCCAGAGAGACATAAAATTGGTACAATATGATGAAATTATAATCATGATACATATGGAAATTATTTTCCCTCTGTTTAATTGTTATTTCTTTATGCTATTCTACAGCTAGTTGTCCTTTTTGCAACGAAATCTACTAAAACGAACCATCTTGATGAATACTGTTTCATTAATTCGCAAACGTTTGCATGAAAATTGCCGTAATTAAAAAAAGAATCGCGTTCAAACTTTAACGGATGTGAATAAATTACTCATTATGGATCAGTTTTTTATATTTATATAAAATTATACTTCCTATTTTTTCATAAAATTGCTACCAAATAATTGCGCGTAGGTAAATATCGAAAATCAAATTAAATATAAAAAGCAAAATTAAAATACTATTAAACATTACTTTTATACGTACTTCGAACCTATGTTAAATTTTGAGGGAAAAGGAATCAAACCGCTCTTTACCTAAGTGCCCATCATTTTAATGGCAATGAGACATTTACTTCAGATATAACTCACTTTATTCTGAGTTTTTAAATACGAAACAATGTCCATTTCTTATTTTTACAACTACTAAACGACTCGTGTCGAAATCGTGGATATGCCAAAGGAACTTAAAAGATATTTAAAATTCATGTGAACTTACGATCTCTTTCCATTTTTTGCATACTAGCTACTATACTCCAGCTATGCCATCTCTCGTGAGATAATTATCGTTCGCTCGATTCTCCTCAGCAATTACTTCCCTCAAAATAGATTTCTTTGTTCGCAGACTTTACTTGGAGACCTCTAACATTCTCATCTCACTCCAGAAAACGATTTTCAGAATTAGAATTAGCCAGCAGTCTCGTTAAATACGATCCCCCAAATTTTCATTAAATTTAAAAGGTTCCTTTCTGCGTTCATATTTCTCCCGAAAGTGTTCCGGTTTGCTTACAGGTTATGTGTCCCCATCAAAATTCTCGACCTAAGAATTTCCTTTGAGAATCCACCCTCGCTTTTCAGAACGAGACATCTTTAAGATCCCTAGGCGTATATTGCGCAACTTTTCTTACGATAGGTATTCAATGAAAAGACACCCATTGTCATCGCATCTTGCCTCACTCTTTTGGAGGAATACCACGATATGCCAAATCTGATAACTATAGACATCTTTTGCCCCCAAATGTTTATAAATGGAAACACTCCTTAGATCCTTTCATGCGACTTAACCGATTATAGCGTAAATCAGTCTGTATTCCATACTTATTTATATTCGAGACCTTCGGTGCCGTCGTGTAGCTTCAGTTTTTATCTATATTTTGCGGTAGTTTTAAAACTACCAAATCTCTTTCAGTAAATGTTTTTGGATAGCTTTCAAAATATCCCGCCCACCATCTTTTGACAGAGCGTGTGGGCTCTCACGTAATCTCTCGGAACTTCCTTCCGTCCACGTCACATCAGTATGCTTAGCTATAAATTCATATTTTACTGAAATTTTTAATGGATGAATAAAAAGATTTTTCGTGGCAAGGATACGACGGCGAATCACCTTAAATGGATATCTTCGCATCACTTTCGAGCAGTTAATTCAGACACATTGTTCTCTTTAAATAATATAATTACTAATATTTGGATTAAAAATAATGATCAAATCACTTTTACTTTTTCTGCCAGTTTCATTTCGTAATAGATTGAACATCCTTGGTTTTAAGCTTCATGCCTCAAACAACGAAGTAGTTGATTAATGTCTCTTTATTACTTACTGCAGATTTTATTCGCCTTCTCTTCAGCAGTCTAAATTGATATACTTGTTCTTCACAAATCTTGAACATCATGAATTGTTGTTTTAAGTTGAGTCAGTTCTTGTCTCAAGTTCAACCTCGGTTTAAACGTTTCAGATATGCAATATATGCCAAAAATGCATTAAGAATTTGGCTAATCCATTTTTGAAATATTTTCATCCTCCCAAGGGAACTACGTCGTAATTTGTTTTTATTTTTCCTTCGTTGCCCCTTAAGGCTGCATACGCCTCAGTGTATTGATTGAACCCTTTCCGAGCCACTCTAGGGAACACTTAGCGAAGATGAGATCTTGAAGAGCGTGAAACGCTCTGCTTGTGGTGATTAAATACATTAGAATATAAATACTTGATATCACTATTATTATATTTATCGATTTCATAAAGTGTAATATTTAACATATGTTAAACCTTATGGAATGTAACCGAGTTTTTTGTATGAATAATAATGGATAACTCTGTGCATCTGTCTGCAATAATTTTTTTGGTTGAGGCCAAAAGTATAAGTTTTTTTAGCAAAAGGGAATCATAATTTGGATCTATAAACTCTGCCTTGTCGAAGATGATAGCAAACAAATTAATATTAGCAATAATTAATGCACGGGATACCAAATGTGGATACCGAAGCCCCTGATACTTCCAATACATCCAGAAGTTCGCACGGCTTGTCAGGCGCATGTATACGAGTAATAGCGATTAGCGAAGTGTTGCGGAGTTATCCCGTGCTAATATGTCTAAAATGGTAATGTTTATGCAACATTAATCGGAATAATCATGTACGTCATTATGGTGCATTTAGTATCTGTAAACTTAATCAATTTTTTTTAATTTAATGAAGTCTAATTGCATTTGAATCTTTTAAAATTACAATAATGATCATTACAAATATTTTGTCCGGTAAATTCTAAAATGTGCTTTATTTCTAGATTTTACGAAGCGTTAACAATATTTGGGAAATATTTTTTTAAGAAAGTGGATGTATTTATAGGAATATGAGAAGAACAATAGCGTATCTCAAGCTTAATTAGGCTCAAGGGGCATTAAGTGACAAAGTAGCTTAGCGACACTTTTATATCAAGTGTAGTGTTCTACAGGTCCTGTATGTCCAAATCTTAGCTGTTGTGGAAAGAGAGTAAGGGTCTGAGGACTGCTACCCATGGAAGGGGAAATGAGAAAAGATTATAGGGAGAAATGTGAAGAAGGCAGAAAAAGACGATGTAGGAAACATTAAGCGGCGATGGGATATTGAAGATTGTAATAGGAGGTCGAATATTGGGTAAGTGAGGTAGAGGGAGGAAAAGAAGACATTTTGGATGTAATAAAGGGAGTTAATCGTTGCTGTTAGAGTGCTTATAATGAAGTTGAACTTCGAGGTATAGTAGAGCTTAATTCCTATAAGTAATGCGTTATTGTAAAAGTTTTTTCTGCATCCGACATAAATCTGATTTTCATCAGCAGACTACAAGTAATAATGTTTTTGTCAGTATCACTATGATGCTGGGCATGATTTCATTTGGGAGAAAATAAGAATAAATGAAAAGAATGGCTCCAGATAGGTAAACATGGAGGTCAACTGTGAGTGAACCTGTCATGAGAGAGAACAATCAAATATGATGATGAAAATAATATAACCTTAGGCTTTTCTCACTTTAAAAATCTCCTCATAATTTTAGTCACACAATAATATAATTTAACTTCGAAAAGTTCATAACTGGTAATAAATTTATTTGTAATATTTCATACAGTTATTATCCACAATGATAAATTTGAGTTATGTGGAGCATATAACAACAGCAGTACTTTATTACAAGCAGTAAATATCACGCTATTTCACCAATTTAAGAATATGTGACAAATTTATATTATATACAAAAACTGCAATTGCAATATACAAATGTGCTTGGTGGCAAAAAATATCATACATGTCGCCTGTTTCTTTGCTCAGTGTCTTTTTTAATTAGGCCATCCACTTCATGAATATCCTGTTCGCAAGGCACGCCTTTCATAGGCAAGTTTAGCTCATCTAATCTCGAGTTCCAAAGAGTATTTTCCGAACTACGTGCACGAGGAAATTTCACAGCCCATAGGGTAAAGTATTTTTGCCATCTAACCTCGTCGTCGAACTTCTATGCAGGAGGCATCGCGTTTACGCAACGAGCGACATGCACCAGATTAATTAATGCTCAACAGGAAGTTTCTGAAGAGTAGATTGGGAGCAAATAGGGGAGCTTCCAACGTTCATCCGTGGAGATCGAAGGAGAACTCGTCTTTGGAAGTCGCCTTCGCCAGAGAAAAACCAGACGAAAAAAAGCTCCCGTGGGTGCCAGAAACTTGAATTATTTCCAAGCATATCAACAAAGTCAGTATTCGTGGAACTTCCTGTAATTGCTTGCCATGTAATTACCCATCATAGCAGCTTCCATTCCAATTTTATTTTGAATTATCTTTAGCTTGATGAAAAACCAAGGAAATTTTAAGAAATCGATTGGTTCCATAAATGAGCACCATCATGTAAAAACCTTTTGTTCCCTAATGTCGTTTGTAAATTACGATTAAATGAAAAAAAAGGTATATGATTCCCTGTTATTTTCTGTTGCTGTAAATTTAATCCAACTGATAATTCTATGAACTTTAATCTAAAACATTATTGGCTGATTAATTAATTATCGATTCATATTTTATACACTATTTAGTCTTTTTTTGAAAACGAAAGAGCTCCCTTTCTTAAACCTCTTTAAGTAAAATCAAAGTCTCGTAAAGGATGCTACTATTTTGCATGAGTAAATTATACTATAACGCATATATTGATATAGTATAACTACGGAATGAAGAAGGAGTTAGATTTCATATTTAACGTTATGCCCTAAATTAACTCATGAAAATTTTAGACTTATATGGTCTATTCATTAATAAATAACTAAATAAATACTAGAAGCAAGTATTTAAACCTGCTCTACGTACTCGTATTTAAGTTAGAAATAAATGTACCATGTAAGTGTAGAATTCAAAGTGAGAGGTATGGCATAAAAATTTAACCATGAGAAAACAAGAGGAATAAGATTTTCGATGAGTAGAAAGCTTGAGTTAAATATTTTAATCGGAAGGAATACACCACAGCAGATGGAGTAACTCACGTATTAGAACAGTAATTTAGATGAAAAGGGGTATTTCCATGGGGATATTACAGGTGGATTTGTGCTGGTGAGAGAGGCATTTGCAAGAGGAAGAGAGTTGATGACGGGTACCCTGAGTAAATCCGTAAGGAAAAGATTAGTAAAGAATTTAATATGGAGCGTGCCACTTGAGCGTAGCATGAGTGTGAGACTTTGAAGCTAGGGGATGAGCGTTAATTGGAGCCTTTCAAGGTGTGGGATATGGCGAAGAATTGAGGAAATAAGTTGGAAAGAGAGGAAGACAAACGCTGAAGTTTGAAATAGGGTGGTCGAAGAGAAACAGTTACAGGGAGAATCCAAAAAAGGCAGAAGAATTGGATGGAGGAAATAGCGAAAGGTATTGGTATTTTTGAGGCCGTGCTAGAAGGGAGAAAGTGGACTTTCTAGATAGTATGAATGCAGGCACAAAGAAATGGTACGAAGAAATGGAAAAAGAACGAGGGAATTACCACGAGACTTCGAAATAATTAGTCGTTAGGGACTGTCCAAAACCTAACTTTGAAATAGATAGAGCACGTTTATGATGAGTTATTTAAAATTTAAGATATCTATCAACTGATTACTTGGAGAAGAAAACGAATGAGAGAACGAAAAGGAAATAAAGTGAAGGCCCAAATCAGCCGATATAGAAACGGATAGATTTTAAATATTACAAGCTATGAGCTAACTGAGGAGATCGTGTCAATTCCAATTGAAAAAGCTGTGCGGTGATAATTTTGAATTTGAAAAGTCCTAATGAATATGCCAATATAATATTGTGGTAATTCATCAGCTCAAGTCCCACAAGACTTTTACTATTTTAATTCTGATGTATCTTTAAAGCTATAATTACAATATAATTTCTGTGTCAAAAGAATTTATAGTTGAAGGATAAAATATAAAATTTAATTTAACATATTTGATTCAGTTCACTCTGTGGTCTGATGAGGAATCTTGTGAAATTTACGGAATTCACTGCTCTTCTGTAAAAGTAAAATGTTGCCTAGTCTTTCGGTAAATCTACGTTTTCTCTCTTTCGCGTGACCCTCTCCCTAGTTAGTGTTTAATCATCTTTGGAATACCTCAGAATAATGGTTTCTGGAGATACAATGATACCCTTTCTTTATCGGAGTAAAGATCCTTAGATTTGGCCACTTTTGGGTGGAATAATTACGATACAATTACGTCTCAAACTCCTAATTCCTACGTCCAAATCCCTCTTGATCCCAGAACATCATTGCTGTGTACCGATCCAAAAGACAAACCTCATTCATTGGTTTATACCGTGAATATATATCTATGTTTTTTTTACAACATCCCCTTCATGGCCGTCTGGAACGTTTCAACCAAATCGCCAGAATCATCACAGATAATCGCTCTATCATAATACACTCAATGCCCTTAATATTTGTGCGATGATGATGATGAGACGCGACCCGAGAATCCAAATTCACACGCTTTGTTTTCTCAATGGCTCTGAAATCGGTAACCGTTGATAAAAAGGCAAAGAGAATTACGTCGATAGCTTCTGTTTAATTGCCTCCCCTCCATTTTATAAGCATTCATGTTAATTTCGTATTATTTTGCGCATCCATTGAAAAAGGCCCTCCTATATTTCTGAAAATCACTCTTTCTACCACGAAAGGGTTTAATTTTTACCATAAATTAATTTATTTTGATCAATTCGATCATCCGATCAAGTTGAAAATGTAACGGTGTTGTCTCTTTAAATCGAATGTTTACCCGATATTCATAGATAAAGTTCCTGTGTCAGTTTATTTTAATTGTGGCATTCAGATAGCAGAATTCATACAGGGTTAGATGGGAAAACATTCTTTGGGCAGCGATTCAATTTGCGGTCAATTATTCCGTGGGGAAAACGGGAATAATAAAGAGAAATTTTATTGATTTTTTAAACTCTTTTGGCCATCAATGCAACAATTTCAGGTCAAGGCGAATGATTTTTACACTCTGAAATTGTTGCATTGAAATACATATTAGCGGATGACTCCATCAAAAGGTTACTGTTGCGGCATCTCCCGCAGTTTCTTGAAATCTTTTAGTCATTTTTCATCTCCAATAGCAACTAAATTTCATAATTTTTGCACTTAATAACAATAGTAATTTCATATTTTCTCTCTGTCAATTCTCAAAAATCCATTCATTCAACACCTTCTTTGATGGCTTGGCAATGATCCTTTTTCATAATATTTTATGGCATTATTTAACATTATTGACTCGATAGAAACTCTGGGATTATAACCATTGAGGGTAATCCAGAGTTATTGATAACCTTTGAGGATTATTCTCATGCATGTGAATATTAATCTCAATGTAATGTCCCAACTGGCGATTTGCAATTCTCCATCTTTTTATTCCTTCTGGCAAATAATTACTGATGGAGCCTGCAGGTAACTCGTTTCTACAATCCAATTGACAAATGCCAACATGTTTCCCATGATGACAGGCAGACCGCTGGGTTTATTCAACTTAAATGATCGTTGACATCCGCGTGACAGTATTACAACCTCATACCTAAGAAGGAAACCCTATTGAAATGATTGGAAAGGATCGGCATTTAATTGAAGCTCTGCGATTTGTGACAAAGCATTCGATGATATAAATTAAGCAAGTAAATTTTATGTTCTAATCCCTTAAAAGTAAGCATTAAACAGTGGGTGCAGGAACAATATTAGAACCATTGATTCACGTGTATAACTACATACATGACTTACTTCGTGATAATCTCTAAAATCACTAGGCAGCTAAGTATGTAACGTACGAACGTATATGGGCTTCATTCCGAATGCGGGGTGACTCATTGGCTTAAAGCTATAGACTTAAATAAAGTCAGCAGTTATTTTATGCTTTTACTGATCATTTTAATCCGTTGTCATATCATTCTTTCATCATTTTATTCACTCATGTGGGAATGTTTCAGGTATCTTTAGACACTCATACACGTTTGAAATGAAACAACTGATATTTTTTCCGTTTCTTATTTGGAATTTATAGGAACAAGAGCAAATAGTCAAGAGATCCAGGATTTTAATCGATATTGTGTTCTACGATCCAAAGTTTATGGGAATACCTAATGTTCTTTCGTGATTCTTTCGTCCGAGGAACATTTGTTCGCTAAACAATGTGGGTTTATGATTGAGCTCACGCGATAATACTACAATATTAAGAAAAAATCAAATGAACCTCAAAGAGAAAAAAATCCGTGGGCTTTATCTCTCTTCCTGAGGAGAACTCGGGATAAATGGACTCACACACTTCCTCTCTCTCTCGCGAACAAATATCCCACCAAAAATATATTTTACTCTCTTCACTTCCCGCACAAATTAATTCACCCGGTATTTTTGTCCTCAACGCGCTCTCCAACCGGGAACGAAACAAAATCCATTTTCCGGGGCGCGGTTCTTATCGAGCTAGGCACCACCCCCTTTCCCTCGCCCGGGATTCAACCTCCCCCATCCCCTGGACGTCCACTCTTCCTCCTCCTCTCCTCGCACTCTCCTCTAAATCCTCTGGGAAGTGACGAGGAAAGGATATCGAGGGGCGAACGGGAGACAGAAAAAAGGGCCATGGCGTAGGAGAGATTGAAAGGTGTTGATTTTTCACACCCTCGTATCTTGTATTTCTCTCTTTCGTGTGCTGGCGCATGCAATTTTCCCTCAAAAATGCCCTCCGTTCCCCACTTATCTTCAGGCTTTGAAACCTTTCCCATCCTCAACCCTCCTTAATGGCCTCTCAGTCGCGTCACCTGTTTGCCCTCCGCCAACCGACCTGTCTCCCTTCATGGTATTTCCTTGGTGATATTTCCTCCGCCACCCTGGCTACCCGTGGTTCTCTCCAATCCGTCTCCCTCAAGTGCCTACCTCTGTCTACTCCATCTCCTACCCTTTCTCTACCCCATTTTCTACGAGTCCTCACGTTATATATCCCCCCCTCTAGAACAAAATCGAAGAAGATCCCGCTGGAAATAGCTGCGGTAGCCGCAACGGATCCGAAGTTTTTGTCCGGTGCTCAACAAAGCTGATTTTAGCCTTTCTAGCAGTTCGATACAGAAATGAAACGTTTTGATGACCTGGTCCGTGTCTCTCATTAGTTCCTTTGGTTAATTGGTTTTCAGATTTTTGAGAAATGTAGTAGTTGCCTGAGATGATATTTTTTATTTCGTCCTTCGAACGCCTTCATCTGTTTTTTTCATTATTCTCGGCACGTAAAGTCGATTGGAATTCCCAAAATCCAAATTAATACGATGGGAATAGATATTCAAGAGGCGAACGCTACGCACTATCATCCTTTTTTATCGATTCTAGCCAACAAAATTGGTCATTGTTGCGAATCCATATTCATGAAACCTAAGGTGAGGGACACCAACCAAGCATTAGCAAACAATTCGGTCGCTGAAACCAGGGCTTCTATTTCAATCTGGGTGGACCACTTGCCACCCTTATCTAAAACTAGTGGAGTGTTTCAGTTTCCTGGTTATCAGATTGATTTGGAAAACCGCAGGCAACACGAAGAGCAAAATGGTAACCCTTTCTCTGAATGAGTGTATTCATCTTCAAACAGCCTTCGCTTTAAGTGCATTTTGAACCTCAAAATTCAATTTCTCGATTCACCCAACTTAAATGAATTGGTCCGCTTCCGTCGGATCGAATGAATTATTTCGTTGAAAATCAGAGAACTAATAAAATATTGAAGGCTTGAAATGGCCTTTAAATAACCTTTGACGAGTGATCTCGCCTCGAAATTTTCCGTTTCATAAAATTCATCCCTCTATTTTCGAGACTATTACCCATCGCCGGTGTGATTTATACTTTGCTCTCATGCAATATTTCCCTTAAAATCGAGTCGGAATTTTCATTCCACACAATGACCCATCGAACATCGATCGCTTGCAGTGATAAAGTCGACGCTTAATTCCTTTCAAAAGTTACGACATTTTTTTAAAAAATTTCTCGGAGTAGAGACACAAAGAAGCAGCGCCTTTGTTGAGACCGTCCTTTGATGCCCAAAGTTATGAGCGTTTAGCTTGAAATTTCCCGTCAGGATACGTATCTTTCCAGGATCTGAAATCCTTTCGTTGTGTTCCCTCTTGAGCGTGAATCCTTTATCATCCACCTACGCCTACCTTCGTCCACAACCCTCCCCCCCTCCCCCCAACTCCGCCTTCCCGTTATAACCCGTCGACTCCATCACCTTTCCTCCTACGCACACATTACAGTGCCCACGGGGAGGGTCGCAGGAATGCAATTCGGTTATGTGCCGTTTCCACAACAACCGGAGATCGTTTCTTTCGCAAGTTTCTATGGATAAAGTGGCACGAAGAAGGACCTGTAGCAGAGGCGTCACCACTGTTAAATGCTGGGACAGATAACACGTTGAATAGATAACTGCATTCAGCTAGGAAAAGATAAATTGTGGTATTAGAAGTTTTTTCTTTAAGGGGGAATTCCCTTGGTATTCCAAGCAAAAATCCAGCTGTCTTTTTGCCAAAGGCTTAGCGACACATTCAGAGTGATGCAGTATTGATACTCAAGCCCGAGAGCAATGCTTTTGTCTCCTGAAGGTTAGATCGTCTAGTGAACAGTAGATGAGAATTCCATGATGAACAGATGATAGCGACCTAGTTCCATAGTTCCTTGATGTGGTTATAGTATTATGAGAATGATAATATTTTAAATGCAAAGGAAGTTATCCAAGTGATCATGTAGGCATTATGGAAACAATTCGGATTTTTATACGCTTAATTTGGGCTAAATATATGTTTTTTCTCTCTATTATTAGACATAATGGAGTAAAGTTTTAGCTGTTGTTAACCGCAAGAACGCAAGGGAAATAATTTGAGTCAACCTTAAAACATTTTCGTTACCGTACTTGCAAATATTTATGAGTCATGAAAACCTTTGATTGTATGAATGTATTAAGTAATAATTAAACTTAAATCACTAAATATGTACATATGTTTTTGTGTGAAAAAATACCAAGTTTATTTTTTCAGTGATCATGAATTTTCTCAAAGTAGAGCTCGAACAATCAAATTCAATGCGTAAATAGCTAAGGGAATCTGAGAATCTTTATTCAGAAGTGAATTTTTTTTGGAGCCACATGTGGGTGTGCATTTAAATCAAACGCTCGAGTAACATCGCCATATTTAATTCCGGTTTTGTCATCTAGAAATTTTTGGCTTACTATGACCTATGTACTAAAATGATGCAACTTAGAAGATTCATAACCTTGTTTTAAAAACGTACTCATAAATCGACGCAATGTGTAAAGTAATTGTGGATGAGCTTGTTTAGGTTATCCTATGCTGTTGTATTTCTCCCATGATAAGTATGTCTGGAGTCCTTCGGCTAGATAAAAGACTAATTATCGACGAATTTCATTCACAGTTCTTAACTCACGATAAAACGCTTTTCTTCAATACTCATTTTTATTTAATCTTTCTTCACTGAAATTACATTACGCATAATCATCAAATCCGACGTCTATACGTTTAATAAAATTTCAACAGCGCTTATTATTTCGTGGGAAACTTTGGTGTTGAGTGTGGGATGGGATTTAGCCGGTAGGAGAGTGTATAGACTTAACGCTAGTGACCTGGGTGTTTGCGGGGTTACAGGAGTGCGCTGGGGTCAACTCGCTCCGATGCCCCTCAGCGATGCGAAACATGCCTCTTACCACGTCAAAGGCCCACAAAGTAATCCCGTTCTCCCCTCTCTGAGGGGGTAAGGAGGGCAAGGAGAAGAAGGGACTCGAGGCAATTTAACCCAGTTTTCGCCCCACGGAGCTAACTCCCAACGGTTTGCCTTCTCATGGTTACTTCCCGGCTTGTACACTTCCCTGGCGACCTAATAGAACACCGTTTATATTTTGGTAGAATATTCATATTCGATATAGACATAGGGAAGCGTCAATACTATTTGCAGGATCTCACTGTTGCGTGGAAGCCATTTAAAAGGCGCGGTAAAACTTATTAACTAATAGATAAGGGCGTATTTTCTGTTTGATGGATTCAGTTAGTGCTTACTCAAGAAGACCAATTACATTAATGATATGAATTTGCGGAATACGTAGATTTCATTATAATCGTAAATTGTGAGAATCTCCGAAGCATCTAACGAAGTCTTCCTACGCCAGCCAAATAGCCATGCATGCCAAATTTTATTTTACATCTGTAGTGTATTCTACAAGTCATATCTGATTCCAAACTGGGCATGCGACAGCAATATTAATTTTTGCCTCATTATCAGTTACTAATAAAAATACAAAATATTTCAAATAGTTGACGTAATGCTAACTAAAGCTACATTCACTACGGTATTCAACTTTTCCATCTCATCGAAACTAAGGCGCAAGCAATAAGCTTCTTTACCAAAAACTGCTGTTATTCTCTAGACAAACGCCCTAAACTTCAGGCTCTTTGTAATTTTTTAAACTCATTCGGAGATTTTGAAATATATATTGATCGATCATCGGCAAAATGCTTATAAAAAATTTTATGGTATACTATTGCAGATTCAAAATCAGTTAAATTTAAAAGTTTCCTATTGCCTCCATCTTCGTGTGCTTTTTCCTTAATCTTAAAAAGCGCACTCACTACAGCAAACGATTGGAAGTATATTGAACACATGTGGAAAAGCCATATATCCTATCCATGTTTAAAATTTATGGCTAACCTGCATAAGATTTTTATCGATATAATTGCTCATAATTTGCCACTTTATATCAATTATTTATTAGAAGTTCTTCTATCCAGGTCTAAATAGTAGACTTTGAAATCTGTATAAAAGTTATGCATTTGCCCTGCGATTGTTCAGAGCTCATTTTGAGCAGTGGGCACGAAGAGCGTGCAGCTTCAAACGGGTGAATCCTTTTTCTCCCCTCCCTCGTTCTCCATGAAATACGTCCTCACGTAATTGGACGCCATCAATGAAG
The DNA here is from genome assembly GCF_022747635.1 of Hetaerina americana. Lineage (NCBI taxonomy): Eukaryota > Metazoa > Arthropoda > Insecta > Odonata > Calopterygidae > Hetaerina > Hetaerina americana. Next base: position 10,803,814 of record NW_027286514.1, on the reverse strand, counting down.
GGGATGGAGATGTCTGTTCATTCCGCTGGTGATCTAATCAGCCCCGAAACGTTTTCATCCAATCCAAGGCAGAAGAAATCCCTTCCATTTGTCATCGTTAGTCCTTCACGGCCTCTCAACCCCTGAGTCTTTGGCGCTCGAGGACGAGGCAGATGCAGGGACGTCACTCGTATCGGAAAAGGGAGCGGACTCTACATCTATCTGATTATACTGCACTGTGACATTCGGTGAGAGATAGGGAGTGTCCGTTTATACTCGTTCCCATTTATAACGTCTCGTCGCAGTCATGCCCTGCTTAGTAGTTACAGCCAATTGTAAATTTCGCTCCCATGAAAGAGGTCCACGTATCCTTCCCGCTGCGCATTCACAATGATACGAGCGTTGACCTCTCCCATTGCAATCCGATACACTCGTCGCAATTATTTTCAAGTATCCTGGTGAGACAAAATGACATGAAAACTTGTAGTTTTAATTGAAGGCCGAGTAAAATATCGCTCACATTTAACCGGTACCGGCCCTGCGCTTACCTCAGCACACCCGTAAAGTGCTTCGATTTAAATCAAACAAGGCACTGAGAACCAAATATTTAACTTTTGATGCAGAAAAATCATTCATAACATGTTCATTTTGGCTCATAAGTCGTGAATGATAGAAGGGATTCCTATATTCCTATTCAATATGCTGAAAAGCATTGAGGATACATTCAACAAGTGGTTCTTATTGATAAAGCTTGCAAGGCACTTAAAGAATGATACCCTTATGCATCCTACAAGAGACCAATTTGATTTTATTTGCGTATTTTATTTTCCAAAGGATTTAACAGTCATTATTCTCCACACGAAAAATTGGTTATGCGTAAATCCGAACTCTACTTAATTAGAAATATCGAGTTGGAAAAGAGGTTTAAAGTTAGTCCAATAATATCAAGTCATTGCCGAAGTTTTTCTTCATAATTTTTACTATTCATGTTCAATATTTTTACTGCTGTTTTTACTTAGTGTGCGTTCATTTAAATCTGAGGAATATGTCGAGACACTCTTAATTTGGACACTTTTAAAAATATACAAGGAAATATCTTTGCACGAATGTTATAGTAAAATAATCAATTGAGCACATAAATCTAATTTATCTAGGTATTTTTCATTGCTATTCTTAATAATTTACAAACTTTTCCTTAGAAATTCATTAACAGTTGGAGAAATAAATTATTTAACGTGCCAAATCAAAATTACACATGAGCGTATGCACATACATTCCAAACATCATAGCCCAACTAAACTCCTTCATTCCCACAGAACTTGTTGGTTGAACCTCTCCCATTGAATAATTTAAAGTAAATTAATTTTTGGTTGTTTTTCGTCATTGCCTACGATTCCTTAATTGAGACACGTCATTTGTGATGGCTTCAATTATCGTGAAAGGATTTCAATTTTCTTTGTCATATTTATATTTGTAAGAATTTGTAAGAATAAACTAGACTATGTGGTTTAGCTATACATTTATAATATAAAATATACTTCATATAATAAATATATATTATAAATTAAAAAAGATACTCATTATAAAATAAAGTTATATTTATCTATATATATATATATATATATATATATATATATATATATATATATATATATATATATATATATATTACACATATATATACATACATATATATATATATATATCATATATATATATATATGTATATATATGTGAAATTCACACGCCGTATAGGGCTTAGTACTGGGTGAACTCTGCCATCTCCTACTAAACCGAAGTATATAACTTATATAACATATAAAACCATTAACACAGTAATCAACCCGAAGGTCGGTTTAGTAGGTGATGTTGGAGTTCACCCACCACTAAGCCCTATACGGCTCCCCTACCCTGATGTGTGAAATTCACACATCAGGGTAGGGGAGCCAGCTCCTTTCCCTGTGCCGTTTATGGTTTCCCAGGAGATCTGGTATCCGAAAAATCACTTAAGCTTGGGTGGAGCTGAAGGTGCCCAGAGTGCCTCGCCCGGGAATCGAACCCGGGACCCTCCGGTCAGTAGTCCAACGCTCTACCCCCTGGACTACCGCGACCCGCATTTATATATATGTGTGTGTGTGTGTGTGGTTTTATATATATATATATATATATATATATATATATATAAAGTTTCTCGTAGAGTTATACAGGGTTGCTTGGAAAATTAATTATTCTGTGGCTTTTCAAGCTATTTTAGCATGTGTGATGATTTAAACGGCTCATTCTATAATAATTAAGATACATTGCCCAATCGTTTGTTCACTAACAGAACTGCCAAATTATTTACTAATCCAAAGTTCTTGAAAGCTCGAAAAAACCGGTTTACCCCTTTTTTAAAGAATAGGATAAAGAATATGAAAGACTGTTTATCACATCAAAAACTGAATACTTGAATGGATGTTATATAGTTTCATTTTCGTTTAAAGATTGCCCATCTTCCTCAGGCGACTCCAATTTACAAGTAACTTACTTGTATATTTGGAGAGGAGGCTTTATTACACTGGAAAAGAAACTTAATTTTTGATTTTTGTCAACTCTCAGCCATAATGAAGCTGTGCACTCGTATGGCTACCCCGGTGAAAATCATGCGTCGTTATTAAAGGAAACTAATTGTTTCGACGGCGTGACATCCCTTATAATTGTATTTACGCGTATAAGCCCGAATTTATGACCATGCCTTAAAGGGTGGTATTTTATTCCGGCGTTCTGAACGATCCTTTTAAATCATTAAAGATATTTCATTCCCAATTTAAACTACAAGCAGTTTTTTTCACTATTCTACTCAATTTTCCACTTTTTCCGGCACCTCTGACTGTGGAATCCTCAATATGAACCTTATAATACTTATCTATTGAATAATGAAAATTTCGAGGTTAAATATTTTCCTTCTTGGCTTTATGCAGCACCCCTAGGTGAACTGAATGCGAATCTAATTTTTTCCCAAAGTAGCAGCTATGTTACCGTGAAGGATTTACATATGGCGTAGGTCAATAGAGTAAAGAATAGCCACGGTTATTGTATTATAAACTGCACAAAATTTTGTGGGCTCGATCTATAGAAATGTTGCGGCAGCTCCTCAAATATCAAAGTAATTCCAGGAACAGAATACAAAATTTGAAATCCCAGAAGGTACTTCTGAATAACCATTTAAATTTCTTGGATTGTAATAGCGATCTGTGATTGTTTTCCTTTATTTTTTAAAATCGACTGGCAGCATCACAAATTTTGATCCTCTAGAGTAACCTACAAGAATATTATGTTTATATAGAATTTTTATTCAGGAGTTATGAATCATTCATGACTTGATTGGGGTTGACACTCTCCGGATCATATTTTGACATTAAAGCCAGAAATCCAAAACTGATTTTTAAAAATTGTGCGTCTAAAATCCTCCCAGCTGTCAATGTTAAAGGATACTACCTCTAACTTTTGTTGGATTCGCGCACTTATGAGAGAGAGATTTAGTATTATTGTATGTTGGAACGACTGCTCTGGGTTGGAAACCCGTATATTGTGGGCAAATTTTAAGATTTTGCAATTTGAATAGGGTCACTGTCGAGATTAGATCTGTGTACATCACTACTAATATTTAATCTGATTGAATTAACGTTGTCTATATGATCCAAGTAATTATTTCAAAGAGGTTTTTATATATTTAAATTCCTCTGTGGTGCTAAATTGGATTTTATCGCCACCGCATTGATGAAAAATATTCATAGTTGGTTGAGTCTTAAAAATTCAAGAAAACTCAGTCAATATCGGTGTCACCGGAAAAGAAAATCCCGTCGACTGTCTTCCCTGAACTCTCTTGCTACATAATTGAGTTGGTCACCCTCGTTTTTGGATACTATTAGGTAGAGAGTATTGGCAAATCGTTTCTTTTTAATAATCGCCTATCCTGAGGAAATAGCAGTTTCGCCTCCACTTTCAACGTAGAGAAATATCCATTTTGAAACTTAAATGCTTAAGTTTTCATCATTTTCTAAACTTATGAATTCTACAGATATCGCGTCTTTAGACTCAGGAAAAGAATAACTTATTTTATTTCGCATGTATTACCCCATTGAAACTTATCTAAAACGAGTGATTCTTGCCGTTGGGATAACTGTATAAATGTTAAATCAACTGCCTTTTTCACCAGTTCGCCTCCAAATCTTTAGGGAATGACAACCTATATAACATATCCTATGCAATCATTCCCCATTTCTAAAATATGAACTCATAAGAGTGGGTGTTAGATTCGGTTTTTAAGCTACAATATCCAATTCCTATACGCAAGAATGATTAGTTGATAGATTTCATTGACACCAATATTCATTAGAAAACCATACGAACTGCATTAAACACAAGTATGTTGTTAGATCTCCTTCTAGAAATTCTGGACATTTGCCGAAAGAGAAGTAGTGACAAATTTTTTGCAATCTTGTAAAATTTGTTTTGTGATTTCGTAAAAAATCCTATTGTTTCAGCAATGGAATATTTTTTCTCCGTGAGATTGCGACCAGTGCTCAAGGGCATTACACTTTTCCTAGTGGTCCATTCAGCTCCTTATTTTTATTTTGGCTTAAACACATCAACAGTATGTTAATTGTGCAGTTCTTTACTCTCTCGCCCCATTGCGTGAAAGAGGAATACAAGCTCATGAGGCAAAAGCCTTATGAGCCCTGAATCCTTTTGAGCCCCATATTGCTTTGGGTAGCGTGGGGCATGTCTTCTTGTTTGACTTGCCTCTAAAGCCTAGCATATAGAATTTGCGGTGATATAGTGCGGCGAACTAATCCTCTTCTTGGAGCATTTGAACGCTTCCTAAGCCGGAGAAAACCATTTTCTATCGTTCACTCAGACCACAGTTCCAACTTAGGGGTGCTAAATCTACTCCATATGAGATAAACATGCGGGTGCTATCTTTCGAGCATTTTTTGGGTCTTGGTAATCAGTTACCTCCGTCTAAAATAGATATGAAATTTAAACCCCCAATGGCACCATAATAAAGTGGAATGGAGGAGTCACATATTAAAGCCGCCAAAACAAACTTTGCAACGGACATCGGAAAACAAATTTTTATACTTGAAGAATTTTCTTCTGTGATTAATCAGTTAATGGCCTTATAAATTCCCCCAACTTAAACACCCATCTAAGTTCCGATCCAAGAACTGAATCCAGCAGAAGCGCTCATCATGGATCATATTTTAACTACCGACCCTCGGGTGAATCCACCGACTAAGTACGAGAGTTTGAAAATTCCGTGCAAAAATGAAAGCTATTTCATTTTTGGTTCATAGTTACCTTTGAGGCTCGTTTGTACATCCTGAACCTCTAATTCAAATGGCTTGTCTACAGTTATTTTACAATATATTCCAGTATTTCAGAAAGAGATTGGCATGAAGAATATTTGCATAATTAGCAAGTACGTCGTAAATGAACAGTGTGCGCCTCCCCTTTTGAACCTGTATCGGCCGAAATTATTCCCCTGATGAAATCTCCAACTCTAAATTAGCCAGTGAGTATCGCAGAAGAAGTGTTTCCAGGAACAAGGGAATAGTCAGGTGAAGTGTTTCCAGGAACAAGGGAATAGTCAGGTGTCGCCAGGGTCCGCACTAAGAAATAAACCTCCCAGAGGCGTGTAGTGCGTATCTGCTCTGATCCTTCTCTCAATAAACCTAGTCGGTTCTTCGTCCTCCGGTCTGGATATTATTTTGTTCGCCCCTTTATTCCATATCCTAGTGGATTATTTTTTTTTATTTGCGTATCCGTATTTTGAAATCAGATTCTTTCAAGTACGGAGAATGGTTAAGTCGTGTCTCATTTTCAGTAAAAGTTCCCAATATACAAGTAGATTCGATCTTTTCTTAATTTTATTTCAACGATAGGTGGCTCACTTTACTTATGAATCAGAGCTGCCAGTAGGCCCATCTGAACCCCGGGAGTTTAGCCGGAGAATCAAACTGCCCTCAGTTGAGCACTGAATTTTGACGAAGCAAGAACGCAGATCGAATTTGGTATTAGTTTTTGCGCTATTGTGCACGCCACATCAACTTCACCTCTGAACTCTCAACAATCACCGAAAAAACGAACCAATCTGGGACCATGGAAGTATTTCCTTGGCAATGGAAAGCAATGGAAGGAGTCAAGTAAGTCAAATAAGTCAAATACAGTCCGCTCAACGCTAAAATACTTAATATACAGTAAAATTTAACATGCTGTTTAATTTACTTCTCAATTTTAGGCCGTCTTCGTACATAATTATTTTTTCCTTCGTGCGTGCGTGTTTATTTATCCGTCTGTTTGTGTGTATATATATTTACACGCACACATATATTTGTGTGTAAATATATATATATATATATATATATATATATATATATATATATATATATATATATATATATATATATATATATATATATATATTTTTTTACACCCACACACACTCAAGCAAGTTTAACTAAGTTTGCTTTCATAATATTCTATCATCGTTTGGGATGGTTAAATAAATAACCATGTTGTTGAATTTAGGGAAGTGATATCATTCCAGTGATTCCAGAGTTCTCGAGCTATCTTGTTAGATTTCTGATAACCCAAAAATCATAAGTTCGTGCCTCATAGGTATACTGAACAAACATATTGATAAATAATAATATTAGTCACAATGTATGCATGAAATCTTTGGCCTCGCTAATAACCGAATATCTGACCTGTTTTTGGTCAGACATTCAATATTTTAGCCATTAAAAATCCAAAATTCATTATTAATGTCAAACCTAACGGGTCGCAAAAGCGATGTATGTTGTAATTTTGATGTACGTTGTGCTGTGATGTTATGAAACGATGTATGTTGTTTTAAACCTGTGATTTTGTTATGTCAGGAGCAAACTGCGTGTATGCTGCGTGTGCGCTGGCATTTCAAACTATTTGGTTTATTTTCGATTTTCACCTCCGCTTATGTCCCTAAACTAACCCAGAAGAATAATTGTGATTCCAGGAACATTTCTTTTTTCTCATGTGTTTGCAATCTTGTCAATTATCCTGCCCCCAATCCTTCATGCTTATGTTTTTCTGAAAAGCCGAAGTCACAACATTAAGCCTGATTCGTCCTGGATGTAATGATGTGCCCTTCGGTGAGCAGCCTTTACTCCCAAACTATCCAATCAATGCGGAATAAGGCCTTTGATTGCTTTCAGGTTCGTTGAACTTCGGACTCCGCTTCCAACGACCCACGCTTTCCCACTTAGGTCTGCGTCGATTCGGTCGTGGACGGTGGAAACGACGCCCCAAAACAAAACCACGCGAAGCACTCGGCTTGGTCGGTTGTGCCGGAATAATATGCCATCCGCCAAATTAATCCCTCGCAGCTGGAATTTCGAAGTATAAATGCACACATGACGGGTGCATGGAGTTAAAGTGGGCAAAGTCTATCGTAGCCACGCGGACATTTGATTTTTTTCAGTTGATCTCGAGCCTACATATTTGCACCACCGCCTACACTTGAATCTTTTACGGTATAATAGCACTAGTATTATATCATGTTCAATATCCATACAACCGTTTCATCGAATTTTCCTGCAATTTAGCTAAATATTCCGCACTTAAATCAATCTAATTTTAAAGTTTGTTTGCTGAAAAGAAGCACAGTTTGCAAAAAATATAACGAGGAAATTTGTTTTTGCGAATGAAATACAGAATCTACCGGAGATGCTTAGTTCAATTGCCGACCACATTTCGAAGGTAACATGTCCAGACGCCGATAAACATTGACTTACTTTCCCAATGAGCTGCCTAAGATAACTAATAAATTTTTGGAGCTCAAATTTCTATGATTTACCAGAATCGTCTCCCCGCTCCCTTTAATAAAGCCATTTTAAATTGACAAATTGGTAGTTGTCTTTACAGTTACGCCCATTGCATTTCTGTAAGAGTTACCATAAAAATATTTTCAGTTTGAGATCTGTCTCTTTTAAAAGTATTGACCACCGGGTTATCTTTTCTACATGTTAAACGAGACCTGAAAATATTTAATTTTCGTCCAGATATTTAATTTTAGGCTCGTTTATCGCCTATTTAATACATCGGTATTATGATTCCTTCTTCTCAGTTTCTACGAAGAATTTCTTCTTTTCATATTTAGACGAAAGTAATTTCTTTGAAAAACATCACCCTCCGTTTTTAATGTTTTCTTAATGTAACGGCGCTACATTTTTCACTATGTCTTTCTTCTTAGTTACTCAATTTTCAGTTATTTTTTTGTGATTCTGCTCTCTTGTACGTATTGTAACCTTCCTCACATTTCCTTGATTTTTTTGTCTCCCTTTTGACATATTTGTGTAATTTGATTTTTATAATCACTTTATCATTACGAGAGGACAGGAGCAAAATGACCCGCGGGTGAGTAGGCACATACGTACACGTTGGTATCCTGCTCCTTTCTCTGCGCACTGCTTTTCATTCCCTGCCGTTTCCGCAAACTCCCCTCTTCCAATCCCACCTCGGCCCCACAATTCCAAGGGCAGCATACGAATGTTTTTTCCCTTCACTCGAACGTGCTTTGGTGTCACCGCGCCCACTGACCATTTCCAAGACCTCGTCTTTTAGGAGAGAGGGTTCGGAACTCTCCCCATCGCCTCGATGACAAGCGAACCCAAAAGAGAGAAAACGCGTATTCGCCTTGCGGTGCAAATATCAGTTCCCTCCATCCCCTTAGTCGCACCAATCAGTAAGAAGAATCATTCCGTCCACTCCCCAACCTCTCTATCAGCAACGTATCTGTCAAATTAAACTGTCTTACTCTTATGTGGATTTAAACAAGTGAAACGCTGCACATCTCAGGCTAATTGAGGCCGCTTCAAAGTGGGTTTTCTCTCGTCATCATACATTACATATAGTTAGGCGGCGACTGACAGGTTCACCGCCGCTGAGAGGCATTCTTGGTGACAAAGCCCTATTCGCCCCGGGCGGCAGAAAAGATTATTAAATTTTCATTGCATGAGATATGAAATTCAGTTATCAGTCTTTTGAGCCTTCACAACTATTTTCGGTATTTTAATTAGTACAGTTAAGTTAACTATTTGAAATATTTCATAAAACACTGGCGCTCACCAGCCATTTTCTGTAATCATTCTCTATGCAATTGTGTCTAAGAGTTCGACCGTTGTCTTGGTGGGCCGCCTCTCTTTGCGCAGCTTTGCGGGCTCCTCCTCGCTCTGGCCCGCCTCCCCCCCAGCGGCCCTCATTTTCTGCTGGCATTCATCTTTCCGCAGGGACTCCATTTCATCTTAAGTTCCTTCTTTCCTTTTTTAATCTCCGGTGCCGCTTCCTCACCTAATATCCTTCTCGCCAGTATGTCATATCCGCGCGGTGTCAAATTTCCCGGTCGGGAAAGGTCATTCAATCCCGTTCGTACAGAGGCGATCGATCCATTTTGCAGTGGATCAGCAGCAAATTGGGGTTTGTCGCTTCGACAACGGGCGGAGTCGTTTTACTCGTGGGAGGACGAGAAGCCTCTTCTTTTTTACTCTTTGTTGTAGGATTTATAAAAAATAGCCTAAACTGCGGGAAAAAAGGAACATAAGAGGAACTGCATAATTTGCAGGACTCTTAAGCACACAGTCCCATAATACGATATGAAAGGTGAAGTGTTTGGCCCAACTTAAGATTCTCCTTTTAAATGCAGGGTCCCGTGAGGTAGTTGGAAGAAAATATAGTATGTTTCGGGCCGTCTCCTTTGCTTAAAGTCATCCAAATGCATGGACCATAGCTGCCTGTTTAGTTAGGCAAGCAACTGAAAACATTTTATTCGAATGATCTGCTGGAAAGGTTTTTGGTACACATAAATTTAATTATATTTCGCCGTTATGATAGAAATACATGATTGATGGCCAAATAATATTATTTAGCATTTACCTACAAATACGTGTGTGTATATATATATATATATATATATATATATATATATATATATATATATATATATATATAATTATTATTTAATATAAATATATATAATCTATGTACTGTATGTCTTGCTATTATTAGGCAGACCACCATTTAAGGAAGTTATTGGATTGACAATGAGTGGACACCAGTATATTTCTTAACCCTTCCTAAGAAAACAGCCTGACATCCGGCACTACGATATACCCTTCTTCAACTCCACGTACGTCCTTCCTCCCTAAATAACATCCAATATGCCTATTCTTTCCATACCCCTTCCTAGTTTGGCTATCATTCTCCCCTTTACAACTGTCTTCAACATATCATTGCCAATCAATATACTTTGCATCCATTTTTTTGTCTCCTTAGGAATTCTCCCAACAATCCCCACCCTACCCAGCACTTCCTCATTTGTTTTCCTTTCTGTACACTTCATCTTCTCCATCATTCTCCACACCCGCATTTCAAAAGCCTCCAATCTACTTCTATCATCCTGCTACAATGACCATATTTCCCCGCTATACATATCTACGCTACATATAAAAGTTTTGACGAGCCTCGTCTTAACATGCTTACTTAACGTTCCTGTCATAAGTTACCTCCTTCTTGTGAAAGCCTATTTACCTAGCGCATTTCTTCTCCCTATGTCCCTACTACTTTGACCATTTTGGTTCAAAGCTTTCCGAGAAAGGTAAACTGCTCCGCTTGCTCTAGTTGTTTCCTTAAAACATTTTAGTTTCCCGCGTCATTTCATTATTCCCATCTTTGTACTTCCTACTTCCTAATTCTGTGTATATTCTTCCAAATCTTTCTCTCATCTATCGTCTTAAACATTTCGTCACTAATCCATGGTTAACCTGTGATTTTCCTATTTCCTCTTCCGTTTGTTTTGTTTGCGGCTTTTGATATCCCGTTTTTTATATGTTCCCATTTGTATTCTTTTACACCCGTTTCTCTGTCCTTTCCACTCATAATTTTCTCTACTGCCTTCTGACACTCCTTTCTTTTCGTCCCAGTTTCGTAGATTTCCTTTCCTCAACCGTCATTTACGTTTCTTCTTTAGCTCACGTGGTCAGATCATAGGCCCGGCATGTCGAAAGTAAGTCTTGGTCAATGAAATATTTTCCGCATGTGATCTGCTCGATTTCGACTTCCTCACCACTTTTGTTCTTTTCTTTTATATTTGTTCCTCCCCCTTTTCCTTTTATATATATATATATATATATATATATATATATATATATATATACACATACATATATATGTGATTTTTCGGGTACCAGATCTTTCTGGGAAACCATAACCGGCACAGGGAAAGGAACTGGCCCCCCTACCCTGATGTGTGAATTTCACACGCCGTCGGGCTTAGTACTGGGTGAACTCTATCATAATCTACCAAAGGTCAGTTTGGTAGATTATGATAGAGTTTACCTAGTACTAAGCCCGACGGTGTATGAAATTCACGCATCAGGGAAGGAGGTCCAGCTCCTTTCCCTGTGCTGGTTATGGTTTTCCAAAACGTATATTACTTACATAATTATTATTATTAGATAAATATATATATATATATAATATTTCTATATATATATATGGAAACGGAATTTTAGTGGCCGAAGTACTTAAGATTTGTAGGGGGGATGTACGTTGAATTCGGGGTGTCCTCCAATCCGAGTAATGGCACAGGTCATCCGCAATTCCGTCGGGTCCCTCGTGTTCCCGAGAAACCAGCCGAGGCAAGTGTGCATCTGGGGACACGTTAAAGCCTTCTCTTGACTCATCTCCCTCGTCTTCCTTCTCCGACCCCCACTCAACTGCCTGCCGCCCATCCCCAATTATTCCATGTGCCCTTTCTCCTATCCATCCCTCCCCTCGCCGCCATTCCCCTTCCCACCCACCCACCTACACTCGTCCCCACCCACCTATCGTTATCCTTGCGCTCTCCCCTCCTCCTCGTTATCTTCATCCCACCGCTCCTTGCTGCCTCATTGTCTCCACCATCCCGCATCCCTTAAGGCCTTTAACCCTCTCTCCTCCTTTCCCCGTCAACCTCCCTCCCCCGGCGCCCCTTTCCCCCTCGCAGCCCGCCCTTAATCCCACGTTTCAACCTGCCGAAAACCGTTTTCCCTTCCCAAACTCCACTCCCCTCCCCACTCTCAGCCAACTTTTCTTTCTCTCCCCCCTCTATCCTCCCCTTCTTTTCTTCCTCCTTCCCCCTCCTCGTCCCATCCCGGTTCCAGTCTAATTCTCTCTTTGCGTGCGAGGTCAGGGAATTTGGGAAAAAGAGGGACAGCGGCGATGTTTTTCTGTCCCATTTAGTGGCGTATCTCTTTCTTACTACGGACCACTCGGCATTCTCTCCTCGCAGAGGTTGCCGCTCAGCATTTAATATTTCGGGAGCCCGCAAAGTAATGTTTTCCTCAAATAATGGACGGAGTCGTGAATTTTTTCAAATTATTTACGCTCGTAACTAATGACTTAAATGCCATTACTTTAAAATGGAGCAGTATCTAAGCCAATGGGTCTTCATAAAAAAGAAAGAACTCATAAGATTATAAATGGACAAACATTTGTTCATCGTGAAATACTACCTTTACATAATCAGGAAAAAAATGATTTAAATTTGTACAAAATCTTCACTCATGGAGGATGGATGAACGCAATGATAAAATATTAATATACAATAATGATTTGGAACTAAAAAACTAAAGTCGGTTTTGGTAGACTTTTGCTACGTTTTCTGGCGTAAATATATCCAGAAATTCTTTTAATTTTTAGATATCAAACCTTTTCCAGTTTTGTCAAAAATATTCATTGAATCCTATAATAATTTGAATGAGCTGCGTCTATTTCTCAGTAGTTAATGAATAATAATAATTAGAACCAATTTTATGTAGTTAAAAAACAGTACAATTATTTTCCGTGGTTATTTGTGAAAATGACTGGGACAAAAAACCAACTTTTCTCCCAAATTTTTCCCCAAAAATTTGCTAAGTCTCTCTTCCAGTCTTAGGTTTTCCTTGTGGCTCTTATGCTTTTCAAACTTAATACATTGATTTTGATTAGTTCATGCAAATTGCAGTATGATTCTGTACGTAAAGTACCGTGAAATTTCAGTATCTGACTACGTCACGTGCAGAATATTTCGAATCCGCGGGAATATGCGTTTATGGTAATCAAATTAAGCTGTGTGAAAGAATAAAATATACTTTAAAAATTAAAACGAACTCTGTAATTTGATTATTTCTTCGTATATCGATTTTGTGATCAAGTGGGACGCAATTTAGCTCTTTCGCCTGCTTTGATCATTATTTCGTCGTTCAAATCATCTCGCATTTTCACAACTTAGAATATCTAAGGTTTAAAAATGCAAGAAAATACGCTTCGTTAAGCAAAGACTATATTCTTCATCTTTCTCTCGATATTTTGAAATATAATAGTTGCGTAATGCTAGTATCCAATCACTATTTTTAATAGTGCCATATATCTTACGTACGTCTAATTTTATTCACTGTATGTGGCTGTGTATGTATATGGCACTCTATGTGGCTGTTTATGTAATACATATCTCATTAAGTCATTATTCACATTTGCCGTTTCTGCAAATTATTTTAATAAAGTGTATAAATTTATACCATTTTCATTAATTTTCTTCATATTTAAATATAATTGTTTCCATAAAAATCGTCTCAGGTTTTTTTTATCGTCCATGATGAGTTTTAACTCTTCTGTAGCCAATTATTTCAGCTTCTGAATGATTCTTTATTCACACGGTGCTATCATTGGCGACAGGGAGTTTGATGAAAATGACTTGCTAAAAATCGTTTTCCACGCTAATACCTTCGTAAGGTTTTCCGCTGTTGCACTTTCTTCGTTTTTTGTCATATTATTATTTGCTGTTGTTCTCAGTAGTCTCACCACCGGAGCTACGTTCTAATACAAAGATAAGAGGTAACGATAATGGACATGTTTTTTTTCTCTGCCCTGAGAAATCCATTGTTTTCCAATCTCCATTATCTTTAACTTTAATTACGGGCTCACTAACTTTATGTCCCCTCGGCTTACGATGTAAATTAAACTTAGTTAACTCCCTCGCCATTTATTAATGATGAATACCTAATCCGGTACTATCGCTGACGCAGTATTCTAAGGAGAGGTGCAGACTGTTATTGTCTTTCGTTTTTGATCATATCTATTTGCTTTGGCTTATCGAAATAGCCGAGCTGTTGCATTTTCAGTTCCATTAATTCCGTGGCTCCCTTAAACCCCGATCTTGGAAGTACGAGTCTGTGAAGATGGATGAAAAACGACGGATGACAAGCGCAGATTGGCCCGGCAGGATACAGTGAAAAATTAACGAAGAAAGGATCCCAAACAATGTTCAAAGAAATTAATCCCCAAAACGAGGGAACCCAATGTAATACTATAATCCTCACAGGGATTGTGGCAAGACAGGGATCAAAAACTTGAGAAATAGACTAAATGATCCAGGGAAGCTCTCGGTACATCATAAATGAAGCGATTGAAGAAAATTATCGACAAGGTATGTGTGAGACATAAGGCATTATATACTGGAGAGGAAATGAAAATAATGCGCTACTATAGAAGAGAAAAAACAGATTTAGCAAAGCGTAAGGCACAATACATTCTTAAGGAGTGTAATAACATTTTAAAAAATACAAGATTAGAAGAGAAAGGGACAGTTACCTAGGGAAATTTAAATCAAATAGATAATAGGGATATGTCTAGGGGTATAATTCAATTCCCATACAATAAGTAGTTATAGGATGGAAGGGTTGCCATTGTGATGAAATAAGGAAGCCTAAAGTGTTATCTACGTTTCAAATCTTTGAATTGAAAAAAAAACATGATTTCCATATCAATTTTTTTCTACGATATTAAATATTCATCAATTGTTCATATTTTTCGTTCGCTCCTCGCGTAGATAATCTCATACGGGGAAAATTATGTATTTCGGTGTTTTTTTGTAAGTTCTCCATTCAACCAGAGACGCGCCAGGCGAGGGTTTTAACGCGCTTCTTTTTTCCTCCATCGCTTTTATGGAGTGACGTTCGGCTTCGTAGTCTAAGGAGCGAACTACAGATATAATAAAATTTGAATTTCAAATTAAGCCCGTCGAAAAAAAAGAAGAATGATGAAAAAAATGTATGCCTTCACCAAATGCGCCTAACGGAGACGATGAGAAGTAAACGCGTGAAAGACATGATTTTTTTATTGTCTCTCAAATTTCCCGTTAATGGCCTTTTGTCCTCCAAATTTAAATGGGGCTTAAAAGGATGAATAATTTGGTTTCGGAGAATGAGAAACTTTTCCTCGCATTAGTTTATATTCAATCTTACACTTTGGATTAGAATTTTTTTTTAATCGATTCGCTTGGATATATTTTTTTTTATTTTGATGTGAACTAAATTTTGAACATTTTCAGAGAACTCACTTAGCAGGCAGTGTTAAATAAAAATATAATATAAAATTTACTTTGTCAACCAAAGAGACATTGGTTATGGATTTCCAAACTAAATAACGACTACGATGCTTCATGTCATTTACCGTGATAAGTAATTATATACCTCGTAATTGTTTACAATTTCAAATATTTTTGCTTTTTCATTATTAAGGAAGTCATCATCAGCCATTTCATTACATTTTCTATGGTCAAGAATATGGCAAGTCACTAATATAAGATAAATGATGATTATTTTTCTCTACAGAAGGGCCATTTAGTAGTAACGCATTATTTGTTTGAATCAAAGGTTCAAACAAAAATATACACACGCACAAAAACCTTAATCCAAATGATAAACTGCGAGTAACAACGCATTTTTTTTAATTAGTGACTCCTGATATTAAATGAGGTACTTCTGACTGTGTAAAAGATGGTAAACTCCTTTGGACGTATCAGTTAAGCATCGTATTTTTTTTAATATTTCACTTTTACTGTAGCATAATAATTTTGATGATCTTTGCGCGATGTGCTAATGCACATAAATGAGTCAGGTTTACATAGATACCATAAATAGATTGCATCCACAGCTTCGCTAAAGGAGATGTCGTCTAATATAGAAATTCCTATTTTTAAATCAAACTTTAACACATTCTCTCCTATGAGGTCCCGTTTTTCTCATCCACGTTCCCACTTTCGACACCTCGGATAATTTTTTGGCTCAGCGAACGGGCCCAATGAGGGATGAATTGTCCCAATAGCCTTCAACTTATTAAACTAAAATAAATATTGTTTTATAATCCTTCCAGTTGATATTTAAAAATTATGAGTTGCAAATATACCGACTGAGTTTAATGATAAACCTCCCCACATCAAATTTAGTTAAATGAACCCCATTCGCCCGTGGCAATCGTCTAGTGCCGAACGAGACATGACCCATTCTTATAAATAAAAGATTCCACGTATTTTACACACGAGTACAAGTTTCCAAACTTCACAATCTATTTTCAAGGAATGACCTTGTCAATAACATTTCAAACGTTGAAAAATTATATAATTACATTATGGAATTAATAATAAATAATTAATAGCATTTTTATATAAATTACATCATGTATTTGTTAGGTAAATCTTTCATTTTCACTACATAATTCGGCAAAATTAAGTCGGATACCGTAAACTGACTTCTCATCTTTCATAAAGTTTTAGATAAAGGGGGTAAGGCCGCGAATGATAGCCGCATTGCTGCTGTGAGCATAACTCTCCATGTTTCTTCTCCTTCCAAGGCAAGAACCTTGAGCACGGACTGAGGAAGGAGGGACTGCTCTCGTTCGTCAAGGAGTTTGACGGCAACGAGTGGAGCGAGGAGAGCGAGGGAATGTCCGCGAATGATGTGGCCAAGTCGTCCATTGATTCCGACTACTTCCCTCCCGATCAAGCCGACCTTCCTTACAACCCTGGAGGTGGGAGTAAGAAGTATTGGAGGTACCAGAGGTTCCTCCGTGAGACCAGCATGTACGCCAGAGGTGCGTCCTGAATTTTCTTTTTATGATGATGTTTCGTAACAAAGCGACACAGTTAATTGATCCGATGACGAAATTACAGCTTTGTTTAGGAGCTGACTCCTTATGATCCATTACCGTGGTCGGACTCGCGTTCATACTTCTAAGGCAATATTTCGCTTGTTTCAAAGTAAAACAAGACTACAAAGAAAACAACTTCAAAATTTTCTGGCATTAACTTTGTTATAATTTTTCATGAGATAACAGAACAATGAGTGAAAACAGTAATCAGAAACTCTCATTTTTTAGATATTAAATTACTAGGTCATTTCTGAAAGATTAATTTCAGCAGAGGGTACCGCTTCAGTAAGTCCATGAAAGCCTGTTGTCCTGTTGGACTACTTCCTAAAATTTCAATTTTTACGTAGTAATTTTGTAGAAATGTCAGCCATTAAGTGTTTTTATATTTCTTTTTCCATTAAACACGATATTTTTGACTTCTCTTTGGTCTTCATCAATCAGCTCAAGAAAATAGAAGGTAGTAAATATAGTATCGTTATTAACCGTATGCTGAAACAACTCTAGGAAAACTTTTAGCTGGATTTTTGTCCTTTACTTAAAAGATGCATATGCCTTCTTATTTATATCCATTTAAAATGTGAAATCAACGACACATGTGAAAACTTATTTGGGTTTCTAGATTATAGTTGCTCGTCTCCGAAGTAACGTTCGTTAATAACAGCTTCAATTGCACATGCTTGTCAGAATGTATGAGTTGTATTTTCAATGCTTATTGATAATTATTTTAATTGCATTTCAATTGGGAATTTGGAATGATAAACTTGGAAATACAGTATTGGTGCTTTTTTATTGAGTCAAAGAGCGTAATGGTATCACAAACAGGACCATAGGTGATCTAATTGCAATAAATGCAGCCGGAGTAAAATATTTCCCATTCCACAGTCCTTGTAGTAAAATATTATGTTTAAATAATCATAGAGAATTACTATTGTTTAAGTTTGTAAAATTATTTTAATTGGATATACATATACATGTATTACATGAAATCGCAGCACTTTTTATCGAAAGGCGTTATCATAGCTGTTGAACATAAATTTTAACGGTTAAGTATGAAAATTTACTAAATAACTGCCTGTCCTCAATTACACTACCTTCCTTGCTCAATATTTATTACCTGAATGATTGATTTCGATAATGTTAGCGGTCCCATGGTGAATATTTTGCTCACTTGCATTGCAGTGCGCCTATTCATTAGTGAAAGATCAGAATCACTGTACGTAAATACGTTCTCTGGAAATTGTTTGCAATATTACCTATAAATATTCCGTTTCTCATAGACAATGTTAAATACGAAAGACACATGAGGTGCTTCAGGTAGTTTTTTGTGAACTATTTCTTCGCATAACTCCATGAATTTTGCAGAAAATAATGTCTAATGTTCAATGCTTTCAGTTGTGATATTAAGTGTTCGAGGGCATCTTGTGAGGCCATTCATGTTGGCTGCACATTCCCTTGGAATGACCAATGGAGACTGGATATTTCTAGACGTTGAGATATTTCAGGTAAGATATTCTGATCATAATTATGATAAAAAACCTTTCAAATATATGACTACAAATACAAACGCAATTTTGCCTGTTTTCATTCATAAAGTGCATGCGTTTGTTAGCTACATATTTTGTAGATATACTTTTCCAAAACATCTCCAAGTTTCAAGTATAAAAACACACTGGATACGTGAAATTTTCCCATAACGTCGATGGAGAAAAGTGCCCTCATTTAAAATATAATCCTTACTAATATAGTTTGTCTTTAGCGTTTGCATGTATTGATCACTGTTAGAAATATATTATAACCAAGCAATACGCTAGGAATATTTTGTAAAAGCATTCATGAAGCAACATAAAGGATTTTCTACGAGATATCTACCTGTAACTAATCTCCATGAGATTTTCGTCTCTTCAAAACTCAAGGCGACTATTATTTGTTGTAGAAATATTTTATTCCACACTCCAGGACGTGTAGTGTGAGTTGTAAGAAATGTATTTCCCAAGTTTTAGTTAACTTGATTTTTCCTGAAAGTTATGAAACCCGCGCTTCTTATCCCATTTGCCGTGTCGCATAAGTCTCCCATTTAATAATCTGCCTTCGGTGTGATGGGGACTAGCGGGACGAGCTCCTTCCTCTCCACTAGAAGACGCGTATGTTTTGTTCATATGTTTATATTTCCATATATTTTACTGAATACCCAATTTAATGAATTAAATAACGATTTTGTTCCCTCCCCCATCTGGTTTCCATAATTTTTCACTTTCATTTTGTGTTCCCATTTTCATTATTCTTGTTAAATTGACTGTCACAATAAATATGTTATACATATTTTGAAAAATTAAAATTTCGGCAATATTCATTTGGGCAAAAATATATGCATATATTGTAAACTATATTAAACCGTGTGGTATAAACATTTGAAAGTTAAGCAGTCAGTCATTTTTCCAGAAACTTTCACTAAGAGAACCACACCGAAGCAGTTACTAAATTTTGATCTGTGAGGGTGCACGAAGAGGGAGAACTTGTGAATCTGGGAGAAGTGAGAGGAAGGAGTCTTTGTCCAAGGATTGTTGGTAGTTAGGAGATTTATCAAATTGTTGCAATAAACTCTGCCAAAGGAGGAGCTCTTTTAGAAGGCTGAATCTAATGATGATACCTCAAGACCAATTCAATTGAATTTGATTGAATGTTATTTATGGTGGGCACCTTTGTCATCTTTTTTTCTGCTATTGTTGGGTGATAATGGGATTGTGGAGTGGTTTTTCTACATTCGTCAAGGGTCAGCGTGGAGATGGTTGGCTACTTTTGGTGGGTCTTTCTAGCATTTGGATAAGAGCTTTGATAGATATTTGACAGTGTTTTAGCCCTGAAATGGGAATACATTGTATTATGGCGTTTGTAATTGATGGAAAATGTCTCTTTTTAAAAGAGGATGAGGATATTATATTTTTGTGAAAGAGGAGCATAGTTTTAGTTGTGATTCCTTGACCTAGTTTTTCATTTCCAAAGCATGTGGTGGACTTGGATGGAGAGTAAGCACAGGAGCATAGGACCTAGAGCTGGGTATGCTTTGTCTAATGTGAAATATTTTGTAGTTAGATACATTAAGTCTTTGGACGTTTCCTTCATTAAAAATCAACAATGGCCATTGCAACCTTGTTTTAGAGGATTTTCCACAGCATTTTTGAAGTCAATGTCTCTTCAAAGAGCGTACAACCTAATTATTTACTAACTGTTGTCACATATCAATACTTTCTTCTTGCATTGCAAGGGTTCCTACTGGGGGGACCATGGCTGGGAACTGAAGGATGGTGACGATGAAGCAGCTCGAACTGCATACGAAGCTCTTCTTAGGGTTTCACTCCTCCAGCCAACCAGCCCTAAATTCTATGATTTTGCACAACGTGTGAAAGAAAAAGCAAAGCAAGATTATAACTACACTTTCTCAGACAATGAAGAAGTAAGAATGCACGTTCTTTATCTTAGCATGTCCATTTACATTATTAAGACTGCTTCTTCCCCAGTTCTCAAAAGTTAGAGCCTTACTACAAAATTTTTAATTGAATGAATTGAGATTTTTTTTGTTTTTGTAAAAACTATTTCTCCCTTCTCGAATGACATTTGTTTGAAAAATATTTGAGGCCATGGTTGATATGCTAATTGATTTTTTTAATCAGCCAGTCTATGGTTAAGAATATGATGAACTATGGCTTAACGGTATTAAATAATTATTACTATTATAAAATTTCATACTCAAGAATTTTATGCCTGAAATGCTATCCTTTGAGTATTAAAATTCCAAATGCACATGGATGCTTATTCAATTAGATTTAATCATACCTTATATATGATCATCTTTCAAAATTACATTTTTTGGAAATGAAAATATAAAATACCTTTATACCTTCCGTTTTTGTTTATTCATAATTTTAGTGAAATATATATGTAACAAAACACAGTAATGCCTAGATTTTGTTGCTATGATTATGTTTAAGGAAAACATACGCATTTATTTTCCTCAGCTGGCAGTTACTGACAGGTAACAGGTGTAAATTATGCATATTGTTTTAATTTTATTGGATTTAAGCTAAGTAAATGTGAACTATATTTTAAATGCTATTAAAACTATAAATTACGTTAATTTTATCTTTGTTCCTCTTTCAAATATTTTGATTTCTTTTCAGGTCAACTTCTTTATTGGTGCCTTTTACGATGGAGTATATTTGCTTGGAATGGCTCTTAGTGAGACATTGTCTGAGGGTGGTTCAATATTAGATGGCTCTGCCATCACTCATCGCATGTGGGATAGAGATTTTGTCGGTAAGCTTTCCGGTTATATTTCTAATGTACGAGTTAAAGTATTTCTTAATTTGTAAATTTTTCATTACATCATTTCATCATAAAAAATATTGAAATTTTAATCTGGTGTTAAATGAAAATAGTAGCGAAGCATTCCTATGTCATCAGTGGGGGTGATGAAACTCTGCCAACCCCCTAAGCATTAATATTATTATAATTGGTATTCTCTCAGTTAGGTTTTGGATGGACACAGATTATACAACGGTACAACAATACATTTCCTTACCTTTCCTTCCAAGAATGTTGGCGCCTTTCGTAAAGAGTAGGCTAATGCCGACGCCGGGTTTCTCTCCACCCTTCATCCTTTCCTGTCCATCCCCAATGGCGCAAATGACCTTAGCTGTCGGTCGCCTCCCCTAAAAACTACTACTACCACTTCCTACCAAGATACAACCTACCATCCAGCATTACAATAAAACACTCTTCAATTCCAAACACTTGCTTCCTCCTTTCATCCTGTCCAACGTGTCTATTTAATTCCAGCCCCTTCCTCATATGTCCAACATTCTCCCCTCTATAAAAGTCTTTAACATCCCATTGCCAATCAATGTGCTCTTCATCCATCTTTCCTGCCTCTTTTTGTTTCCTCCCAGCATTTATCTCTCCTTCCCCACCATGGCTAGCATTTCCTTGTTTGTTTTCCTTTCTGTCCTTTTCACCTTTTCCATCATTCTCCTAACCCACATTTCAAAAGTCTCCAATCTAAACTTATTGTCTTCCCTTAATGACTATGTATCTGCTCCATACAAAACCACCCTCCATATCAAAGTTTTGATGAGCCTTTTCTTAACATCTTTGCCCAATATCCATTGTCATTATTTCCCTTCTCCTCTTGAAATCTCTTTGCCTAATGCAATTAAACTTCCAATTAATGACCCTGCTACTTTGACCATTATGGTTTAGAGCACTTCTGAGACAGGTGTACTGTTTCAACTTCTCTAGTTTTTGAACCCCTATTTTGATATTTTATTTCACTTTCCTCTTTCTGAAAAAACTCATCCCCCTTGTTTTGTTTATCAATTCTCATCCCAAATATATTCCATTGGCTTTCCAATGTGTTCAGTAATACTTACAACACCCTAGTTGACTGGCAAATTAAAGCTTGATCATCGTCAAACCTAATTGATTTTAATAATTGTCCCCCAACCTTAATTCCTGTCTCCAGTTCCCCTTTAAATATATTATAATATGGAGTTAGTTAAGCTCCAAATTATACATTCAAAGATCCCTGAGCGCTGATACACTTTTACCAGTGACTTTTCCAAGACTCGAAGGTGCAGGTAGGAAGATTGTGGGAGGTCCTTAAGGGTATGCATGCAAGCTTCTTTGGCGGCACTTAGAGATCTATGGTGGAGTCCTATGAGGGAGAATTTCACTTTTTGGAATAGGAAATAGCCTGCTGGTGCCAAGTCGAGACTGTCCAAAAAGTCGCGGTCTTTTTCAATGCATTGTAGAAGGTCTTTGCAAACAAACACTTGACTCTGCTCTTGGTTATACGTCAAGACCTTAAGGATGAGTTTAGCGCAGATCTTTTGCATCACCAAATTTTCAGTGATAATGGTATGCACTATCATCTTATCAATTCCAATACAATCTGCGATCATGAGCACTCTTAATCAACAGTCTCAATTCAGCACTTCAGCCATGTCAGGAAAAAATTGTGACCAATACTTTTTTTACAAACCTTGCATGCTGAAGAAAAATATGCAGACATAATATTTGTACATAATCTATGGTAGAATTTCTTGATCTGCACATTTGCAAACACTGCTCTGATTTACTAATCTGTTCTATTGCCCATCTTCTTTAACTGGTTCATGCATTGAAATTATCTCAATTTGGTCAGTAGGTGTTATTTATCAATATTCATTATTAAAGTTATTCATTAATATTCATTTATTTACATTCATTTAATTAATTTCTTGATCTATTCTGAAGTAATTGAATTGACTATGAATATTTACCAGGGTATCATTACCACTAGAAACTTTAACTTAGATCTTATCTATAAACCTGATGCTTAGAGGTTCTAATAGATTTTTCAATAATGTTTTCAGGTATCACAGGACATGTACGCATTGATGACAATGGGGACAGGGATGCAGATTACTCAGTGTCAGATTTCGACCCTGATACAGGGCGTTTCGAAGTTGTGGCACATTATTATGGCCTTCACCGAACCTATTCACCAGTTGAGGAGAAAAGAATTCACTGGCCAGGTGGTCGTATGAGCCCTCCTCCTGACATTCCATTCTGTGGTTTTATGGGCAACGATCCGGCTTGTCGGGGAAATGGTGCGGAAAGGGTACTCCCTGAATAACTCCTGAAATTTCTATTTAATTGCTACAGAAATATTATTAAGAATCCACAATATTTTTCAATTGCATCATATAATAAATATTAATTAATTAATAATAACTATTCATTCTCTTAATGGTCTGATCAGAAATGCATTGGCTGGGAAAATAGTACAATTCTGCATGCGCATATAAATAAAATTCATTGGCAGCATTTGTGGCAACTTTATTTAAAACTTCAGCAGACTTCTTTGCTGTTGGAAAGCACTTAAAAGATTTATTTCCTTTGATATTTTGGTCAGGCCTTTGAGTTTTTGGAGCAACTTTACTTAATAAGTTTAAAATAATGAATTTTTATGATTTATGAATTAAAAATCAGTTAAATTACTATCTGTGTGCTCTCATTTTTTCCCCATCATAGAATTTTTTATCATTGAATTTAACTCAATTTATGCTATATTGTCAACAGTCACAAATATTTCTAATGCTGAAGCCTAGAGATATTAGATTTCAAATACACTCTAGCATTTTGTACTGTATTCATTAATTCTAGTGGTTGAAACTTTGGAAAACCTGATTAAGTGTCAAAAGTGAATAATTGGGATTCTAAGGGCTCACAAGAGGTGTGGCAAATGGCAAAGCATTTAAGTCTGTGATACATTTGGAAATTTTTAAACTCATAAGATGTACACAAACAAATGATCACACAGCAGTGGGGCCCTCTTTTTAGCTGCCTACACAGTATCTGTGGTTATATGTGAAGGTGAATGAACAGGCTGTGTAGGCATCTACACAGGCTTTGCAAACAATTGGCACACCTTGTGTAAGCTGTTTCATTAGGTTAACAATTTACATAATATTAATGTTCTTAAATTAAATTTAAAGATAAACTCAAACCAGGAAACAACCATAATTAATAAGCCTGCCGTGGCAATCAAACTGTTAATAGTTCTCATTCTGAATGGCAATTCAGTAAGGTTAGTGAATTACAATTACTTGGCAATACCAAGATTTTTACTTCACAGCCTTGATAATTCCTCGTACATGAAATTCAGGATTCATTGAAACCTTGACAACAGAATTTTATCATAGATGAGGTTCCACAGGTTCAATTCCTTACTGAATTCCCTCAGGTGAATTACTATCATTGATAATCTCCATTACACACTGAGGTCATTTTTATCTATATTGTGGATGAATGGATTTCTAGGGAGCTGCAGGTTCCATGAAAAAGGTATATGGTGAGCATCTATTATTTAAACATGTACAAATCTACTCTTACCATAAAACTAATTTTAGATATGTGTTCATAATTGTCTCCTTACAGATGCCCATATTGTGGTTCTCTATGTTTCCTTTGCACTTGGAATCTTCCTGGCCTTCACCACAACATTAGCATGCATAACTTATAGGTAAATAATTGCTCTTCTTTCCCTCTAAGAATTACTATAATTCACAATGTAATTTGTTTTCCATTAATTATAAAATGGCTAGCATTTTATAGTATGCATATTTAAAAACACAATAAAAATAAGCTTACCCCTTACTTTTGAAGTATGAAATATCATTAAAATTTGTTGAAAATTTTCATTCCAATTCCCATGTTTGAGAAAAACTTTTTCAGGCAATTTTTAAATTGCAAGTTATGGGGCTGAGTCCCCAAAAAATGAGCTACAGAGAAGTATTGTCACATTTTTAGGCCTACTCCATTTTCATATTTTAAAAATATTTGCTTTTGTTATCATTGCTGAGAAAAGGCATAGCTGTGATAATTTTGATCATAGAAAAATGCTTATTTCAACTTTCATGTCAATTAGATAGAATATTCTATAATTACACTAAGAAATATTGAATGTTTTTAGGCACCTTCGAGTTGCAGCTGATTTAAATAATATGGCCTGGAGGGTAAAACGTGAAGAGGTTCAATGGGAGATCGGGAGACCATTCTCATCCCGCTTGGGCCTTACACAGCAGCCAACGCATCAGGCCAAAACTTTGGAAATTGATCCCCTTAATAACTATGTGAGTATAGAGTCAGTTATACCAGAGTCATTTTAGTTCTTTCATTCTTAAATGGTGCCATATATTCCATGACATCCATTCAAAAGAAAGAGAAGAAATGCTTTGCAATATTTCCATCAATTTTTTACTTATAGTTTGGTATCCTAACTATCGTTGATAGAATTAGTGCAGTTTGCTGTCTCAGGGTTGTATGTAGTGAGTGCATTGGGGTGCTTAGCCTTATTATTAATAGCTGTACTCACCCATCCCCGTGTGTGGTTACAAAATGCTCCTGGTTCAAATGCAAAATTGTTTTCATGAGCAACATATTAGAGAGGGTTTGTTGGGAATTTGTTAGACTATGATGGAGAAAGGAAGAGTACAACACATTAGAGATTTGAAAGAGATCATTTTTGTGCTATGTGGTTTTAAAAATATATTTCTGAAAGTTAAATTACGAGAGCTCAGTTCATTACTGCATACAATAATTCAGTACAGTATTGGGAGTACAGTTAATGAAATAAACTATGCATGCACGTGAATTTATAGATTCCCAAGTTTTCTTTCAGCTAGTATGAGAGCGTGTAAGATTCATTGTATGCAGTACATGAAATGGAGATGTCAATATCAGCTATCAACCTGTCATTCATGTGTGGTCAGGTGCACTAGGTGTTGTTTGTACTCTTCTAAACTCTGTTCCTAATTTTCATGTTTTACTGATCTTTTGCCTTAAGTATAAGTAAGTTTCTGGTATATATAATTGTTTAGCAAGAATCTAAAATTATGAAGAATTACTCTTACATTGGTCTGATAATTTATGAATCATTTATCAAATTCCACCTTTAAAAATGATGGATTAACAGTTTCTTATTTGTTATTTTCTTTGGAACTTGCCATTCAAAATGTTCTTAGTCAGCATGCCAATTTTGGAATTGCATTTTTATGATAATTAATGGACTATACAAAATGGTTATATTAAGAATTATAGCAAGGAATTCAGTCATAATATATGTTTACTGTTACATCCATATATGATTGAATATTTCAGATGTCATTTGTGTACACAATTTTTGCATGCTAGATTTGTTTACAAATCATGGTCAATGACTAATACTCACCGTGCTATTATTCAGTATATTTGCTGAACTTTTTTAGAAACTTAGGCATGAGCCATAATTCAAATTCAAAATATAAAGAACTGATAGAGAAATATGCAACCCCTTTTGGGAGCATCGAAAGAAGATTTGCATTAGGTAAAGAAGCATTTACAAAGAGGTGGGAGTTGATGGCAGACACCTTAAATGTATGTAAATAAAAAACTAATTGAAAGTTTAATGTGGTGCATAGTTTTGTATTATTTAAAAACTTGGGCATTGAGGCAAAAGATTTAGTGAGGTAGGTTATGGTCAGGAAAGAGAGATGGCTGGTGGGAAAAATTTGAAGAAGGCAAGATACTGAGAAGCAATGGGATGCTTAAGACTCTAATGGAGGAGAAAATAGTAGGAGAGTCTAGGGAGGAAATAAATAGGCATTTGTAATGTAATATGACATATCTGATCTAAAAATATTAAATGCCAAGTTAGTTAGGGGCTGGGAGTAGAGTACTCAGTATGTAGACCCACAGACCATCAGGAACATACCCTGAGCTGGTATACTTCTACTAATAAGGATAAATATGCTGGACCAAATTCCTGCTAAGGAAAATTATTTAGGATACAGTTTAAATTTTGGTAGCTTATTAATGGGGTTTTCATTATACTATCAGGGAATTATGGAGCTACTGTTGAAATAAGAGATGATAAAATTTGAAAATAGTGTCCCATTAGACAATCTAAAGAAATCTATTTGAGGCCTGGGATCATATTTAAGAACTGCCATTTTATTGTTATTTGGCCAGATGGATGGGAAATCCACAATCACCACAGTAAATTCAGGCCAAACCCATTTACATTGGCATCTTGGTTTTCCAAAACAAATTATAACAGTCTTTGTTCATTTGTGAAAGTATAATGTGATTGTGGTGTGGAATAAACTCCCTCACTACATATTAGGACAAAAAGTCCTAATATGTAGTATGGGAGTTTGGTAAGAGGGAAAAAAATGATACCATTTTCTCAATTTGCATGGTTGGTGATTGAATTGTAGTACATTGTATTGGCTCACCTAAGAAAATCTGGCCTAGATCACTCTTGATTAGAACTTCTTTGCTTCATAGCTCAAGTCTATCTGATCAGATACATGAGTCTTTAACTTAGTAATGGCTAGCCACTTATATCAATGATCAATGATATACAAGTCTGTGTAAGTGGTGAAATTTTCCTGTGAAATGTTTTACCATATTTTGGTGAAATGTATTCAACACAACTGTATAAGTGAATCCTTCACTAGTACCATTCATACCCAAGGCATACTATGCAGGATAGGGTTATGTGTACCATATTTTGTACACTATCAGACAATGATTTACAGGTATTTTCTGCTATGCATTTGTATATTATTGTATTACTTTGATGATACACTTATAACTTTAAATATGTATCTAATGAATGAAATTGTTTTAGGTATGACTTTTTATCTCAATAATAGGCTTAATGCAGGAAAATTAATGAATATTTAGTTTTTTAATGGTATTAATGGTAGCGAAGCAACCATTCCAAAACAAGCTGCTATGAGATCTAGCATTAAACTGTGTTATGACCTCTTCCAGAAGATACATGAATGTAGTTGAATTAAATTGAAAATATTTTTAATATTCATATTTAATAATGATCGATTCTTGGAAAAAGACAAAAAAATTGAAACTAACTTTAGCATTCAGTGACTTAATGGATAAACAGCTCGTTTTCCCATGTCAAATTTCAACTATCTAGATATTCTTCTAGATATTTTTCTAGATATTTTTCATGACAGTTAACATTACATCTCAGCCCAAAAATAAGTGCACTCATTAGTGTTAGCTTTTCTGATGATATATTTTTTTCCAAGGGAAGATAAAAAACAAATACCTGTTATTTTTCGAGTGTAAAATGTATTTCCGTCATCATGGTTTCCACAAAAGTATTAAAAAATAATTCAAACAAAGGCTTTGTAAAAATATATTTAATAACCTAAGAATAATATATTATTCATACTATCACTTGACCAAATTGATATCTGTCGTTAATATGGGGTGTATCTTTAAGATTTTATACACAAGGGTGAAAAAATCACAGTATAGCATTAATTCCAAGTTCACCAGTCGATGAATTCCTCAAAAAAATGGATAAAATACTTGAGAAAGTTGTCAAGAAAAACAATAAAATTATCATTGCTGGGGACCTGAATATAGATGTTTCAAAAGATAACAGCTCTACTCAAAAGCTAAAAGAAATCCTTCTCTGCTACAGTGTTCAGCTAACTATTTTTACCCCAACCAGAGAGTCATCTCACTCAGAAACTGTTATTGACAACATAGCTACAAATCTACCAGAGCATAACTTCAAATCTCTAGTTTTGGAAACTACTAATTCAGACCATCATGCACAAATTATTGAATTTAACGCACACACTCTAACAGATAGAAGTGACAGAAACACAGATACAGTGTACACACGTATATACTCACAGGAAAATATGAATCTATTTAAATGGGAGTTGATGAGTGTTGACTGGGCAGCAGTACTAAATGCAACTCTAGTTACAAACAAGTTCAAAGAATTTCAATCAATTATTGAGTACTACTGGGATATTTGTTTGCCATTGAAAAAGCTAGCCATAAAAAATAAATCTGCAAATAAAGGATATAACTGGATAACAAATGAGGTTCTGACTGCTAGAAATAGGCTTTACTACTTAACTAAGGCTAGTAAAGTGGATGCCAGTCTGGTACCCTTAAGAAATAAAATGAAGTCCGAGTACAGGATGCTGCTTAGGAAAGCAAAAAATGACCATGTCCAACAAATTATTTCGAATTCTACCAATCAAACAAAAGCGTTGTGGTCTGTAGTAAATAATGAAAATTCCAGTAAAATATCAGAGCCCGCGAAAAATAAATGCTTCTCAATAACAATTGATGGAAAAGAAATTAGAGATCCTCAAAATGTGGCAAATGAATTCAATAATTTCTTCGTAGATATCATTGGCGAAACAACAGCGCAGAAAAACATTCTAAGTGATAGCATAGAAAAATTAATGTACATTAGTGAATCAATTTACTTAAATCCCACCACAGAAAATGAAGTCAGAAATGTAATCAAGAAACTAAAAAACAAAAAATCCAGTGGGCATGATGGCATATCAAATTATCTAATAAAACTTTGTCAAGAATCCTTCACTTTACCTATTACCAATATAGCCAATGAATCGTTTCTAACTGGGCAATTTCCTGAAGAATTAAAAATAACCAAAGTTATTCCACTACACAAAAAGGGAGCCAAAGACCAACTGAATAATTACAGGCCAATCTCACTAATTTCATGTATTTCAAAAATACTTGAAAAATTGATGGAAGAAAGACTATTAAAATTCCTCATAAAAAATAAAGTTCTTTCTCAGTCACAGCATGGCTTCACAAAAAATAAAAGTGTAGAAACTGCATGCAGTGATTATGTCACTAAAATTGCCCAAGCTTTAAGTGATAAAAAGCATGTTATAGGGGTTAACATGGATCTATCAAAAGCCTTTGATTCTGTAAAATCTAGCATTCTTTTAACTAAACTAGAACATTATGGTATCAGGGGAGTAGCTCATCATTGGCTTACATCTTTTTTGGAAAATAGGAAACAGTATGTAGAAATTGTCGGAAAAAATGGTGCTACCTACAAATCAAAAATGAAAACTATTAAATATGGTGTTCCACAAGGTTCTGTATTAGGGCCTTTACTTTTCCTGGTGTATGTGAACGACATTGAAAAAGCTATAATCTCTCCAGAGAATAATAACGTGGTGCTCTATGCAGATGACATAAGTCTAATAGCAGGTCATACTAAATCATCTCAATTAGAAATAGACATGTATGCTATGGCGAATTCAGTCGCTCAATGGCTGCATGTAAATAATTTACAACTAAATGCAAGAAAAACAGTTTACTTGGTATTTAGTAATAGAGACCTTCAGTCAAATATTTCTGTAGAAATAGAAAACCAATTGATTTCTGAGTTAGAATATACCACTTTATTGGGTTTAGAAATAGACAACAAGTTAAGCTGGAGGTTTCAAATGGAAAAATGTAGTAAAAAATTATGTTCAGCCCTATTCTTTTTAAAAAATCTTGCCAACTATTGTAATACAGAAGTATTAATCCCAGTATATCATGGTATATTTGAGTCCATAGCTCGATATGGCATTGTCTGCTGGGGGAGTTCAGCACATGGAAACATCAATAGAATACTCACACTTCAAAAACGTGCGTTAAGGGTTATATTTAAACTAAATGCAAGAAAATCCTGCAGGGAGTATTTCAAATGTCACAAAATCATGACCATTCCCAGTATATATATGTATAATGTGATATTGTATGCCTGCACGAAAACACCTTCACTGATCAGAAATAGGGACGTTCACAAGTACGACACCAGGGGCAAGGAAAATCTTCATAATGGCCATTGCAGAGTAGCAGTACTAAAAAAAACCCCAGAAGTTTCAGGAAGACTACTGTTTAATCGGCTTCCTGAAGAGTTAAAACGAATACTCCCCCAAGAAAATAAATTCAAAAAAATGTTAAAACATTTCTTTTTAAATAATGTTTTTTATAGCGTCCAAGAGTACACAGAAAGAGCCAATGTAGGAAATTCAACTTTTTTAAATCCTTAATACTCATATATGTCACGTACATTATTATTCCTAAGAACCTGTATACAATTGATGTAATTGAATTTTTGACGAAGCCCATACAATTATGTATTGTTCTATGGCGAATAAAACTATCTATCTATCTATCTATCATAATTGAGAAGATATCAGGGGAGTAATAAGGGGATTTAAAGGGAGGCATTACAGTTTAAATGGCCAACCTCCAATCCATAATAAAGGAAGCTTGAAGTGGTCCTCACAGTCAGCATATAGCTTCACAGTCAGCAAAGTTATGTGATGAGAATATGCCCTGCATATGCCTCAAATTGTTCTTAGTAGGTAACTTTGGTGACTAGGATTATCTTTAAGGTCATCTGGGACTAAGATCATCTTCTATTTGGAAAAAAGGATTCTATTTCTTAAATGGAATATAGAAAGAGATATTCTTATGAGTTATGGTAGCTGCTTTTGAAATTTTGTGTCTTGCCCACATACATTGAAAATAATTTGGTTTCAGGAGCTTGCTTTGGATCGCAACCGCCCACACTGCAGTTCAATTTCTTCAAGTCAGTCAATGGTGCCTGGAAAAGTCTTCACCACAGTTGGCATCCATAAGGTAATAGAGACTGATGCAGAATATCAGTTTTGTGATAGACATAGGGAGTTGATGTAAAAGTTAGAGAAATTGTGTCATGTGCATTATTATTTCGATGATTAGAGTGAGAATGGAAGAAGACAGAACAATGGTGAGTGATGTGACTTCACCATTAGCCTACTCTGGATAAAAGGTTTAATAGAAATCACAATTTAGTAGGTAAATATTTCCCATGGGCACAAACAATTTGGTGACTTTTACGTGTTAAACCACTGACCTAGCATTTGTCATTCATTGCATGTAGTTTACTGATATTTCATTTAATTATTAAAATAAGTATTTTTAAACAGTCTACTTATGTAGCTCTAAATGTCTATCCTCATGAGTATAATAGTATTGTGATACACATGGGGTAATAATTAAACACTTCCACATTTTAGAATGAAAATTACATTACAATATAGGACATCTTATTACCAATGAAAATACAGTTTTACCGTCTATAATCAGAAAAAATGACATAATTATAGATAATTTTTAATATTTTACAAGTTAAATACAATATAAATAGTTAATGTAGCTCTAAATGTCTATCCTCATGAGTATAATAGTATTGTGATACACATGGGGTAATAATTAAACACTTCCACATTTTAGAATGAAAATTACATTACAATATAGGACATCTTATTACCAATGAAAATACAGTTTTACCGTCTATAATCAGAAAAAATGACATAATTATAGATAATTTTTAATATTTTACAAGTTAAATACAATATAAATAGTTAATGTAGCTCTAAATGTCTATCCTCATGAGTATAATAGTATTGTGATACACATGGGGTAATAATTAAACACTTCCACATTTTAGAATGAAAATTACATTACAATATAGGACATCTTATTACCAATGAAAATACAGTTTTACCGTCTATAATCAGAAAAAATGACATAATTATAGATAATTTTTAATATTTTACAAGTTAAATACCCAGAACTGCCCTTTTTGAGATTACATTTATTATTAATTTTTGAAACTTTCCTGAATCACATAAGTTTTAATTGGAGGTTTATTATTTATTTTATAAGAATATATGACATTAATGAACCTTCTTTGATCCAATTATTTATACATTACCTGTTATCACAGGGTTCCAGAGTAGCCATCAAAAAGATCATGAAGAAAAAGGTCGATGTTAATAAAAAGCTTCTCTGGGAGATAAAGCAGGTAAGACAAGAGGACATGTAATAATTATGAACTAACTGTGTACAATGCATGTGTTTCATGTTATCTCCTTATAATGGTTATTGATATTTTTAAAAAATGAACCTTGTTTAATGTATGAGTTTTTTTCAATTTAATTTTACTGTTCTTGAAATTACATGTAAAACTGAAATTAAGCCATTGTGCCTTAAAATAATTTGAAGAATTTTAACATAACCATACCTTTTAGAATGTCTCTTGATATCTTGGACAACCTATACAATATTCTTTTATTTTAATTTCAGGTGAGAGATGTGACACATGA
Source organism: Hetaerina americana (assembly GCF_022747635.1). Classification (NCBI taxonomy): domain Eukaryota; kingdom Metazoa; phylum Arthropoda; class Insecta; order Odonata; family Calopterygidae; genus Hetaerina; species Hetaerina americana. Next base: position 10,770,266 of record NW_027286514.1, on the reverse strand, counting down.
GAATACTGTCCGCTTTATTGGTGCATGTGTGGATCCTCCAACTATCTTAATATTAAGTGAATACTGTCATAGAGGGTCCTTAAGAGATGTTCTTGGCAATGACCACATCCACTTGGATTGGAATTTTAGAATGTCTCTCATTCATGACATCCTCAAGGTAAATGTTCAAAATTAATTGAAATTTTAATCCTTGAGTTATACTTTTGTGATATGAAATTAATGGATAGTTTGATTGCATGTATTAATGAGAGTAAAAAAAGAAACTTTGCTCTTCCATATAAAGCATGTATTAACTTGAGTTGGTTAAAATTTGAATGTATCTAAAATAATTCAATTCTTCTCAAAGGAGGCCAATGGGTGGTTTAGTCAATAAATTATTGAGATTTAACATTACAGTTAGCCCTTATTTGTGTCAATAAACCGTGAATTATTAATTTTCCTCTATGTTTGGCATTGTTTTTCTCACAATATGTCAACACCGTAATAATATAGAGAAAAAAAGGACTTTCATAAGTTTGTATAAATTATGCATTTCAGCTGGCCTAAACATAGCACTGTAGCATTGAAATGTAATCTATATTTTCTTGTGCAGGGAATGTCATATCTTCACTCAAGTGAAGTTGGTTCTCATGGGAAGCTGAGGTCTGGTAACTGCCTCATTGACAGTCGTTTTGTTCTTAAGATATCAGACTTTGGTTTGAGAACCCTCACCACACCATCACCTCCATATCCACCAAGAGATGCAGCATTTTACACGAGTATGTAGATATGATGACTAAATATTGGCATGCCCAAGTATTTGTCCCTTGAATTATTTCAAGTATAAATTCATGCATTATCTGAAACAGAACCCTGAATCTGGTGACTAAATAATACATGCTACCTTTGAAAAGTGAATGATCACAACTTTGTAAGTTCCACTGATTTTTATTTTAAAAACAACTGGTTTCGTCAAATAGTCAACATCATCAGAGACCTTGTGATGTTGACTATTCAGTAAAACCGATCGTTTTTAAAATTAGAATCGGTGGAACTTACAAAGTTATTATTATTCACTTTTCATCATGAAGTTCCATCAAGTAGAGCCAAAAACCATAGAATCCATCATGCCACCTTTAATAGTTATAAAAAAAATTATATATTATTCTCATATCATTAATATTGTTATTTGTTACATAAATCTATGCATATGATGTTACATCATGGATTTTTTAAATCCCATAGCAATATTCATGGCATAACTTGCTTTACCACTATTAATAATAATGCATGAATCCATTTCAAATTTCAGTATTAATTACATTTCTCAGTGCTTATACTGTTCAAGTAATGCTGCTTTAATTGAGATTGGCAGTATTTTGTCTAAGTATGAAAAAACCTTATTTCATTTGAGAAATTTTATTAAAAATTTAATAGTTGGCATAACTTTATATGTGTTTCTGATGCGGATTCATCTCGCAGTTTCAGATGCAATAGCTCCAATGAATGTATAGAAATCAAGGTATTAAGTGCTACAATAATCAACAAAATTTGAAGATTTTCAAAGAAACTATCATCTTATTAGAAGTTATTTTTATGTTTATGAGAAATGTCATGCTATCACAAAGCTTTGCATGTATGTTTTGCAAACAAAAAAATTATTGCATGAAATTTATATTTAGATATTTCCTGCATGATACATTATCATATTATCTTCTAAAAAATCATAATTTGCAGCAATATCTCATAAAAAACATATGATTTAGTTTCACATGTGTTTAGAGCAATTTTGGAATTTTAAGACAGTTAAATGGATGAAAATTTATTTCATATTTGAAATTGAAATTAAACCACTTGGCTTTTCCACATAGAAAAAATTTTTATTTGCTAAATAATTTTTTTTTATGTGAAAAAGCCAAGTGGTTTGATTGCAATATCAATATGAAGATTTTCTACCAAGTGATGCTAGAAACTTTTTTTAAAATTCATATTTGAAGTCAGAGTTATAGGTTGATAGTTCAGAAGTAACTTAGCCAATCACTAGAATACATGCCTTCATTCATGCAAATATACCTCCCAGCAGAGCTTTTAATGTAGCATTTCTTCACATCGCAAGAAATTGCTTATATGGCTATGACATAATGAGATGCAGTATTATTATTCCCTGTCCTTATAAAAATATTAATGGAAACTTTAACCCTCATGGGTGCCAACTGATCATGAGCAATTTTGGAAGACTGATTTCCATTAAAGATTACTTTTGTAACATAATGAGACAGACTCTCAGTTATCCAGATTAGAAAGGAAATAATTATCTGAATAATGAAAAACCTGATTAAGCCTATCATTTACTAAAAAATGTTGGCATTATGCCTGTCATTGTAATTTTTTTCAGGCCGTGGGTTGTAACTTTTTTTTAATAATTCAAGGTCAGGACCTATTTTTCAATAAAATGCAGGCGTTACCTAGCTAGTTAATATTCTATCTGGTAAACTTTTGGAGTTATAATTGTATATCAAGCTTGGTACCAGTAATATATTATTGGAATGCACAATATTGAGTTATCTATGCTGCAGTGAAGACATTTTGCAACAAATCACATACATAACTATTTGGCAATGGGATTTATTGACCATGAACTTAGTTCCAGGGCTTATGTTTTCCAACTTAAAAATCAACTCTCTTACCATAAGGGCAGATGTAAGGTGACATCTGTACCAACATATGTTGCTATGAATAAATGGTGAACCATAACACATGAAAATGAAATTTTATGAACACAGGTTTTTCACATCATATATGTGTATTAGATCCAGAACCAATATTTTTCACTTCAATTTTGGTTCTGGTCCTTGTATCAAAACCATTGGAGGCATAAACTGAAGAACTGCACCAACCCATCAATAAAATTTGAAACATACATAAAATTTATCATGATATGGGATTACCAGGTCCACTGATTTTCATTATGTATCTTTCCTCACTTATCTTTTCATGTAGAATTGTTATGGGTAGCTCCAGAGTTGTTGACTGAAACATTGATGAATCCAGCTGGTGTTCCTCCTGCAACTCAGAAAGGAGATGTGTACAGTTTTGCTATCATATTGGAGGAAATTTTAGTGCGAGGAGGCCCATTTGAAGTTGCTAGTCATACACTCACTGCACAAGGTGAGTAATATATGTTTGACATTCAGATCATAAAATAAGATGGCCGTGAATCTTAGTGATTGAAAATTTGCCAACACAGTATAGGTAATGACATGTTTTAATGAACTTTTTCATCTCCCTTGGGTGGTGTTAATGTGGAATAACATTATATTGGTGACTACATTATCAAAACCAACAAGTAGATAAAGTTTTGTTTTGATTTCTCACTTGTTAAAAGGACCTCTAATTTTGGCCGAATGGGACCATTATTTCTTGGGAGGGTTCATCTTTTTTCATTATTTCTTGGAAGCCCTATATTTGGTCAATGAAAAATCTTCCACGAAATAATTATCCATGCCAATTTTCTGACTGATTAGTTACTAGAGATTATTTCTCAAATTTTCATGAAATTTTTACCATCAAATCATACTCATACTTTAGTAAGCACTGTCATAGTGTTGCCCATAATTGCAATTGGATGAAAATGCGCAACTAACTTTTTAATATTCCATATACATATTGGTTTAATTTTTTCAGCACAAACAAATTTAACTGATCAGAAATAATCATAGTGAAGTATACTTCTACAGCTTTAACCACATTTTTAGAAAAGTTGCATTAGGTAAATGGTAATACCGACAATGACATCAAATGGGAGTATTTCAAATCTTACAGATTATTACAAGTGGGGCGAAGAGGAAGTAAAACCGTAAATGAACTTGTATAATTTAAGGATGGGCCCCTTATGCATATTAAGCTCCATACTCAGGTATGTATTTGAGTGTTGCATACCTGTAAGGATGTTAGTAATTTAATCAAAAGTAGGAACCCAGGGAATGAACATTGCGAAGCAATTGAATTGGAAGGAAATCGAATGTTTCCTTTCCCTGCAGGGCAAAATATTCATATGAAATTTGCAAATAAAATAGCTACATCTAACGGTATTATGTCTGTCATTGCCATCATTCATTAGAATCCATGGGAAATTTCCTCATAATAACAGCAACTTTTTAAGCATTATCTGCTAATATCTGTGGCTGAAAATAAATAGAAGTCATATTTTAGCCAGAGTGAGATAATTTTAATTGATGCATTAATCTAATAATGTGAAACTGAGCCATTTAAACATTTATCAGAGATGACAGGTGAGAAGGAGGGATAAACAACGGTTAGTGTGTGTTGTAAAACAAATGGGGCCATGATGTAAAAATATTACATACGTAAAATTATATCCCTTTGGAAAAGTACAAAGTTTGTGTCATCATAATATCATGAATGCTTTCTGCAAATTTAAGCCAAAAGGCTTTCCCTAAACGCTAATTAGAAGCACCATTTAATGTCTGAGAGGTGACTACATTTTAACAGTAAGTAGCCATGAAATAAACTACAACTTATTATGTCTTGTAGGTTTTCATTGATGAAAGCAACACATTGCTTTCTCTGTAATATTACCATAAAGATATATGTAAAATATTACTTGAGTAACAGGAAAACTGCATAAAAGCTGCTATTCATTATTATCCTTTGATGGAATTCCATTCATGTTGTTGTCATGACCTCTAAAAATATTTATAAAAGACTTGTTTCAGTCACTTGGATTTGTATTTGACTCTTCCAAACAATTTGATGATCAAATATTGAGATTAGAAAAAATAAAATTAATTGTATAGCATGTAGGAAATAGTATAGGCATATAATGGAATATGCAAAGTCAGCAATGACTCTGACTGTGAATTTGGATTGTTTTCTTAATCCGTTTGTGTTCTCACCCAAACTATGGAAGAGTAGAAATTGTGGAGCAAGTCTCACAGAGGAGCAGCCCACCATTTCGCCCCACTGTCATCCTGGGAGTCATGGCAGGTGATCGAGGTGCTTCTAGGGGAAGCATAAGCGATGGCTGTCAGGATGAGCAAATGCTTCATGAGTTGATGGAGCGCTGTTGGTCAGACACTCCAGAGGAGAGGCCGACTTTTGAAGGGATTCGCTCTGTTGTCGTGAAGAGACTAATGAAGTGAGTGGAACTTTGCATGATGCCTCTAGAAATTTTTTACTTCATGAAAAGATAAGTAGTAGAGTAGATAAGTAGACAACGGTTGTGGCAAAGAATGGTAGACAGGGTGACTGTTTTTATAACATACATAGGCACTAACACTTAGATTAGTAATGGCAAAATAAAGATGAGAACGGGAGTGCAATCCATTAATTTTGGGCCAAGCTGGAATTCCTAGAGGTTAACTAATGAAGGTAGTGCAGGGGTTGGCTTGATCTTCTCCTAAAAAATTAAATAATTGTACTGGATTTTGGGAAATTATTTTAAGATAGTATTCCCAGTAATTTCTAACAGAATGTGATCTTTCTCCTTGAAATCACATTATTGGCAAAGGATACAAAAACATTCAGTTTACATTGTTATGATATTATTTTTCTGATTCTTTTCTCCATGCAATTTGGTCTTTGCCTACATTTCATCATGAAATCTTCAATTTCAGTAATTTTAAGTTCAGCATAAAGACAAAGCTGCCTGATGGAATATCTGACAAAATTGCAATGATATCATGACCATTTTTTTTAATTGTCATTATAAAGGCCTTGATATTATTTTGACAACTTTAAAATGTGTGCAAAAATTTCAAAGCCCATTTTTATGTAAGATGTGCATTTTTATGCACAGGTGTCTGTTTTGTAAGTTGTACATGGACAGTTGCAGTGTAGTAGTTATTATATACATTATTGGTTGATCTTATCAAAGAATTGCATTGATATGTAACTTTTGTCTCTAATTTTCTCAGAAGCCATTGCGAAAATCTGATGGATGATTTATTGAGACGGATGGAACAGTATGCCACTAACTTGGAGGCTCTTGTCAGTGAAAAAACTGAGCAGCTAAGTCAAGAGAAACGGAGATCTGAAGAACTCCTATATCAAGTAGGTTTATGCATATGAAATTTTATATGGACCACTCTGATGGTAATATTTAATTTATGTAATTTTAGATAGGTTTAGGAAACATTTGAGCAGTCCTATACATTTATCTTACAATAACGGTCACTGATACATAGGCACTTGCAATCAGTGGTACCAAATTCACCTCACACTTAAGTGAATTGACATGGTTTGTATAAAAAGTAACGAGAAAAGTTTAGGAAAAATAGGTTTATTTCAGATATTGCTGCAATGCCTCAAAATTCATTAAAGTACATCCTTGGAGTGTCAAAACACTTTTATCAGCGGCTTTTCCACAACTTAAGGGCTCCCTGTAGGTAGATTCCTGAAGGTTCTTAAGGGTACCTGTGCAAGCTTCTTTGATGGCACTTATCCGTCAAGACCTTTGGGATGAGTTTAGCCCATATCTTTAGCTTCGCCAAATTTTCAGCTATAATAGTGTTCAATGTCATTTTAGCAATATCAATACAATCTGTTATCATGCTGACACTTAACTGATGGTCTGAATTCAGCACTTCACGCAAACATTGCAGTTGGTTCTTGACGTCGACGGCCGACCAGCTCGGGGCTCATCCCACACACTCTCTTGGGCATTTTGGAGGAGCTTGTGTCATTTAAAAACTAGAGATTGCAACATGCTTTCATTTTTGAACACTTGGAGAATCAATCTTGTGATGCAATGGAAATTTGAGCAATCCATATTGGTACTCATACTATGCTCAACAGTGAGACTGAGTACAATTTTAGCCATTCCACTGTATATTTTTCTTCATCCATGCGTCACTATACATACCAATCAGCCACTCCATTCCGAAAGTTGATTTTTATGGAATGGTTGGCCAGTCTGAATGCAGTATTAAGTAATGTAAAGTAAATATGAATGTTTTCATTCAGTCCAATTGGAGAAACCTCATCTTTTTCAGCCATACAGTGATTTGAGTTTATTTGCCCTTAAAAGATGGGTTAATAAACTCAGGGGCTGTGTGTAACTTGCCTGTGATTGGTTTATTTTGCTATTTTGTGATTGAAAAAATAATCTTTTAATTGGTTGCAGAATTCATGCCAAATATTGCAATTTTATTTAATACTGTTTCAGGTGATTGTTTCAATACTCTAGTCTAATTCTATTTAATACTGCTCTCTTTTATACACCCGTATTATTGATTTTGAATGTATACTGCCAGGAAATTGGCTGTTACTGCTATCTTTCCAATATATTTTTTATCTAATTGTATTCCAGGTGCTTCCAAGGCAAGTAGCGGAGCAATTAATGGCTGGACAGGTTGTTAGGCCCGAACAGTTTGAATGTGTGACTGTTTATTTTAGTGATATTGTCGGTTTCACAGCCTTATGTGCCCAAAGCACACCAATGCAGGTAAAGTCATATTAAATGCCTAATTAATTTTATCCATGTATTTGATAACCTTAGCTTGATGCTTTTGAAAAGATTTGCTAAGGAGCTTCTGAAAAAGTTGTTGCTAACTTTTCTTAAAATATTTATCTTAATACTAAAAACTAGCAAAATTTCGTTTGAAACGAATTTTTTTTGAGCTTTTGTAATTAGGTACTTGGGAGACAAAAATATTCTTATTCGATTGCACCATACATCATCAAATTTCTCAAATCCCAAACTTATTTTTGTTTTCTGAAGATTTTCCATTTATCTTCTAATTTTAAGTTCTTTTCTATTTATGTTATATGCATGACATAATATATACCTAGTACTTTTCCAAACATCAGTCCGTATAAGTTCGAGGATAATTGATCATGCTTTTAGTGTAGAGTATAAATCAACCATTTACGATAGTGGAGAAAGTTCCTTTCTTGGTGTCAACTTTAATTTCCCAAAAATTTAGGTGCTGAGGGTGTTTCTATGCGCCTCTTGGATTTTAACCAAGAATCCAGGTCATCCTAGGAGCCAGGCATTTAGTATCTACGGTGGAATCACGCTCAACGAGCACCTCGCACTATTTCGCGAGTAATTCGTATAAGGGGCAAAAATATTGGCCCGAGAACGATTCGCTGAACGAGCGATGTTTCCCATAACGCGTGACGTGGAGAGGGGAATTCCCGGTTTCATTGGGCGCCTGCTACTGCAGTTTGTCTCTAGCACTCGTTCCGCTAAAATCTTTGCATCGCTTGATATCACATTTTTTTTAAGCATGTGTTAAAACATATTATCAGTGATTTGTGCAAAGTTCAATATTTTGTGCATAGTTTTAAAATTGACCCCGGAGAAAAATCCGCAAGACGAAAGCCATAAGAGAATAAAAATAAAAAATAAGAGTCGAAATGAGAAGTAAAATAATTGAAAATTGGGAACAAAGCGTGGCTGATCTAGTGCTTTATCGGTCGACCAGGCCTTTTCTTCAAGAACACGGACAAGACCAAGGAGATAGATGCTTCAAATAGAGTGACAATAGTATCTACGAAACGGTTAAGTATTCTGAATTTTGATAGGTTACTTCTCATATGCATAAACGAAAAGCAATTGCTATGCGACACCATTTACGAGAATATAATTTGTGACCAGGGTTAAGTGATTTTTTTCCGGCCTCGTTAATAAGATGTCACAGTTATCAACAGCCGAAAAAGTATTTAAATGGAGCCGTGCGGGATTCTAGAAGTTGACAAGGAGAACCATCATCCACGGCGTTGTGAGGCATGGTGAAGCAGCAAGCTTTGTCTCTAAGGCAACAGAGAACTTCATCGGAAACTTCAAAAAGCTCACAGATTCTGAGGGTTACACACCACAAAATGTTTCTAATTGTGACGAGACGGTTCTCTTCGGGAAGAGATGCCGAAGCGAATCTATATTTGTGCATATAACAGTAGAACATGATGCATTTCCCGACCACAAGGCAATAATGAAAGGCCATCTCACGCTGTCTTCTGCACAAATGCGAGCGGCGATTTGAAAATCAAACCCCTGCTTGTTTACCATTCAGAAACTCCACGAGCCTTCTAGAAGTGTTAGGTCCAAAACAGCGAGCTAAATGTGATGTGGAGATCACAGAAAACTTTTGCATCGTACCATGTGTGCGAGGCATCGCCCTAACAAGGCAGTGGCGATGCGCAGCATAAATTTATTTAACGATCATTTTGAATCGTATTTTTACCAAATTTTGAAGCGTTGGCGAAAACAAATGTATCTAGAAAGCTTTCTAGTAAAAAGGAATCTACACAATTAACAATTCATTTCGATTCTTTATTACTTTTACCAATCGATTTCGCAATCCCGGTTACTTCATTTCGCGATAGAGGAAAAGGTGAACGTGATCCACGATCCTAAACAATAACGTAATTTTCTTCGGATAAACCTTGTGTATAATGCTTTTGGCATGGAACACATTATCGTATTTTACAGTAATTTAAATGCAAAATGTTGTTTCGCTAAACGAGTGTTTCGCTTTACGAGAAAGGTCGCAGAATGGATAATGCTCGTATTATGAGGTTCCACTGTATATATGTTTCTCAAAAAGATAACTTCATTTTAACCTGAAGATTTTTCTTTGAATTGAATCATCCAGTAAAGAGTTCCTAACCTTATAAAACAATGCACATAAATTTAAAAGGTCCAACAATTTTTATTGAAATATAACAGGAATATCCATCTTGTCTTAGATGTCCATCTTGTCATAGATGACAACCCTATGAGGTTTTTAATGGGCATCATTCCTCCCTCTCCATATAATATATTATATCCTCGTTAAGTATTTTTGTATTAACAGAAATGAGGCCAACTTCTAACCAGTTGTAAAGAGTGGTATTATTTTTCATTGTCATTCTAGTTATGTAGCCCATTCACAATTTGGTAAAAAAGCATGGCTAGCTATGATTTCCCGCATTTTCTCACTCATGAAAAGGCCTTAGTGGGTCAAGTGGTTTCATTCCTTCTCAAGGAAACATCCAGGCGATGGGTTTGCGAGATAGAGCAGAGTTAGTCCTGCTAGAAGGTTGGAAGGAACTTGGCTAATTCATCCATATTGACAGCTTAGATAGATGGTACCATCAAGGGAGAGCAAACTGGGACTACAATATTGAGCATTTTGCAATTGATTGAAAACTGAAAACTCATTACTAAAAATACCATCCATTATCACTGTGCATTTGAATAGCATGTCCATTCCATTGCAGTTCATATTTCTGTTTTTCCATATTTTTAATCTATAAACAGTGGAAGTATAGCATGTGCATGATTACCTGTGAACTAAATATTGAATTCAATATTTTTTTTCTATAGGCTTCACAATGAATCTAAACTTAATTTATCCTCTACAGGTAGTGGACTTTCTCAATGATCTCTACAGCACATTTGACAGGATTATAGGTTTTTATGATGTTTATAAGGTAAGCAGATATGCTTAAGGTTTGACAAATCATGACATTTTGAAATATTAAAATTCAGAAAATTGATAGCATTTTTTATTCTGTAGAAAAAAAACAGGATTGGTAACATAATTTTAATGCATAGTGAAAACTTTAATGGTTTAATGCTTGATACATAAAAAAAAATGAAATGAAATTTAATTAAATTATAGTGTCTGTTCTATTCTCTGTTCTCATTTAATATTTTCAACCACTGACTAGACAAAAAAGTGGGCTTTTATTGTTAAATTTTAAGTGCCAAATTAATGGAGACTGAGCAAAGTATAATTTCATTTAGGAAATTGACACACATAATTTAACCAAATAAGAATATTTTTAATTTGATGACTCCATTTTTACTATTTCTAGTAAAGTTTGCTTCACAGTGAATGAATTATAATCTGTTTATAAATGTAATATTATTTAGTATAGATTTAAGTTAACCTTAAAGTTAGTTTTGTGTGTTTGATAAAATAGAGAAAGCTCTCTGGGACAAGATAGGAGCCTGTGAAGTTTTTAAACATTGCTGGATCAATGTTAGAAGTATTGTAGAGAGATTTTTCATAACAAAATAAAGAGTATTCTCAAATAATATAAAGTGCAATGGAAGCATCATGCTCGGGCAGCATAAATTATGCCAAGAGAAACAATTAAGTGTTTGGAGAAAATTTTGGATGAAATTGTGTACATGTTGTGGTAAAAACATCTTGGGACTAAAATAATTATCTAAAGAACCTCCCGTAATCTCCCGTAAACCACCACAGAGGGTATTCTGGTCGAGAGGTTGTGGTTGGTCCCTGACGTGATTCCCGTCACACCAACACAACATTTGGTCTGACGAGAGATTGGCAACTAATCCTTACGGCCATTGGAGTTTTCTTCCCCTTTCTTCTTTATTGAGAGGCCGTAGAGCTCATTATTTCCTGCTATCTAAAGAACCATTTAAAGAGAAGTGGGAATGAATGGCAGAAACTTAAAAAATAAAAACAAAAAAAATATCAATGTAGGGGGTAAAGTATGATGAGCTTAAGAAGGAAATGATTGGGGAAAAAGGTGGTATTTGCACTGCAGAGCCACCTGTAAGTCCACAAAACTGTAAAATAGTTTTCCGAAATATCTAAGAAATGTATTCAATTTGCAACTTTTTTTTTTATTTCTACAGTATTTATTTCATTATAGGATGTCTTTTATCTTGTCTGTGTTAGTTAATTTTCCTCTTCAATATTTCACATCCTATTTATTATTAGGGAATAAATTGAGATTGACTGGTACTTTTATTGACAGATGCATTACTTGATCCATTAATGTTAAAATGCTTTACACATTTTTTTATTATGTACCCAGCATAGGATTCAAAACATTGTTTCCAATGTTTACAAAGTAAAGTAATGCCCAAAAGCAAAAAAAGATACATTCTCTATAAATCTATTTTATATGCTAGCTAAAATAATAAAATTAAACATTTATATTGCTAAATGAAGAATACAAAGTATCTTTGTGTTTATGTACCTGATGATGACACTTGAGCGTTGAAATTAGTTTTACGTAAATAAAGGACAGTGGAAAGATACATTGTATTCTTCATTTAATAAACATGAACTTCCACAAAGTTGCGCCGGGAATAATTGAAAAATTAAAAATTGTTACTCTAGGTGGAGACCATAGGGGATGCTTATATGGTGGTGTCAGGTTTGCCTTCTCGAAATGGAGATGCACATGCTAAAGAAATTGCACTCATGGCTTTAGCTATACTTGATGCTGTGTCTTCTTTTAATATCCGGCACAGGCCAGATGATCAGTTGAGAATCAGGATTGGAGTACATTCTGGTGAGCAATAAGAGTGATTTTTTTTACCGATCCAATTCCTTAGGAAATGACATGATTTTTCTATGTTAGAAATTATTTTTGTGTGCAAACTTTATTTGAAAAATCTTTCATTCAAAGGTCCTGTATGTGCCGGAGTTGTAGGTGTAAAAATGCCACATTACTGCTTATTCGGAGACACTGTCAATACAGCTTCACGCTTAGAATCTACAGGTGAACGTAAGTTTTGGATCAATAATTTATTCACTAAAAATAAGGGAATCAGGGAATGGAACTGGACCCCCTTATTAACCTGATGTGTGAATTTCACAGGCCATTTGTTAGCCTTGGATGAGCACTACCCTCACCTATCAAAACCAACTTTTGGGTGTATTTATGTTTCACTGTGGTGGTAGTCATTGATTCTTCACCTATGAAAAATGAAAATTGTCCCTATCAATATATAATAAAAGGAGATACTTCTTCTAATAATGGTTTTTAATAAATTTTTTTTTATGTGAGCATATTTTAATGAAAGTATATTTAATTGAATATGGTGGATTTATTTAAGTATATATTTTAAAGGAATAGCTTTGTAGAATATCACAATTTGGACAGAGATTGCACATTCTTTTCCAGCATTGATTGTATTGATATCAACAATAATTCCACGTTGGTAGCAGTGAAGTGTAATGAGGAGTTAATTCTGATTCATGTTTGTAGAGTACTATTATTAGTAATTCTCGGGTAGAAGTGACTTATTAGTGATATTTCCTCTCCCATTCTATCCATTACCAGCCCTTAGGATACATGTGAGTGGAGCCAATCGCGCCATACTGGAGAAGTTAGGAACATTCCAGTTGGAGGAGAGGGGGGAGGTCGAGCTGAAGGGAAAGGGGAGAGTGATCACCCATTGGCTGGTTGGGTGCATTAAGCCGGACCCCAGACAGCAACCACTGTTTTCTACAGATCCCAACCCACCACCAATTTCGCCCCCTGCTAGTGGATCAGTGGTCAACAATTCCACCCTCTTGCCTCCTTCCCCAGGCTCCACTTTAGTCCCTCCAATGACATCTTCATCCCCAGTTCCCTCAACACCCCCACATAATGCTGATGCACCACTATACCCACTGCTAATTCCAGCTGGAAAGGTAATGACAATTCTCAGACAACCATGGATTTTGGGAACCTTCATTTATGTTTAACAACCAATAATCCATTTTAATGCAGGTGCAATGAGTGTGGTAAGCTAACAAAATTATTTCAGTTCATATTTATAAGATGTTTTCAACTATTGCCGTTGGTAGAACTTTTGTTCTCTCATTTTCATGTAAATGCTAAATAGAGGCATCTACCAAAAGCAGAAATGCAGACTTTAATATAATGGTATCTATCGGCACTTTCATTCTGATTGTGCTCTAATTACTTAGATATTCGTTTTTATAAATTCCATTCTTTTCATATTTTATTGCTGAGTGATTAAAAAACCTAATCTTTGTATTGGAAATAATTTTTCCAGCTGTGACAATCTTAAACTTAGCATGTTTCTTTTCTATTTGAAAATGAGCCCCAAATCATATCTGATAGGCTCAGTCATAAACTATTTATATTAGAATTGAATTCACAAGTGAATAAAATATTTAATTCTTCTCTTATTTTTTTTATAGAGGCCTTCAAATGACATTCCTGAGTTCAGGGTGATAAGCTGTGATTCTTTTGATGGAATGAATCCACTATTAAACCATGCGGAAGCCCAAGACATGGGATGATATACAAGGAAGTGATTACGTCTTCAATCTATTTTTCTGCTTTCTCCCAAAGAGCACTGTGGCAGATTATAAGTGGCATAGATTGTATTTTATGCAAGTAGGGCCTCAATACAATGTAATATAAGAAGCATCACAATTCCAGTTTCTTCTGAAAACCATTATAGATTGTGGCACCTCTTTCTTCGTGGACTGTTGCATGGAAAAATGTTCTGTGTCCTGAGCTAGGAGATCAAAAGGTGATCTGTTAAACATTGCTATGAGATGCTTAAAGTGGGTATTCTCTTGAAAGGGACAAGAACAGCAGAGTGTTTATCTCCAATCACCTGTACTATTTCAGACTGATAAATGAAAAAAATATATTTATGATTTTCCAAAATATCATATGCGATTATTTTAATTTATATCATTTCTAGTAACTGGAGAGATCCCTGCATATGAGATGAGAGAAATAAAGAAATCTCTTTCATTTGAGTATAATTAATGAGAATATCTGCCCAGCAGAGAATCCTAGCAAGATTTTCTCTTACTTTTAGTAATTGTGTATTGAGAGAAGTCGGAGGTACTTAAGGTGTGAGGAAACGAGAATTACTTAAACGTGGACAAAAGAAAAAGGAGGAAGTATGAATTGGAGTTATATAACATTTCCAATATTCCAAATTGGTTTCAAAAAGAAATGTTGGCACAAAAAAATATCGTTTTAAATTATAAAATTTCAAACATTCATATTAAAAATGTGCAGGCATATTTGCTAAAATGTAAGTTTTGGGATTATATAATTCCATGTTATACATGAGATGCGTCTCCAAATATAATGGCACCGAAGATGATTTGAAACTCAAACCCCAATTTTTTCCGGAAAGGTAACTTTACGAGCATTACCACCAAGCGTTCGTCGTTAATGAAGCAATCACCAAGCTATTTATACGAGCTAACACTTCCACGTGACACCGCCCTGCAAGAGTCAATCATGTATCTTTACTTCGCGTCCACTAATTAAAGGTTTCTTAGTATGGAACCAGAATCACACCATGGTCCCAGGTGGCGAAATTTTTATTTCCACGGCAACTCTTCACTCAAACACACGCGCCGTTGTCTTTTTTAAAGTACAATTGGCTCATGGGCAAAGTGCAAGCAGTGATAGCACTAAGTTGATAAGATCAGCGGGGTAGGCTGAAGTCAATTCCCGCAGGTTATATCAAGTTCGGAAAACCCAAATAAAATCACTCCAGTGAAGTTGGAGGACCGGGAACAAATAACTAATAATTCGCATTATTAAATATTCCAGACTCTATGCACAGGTTTCGGGCAAGGAGATGAGAATATTTTACCTTCTAATCGAGTCTGGATCACTGACTTAACGATATGGTGACCACCTACATCCTCGGGAAGCGATAGCGTGTTCTCCGTCGCATGCGTGAATTACTCGGTCTCATGAATTGAGTTCCATTTTCAGCGGAAGTAGCTCTAAATAATTCATAATCAATGACAATTAAATATGCAATTACTTTCTTGAATCACCAGCCGACGGTCGGGAAAATGAGCGCCACAGGGACTTCCCAAAGGTATGCGAAAGAAGGGTTAGCGGGCGACTACCCAGTTCAAATCGGCGCCAATTCCCCGAGAAAGGCGAGCACAGCGCCGCTCCGGCCGCATTAATTCAAGGTCATATTTTAACCCTTTAGGCACTATCTCTCAAATTCGTCGATTTTCTCGCCGAACGCAAAAAAGGTAATCGGGACTTCAAGGTCAAATCCCGGGATCTTGGGCGCGCGAAGCGTCGCTCAAGGTCAGTCAGAGTGTGGCCAAGGACACGGAAGGCGTCAAACGGAACCAAAGGCATCTAATTGGAGCAGCGATAAGGAGAACACTATTCTCATTTAGGTCCTACCTCCACTATCCTCGGCTGTAGAGATTCGCCGAAACTGTCATTCATTGAGAAAAATTAAGATGACTATAACGAGTCGATTTGCGACTGCGGATCGCTTAATGCGAAGCCGTAAAACAATAATTTCGTCGTCTAAATGCTCCGTGCATTGAAATCACGGAGTCTCCTGGCTGCGCGCAAGGGTGAGGGGGAGCGGGGAGAAAAGGAAAAGAGAAATCGCTCCCCATGCCGTAGTCGCCGACGGCAGATGAGCGTCCTTCATGGGTTGGTTTAGAACCCAATATTTAATTAACCGTAATAGATGATGAACTGAAACTTTAACTACGTGTTCTACGTACTATATACATTGTGGTTCCCGCTTTCCGCGCCCTCCGACACTTGAACCTGACTTCATATGCGTAATATAAGAACGTTAGTAGTTGGGTGTTTATGAAGGTTGTAAAACAACAACGCAGATATTTAAACTCATATCTTGTTGTAAAGCTTCAAAAACTACCATTAAAAAGATGGCTACATTTTCGTCGCGCCCTCGTCTGTCTTATTAAATGAATTCCTGAATGTTTAAATATGGTATATTTGTAACATATTGACGAATGCGAATTAAAAATAATATTTATTTTATTTATGGGAAATATATCTTATGATAGAGGAAATGAAGGCAATGCTATGCACACAAAATACCTTTTTTACGTCATCAATACCTCTTTTTAAGACTAGATTTTGGCAACAAAATTGGTGGTAATGCTCGTAAAATTACCTTTCCTGAGAAAATCGGTGTTTGAGGTTCAAATCATCTTCTGTGCCATTATATTTTGAGACGTATCTCATGTATAACATGGCATTACATCGATCCCACAGCTTAAATTTTAGCAGATATGTCTACACATGTTTAATAGGAATGTTTGCGATTTTATCATTTAGTGACGATAACATTTTACTTACCTCTCACTCCACTTGTTCGAATCGAAGTTCATTATTTGTTTTCTCCGACGAATCTCCCGTACAATATATTATTGTATCAAAGCAGCACCTCCACTTCTGTAGAATAGTCTATCCATTATTAATGAATATTTTTCCGATTTCATTATTTAGAAATAACATAATTTGCTTTCCTCTTATTAGATTTAATTTTGTCTATTTATTATATTATTTTAAAGAATAATCCTGATTTCGTTAGATCATTTTGTCTTTTTAATAGGTCTGTCATTGCGCAACTTAATTAGAGTCCTCGGCTAATATCTAACGTGGCATTAAATGACAGAAAAATTAATTTACTTCCGTCAGGAAGGCAAACATTTAACATCAAGATCATCATCAATACATTGATTCTTTAGGCATTATTCCAGCCATTTCAAAGTCATTCCATCATTATACGATCAATGCGATATATAAGGTAAGGGGAGGCTATGGAGAAATCTGCTATTTGTCTGCGGTCACTTTTACATTTGTTTAAATTATGGGAAAGATTCAATGTTCAAAAAAAATTATTTCTATTGAATAAATGCTTAGCCTTGCATTATTTGAATCTCTATATCTGTATTGATAGAAAAACCAGACATCCAACAGATAGCAACTTGGCTTAGAATGAACAGAATAATTTTAGCAGCAAATCATCCTTGTTTATGTCACACTAAGTACCTTACTGATATGTTGAATTTGGCCTCAATAGCTGAATAATTTCCAAGCATAGTTTTCGACCTGCAGCTTGGTTTAACAGGTGAGGAAACAGCTTTTCACCCCGCAAATATTGAGCTTACATAGCATAAAAAATGCATACATTCAGGTTAGGCATTTCTTTTCCATGACTTCCCACAAAAATCTAGTTTATTAAAAATCACAAAACTTGGGTTAAGTTGAAGGCACCCAGAAGTATCAGCAAGCATCTGGACCCTCCAGTCAGTAGCCCTGCACTACCATACCTCTTAAATAAGTAATAATTGATTAAATCGTTTTGAAAATTTTGCAACTACCGACAAAAACATGTAAAAGTAATCATTTTGATTGTACTAAACTTTATTTTTATTGATTTCTAAGTGACTCAGTATAAGTTCTAGCAAACACCTTTTTATTACTATCATTAATTGAACTTAAATGCAGGTACACACTTTCTGCTGTATTTCTACAACCATAAGTCATCGAGTTCATGTTGGATCAAAATCTCAAGCATGGGAGAAGAAAAAAAACATGCAGATTATTAATTATAAATATTTTTTACATATTTCTTGTTTATCACATCTAATAGACATTACTCTAGAGATTCCTCTTCATAGAATGCATTCACTGCATAATTTTTATTGGTATTCTACCATTCAGTAGGTTTTTGATTGACACAGACCGAACAACAAATTTCTTTGCCTCTCCTTACAAAACTAAATCTGACTGACCGAACAACATTGCAATTTAACCTTCAATTCTGCCTACTTCCTTCTATAAACATTGGTCAGTACAATCAACCCTTCACCAATTCCATATAATTCCTCCCTTCATTCTGTCCAGCATGCCCATCCTTTTCCTAGCCCTTTGGTGCACGCCCTAAGTCCTCCTCTCTATAACAGTCATCAACTCTTAAACCTATCTCACTTGCGTTAAGTTCTTCCCTCTACCAAAGTCTTCAACATCCCATTGCTAATCAATATGCTTCACATCCATCTTTTCCGTCAGTTTAGGAT
Source organism: Hetaerina americana (assembly GCF_022747635.1). NCBI lineage: Eukaryota > Metazoa > Arthropoda > Insecta > Odonata > Calopterygidae > Hetaerina > Hetaerina americana. The sequence continues at coordinate 10,751,703 of NW_027286514.1, read as the reverse complement.
TTCCCCCAGCAACCCCTTCTTCTCAAGAGCCTGAAATTTACATTCAAGGCAAAGGCATTTCAAAATAATTCACACAATAATAATTGATCAATACAGAAAAAGTAATTGAATTACACTTTTTGTTGAAGTTAGCCCATGAATTAAATTTTGCTTTTCATTGAGAAACGTGACTAAGCAAGGATGCCTTTCTGCTTCTTTGGATACCTAATTAAGAGATAAAAGGACAATGCCATCAGACAAGTTTACTCTCAGGACATTTCGGACTGTTCAAAGATTTTCCACCCATTACTATCAGTAGGGTACAGTTTAAACCCAAGTACCATGCACACCTTTTTACTCCTCAGCCACTTTTGAAAACGGAAGGTATTTTACACAAGTCTTGCTGTCTCAAGTACTTCAACCCTCCTTGGAGGGATCCTGAGAGGATGAGTCATTTATCTCATCTCTAAACTTCTGCCTGCAGGGCCAAAGAGAATGGACAGGGTTGACCTCTTGGGGTTAATACATGCATCCTGGTCACTTTTTCAGGGTATTAAGCAGTTTTCACTCTCACAATCCTTTTCTTAGTTATGTATTGAGTCGCTTTTAGTATATGAAAGCTATGAATAAGGACCCATAAATCACACCAAATACATTGCAAATGTCACTGATGACATTAATAAACTAGGATGTGGAATAATGGCAAACCTCACTAGGACCTGCTGAAAGATGCCATCAATGGTAGGTGATCACAGGGTACTCAACAGAATAATTCAAACTCACCTGTGGCACTGTGAATCTCTTCCCACAATCAATTGGAACATCAAATAAATATTAATTGAATAGCAAGTAAATATTAATCATTATCATTGTTATTAAGAATTATGATATAATTTCCATTTTTCACAAAGCTCATATCGCTATACTTAGCTAATTAATAGACATTGAAGAATGTACCATAACCGATAAAATTGCCGAAGACAATTCATTAAATATTACAAAATAAAACAAACATTCAAAATTGGATTAATGGTTTAATTCAATGGAATAAACTCTGCTTGGCACTCCCCCAGAAATCATCCACAATGAAATATAGTTGACATTTTTTAGCCAATAATTTAAAGAAATACTGTTCTAATCTTCCCAGTAAATAAAATCATTCATGAGTATTGACATTGGATGTTGAAATGATTGTTCACTTCTCTAACACTTCCATCAACATTATCTTTCATTACCTTGATTTATATGATAATTAATTGATTTAAATCAACCAGCTTTGAAGATTTAAATATGATGTTAATGAAATACCTAACTGAATATTGTGACACCGATGCATTTCCACCTAAAATTTGATCCCAAAATTTAAGTCATGGAAAACTTTTATCACTATATTATTCAACATTTGAAGCAAGATTTGATTTTCAAGTAAGATATTTGAAAAAGAAAAACAAGGTTATAGACCCATCCCTGCCAAAAATATGCACAAATTTTTTGATGTAATACCTTTTATTGTTGACACTTATTTTCAACAAAATTTTATAAAAACAATTCACGGGCATTTCAGTCGGACTGACTTCACTGTACATATTAACAGAACATTGTGATTGTTTATTATTTGTAGCAGATAAAACAAAGAATGCTTACTTTTTAAGGCAACTGGTGGATACTTATTTACAATATTTTAAGGCACTCACTGGCTCTAAAGTAAACACTCTCACACATGATATAAAGAATAGTTCATGTGACCATAGGACATGTTGAGAGCATAAGCCTCTCTGAAACCCATAAAAAATTAACATCCATTAACATTTAGCATATAACAATAAAAATAATTTTAATATATGCTTTCCACCACTTTATATTTCATTCATTTAAGTTAGGCAGTAAATGGAAGACATGCACAATTATGCTTCCAGCTGCAAAACTGTTTACATGCAACTGATTTTGACACCGAGTAGTTGCAGTAACCCTCTTATGCAACTGTATTGACCACAGTTCCAAGCTGGAAATAATTATGTCCCTTCAGATGGTAGACTTTACAAAATATAACACTTTGTGCAAAATATTTTAGAGCCCTCTATCCCCGTTTAATAAAAGGAAATTTAGAGCAATATATGATAACAAAATAACCATGAATGATCCAATCTTATGTACCTTAGCATATGAGATTCATAATAGCACATTGTGAAAATCTAACAAGACTAATTTGTGTCACAATAGTTTCTTAAGGGATATAGTAAAAAAAAACTGCCCATGAGATGCAATGATCACAGACGACTTGTTCCAGTCATTTAAAACATTATTATGAAAGTTGACAGCAATCTAACTGGTTATACATTTGATGATAAAGTGATTTCACATCATAATTTATAAAGTGAGCAATTTCAGTCATTTAAGATTTTAAATGATAAGATTAATGATCAGCGATAAAGATGATGAAAAGGTTACATTTACTTTATGAAAATAAGTTTAAACATAGAATAATACAGTAAAATGATCTTACTGTGAAAAACAAAATCCCTCCAATTTAATAATAGTTGAAGAGAAATGTTTTTCTAAAGGTTAGCTTATTCCTGAAAACTTATCACAGATTAATAAGCAAATTAATTATAAGCATTATGAGAGACACATGTGTAGAGATTGCACATCCAAAACTGGAAGAGGGGATTCACTGCCGGGTATTATGGTGCTATTAAGTACAAGCAGTATTTAAAAGCATTGGCTGACAACTGGCAATATCAAAAAAATTAGGATATTTTAATTTTCAAGGAAATGATTTTAAAAAATTCCAAAATGGCCATTTTCTTGAGCTGATCGAGTTGAGACCATAGCATCCTGGTCTGGACGGCAAGCAGATATTGGACTGGTGTATCCAAGTATAAAAAGGCATTCCCAAGAATACATAGCATCAAAGGCAAGAGAATTAGTCACATGGAATCAAAAATATTAATATTGTTCCGACAACTTCCAAATGGGTGCTCTATAGTCAAGACCCTACTCCAAACAATGGACCTTATTCTTCAAGAGATTTTTTACAAAGGCGATGACTTCCATGAACTTTTCATCCAACAGCTACTTCTCCTCACCAGACACAGCTGTTCCATAAAATGTTGGCTGAAAACATACAACAAAAGAATCCATGAACAAAAAACTCAATACTCACAACAGAAGAACACATTCCATGTATATTTAAATTAAAGGTATTCTTATAAATCCAAGTGAATATTGGTGTTCTAGCAACATTTCTTTTACAGGTTTGCAGAACACCATCAGCATCAGCTATTTAACTCTGTCCACTAATTGGCTAAGTCAGAGGCACACAGTCTTACCGTTAACACACATTTTTACTAATGATCAACCATTTTGCTAAAAGGAAAGTTACACTTTGATATTAAAGCAGTAAATTTTCTTGCTTAAATTAAATTCAAATCAATCCCACCTTGTTATGGCTGAATTTCAGTCCTCTCTACCTTGAATTGATGAGATTGCCTTAACACACTATACAGCAATTTCTCTCAGCAAACAACTTCTATAATCAGAATGACTTAGCAAGTGATCTGACGAGCATGTCTACATCAACACACACACTTCACAAGGCGCTGAATGCTATATAGCGAGCAACAACCAAAAGGAAAATGGAATGGATAAGGGCTTTGGGAGGACTATGGTATGAACTGAAAACATTTAAGCTATTAATATCACAGCTGTTTAAATTATAACTATAAATTAATATTCATGGTCCAATTACCAAATATAAAATAGGCCATGAATAATTCACAATTAAGAGTCAGCATCATAATTCCAATAATTTTCAATACTTTCAATCTGACATTAAATTTTCTCCTCTCTAGTGTAGTGACTCTCAAACCAGGTCTACAAACATTTAAATCATCAAGCATTTAAATCTTTTAGAAGAAAATAGATTAAAGAGAGAAATGGTACCTGCCTTCAGAAGCTGATATATAAATACAAAAATCTCAGAACCTTGGAAAAAATGTGAAATTAGCAATGTGTTAGATGGAAGAGATGATGACAGAGTGTAAAAAGGAAAGTGATAGTATCAGTGAAAATAGCTGCATATATGATTTTAGCAGCAGTGATGACTAATGTCTGGGATTCTGCACACGGGAGGAACAAATGGCTCAGTCATTAATTTTCAATGTAAAAATTCCATTTTCTTCATATGAAGCATTAACAATAAAATATTTTGATTATTTTCTCTCTGATCCAAATCTTTTTCATAAATCCTAACCTGGAAAATCACAGTGTATCTTATGTGTCAGTGCAACCAATTGCCCGGGAATTACAGAACTATTTGTAAAATAATTACTTCTGGTGAAGGAAAACAGGAAGCCAAGAAGAAAATTTGATCAATCATTTCCTCTTGTTGGTGCCACTGTCCTATACATGATTCAGAACAAAAATGTCCTCATAATCTGAATGTAAACAATAAAATCTACATTTTTAACGTTCTTTAAAACATTATTTAATACCTATATAATTAAATAACATTTTATCTTAATGATGTTATGTTCAAAATGCAATATCTAGATTATAAATAGTATAGTATAATCATATTAAATGCTAATTTAGTAGCAAAACTTAATGCATTAGAACAAATTAAATAACTCAATTCTGTTTTTTTTAGTGGCAACCTGATTTCGAGCATGCAGAACTAATGTGTACTGAATTATATAAAATATAAGCATGGTTGTTAAAACCTTCAATACAATCCATTTTTGCAGCACAGAGTCCAAGAGTACTGTTGTAAATCCAGCTGGAATAATTCCAACACAAATTTAACTGTAACTAAATAAGTCATAAATAGAGTTCACACCCACACCAAGTACAAGCCTACTCAATTTCAGAAAAATTAGTGATGGGATACATGTCAATTCCCCCTTGATTCTCAGCCTTAATATTTTGAATGCAGTCAAACTTATAACTACCTTAAAATCAATATCTTAATTTAAGTTAATAATGGCCAGATTGATAAGCAAGAAAATTAATACTACCCGTAAAATTATTTGCTTCAGTTGATGAGGTTATGAATTCAAAATTATTAAACTTAAACTATCTATCATGAGGAGATCAAATGAAACATACACTATGACCAGCATTCAGTTTACTGGGTAAATGAATTTTTTTCTTTCTCCTACAAAAGATTACTGGCTAAGTATTTATGCTCATATTTTTTGCCAAAAAATGTTATATTTTCAAAACTTTATATTGCCACTGGGCCAGTTGGTGAGCTGAGTATTTATCATTAAAAAACCAACTAACTTGATAAGCTGTTTCATTGTATGAACGTGAATTGAATTGAAAATCCTTATTTTTGATTCCTAAATAAAAATCCACATTCAGTGGAGATGAGGAAGAGAGCTCAGAATTTTGTAAACATTCAATAGGTACATCTATTAACCATGTGGGTAGGACACGGAGCGAACAATACCATTAAGCAATGATGAACAAAAAACTCGTAAGTGGATCTTTAAAGGCTTGGAATTAGTCACAAATTATGCATTAATCTATTTTTGTTAAAGTGGAGTTTGTCAATTACTAATTAATGCTAGAAGAGACAGCAGCTCTATGTGATTAAAGGACATTTTTCCTTTATCATTATTAGTTCATTCAGATGCTGATCAGTTTGTGTTAATTTTTTTAACACACACACAATATTGGCTCAGCTTTGAGCCCTTGCTATTTTGTTACAGGTAACAGGCCATCATATAAAAAACAACAATTTCAAAGTAAAATGTAGGCCAACGTACCACAAGTGGCTTTTTCCCCTGCAATTGTTATCATACAATAGGCACTTCTTCAGCAAGTTTTCAAACGAGGACAGCTTGTGCATGTGCCCACTGCTGGGTATAGCTTAAAGATTAATGTCTACGGTGGAATGGTTCACAAAGCAATCCAGCAACAAAATCTGCCAATAGGCACACTCCATAGGAGAATAATGCAGCAATTGGTGTGATATTAAAAATTTGGTCTTTTCTCAAACTTGACTAATGTCTTATTCCTGTTTAAGATCATTTTACACTAGCTTTCACTATTCATACCCACCCCCTAATCTCACTAATGTATTGTTTAATTATGCATGCATTATAATCCCATACTCAATCAAGAGCAAACAGCTTTCTCAATGTTCTGGTGATTTTGGTCTCCCATGGTATGAAATTTCTAGGTTTTGACAAATCTATACAGTGCACACTCAGAAATATTGCCTATAGATAGGACACCAATATCTGGACCCCAATCTGAACAGGATAGATGAAAAAATAATTTTCACAAAATTTTATAAAGTAGTTTAAACATAACTGTTTTTCCCTGTTCCCAATGAACGATTGGATAACAAGTACCAAATGGTGGTGGGTATGCAGTATTATTGCAATGCCCAGGAAAAAAATTGCCATCCACTTACATTTACCTTTTTCACATTGATTAAAGCAATGAGATGAACATAATATTTTATTTCAATGTTTGTCTCTCTTTGATCATTGCCAGTCAGGAGAATATGGCATTTATGAAGTTCCCTCAGATTGGTAATAGAAGTAGTTATAAGGGGGAGGTGACTGACAGCTTAGGTCATTTGGGCCATTGGAGATAGTTGGGTAGGGGCACGATGTTTAGGGAACAGTGCAAGGGAGGAGTGAAATCCAGTGTATTGCAAATTACACAGGCGGTGCTCTCCACAAAGCACCTCAACTCAGGATCAAGATTAAACTGAAAAATACAACCAACACTGTAGTTCAAATGAGTGTTTTTGGGGTGGGATGCCATTACATTAGCCCACGGCAACATCCCAATCCCCACCTAAGATTGGAGCCAGACGGAGGTGTTTGCAAAAATACCAAAAATGGATGGGACCCAAGTGATTTGAAATGCTATGAGCCTATGCATCTACATTTCTTACATAGATTCACACTATTGCAGTTGCAGTTATTGCAGTTGGTCTGCATTTAATCCAAGGGCATTAATTAAGTAAATTCTTATTACTGCTGCATCAGCAAATATAGATAGTATATGCATATGCAAATATAGATAATATATCTTATGGCCACAGAATAAAATACCAAATATGACATGACAACATCCACCATGCCACCGTAAGATATTTCAAGACTTGCAGTTTTGAAAAGAATCAAAAATTTTAAGTTGGCATTAATGCAATACATTCCAAATCCATTCCTAGTTTGACACACAACCTCTAGACAATGACCAAATATGTTCCAAATATGAGACTAATGTTTTCATTAAGACAATCCACTAAAAAACAGAGCATTAACATTACTAATGGCAAACCATGCTATAAAGCTGGCAAAATAATAAAAATTGGTATTAAATTATTATTAACAGTTTCCTGATTGATATCCTTATTTGTAGTACCTATCTCATAAATTATAGTCACTGATCACTCTACTAACCTAAAAGCCAAAGAGATAAGCTGATAAATGAACACAAAAGTCACTGTTGGAAATAATGACAGCTCAATAGAATGATTGATTTTATAGGGATTGTGGGTGCTGATCAAGATTCCACTGGGCCGAGACTCAGGTGAGAGGGAAAATGTGCCTTCCTCATTAATGGATCAATGGCCAATCACAGATCACCAGGTTTTATGGGACACCCTGGATCATAAATATGACACTTTTGCACCCACGGCTGTCTGATAAAAAAAACCCTTTGGAACATGACTGGCACAAAGGTAACATAATAATCTAACAGCAGATGGACTCATTCACAACTTAACCTCTCTTCTATCTATATTCTTTAGTCCATACAGAATTTATTTGTACATGACCCAAGCTTCAGTTTAAAACATCACCATCAAGATTCCTGGGCCATGTACAAATAAAATTTGTATAGGAAAAACCAAAAGTTTGTCACTATTGAACCAGATGATGAAGTTGCCCATTTTAAATTACAGTTAATAACATACAGAATGGGCACAAAGAGCACTCATTAATAAAATCACATCAGATATTAGCATCACAGCAACTAATCTCTAGCAAGCAAAACAAACTAACAAGTTACTATGAAAAAAATTCCATCAAAGCACAAAGACTTAGTGGACAAACCTAATGAGCAGGTCGATGCCAATTAAGAAAAGATGGCACACTGAATCCACTTCAAATATCAAAGAACTGTCTCTCTTCCAGGATGGATAGCCATCTGTCGGAGGTGGATCAAATCTTCCTCAACCACCTGATCTTTCCCTCCTTCCCAAGGATTCCAGGTACTAGGCTGTATTGCACAGGACACCACTCATAGTTTTGTCACTTCACAAGAGTATATACTTCCTCCATTTGGGGATAAAGGCACAATTGGGTTTCCCCCAGTGAAATGAGCATTTACTTTTTTTTAAGACATTCACAGGTAAAAAAAGTGATTGCAGTTCACTGCCATGAACGACTTGGATAGAGAGTAATTTATGAGACAATTTTAATTTTAGTTTACTTGTCACATGATTCATTCACTGGCCAAAGACTGATAATCAGACATGACGGTCAAAAACAGACCAACTTGAAATCTATTCACATTAAGCAGCTCACAGTCTCCAAAGAAAAGAAACGAGACAGCACGTCTTGGCCCAGAGTAGGAGAGAAGGGCCTGATTGTGTGGGGGAAGCAGGGAGTAAAGTTTACCTCTTCATGGGCTGCTGCATCACCCTGGTTTCGACCAGCATTAGATTCATCTTCCTCGTCCGAGTCTTCCTCGCCAGAGGAGTCGGCAGATCCACTTCGATCTTTGGCACCATCTATAACAAAAGAATCAGGAGGCAGATGAGGTTAAAAATCACCATTGGGTCAAGAAATCATATATTTAGCAGGAAATGTCATTGAGCAGTTTGTTCAAAAGAGATTGAGAATACATGTCACATAGGAAGCATATTGCGGCTTTTTCTTTTCTCTCAGACTGCCATTTCATAAGTTTCCTAGTAGCATCTTTTCCTTGTTACCACATGCAGTCTTAGCCCACGAAAATGATTAAGGATAAGACAGATTATTTCTTTTTTAGATTCAATGAAAGTCTTAAATTAAAATTTTCCCTCGCCAAAGCAGGAAAACCAGCAGAAAAAGCAATGGAAAACAAAGCTCAAGCAAAAGGTTCTCCTGTAAAACTATAAAAATCACTTATATTTAACCTAAGTATGGAGATGAAAAAATGGTTGAACCAAGTAGTTAAAATGGAATAATCATGAGTATGTGACTGTCCTATTTTATTTTTAATGTCCCCTCAAAATGCACTGGTACTGATAGTTGTTTATTTAAGCTTTGGAGGCCATGTCCTAAAATATTTCATGTAATTAGAAGCAAAATGCCAGTTGGAATACACATGCTAGTAAAAGCATATTCTGACTGAAGAAAACCTTACACTTCTCTGAGAAGTGGATGAAAATCCCCCTAGAAAGTGTGTAGACAAAGCGGCAATAAATCTTCCGGTTGCTTATTGTTTAGTTTTTTCTAACAGGAAGTCAGGACCCATGGGAAGTCCCAGTCAAGACCACTTGTTCCAGCACATGTGCTACAAAATGAATTGCACTAGGCATGTTTTTTCAACATTTGTCTATGGCCAACTTGCTTATTATTTTGAAAGATATAACAGTAAATAAGTATTTTAATTCAATAATTACTATGTTACCTAATCAGTTTTATTTTAGCGTAGGTTTATCATTGGAATGTTTACATGAGCACCAAAAATATTGATGGTATTCAATCACGTACGTTTAGAATAGACAAAAACTGAGTATCAATAGATTTCTTAGCTTTGTCTAACGAGAAAGCCGGACACCAGACACTACAATAAACCTTCTCTAATTCTGAAAACTTTCATACTATCCAGCCCGCCTACCATTTTCCTTCCCCAACCTCTTCGGCCAAACATTCTCCCCTATAACACAGTCTTTAACATCCCTTTGCCAATTAAAATGCTCGTAACCTATCCTGCCTTCTTTGTATTTCTCCAAAAAATTCTTCCTCCTCTCCCACGATAACCAGTACCTCTTTCTTTCTTTTCCATTCATTCAATATTTCCATCCTTTTCCAAATCCACAGCTCTAAAGCCTTCTTCAACATGAACATTTAACTCGGCCTTCCTCCTTCATAAAAGCCTCATTACCTTGTTCTTTTTACAATGATATTCATCCCAAACCTGATTTTTTTCCATCTGCTCAGCAATGCTTGCAACCCTTTGGCTGATTGGCGAAATAAAGCGTGATCATCTGCAAACCTAGCCGATTTTATTAACTCCCCAATGACCTTCTTTCCTGCCTCCATTTCTTCCCATGCCTCTTGTACTTGTATAAATTAATATCCATATGGCTCAGTTATGATTGCTCCGAACTTAATAAAATTTGCTGTGTCCGGCATAACTTTACGGAATTTGCATAACATATTGAAATGAAACAAAATTATTGACTTTGTTATTCCACACACTTAATTTAAAAGTGGGTACTCCATTTTTCAGAAGGAAATGTACACAGACCAATTAATTAATTCTGCTTTAAAGCATTGCTTCGCCCAAAAGCTTTCAGCATTTCATCCATTGATCCATCAATTAGCCTCTATCCCTATACCAGAATCCGAAGTAAACAAGGAACTTAATGATAGCAATTAATAATGGCTATCTAGAAGATCTAATAAATAAACTTAACCAAAAGAAACTGATGAAAATAGCCTTAAGCAACATTTACAACCCCTAAGAGTTAAAAGATCCCACAGCAAAATGGCGACAAATACTTTATCTAGGGTATATCTCTCAAAAAGTAATCAAGATTTTACCTTACGAAAAAATTAAATGTGCCTTTTACAGTGGTTCATGCCTTGATCCATCCCACTGAAGACCAAGTCCCCAAAAACGAGACGAGTACAGTGTATGAACTAAAGTGCTCAGAATGTAACACAAAGTATAATGGGCAAACAGAATGAAAATTAAAAGAAAGGATAAAAAAACAAAAAACATGAGTAAAGAATAAGAACATAACATTCTTCTTTGCAAAGCACCTCATCAAGAATAACCAAAAAAAGTGACTTTGCGATGAAAATTCTTCATTATGAGAATAAAGGTCAAAAGCTCGATGCTTTGGAGCAGTTGGAAATTTTTAAATGTGTCCATAGCAAGGATGAACTTGTCATCAAAATTTTGCATTCCTCCCACTCCTAGACCTACCACTCTTCAAAGTCAACGATTAACACCGAAAGATGTAATTCTCTTTTCCTATCACCTACATTTCAACCATTTTATCCCCTCTTACCAGCACAGAAGGTATATATACTAAGTTTGCTTCTATGAGGGCCACCTGATGTTCAGCATCGAAACCTGGGTCACGTTTTTAAATGAATTTTGCTAAACAAAGTCAATAACTTCATTTAAATATGTTCAGATTAGTAGAGAATGAAATTGAAACAAGGAATGGGCTAAAAAGTTTTTAAGCATTGCTCTATAAAGTATAAACAATGCAGGTTTTGAAGAAGTATTTCCTCAACAGACATTTGTCATTATATTGGTGAAATGAAATGTTTTGCCATGTATTCTTACCAATGAACTTCATAGATGCTACAACTTGCTAGGGCAGGTAAACATTAGTTTGCACATTGTACTATTTAGTATACTCAGAATTTCAGGTTCCTACTAAAATATGCCAACAAGAGCTAACTATATATGCAGTATTTTTCTTCTACAGAGGCAAATTGACCAGAGGTTTCATGGTTAACAGCCTCAGATGAATCATGTAAAATTTCCACAGACCTTTCTTACTACTTTAAAAGTATGAAATTAGCTAGTGAGTAATAATCAAATCACAGTAATAATGAGCATTCAATATATTGAGACATTTTTTTGTCTCTTTCGAACGATTGTTACACGTTTCATCAGGATTCCACTTTACATGCTGAACTGCAAAGGTGCAAATATGAATGTATATCCGAATAATCCTAATGTAACATGATTCTATATTCTATATATAATTCATCTTACTCCAGAATCACGGTAATATAATTTTCTACTTATCCCACCAAGTCACCAAGTTACCCCATCCATAATAAACAAGTAGATCCTTCCAATTCACACACAGGTTCAACATCAATCGCCATAAGTTCTAATCAAGTCTCACCATATATTAATAGTAAGTACCTCGGATTCCATCAGGTGAAATGGGTGTGATTCCGGCTGCATTTGTGGAATTCAGCTGCTGTGCTTTGAGGCGAGACAGGGTATCATGGCAGGTAAGGCAGACTCGCAGTGGCTTTGATGATTGAGAAGGCAGCAAAAATCTCTTACTTGAGCATGGCCCACACACCACTGCACCACATTTGCGACAATGGTGCTGAAATCCAAGATGTTATCTCCATCAAAATGTGACCTCTTTAAGTAACACACCTGGTATATAAGTATTGGCAAGCAAAGATTTTAAGAGCTCAAACACAAGTGATATAAACAAAAATAAAAAAATTGCAAGCTCACATTAAAAATTAGTTGCTGCATTAATGCTTATTTTTAACAGCTTAACTTTAGGAGTTCCAAGGACCTCACTTGTACTCTATTAAGAAGTAGGAAAGTCATATCATTTTTTTTATATTTTTAGGATAAAAATGCAATTTTTCATCTATTCGGTCAAAAGAAATTACTAGTGAAAGAACATTCATCAAATTACAGTCAAATATAAAATATTCATTAATTTAAAGGTTGAACAATGGAATATTAATGCAATTCCAGCAACAATTTTACTTTACATTAAATCATTCTTTCAAGATCTATATAAAGAGGAGTTTCTGCACTACAGCTTTATGATAAATTCCACCTAAGATGCCTCCTTTTCTTTCAGTCCTCTGAGCTTGCTACAATGGGTGCAGGTCACTTGGGATGCTAATAATTTTCTTGACCTAAAAGATCTGCAACATGCTCCAAACAATGGTTAGTTTTTCTCATTTGGCAAAGAGCTAAGCATAGATCAAAAATAGCTTACATCAACTACTGTTTCATTCCCTTTCTTAGTCAATCCCAACTGCATCGCACACAGCAGGCTATTAAACACTTCATCATTAATTCCTTTTTGCCTAACTTGCGGCTATATACAAAATGTGCAAGCAGGAATTACAATGATAGGCAGCCCCTTTTGTTCTTCCAAAATATGGTAAGAAGATGAGAAAGCTCACAAACTTGACCGGTAACATTTCACGCAGTCCCTAGGTAGCAGTGATCTTCAACACAAATCCATAAAAAATGAATGTTTGGAACAGATTCTAGCCACATACTCTCATTTAACAAGACATTATTACTTTAATCCCAACAGTTATTCAGGAATGCATGCAATGAATTGAATGTGCTCATCAAGAAGACACCAAATGTGGGGACTCCATTTACCTATGACGGTAGATCCATGCATACATTAAATAATACCTTATATGGCGACAAAAAACTATAATCGTTAAAAGAGCTCCTATTGCTACAGGGGAAACTGAACCAAGGCAAGTTGAAAGTACACAATTACATACAATATGGTAAAAATGACATCAATCAGGTCTGGTTAACCCCAGATTATTCAGGGATTTCAAGAGCTTTCCCAATGCTATTTCAGCTAACAAGAAAGACTGGATGAAAGATTTGCAAAAGTTAATAATGTTAAAACTACAAAATTTAGTTTTTTGTGACTTCATTTTGGCAGAGATTAAATGAAACTTTAATTAACATCTTGTTAGAGGAGGGGGAGAGAAAGAAATTTACTTACTCGTCTGCTTATGACATTAAACTGGGTTTTCTTGCAGTGCATACAAACAGAGGCTTCTGAGTCAGGCACCCAAACAGCTGCATGGACTTGCACAGCCTTCTTGCCACCTGTAAAAATATATCCCATAACATACTAAAAATCTTCATTTTGAATCCCACAGTTCTTTGAATCTTACAATTAGTTCACTAAAATTATACAGGTCTATTTATAAAAGAACATCTTTTTACACAATAAATCATGATACTATGGAATATCATATCATTTTAGTAGAAAGTATTGTTTAACAAAAATTCAACTCCAGAAATACATGTTTTGACCATTTCCTACATGATATCCCCCCCACCACATGCCCTTGCGGCGGCTTGCGGGGTATTATGTAGTTGTATCTGTCTGAGTGTTTCTGGGACGGGGTTTGTGATATTTTTTGTGGGTAGGATAACTCAAAAGCTATTAACATGAACAACTAAAAAATTATACACAGTGGAACCTCGCTTAATGAGCACTTCACATAGCAAGTAATTCACATAACAAGCAAAAATATTACGCCCAAAAGTTTGGACACCTCTAGTACTAGTAAAATGGGTAATTCTAACTATAGTGAAGTTCAGACAGTGTTTGTGACTGAGGAGAATGAAGTACAGTGAAGTGAAGAGGCAGCATTAACGGGGAAAGAGAATCCTATGAGTGCAGCGGAATAAGCACTTTTTCAAGGAAAAATTGATGTAAACAGGTTAGCTCTTTGAAAATTCATTTTGAGCAATTTAAAATCAGTCTCTCTTCAGAATAAGAAACAGGAAAGGGCCACATGGGGCTTGGTGACTATAGGGAAAATGAGGAACATGCTTCCCATTGATTTTCACGGGATAATTTTGATTTCACAGTAGGTTTTGCAGAACCTACCACACACAAACATGTCTCCTTTGCAATTTCCAGCTAACGACAACTCCTTATATGATCTGTAACTATAGTTGACATCTCTAGAAAATTATCTCCCCTATATTAACATTTAAATTACCTTCTATATGAGCTACAAGAAAGAAAAAACCCCTTCATAAGCCTCCTGCAGCATCCTTGGCTGACAATATGTTCATGCAAAAGGAGCATGTTAACGCAGCTTCACAAGAAGGTTGATTGTAGCATATTGCATCTCTTTAATGTGTCTTAAAAATTGACTGCCCAACTCATGCAATACAATGAACACAATTGATGTAGCATTTGTGATCATATATTTCTCTAGGAGTACTGGGAAGAAATTACTTTTCAATCATACCTTTATGAATAAAATATAGTAAAACCATTTATTTACACTTTTTTAGGGACACTAGAAAAAAGTGTAAAGAGCTGGAGAATATGATGAGTGGGAAAAGAAGTATTTTCTCTTTTACATGCATAATTACCGACATCATTTTATCTATATTACCATTATCATCACGAATAACTTCAACGAGAATTTTTCTTCATCACAAACAACATAAAATCCTGGCTTTCTAAAGCAGATATATATTGTAGAATCCTAAACTTGCTTCCAAGTCCAGGACATGTAGTGCACATTAAAGTTAATTGCCTTTACATTACTACCACATTAATTCAGAGACATGAATTTTTGTACAATTATCCTTTGATAATGCAGCTTACAGGAGTGAATTATACCTAAATCTAGTGGTTGGGGCTTAAGAGTACAATTTGAAAAACAAAATTGTGACAGTAAATTTCTCAAGTGTACAAGGGCGATTTGAAAAGTAAGGTTTCCTATTTTTTTTTCATTAAAAATCAAATTTATTCTCAACTTTGCGTACATTGTTGGAAAGGTTGAGCATTCAGCTATTTTTCTACATAGTTGCCTCGACGATTTATCACTTTTTGCATCCTTGTAAGCAGCTTTTTAATGCTGGCGTCGTACCTTTCTCACACCGCGTCGCGAAGCCAACTCATGGATTGTGCTTTAATGATGTCATTCACAGGAATATTTGACAAGCTATCACATAAAAACCACTCTATCAGTAATTCTTCATACTTGGTATTATTGACATATTTCCTCTTTTTAGATAAATGTCTGTACAAGTTCGCACGTTTCAGAATCAAATCATGAATTTTCACTAATGCATTCAGTGTAGAGGCCTACATTCTTAGCCATTTCAAGAGATTAATGCAGACACCATTATGAGAATCAACTTGCACCAAAATTTTTATTTCACCCTCAATTGAAAATGTTATTTTTTCACCTTGTCTGCTCATTGTCAAGCACGACAATATTTACATTCCAGAGTCATTGTGGAATACTTAACAAATGAAAATCTGAGCTACCTTGATCTTCAAACAGTTGTCAAACTTCAAATTTTTTCGAAGAAAATAAAATTCTTTTTGATTCAGTGAAATTTTGATGCGACAAAGCAAGTTGCAATGCTTTTTATCATTCAGGAGACTGTCACTTATTCTGTTCACTTGAGGCAGTACAAACAATCCTATTTGTCAGTCAGTTGTGTTTTTTCTTGTGTTTTTCACACTCCAACATGTTTGGGTTAAACTCGTTTTCATTCCTCATACTTCCAACTTGTATGCAGTATGAATAGTCTTCCTCAGGTGTTCTTACACTGCATAAATTAAGTAGCTAACTCCTAGATGTACAAATCTTTGTCACTAGGGGTACGCACAATATTCAAATTCTTAGCAAAAACCATCCATATTACTGCTCTCTCCCATCTTCTTTGGCTGTATATGTATGAAGCGAAGTCAAAAAACTTATTTCTTAAGGCTGATGTACATGAGTAACTTTAAGAATGCGCATAATTTTTTCTTGTAAATATGCTTCACAATCTTGTAAATATGTAATTATGCTTCTTGTAAATATGCTGCATTTTTGCTTGTAAATATGGGGTTTCACATATGTTGAAAAAATAGAAAATTGTATAGGATGTGATAAAAATGTTGTAAATCGTGGGAAAACATAAATTCCAATGATACAAACATGGGAGTTTCACTGTATTTTACTATTTTTATAGGTCGCCAACTCTCTAAGCGATGGAAAAACCTTGAAACCCATCAACCTGTAGTCTGAAATTTATGAATAATAATTTATCACGAATATAATCATTATTCAAAAGAAAAAACCATATCTGAATCCCCAGTCAAAAAACTAACACTCGTGTTAGAATTGTGAATCATGAAAATGGTCTCAGAAGCAGAGAGAAGTCTTTTCCCTCCTTTTGAGCTGTAGAACAGGGCAAAGAAAATCCAATATTCATCTCTAACAAACTGTTTGAAATCTCAACTAAAAATATGCTCAAATGCTACAAAATGCTGACATGTGGAGGATTTTGGAGAGTCACTCCATCACTCTTACTCCAACAATTTTCATTCTTAAATTACTCTTTCCTTGGCAGAGGATAAAAGGCATAGATGGGAATGAGGGAGCTAGGGACCTCTTATGTAATGGCAGAAGATATGATAGACATTCAAGGGTCAAGAAGTGCTGACTATTGTACAAAATTATATCCTGTAAAAAAAACAATTTCATGTCAGGCAAAGCAATCTGCAAATATGTTTGCAGATGGTACATACTATATGTGAGAGAAAATAGAAAAATATTTTGCTCATAAAATGACATAAATTAGAGCATTAGTAGATAATTTTAATGTGGCCATTGTTTTCGTACTGAAATACCCATAAAATATGCATAATGGCTACTTCTGGTGCCATTTCACAGTGGACATTTGGTAACTAGAATGAATAAATCACAGGATTTCCGCATTGTACACACAAATTTTGATTCTATGTGTTTTCTCTACACAAATTCCTCCTATACAGGAAAAAGCTCTCTTAATCCAAGAAAAAAGGTAATTCGACTCACTTTTTCGTAAAAGATCCTCAATGCATTTGTTAATGTGAGCCATCCATTCTTGTTTCTCGGTGGATGTTGCTGCATACACAGCAAATGACTTTGATGCAGTACATATAAGCCAGCCATTCCTTAATTCTATAAAAAAAACAAACATTTGTTAAAACTGATGCAGCACATATTAGAAATACATTTGGGCTTTTACATCTTGTCATTATAAATGATAATAATATTGCTTCTCCAATGCTGAGATTAGGACAGTATAGCTTTCCTGGAACCCAGCATTTATTCAATTATATTGCAGTTAAAGGAAGGGAATGGGTGGTTTAAAAGTATCTAAAAACAACTGTACCCCTTAAAAACTTAAATTATATGCAGATAAAATATACAAGAAAAACACCTATTGGAGTCACCAGCAACAAAAGAGGAGAGCTGATTTTGAATAAGAATCACGCAGAATGAAAATCAGAATTTTTTTTGACCAGTTGGGAACTAAATTTTAATGAAAAAATGCGGTTCCTTCTTGTCTTAAAATCACCTGAGACCTGATAATGTAATAACAATAAAAAATATTGACATCTCCATTTCTAAATGTATCATAACATGACAAAACACCCCACACTACAATAAACATTTCTTCACTTCTGCAAACCTTCTCTATCCCTCAATAATACCCAACACCTCCCCTACCTGACTTTCCTAACATTCTCCCCAATACCATGAGAAAAGTCTTATCATACTTATGTGAATCGAATATTATCGTATTTTTGTGGGTTACCAACTCTCAGATTGATGGAAAAGTTTCCTCAAACCACATTAACCTGAAGTATGACATTTATGAAAAATAATTTCAACAGGCAAATATACATTATTTATCAGAAAAATTTTAAAAAATCATGGCCGAATGCCCAGTCAACAAAAGCCACATTTCATTTTATGAATATTAATCATGAAAATGGTCTCAGAAGCAAATAGAATCCAGCATCCATCACTAATAAAGTTTTTTGAATTTCAACTAAATATTTGCCCACATACCAAAAAATGCTGACAAACAAATGGTTTTTCTGATTGATGATTGTGTGACATTAAAATAGGACAAGGAAGATATGTATAGAGACTGTCTTTAGATTTAACTTCATTTTGGTTTAATCCATAATGTAGGGTCTACATTTCACATACACTTTTGCATACACATACACTCACTTGAAGCTTACTAATATGCAAATTCTACTAATATGCAATTCTATTAATACTAAACATATGCACTTTAATTAGACTGCAGCATTTTAAATGGTGACAAGGTGAACTAATAATGTAAATTTAACATAAAAGGATCAATTTCACTGGGGAATCTGGAGGCCTTTATTTAGCAAGACTGAATGAAAATTTTTCAAAGCAGCTAACCTTATTGAAACAAGCAAAAAGATTATGCAAAGTGATTCATCGAATGTTAGACAGCGTTTTTAATAACCTTTTCCATCCCAGAGCCCAAATAAACATTCACTTTTTCCCATCTCAGAGCAAAAATTGACCACTCCCGATACCCATTTTGACTCCAGGGTGAGTATAAAAACCACTCTGGGGACCCTTGACTTGCGGTAATTCACTCAATCGAATGCATTTTCAAAACCTATCAAACAAACAAATACATCCTTACTGTATTATATATTTCTTTCTATCAATAATCTCATTATGGCAATGGCAGCATGTGTACCTCTCCTCAATCTGAACCAAATCTAATCCCGATTGGTCATCCACTCTCTCCTCCATTCTATTACTGATGACCCTAAGTTCTTCCTTAGTTGCATACAAAATTACACGTACATTCCTGAAGTCTTCACATATTGCTGATTTTCCCTTTCTTGGGACGGGAATGACAGCAATATGTTAATGAGCTGCACAGTAAAATTTATACTAAAAGCAATTGATGTAAATTAGCTAACTGTGCTCACAGAAAGCTCTTTACTCTGAAATGGGAGGTATGTCCCACGGCCAAACCACCAGAGATGACAAAACACCTATGCCCACGGCAGGATTCAAACCCATGGCCTTTGGGTTAGCAGGTAAGCATTTTACCCAGCTGGCTATCATATTACCATGGTCCTTTGCTGTTTTTGGACTATCTAAAAATGAATGATTATATGTTTGTGTACTTTACATGACTCCTTAACTATCCTCCTAGATTTTTTCTGAACAAACTTTCTTAGTTTATGAACTAGCTTATGGACAGTAAGTGTCTAATGGATTTGGGAGGGTGGCTAAATTCTTTAGATATAGAAATTTCTGAAAAACAATTAAGTATAGTTAAAGATTAAGCATTCAAGGGCAGTAAGTATATCAAAACATGAAACCACATTAAGATATATCATCATGGGACATTAAACACGTCAAATATGCAGTCAATTATATTAAGGAGAGGACAGTACTTTCTCATGTTATTGAAAGCAAAAAACAAAATATGACAATTATGCTATTGTTACAACCATGATAAAAAATTAAGTTATAACTGCAATACAAAATTAGCATAAAAAGTATCGGAAACAATTTTTTCCTGCTGTGTGCATTAAGTGCTGAATTTAGACCATCAGTTAAGTGTGTGCACGACCGCAGATCTTATTGATAAGATGACAGTGCACACCATTACAAATAAAAATATGGCAATGCAAAAGGTGTGATAAACTTGTCCCAAAGGTCTTGACAGACAACCAAAAGCAGAGTCCGGTGCCTGCTTGCGGAGACCTTCTGGAATGACATCGTGACGATTACCCACCCCCTTATAGTCCCAACTTGGTACCAGCAGACTATTTCCTATTCCCAAAAGTGAAATCCCCCTCAAAGGCCACCACCATGTGATTTTAAGTGCCGTCAAAGAAGCTTGCATGCCTACCCTTAAGGACCTTCCAGGATCCATCAACCAGGGAGCCTTAAGAGTCTTGGGAAAGCCACTGGCAAAAGCAAGTTAATGCTCAAAAGATGTTATTTGAAGAATTTTGAGGCATTGTAGCAATATTTGAAATGAATCTATTCTTCCAAAACTTTTCCTGATACGCTTTATACAAACCATGTACATTTGTTTTCATATTAAATTAGTATACCTTTAATTGATACACAATAGGCATTTCCCCTGGCATTACTAATAATGAGACTTAACCATTGTCATTCCTACTGTCCTCAACATAATATGCATACCAACTGTCATTTGAGATTTCTATGAAGCACATTTCACTCAATCAATCAATTGACCTTGAACTTAGTTGTCTGCTAGTCTCTAATTTTATCATTAGTGCATCAGAGGAATTACTATTATTATCTCAGTGCAATGGAATTAAGAAAATAACCATGTAGTTACTCCCTAGAGGAGCAATCACCAGCTAACTCTTCTATCTATTCATATCCGTAGGAGAATTTTAGAAGGGTACAGGACACTTGGGTTATCTTACAACATCTAGGAAAATAATATGGCACCAAATTATAACCGCAGATTCAACCTCCAAGAGAACAGGACGGACTGACACTATCAAAGACCAATTTAAGTATTCATTCTCCGCTCACAACCATAACAAACTCGAAGCGACCAAATATATTTACTTTAAAGGCTACTGAAAATGATTTCATGAAAACAAAAACTCAGGCCAAAAACTGAACCAGGCATGAAATGTTTTGCTTTAATGATAATGAAAAACAGATAAATTAAATGATAATAGCACACATTTTAATGATTTAGTAAATTTTCCCATGATTTATACTGGCATGTATTTCAGAATGGGCTGGAGTGTTTCTGAATTATAACTAATTTATGTCCAAATGCATGCCTGAACTAATAGTTGCACATGCATGACACCCTATCACCTCCAATTAGAGCAGCTTGCAAGGTATAATTTAAATGTAGCAGATGACACAAATGATGTAAGCCTATCGAGTATGATATTCTGAAGGTTAACTAGTTCTTTATTTAGATCTATGTAGGCAAGTTGGTGTCGTTAAGTAATTCATTTATAATTAAAACTGCATCAGACAAGTATGGTTAAGAAAGTATTAATGAACGCTAGAACAACATATTATTTGAAATGCAATCAAGAGGAAAACACCTGAATTAATACAATTGAAGATTAGGATTGGGCTTGAGGTGTCTAGCTAAATTAATTGGCTTCTTAAAAGATACTTTTTATCAACAGCCATTGGTCCATATACATAAACTTCGCAAAGAGGAACATAGCACAGAGATAATATCCCACAGGATTTCTACAGTGCAAGTGAAGACTTACACTGTAGAAATAGTAAGTCGTTGACTAATTCAAAATATGGATTTTCTGCAGCCAAAATGCATTATTGAATGACAAAAAAATTTCTTTATAAAATTACATCAGAATTCACTCTTTGAGTACAATTGCAGATTTGCGGGAACATGCAATCATTAGAAGTTTATCAGCATGGCAATTACGCTTAGAAAGCAATTCCCGATATCGCGGAGATAGAATGTAACTAGGGGCATACAGATGTTTCAAATGCTCACTAAACTGGTTTAAGAACTTCCAAGTTATCTTATAATGCGCTAAACTTACGGCCATCGTCCTCCAATGATTCCAATTTCACCTCTTCTAACGGGATAATGTGTTGCTTGTTGTACTGGAAAGAAAATTAATTTATGTATATAAATATACGGCAAAAAATTTTGTCAGTTCTACATTGAATTTCCAAAGAAACTGCGGGAGATGCCGCAACAGTAACTTTTAATGGAGTCATCCGCTAATGTGCATTTCAATGCAACATATTTCAGAGTGTAAAAATCATTCGCCTTGACTGGGATCCCAGTCAAGTCGAATGATTTTTACACTCTGAAATATGTTGCATTGAAATTCTACATTAGTTACAA
Source organism: Hetaerina americana (assembly GCF_022747635.1). Classification (NCBI taxonomy): domain Eukaryota; kingdom Metazoa; phylum Arthropoda; class Insecta; order Odonata; family Calopterygidae; genus Hetaerina; species Hetaerina americana. The sequence goes on along the minus strand of NW_027286514.1, from coordinate 10,729,287 downwards.
AGGCAATTCTGAAACAAAATTTAGTTACAGGAAATGAATCTCAATTTCAATAACATAATTTCTGATATAATTCTTTACGTCCACTCTGGGTGAACTCATTGCTACAAATGCAGTTACGGCATTCACATAATTGGGATGGACCCTCCCCATTCTAAAGTCAAGTGTATTCGAGGTGCCTATCATAATAACATGGCCAATGAGAAATATGAGTGTCCCAAAAGAAAGGATGACATATAAATTAAAGAAACTTTTACAAACCTTTTTCTTATTGATCAAAATGTTACCGTACACCAGAATATCGTTAAAAAGGAAAAACTGTCGAGCTTTAGGTTTTTTACGGCACATTTTCGTCAGAACTCCTTCTCCAACCAGAACTCTACCAGGTACTGCCAATGGCTGGAATGAATCACATCAATTAGGAGGATATTGTGGAATTGCCTGACAAAATTATTTCAACATTCAACAAACCTGGCCGGAGCTGCCAAAACAGCTCTCCACCATGGCAATTCGACGAGCATTAGCTTCACTATTCACTGTAAATACCACACACAGAACGATAACGGTTAACTCTTTAGTTCACAGAAATGATTCAAAATATGGGAAGTACGTGTGTAATGTCCAGTTAAGCAACTTGCATAAATTTTCGAGATACGTGTAATGCGATGGGAAGTGAATCATTAAAAAGAGAGTTCCGTGAGAATTCAACAGCAGCCCTTGCATATATCTTTCACAAAAAATTACAGGGACCTAATACAAACGTGCTTTCGTTAACCAGTATGTTTCTTCAATTAAGATATAAGGTGACATTACTGAAAAAAATGACATTTTTACCTAATCGGTCCACCATTGTCCAAGGCCTTGTGAATCCCCGTTCCTGAGTTTAGATGTGAAGGATGTGAATCACTTTGAAGGGCGGCCAACTCAAAATAACCTGATTTCCCGCAAAGGGGACAGAGGAACGGAAAAGAATTGCTGGAAATAATTGTGCAAAGAATATTATTTTCGTATTTTAAAATGTATAATGATTTCTTATTTTATTTGTCGTCCTTTAAAATGCTTAACCGATCAAAACATTTCCAATAAGATAGGCTTAGTTATTAACCGGCTATTTGGAGTCGCATCGACAAACATCATAATTAAAATGATTATAAATTTGAAAGTATCCAATCACTATCAGTTGCACTTATAATCAATAGAAAGAATAAAAACTACCTATGCAGCCTACTACAACAGATAATTGAGCTACAACGACCACAACAGCTAATTTGTATACTCAATCAAATCCGCTATATTGGTTAACATGAAAGCGCACGAAATAAGTTCTAAAGGCTTGTAGATCAAATTAGTGTTTTTTGCCTTGAATAAAATTTTAATATTTTTAATAAGCAAGTTTGAATACAAATAAATGTAAATTAAGCCATATATTATATTCCTTCATAAAAGATACATGCTGGGAGAGAGGCTATCAGTCACATGAGTAATAACAAACGAATGTATACGTGCGTGGGCACTTCTGTCTTGTAGAAATTTTTGTCGTCTGTCATCAAATCGTTAACAATGAAAATCTGCGGTCCTAAGCTCTCATTGTGTGGCTTAATAATTAGCACATGGGGTATAATTCAGCTGGTATGAAAAGAATTAAATTTTATTTCACTATCTTTTTCCATTGACATTTTCTACACCTATGTAATTGATGGGTGGTTCCTTACAGATTTTGATGGGCATATTTTACTATGTGCAGAGTGTAGCACTGTCGGAAGATATTGCCTTAGAAGGCGAATATAATACCATAGAAGAATTTTACTCACTTGCAGAGAGAGGGTACTTGCAGGTAAATATACATGTTATTTTATATTTCACTGAAGTGCAGTCAAAAGAATTCTTTGTGTTATTGCTTTTGTATAATTTTCAGACCGCCTACAATTGCTGGATAGCGGCACTGTTTTATATATTCACCCTGGTTATTTCTGGACATCAGTTTTATGTAAATAGTAGAGCGTCGTCAACGATGTAAATGATTTGGTAGAATGAAGCCCTTCCACGCTTTGGTTGTTGGCGGCCCTTTCAACTTATCTTCATGAAGATGTACTCTATGGACAAAAGTTATTGATTAGGCTGTGCACAATTCCTCTATTGTGTTCATTACATTATGTAGATAAATATGTCTTTCGTGTACATTGTTCTAAGTATCTATAGAGATTTATTTTCGTTTTCTGAAGATATAGTTTGCTGTAGGGTTACTAGAAAGAAGCTATTTCAGATTTTCTTGACCAAGTGAGTATATTCATCTCAAAGCCAAGCCCCCTCTAAAGGTGTGTAAATAGTAATTATTCTAAATGTGTGAAACACGTTGGTAATGGCAATTGGAGTCATGCCTCTGTAAATGATTTCGATTAAATCTAACTAGCTGAATAACCTTGTAGATTAATTTGGGAAACTATTTTTATCAGTGGTAGTGTAAAATGACTATGAACCAGAATGAATGTCGCTTGTTATCTGTATCATTGTTAAACATTACTCATTACATTCCATTGTTCAAGTACTAGCTCTTTGAAGTTATTCATGGGTATCGTTTTTAAATTCGAAAATTTGAACATATTCGCTATGCTCCCACCAAAAGTATTCAAAATAGGAGATGCCTGTATTATTTGTAAGGTCATTGTGAATATGGGGCATATTTTACAATGTTCTCCCAAAAACTAGTGAGTGCAGGTGATTCAAATGTTGTTACTAAAAAGTACAAAAATCTGTACTCATTTCTCGCGGGAAATTAAGAAAGTAATGATTTGTAATTGGGACTCCCATAGGAACTTTGCATTGTATGGTGTCATCCATTGGTTGGATGAAAACTCCTTGTTTTGTATTATACTGTAAACTAAATGTAAATTGTGAAAATATATGTAATTAAAATGGCATTTTTCTTATTTGCTTAACATTTCAGCGAATCTACTTTGTCAATTAAATCCTGTTAATTAAGTGAATTTCCTTGATGTTTAATTGATTTAATCTAGAATTTATTAGATTGAATCTATTAAAGTAGTTATTAAAATTGTGTTGATATCTACAAAAAGTTAATTCGCTTCACTAGAATGTTGTGCATTTATTTAAAATAAGTTATGGCTCTACATCTCATTTTCTTCCTATAATGTTTGGCATTGAGGATGGTGTATTAATAACCTCATGATTGACATAGATTTTCTAAATTCAAGTCATAGATTCATATAGATTTTGCATCATTGCTTTGTGTTCTTAATCTAAAAAATTAATTATGTTTTTAATATTCACACACAGTTCTATGGAATCGTGGAAAGGTTGGTACCAACTTAATTTTTAAAAAATGTTTCATTTCACCACCAACCATAGGTAACCTAAATGACTAAGTTCCAAAATGTAATTTCTGCATTTTGAATAACTCCCTTTTTCCAGATCACATGCAAATAGGAATCACTTACAGAATCAACTTGAAAGTTAATGTAATCGGTTAAGTTAGAACTCGACTAAGCAATACAGGAGGTGAAGTTCATATTTCGTGACGGTGGGAAAGGCTGTGGTATTCCAGGAAAACTAGACCGAACCAATCAAAAATCGTCTTTAGTATGGGGTATCCCAAGGCTCAACCTAGACTTTCCCGGAACCCTCGATAGCAGTCTACCTTCCTACCCACTGGATTACTTTTTCCCTTAAGATTCCACCAAGAGCAAAGCATAGTGATTAGTAATCACCATCAGCGATTTACCAGGATTGTTCGGCAGTAAATAATATGGGGTAGAAAACTTTAATTCAAGCATTATTGTGATATAATTTAAATGGGTAAGTTAATTAGAAGTGATTGGAAACCTGAGATAATTGTATCTACTCCATTCTTGCATATCCTGTATAAGCACACTATATTAGAGCAGACATATGACCATAGGTTTTTGATTAAAGGCACAATTGGTTTGAATTTAGTCTTGATCATCAAGTGAATGCCAAAGGAAAATATGAACACAACAAAACTACTTGAAAGAGTTACTGTCCTTATTCTCTTGTAAAATAACTTATCACTTATGAAGCACAGTTCCATTAAGTGTCCAGTTCCTCTTCTAAGGGTAGTGAAGTATATTCTATTCTTGGTGTATAACCACTAATCAGTATGCCATCAAGTAAACTCAGTAATTAAAAGTGGTTTAAAATAATGGTGTAACTTGCGGAAATAATAGGAAAACAATTTGTGATGATGGTTGAAAAGGTGGATGAAAGGAGAGATTATAGATGGTTAAAGAGCAAATTGAGGAAACAAGAATAGGACAAATAGTTAAATAATGGCTACTGTTTAGTCCGAACAACATTGCAAGTGTAGGTACACAGAAAGTAGGATTAAATGAACATAATTATTTACCATATATTAGGTAACATAATGATTAGATAAGTAGAAATTCCATAATCATTTTTTTTAGCTCCCTGTGGATGGCTAGCACTAAATTACAATTGGGAAAAATTTTGGTCATTAAATGTAACTTAAAATTTAGTTGGTAAGAGAAGGAAGTAAAAATGATTCGAACTGAAATGAAAATTCCTGAATTTAAATCAGCATTCCATCTACCATTATTATTAGGTAATCTACTGGTTAAGGTTTGTATGGACACAACTACCAAATAAATATTTTGTCTTCCCTAACAAAACACAACCCATCATCTTATTCTACAACAAGCCCCTCTTCACCTCCAAATACTTCCTTCCTCCCTAAATTCCATCCACCATCCTTATCCTATTCCTTACCCTCCCTTGTTTGCATAAAACCTCCCCTCTATCACAGTCTTCAACATCCCAAAGCCAATCGATACGCCCTTCATCCATTTTTCCTGCCTCATAATTTCTTCCAGAAATCCCCTTTCCTTACTCATCATACCTAGCACTTCCTCAATTGTTTTACTTTTGTTCCATTTCGATTTCTCCATCCTTCTTGATGCCCACATTTCAAAATCCTTCACTTTACATCTGTCATCCTTCTTCAGTGGCCATGTTTCCGCCCTGTAGTTTTGATGAGCCTTTTCTAAATATGACTCAACGTCCCTGTCATCAATTTTCTCCTTGTGAAAGCCATTTCCCCTAATGCAATTCTTCTCCTTTCGCCCCTTAGCTTTAACCATTGGAGGCTGCACCCACTCCCTGGAAACTGTGTGAATTGATCACACTTCCTATATCTGTACCTAACCATAATATAATGTAACTAATACCTTTCTGATTCATGTGGCATTTTCTATGTATACCTACGCCACTTGTGGTGTCTAAACCAAGTGTCGGTGATGGCTAACCCCTGTCTCCTGCAGAATTCAATTGCTTTCTCCCCTTGGTCATTCCTCTTACCTAAACTTTAGTACCCCACCTCATGACCATCTCTTCCTGTGCCTACAGTCGCATTCCAATCTCCCATCACTCTAAAAATTTTTCCTGTAGGAAAGCACAATTTTGTCCTCTAACTGATGGTGTATCCTATCGACATCTTCCTCTGTATGATTGCTTGGTGGCATGTATAACTGAACAATGACTAAGTTCATCAGTTCTGCTTTTACCTCAACTGGTAATATTCTATCCATTTCTCTATGTTGATGGTGCTTCTTCCACTTTTTATTCAATATTATGGCAACCTCTGCTGTATATAACTATCACTACAGTAATTCCCACCATCCTTTCATCTCTCCTTACATAGACCTAAAATATCTATATTTCCTCATTCCATCTCTCGCTCAGAAAGATTTATTCTTCTACTAATGAAAGATTAAGTCTATCTATGATTGTCCTCAAATATTTTAGGGACTCACCCAGAAGCATTCAAGGTCTACTGATAGGGAGAAACACACTTCTGAGATGGACAGCTCAAACTCAATATTGCCATGAATACCCTAATTTCAGTTGTATATGATGGCAAAGATTAGCATTCCACAGAAATCTCCTGAGGAGGCAACCCCATGGCCCAAAGCAACAGTTTCCATGATGATGAAAGAAGAGATTGCTTTTCCTCATTGAGAATTTTTATTATGACTTATGTTTTGTTACAGTGTAACATCTTCAGGTAATTTACCTGAGGAATCTCTGCCATGTTACACCTGAAACTGCTATTTATTTAATTTTCATGATCATGAAAAAGTAAGGAGGGTTCTTGACTGCTATTTGTTTCATGGCAGGGACTTATTTTAATGATTAAAAAGGGTCTTCATGGGGTTTAACTGGAAAGTTGCCTTGATGTGTCCTCTATGAGGATTTGAAAAAGTTCTTTTTGAATGTAAAGCAGCGATTATAGACAAATACCTGAATCATGTTTCTTGGGATTATCTGGTTGATTTGACACCAACTGTGCGCAAAATCAGTCTGTCATATGCATAGTTTGTTGAATTATCCCTAGATATTCAATAAGTCCTGGAATAAATATTCTCTAGATGGTGAGGATATGAGTGATGATGCTGATGGCTACCAGGAGACGAGAAAGATTTTCTTGCAGCTAGATGGAGATATGAAGTGAGGAAGAGGAAATATAAAGATGGAGAAGTATTTAGAATTTGGAAAAGGATACAATCTAGGAAAACCTCTATTAGGTAAATATACTCATGAATATTAATAGGAAAAATCAAGCAACAGAGTTTGGCAATATGTACATCACAAAGATTCATGAAGTGCGCACAACAGAGGTCTTGGAGTTACCTAAATTTTTAGGATACTAGACCCTGCCTCCTGCACTCATCCTAAGACCCCATGCCGCATATAAAGTGGGCCACCTCTCAGTTCCCCAAGTATTTTATACAATGAAGGTCTGTGAAGGTAGCAGTCCATATTTTATGGATGACCTCAGACTCTAAAGACTAGGTATGTTTATGGATATACATACATAAGAAATGTTTAACAGCCCTGCCTTCAGTTGAAAGGCAGTGGAAATTCATGAGGACCAAACTGACTGAGAAAATGAATATTTTACTTACAAGAACTACGAACTATGACAACAAATCTGATATGCAGCTCAATGAAAATGACCACAACAAGAGATTACACTCCAGGAGTTTCATCAACCATCATTGATGACAATGAGCAGCCTCATCAAATATGCCAGTATCTACACACGGATATGCTGATAACTCTGTAGCATCTACTTCATACGAGCATATATCTGGCCTCAAGGATAGATTCTGTCTAAGGTCAAGAATGACACCAGGCCAGGTAACATGCAAGTGTTGCGGGGACATTTGGATCCAGTTGGCTCTGAGTGTTTATGAAGTTGTAGTAGCGTTAATAAGGGGACGTGACTAACAGCCGAGGTCCATTTTGTCTTTGGGGATTCAATTTGGTAGGGATAGGTTTTACAGAGAATGGGTGAAGAGAGAAACCCAGCAAAATCATTAACAAAAGTTGTCAAGCAGTCACAAATTTTACACATCCCATTCGGCACACCCCACTTGAAGTGCTCTCCACATAGCAAAGATACCATTGAAAAATTCTCCCACTGCCACGATTTAAACCTAGGTCCTCAGAATGGGAGGCCAAGACACCAGCCACTGTACTGCCCAGATCCTCATATTACAAGTTCCTCCCCAAAAAATCATTCAGAGAACATTTTCAAAACATTTGGAGATTGTTGTGAAAATGTATTAGGATTGAATCATAAACAGTACTGCATTAGCACACCCTAACCTACACCATAATAGTATCTGCAGTCTCATTTGTGGATAGCATATTGGGTTGATGTTCACATTCAGTGCTGTACACGATCTCAGCCATTATCCTTATTCCCTCAGCATAACAGGTCACGTAGTCTACACTGCGGAGATAAATAGCATTCCTATGGCTCGAATAGGAAAAACATCTGCTAGAGTACTTACAAGATAATAATAACATTTACTCTAACATCTATCCCCAATTTATTCCTATTCCAACAGAAGTTCCCATCTAGGCGAGTGGTCAATATATAATGTACGCAGGAGATACTTTACACGCAAGCATAATAGCAAGGAAAAATCAGAGACAGGTTTGAATAGCTTATATATTGTCCACATTATAAAGGTTTCTCAACGAATTAGCAACACTTTCCTTTCCTTAATTCCCCAGGACATGATGGATCCTGCATTTTTTTCATAAACTTCAAGATAAAATTTGTGATTGTGTGATAAGAAAGGAGAAATAACGGTGTTTGTATGGAAGAGGATGGGCAGGAGACTAGCTTCGAGAGCATGAGAAAATTTATTGATTGAACTGGCATAGGAGTACCCAATTGCTTACCATTGAGGCTGGCAGGTCAGAAATCCAAAGAACCTTGGTAGAAGTTACATCCACTGATTCAGAGGGACAAACACTAATGTAACCAATTCCATCCCAGATAAAATAGAAAAGTCATCTTAGCTATTTAGGCAAATGTGACTCATCAGTCAATAGGGATGATCTTTTGATCTCTAGCTTCACTATTTATAAAATTCCTGCCCGAAGTTCTGATGCAATCAAGGTCATGTCACACGCGCAGAATATCAAACTATTCACCAACTGCCCGCTCACTTATTCACCGCCATAGAACCTCATTGACTACAAGTGCCAAAAATCATCCACTTCTTCGTTTAACAAGTATGGTGAAGTTAAATGTTGATTTCGGTACTTTTCTTGATAGAATTTCTTAGGCGATTTTTCAGCCAGACATTTATACCTGCTAAAACTCTGAAAACAGTACAATTGATCAAGTTATCTTTCAGCATAATGGTAGTCTCTTTTCAAGGAGACAATTTGTACACAAATTCATTGCATCACCTACACATTATCTACATTCTCTGTAAATGAAGATTTCAAATTTTTAAACCAACAAATATTCCACATACCTGTATATGTATACCACAATGAATTCAATTCTTGTAAAATCTAAATACAAAAAATAATTCAATAAAAAAATGTGGAATATCTGGTAAACTATAAGATTTCATTCCTTACTATTTAATATTTCAGTTAAATTTGCTTTGATTTGGCTAACCAAGTTTTTATTGTTACAGGTTACACATCTAATTCTCTTCCCCCAAGTGAAAATGTATAATTAAATAATAATTTCTTTGGAAATATATGGTTCTAGAATATTAATCTATTGCTTGTTGTTCATTAATTAGCTTGAATGAAGATCAAATTAATACTTATTGATGAAAATGGTACCTAATTAATTAATCCTTACAAATTACCAAGTATGCCTGGCTGCCGAAAGAGCTTAAGTCTTAAAACATGACAATTGATCATACTATTTTTAATGTGTGGTGAACATAACATTTATAATTAAATTTCATCAAAACTAAGCGAAAACAAAATGTTCTCATATTTTTGGAAATACAATAAAGAGATGCAAACAAAAAATAGTTGCATTGCAATTGGCTCTCTCAGTGTTTTCCCATTGAAATATTTGCTTATGCCAAGTTTATTGTCATACCCCACACACCTGTTCCTTCAGCACTTCTCCTAATGCCACTGTTTGAATTAATTTCCTTTAATTTTCATTTCTTCGGTCTATAAAGAGTGCAATCCCAATGAACATCATTACAGTGAACTCTACCAACTTAATGTCATTCAGTTTTAAATCCTTCCTACAATAATTTTTATCACAAGAAATACTTTCAAAACTTATTTTCACTGATGAGATTACATCAAAGTTTCTAATCGTACACATAAATTGCTAGCGACACAAAATGTCATTACACTCAACTGCCCAATGTGTTGCATGCCTATATTCGTAAACCTTTGCAGTAAAAATGAGTGTAACACATCTATACCTTTACACATCTTGCTTTTCACCATGTACTTTCTTAGCAAAAAAGAACAATTCCCACTCACAATACACTGTATGTACTATTAAACGGCTGAGGGGATATGAAAATAAGAAAGGTAGCATAAACAAGATGCTATACATGCCAATAACAATGGCATCAACGTGAAATCATCTAAATTGCATTGGAGTGAATTGAGCACCAGCTATATATTGTGCTATGCAAACATGTTTATGAACGCAAGGAACCATTCATGATTGTTACATCATTTACAAAAAATATTTTATCAAAATGGTGATTTTTATTATCATATAAACATGAAGGATAATACAAAATAATATACTTTACTAGAGGAATGTGACAATTTTTACTAAATGGCACAATCCTGAAAATTTTCCATGCAAGCAAAACCCATACCAAATAAAAAAATGTATAAACTTAATGGTTCAAATAAATCAGCATCATATTATTGTCCAAACCATAGGTGTATATATGAATCAGTTTATTAGACATTGCTTGAAGACATCTTATTAAATGCTTTCACATGACATAGTATACTTAATGCAATATATTTTAATTTTATTATATACTCTCCTTTTATATAAGTCATGTAAGTTATTAGTAGACATTTCACATTGTTTAAACTATTACAATAACTTTCTCCATCTTTCAATAATCTTGATAATAGACATATAGGTACTTTTTTCTCATGACTGATCTGTTAGTTTCCACCTTCAGTTTCACAGCCTTCTGATGTAAATAGGATGACTGTATATAATATCTGTGAATCGAAAATATATGAGCACAGAGAATATCTTTTTTTGAAATGTTCATATCCCTTTCGTTGCATAAAAGTATTACCACACAGAACAATCGTGCATTACTCCACATATAAATCTGAACTAGTGTTCTGACAATTTGAAATGTTACACAAAAGATCTAATAAGCACATAACATTTCAATGCCTTGACAAGAAAGGAGTATGAATAAATGTTATCAGTTCATTGGAAAGAATCAAAATATAAACTTTTAAACTCTGGTCAAGTCATACAAAGTTCATTATACAATTTTACGCAAAAATCCAAAAATGAGAACAATAAAAAAATATTTTTTGAAGAGAAAGAAATCCCATCAAGGTATATATGATATATGTTATTGTTTATATTAAAAATCAAGTTTTCCAAAGGGCTGGGCTGCACATCAATGCATTGAATGAGAAAAAAACCTGGCAGTGATGACAGCAAAGAAGTTGTGCTTATATGTAATTAAATATCTTTTGAATTTCACACCTGGTTCAGTTTTTGGCCTGAGTTTTTATCTTCATGAAATCATTTTCAGTAGCTGTTGAAGTGAATATCACTGAAAAATTCAGCAAGGTTTTTTCTTGCGTCATGCTTCACAATTTGAAGTAATGGCAAGAAGATAAATGACCGAGTTCTCATAAAAAAACTCCTAAAAAATATAAGTCAAACATGCAGAAACCGCATTGCGATACATAACCCATCCTGATACCTGCATGATACAACTAAAGCACTGTTATTTTCACTCTAATTTCCATTTTCTGTGCAGACCAATTGATGACAGAAAAATATTTTAGAGATAGAAATCACAGATGAAATTAAGACTAATCAGTTCTCCAAATCAATTTGAAGAAAATACAAAGAACTCCAGAAAAAGTTTCACAGAAAAGACTATGTTCAATGTCATTATTGCTGTAGATTCTTTCACATTGACTTTCAAAGTAACCAACAAACAACCTAACACAAATTTCTCAAGCAAACACTGAAAAATTTTATACAAACAATTCAACTGTCTCTCCTGTATATCTTTTCAAGAAACTTGAAGAAGAGCTTGTGGGGCAAACCACGAGAAATTTGCTGGATGTGGGTTCTTATTAAGTTGTAACTTTCCTCTTCATATGTTGCATATGTTGCTGGTAAACCTAGTTCCTCATACAGGTGTTTTACTGCAGCAATGCAGGCAGGATCTTTGGAACCATAGCATTCCTATGAAAACGAAAAATTCTTTTAGCTTTGAATAATAAGTAAAAATATTACTAACCAACATTCCATTCATGGATTTCATTATATCCTAGAGCAAATTAAAATAATAAAAGTAAATTTACAATTAAAAAAAAAAGAAAATATAAAAATTGTTTAACTGGATTGCATTTTCTCATGGAATCAAGGTAACACCTACTACCTTGATCAAAAAGTTTCCGGAATAACCACCGTGTGGCGCTCCCATCGTTCCGATTTGAGTTCTGTTTTTTTTGTTAAATTGGTACATCTGTTGTTGATATTCCCTTTAAATCTTAGTGTCATAACTTGACATTTGCAAAAGTTACGTAGCCAAGAGTACATCTATCTCTGTGTGTGTTGGCGATTTTTTACAATTTCAGAAATGGATTTAAATTTGCAACAACGAACTTGTATTAAATTTTGCGTAAAAAACGGATTTAGTGGCGCACGGACGTTGGAAATGTTGGAAAAGTGTTTCGGCAACGATTCTCTAAAAAAAACGGTCGTTTACCAGTGGCACGAGCGGTTCAGAAGTGGTCGTGAGTCAATCGAAGATGATGAACGCAGTGGCAGACCATCGACATCGAAAGTCGGTGAAAAAATTGATAAAGTAAAAGAAATGTTGGTCAATAACCGCAAATTAACCATCAGAGAAATAGCGGAGGACTTGAACATTGCCTATGGATCCGCCCAAGACATTGTGGTTAATGATTTGGGTTTCCGTCGTGTAGCAGCAAAGTTGGTGCCAAAAGACCTCAATTTCATGCAAAAAAGAGACCGTGTTGACGTCGCAAAAGACATGATTTGCGAGGCTGAATCCGATCCCACATTCATCAAAAGGATCATTACTGGAGACGAGACGTGGGTTTATGAGTACGACACGCAATCCAGACATCAGGCAAGTGAATGGCGTTCACCAAATGAGCCGAGACCAAAAAAACCACGTCGTTTTCAGTCAAAAAAGAAGGCAATGCTGACGGTTTTCATGGATTACAACGGTGTAGTGCATCATGAATTTTTGCCAGAAGGCCAGACAGTAAACAAAGAGTATTATTTGGGCGTTATGAGACGTTTGCGTGAAGCAATTCGCCGAAAGAGACCAGAAATGTGGGCAGAAAACTCGTGGATTTTGCACCATGATAACGCACCGTCGCACAGTGCTATCATTATTCGTAATTTTTTGACGAAAAATGCAACAAATACCATCCAACAGCCACCGAATTCACCTGATTTGGCTCACTGCGACTTCTTTCTGTTCAATCGAGTTAAAAAACCATTACGGGGAACGCGTTTTAGCAGCCGAGAGGAAGTAATGGAAAAATCGCAGGAAGCACTTATGGACATACCGAAAACCGAATATAAAAAATGTTTCGAGGATTGGATCAAGCGCTGGCATAAGTGTGTTGCAGTCGATGGGGATTACTTTGAAGGGGACAATATAGATTTAGATGAATAAACTTGTATTTTTAATTTTCTGAATAAATTCCGGGAAATTTTTGATCAAGGTAGTACACTAAGGAACAGAGCCCATTTTCTAGATTTTGACAGATAACACACTTATATTTATATTATTTGTCTGTGAGCTCTTTCTTGGTAAGCAATTATGAACTGTTCCGTCCTTTTAGAAAAAAATAAGAATTTTTGCAAAAAACTGACAAAAAAAAAATAGTTTTCCAAACAAATGATTGCCCAGTAGGTTTTGTCATTCATTTCTGACTAATTTAAAAGATTTTCATAATATGTATTGACATGTAACAGAAGGTAGTCGAGTCGAAAAAGCTGATGAGTAAGGGTGTTGCCTACAGTCATGGTTCAGGGACAGATAAATGCTCAAGGCCATCAATTTCAGTCAACAATCCCTCCATCATGGTACATTTCTGAAAAGTGACCTGCAACAATATCCTGCATGCACAAAACATAGCATCAACAGCATGAACCCATTAATTTAAAGATGGGCTCATGAAAGCCCTATATTGTCCTCATGATTGCTTCCATCAGAGATAATTCCAAGCCCACAATGTGGGCTGCCACTGCATTTTATGCATCCTACAATCAATTATGCTTCCCTGTCAAGGCGAATGATTGAAACACTTTTTATACACACAAATTATTGCATTTTAATTTTAGATCATTATATTTCAATCATCGTAATCCATCCCAAAAGTTATCAGGTGCTTGAAAATCTTGGATGTTATGCTCAAAAAGCCTTCATAAAAGAGCAGATATCTGAAAGGTATAATATTTTTCCATCACTAAACTTTAGCAGAGTATGGTCAACTTAATTCCTCTGGTCTATTTAAATCTAGATTGGTTTGGGTTATCTCCAATTTATTTCTTCCGATTTTATTTCACCCTAAAGGTGTCTATTCTTTACCACCTCCATAACAACCCCCCCTTTTAATTGCTTTGACATTAGCATAGTCTTAGTAGCCTCCATGCAGAGACCCAAAAAGGGGGAATATTGGAGAATATTTTACCTACTGAAAATGTTAACAGGAGGATTTTCAAGAGATCATACAAGCATTCGTATGATGTTACATGTATACTTGTATTTGTAAATACAATGCTGAGTGCTAGATACCAATGTGATGGTTTTTCTTTGCCAACACTGTATCACAGCCAATTCTGACAACTTAACTCTTGGCCTTGGCTGTGGCAGTTGATACTAACTAATATTCTTCATTTGGTCATCAGTCTTCTAGACACATTGTCAACTCTCACCAATGTTGCAGAATAGTGTTTAAAAAGGAGCCTTTATTTTGGTCATCTCATTCACAAATTATGATTTTTGCGAAACCTGAAAATGCTTTTATAATAAGCTTGAACCAGTGATCCTCAGCCTCACTGTTGGGTCCACTAGTCCTACAATACTTCTGTTTCTTAGAAGTACAAATGTGATGCTAAACAAAATGAGGACCAAAATTTCTGGGTCTCAATAAGGTTGAAAAGGAAAAAGACTTAAACAATTCACATTGCAGTATATGACATCAAGGAGACACTTATGCTCCCCTCATCCTTGAAACATCTTTCAGCAATGAAATCTTCTGCCTCCAGGTAAATCTTGCGGGAAGGAACCAGTCAAACGACACTAACAGTATGAAGATCACCACTGAAGGAAAGGCATACCTCAAGAAGGGCCCGTTGTTCTCGGGTTGCTCTCTGTAATGCCACAACTATCAACCAAGTGCACTTGCCATCTTCAATGTCCATTCCAACCTTCCCTGTGATTTCTGGGTTTCCAAAACAATCCAAGAAGTCATCCTATAAATGAAAAATTATGGGTAAAAGAGTTAAAAAATTGGAAATAAATGACATATTGGATAAATAAAAGTTTTAATAAATAAAAAATTTTGTTTTATTTTTTCAATAATAATAATTATTATTATTGTTTTTGACCCAATATCTGAGATACTCTTGAGAGATAAATCAAGGACAAAAATCATAAGCATATCCTATAAAGCCTAGTTTCTTCCAAATTTCATGTGCACATGGTGTACACCTAAGAGACCAATACCTTTATTTGATTCTACATGGTTTTTAAGTATGCCTATCCTGAAAGTGTCACGTTCATTGAGAGGACAATTAATGCTGATTATGATTGATAAAATAAACCTAATTGTGGTGTTTTCATAAAAAGCTGCTTAGTCACACTGATTATAAGATACATCTGTACAACATGAATGAAATTCAACTACCACATCAGCCCATTTTCTAACTCTAGCATGCATATTACGGTATCTGTTATAACCTATGTTCTAGAAGTGAATGAAAACTCCTGGTGGTACCAGAGGAGGAGAGTCATGGATATCTTACCTTCATGAGAATAAGGGACACAAATTCTAGCGAGAATATAGTATTCATCTTATAAAACTATATCATTATCATTTGAATGCAATCACAATGAAGGGTACTGTAATCTATCAGTAGACTAAACCTGAACATAGAATTTCTTCCCAACCATGCTTTTAAATCAAGGGATGAGGAGTTTTCTTCATGCATTCTAATAAAATAATATTGACTTACACATGTTTAGACAGATATGATGGTTGAAAAGACGTTTTTACCTATTTGTTAGTGATAAACGATTGGAAAGCAGTGAAATGATGTTCACCAATAAACTAGACTGTATGTTGTAACTTAAGTTTCAATGATCTTTACTAATACAGGTATTACATGTATTTCCCTGTAATTTATCACACAAGTTCCTCAGCCAATGAAAGCTATAATTTACTCCAATGAAATAAAATATTAGATACACACTGGACATGTTCCCCTCATCAAAGATATATAATTTTAAAAATAGCTAAATTTGATCAAAAATTTAAAAAACGTAAGAAGTGCTATGGTCAGATCGACCAGAAATGATAGATAAGTGAACATAAACTGTAATGTTAGCATGAAACTTTTAAAGGTGCTACACTTTTTTTAGCCACCAAATTGCTATGCACAGGTCTATTTTAACATAAGGTCCCTACACAATGGGACTTCATCACAATCACAAAAGCAGTATGAGGGAAAAATATGACAGATTTTGATGCCTCACCTGAACTTGGAAAAATTGTCCCATTTCTAGAAGAATTGTTTTGGCTTGGCGATGAACCTCAGGATCTCTTCTTCCTGACTGAAGAAAGAATTTACATAAATATTTTTAGATCATTGCCCCCAAAAATTATGTATTTGTATGCATTTTTACTATCTTTAATTAAGACTAAGTTAATTAATTTTTGTATTCTGGATCAACAATCCATATTCTCGACCAATGTTTCCAACTGGTCTGAAATTAACTTCAATACCCTAACATAGTGGGTCGCAGTAGTCCATGGGGTAGAGCATTGGACTGCTGACTGGAGGGGCCCGGGTTCGATTCCTGGGCAAGGCACTCTGGGCACCTGCAGCTCCACCCAAACTATGTGATTTTTTGGGCACCAGGTCTTTTTTGGAAACCATAACCCGCACAGGGAAAGGAACTGGCCCCCCTACCCTGATATGTGAATTTCACATGCCATCAGCTTCGACTTGAGCTTCGACTCCAGGCCCTCCAGTCAGTAGGCCAACGCTCTACTCCTGGACAACCGTGACCCACCAATTTACTTATATATGAGGGAATATATTTTACTTATATGAGGGATTACATACTCACCATATACATTGCTAAGGCAACTGGGAGTTGAAATGAATAATATGCAGTTTTATACTTGACTATTGCATTGTATCTCCCCATAGTGAACAGGTCTAATTGAGGTTTTCTCCCGAACTGACTAGAAAGAAGGTCCAAAGTTTGACCCATGTTAGTCTTCAAGGTGACCTGAAAAAAATTACACAAAATACCTGTCATTTCATATGGGTGTATACATTAACATAAAATTCTATCGACAAGAACCTTCATAACTTATTTATGCAAGGACAAACTTCGGAGTGATTGGGAATGTGTCGAGAGGGATATCGATACACAATTTTGATAATCTTTGGGTTAAGGTATGCTTAGGGATAGGCAAATTGTGGGACAAGGTTCTATGATTAATGCAGGGGGAAAGAGGAGCAGATTTTTCGGCAAAATTTTTACAGAAGTGAGTTCCTTAAAGCTGTCAATGATAATTTTCATAAACTTTGACAAAACTGAAATTTCAGCATCAGGAATTTACATATTTTGTTTCATAAATACTCACATCATGAAAAAGCTCTACGATGTCCATATAATAAGGCTTATCACGAAAATGTCTTCTCAGTAACTGATATATTCCTTGTTCCAAGAGAACGCCATCATTTAAGGCTGCAGGACCAATGCCACCTTTACGATACCAACAAGGTTTGCCCCGTCTCATTTCAGCACCATCCATGACATCATCCACAACAAGATAAAATGCTTGCAACTGCAAGTGAAATGGCAAGTTAATTTGATAATATTTTTCACGGAAAGACAAGTGTTCCACATCATGAGGGTTTTAAAACATGCACATGCGCAATGCAAAATGTCACTTGGACTATTTTCACACATTACATTTTAAGTTTACAGTTTAAGATAAATGTGAAAAACCCCAGGCTGGGATGGTGCTCACACCAAACTTATGCCACTACTAATTGCCATAAGGTCAAGGCAGATATGCAACAAGGCCACCATTGGCCATAACCAAAGAAGACAGAAATTGAATGCCTTAATTTCATTCACTAACTTATCCCAAATTTTCAAGCTAAGAAAATTGATCCTACCAGCTCTACACACCAGCCAAGAATGCGAGCCAACTTAAGGTTTTCTTCAGTTAGCTCATCAGGAGAGGCTAAAAGACGATAGGACAGAACCATTGCCAGTCCTCTGTTTTTCTTTCCAGTTGGGACATTATACTGTAAAACCTGAAATGTATCACAAGAGAACATATAAGAAATGCGCCAAATGAACATGAAACAATATTGCTCCAATAACACTATATACAGCAACTTAAACTACATTGGCTATGTACTTCTGGGATTACCCTCGTACATGGAATGAACTCGCGAAAGTAAAATATACACCAAAATTAATGATTCAGTCAACTGAGTGTCATATCATTCAGGGGAGAGCAGTAAAAAAACGCTTACTCAAGTATTTCATAGTTTTTATCTTTCCACAAAGTTCACACCTTTTCCCTGAACTTACTCTTGTTCCAGACAAGAAATTCACAAATACACTATGGCAGAATATTAACCAAGAAGAAATTTGAAAGAACCCGATGAAAATAGAGACCTTTGCAAACCACTTTGTGGCATCAGGCACATCAAGATGACGCCCTGCATCTGTAAGGTCCCTGACAACATCAGGGAAAACAGCCATGAATTCCCTGCTCTCATCCTTGCTTGCAGCTGTACCTGTCACAGCTATTGGGGCTGTAGTAAGGTTTAGAGTTGACAGAGACCTGCAAAGTTAGAAAATCATTTTAGTAAGCCCAAAAGCAGATGCACAAAGTAACACATTGAAAGATAATATATTTATTACAATTTTACAATTACACATGAATATACTTATTTTACATACTTTATGTTAACATGATCAAATAAGTGAATTAAACTAAAGAAAAATAACAAAAACAAGAAATTTGTTAATCTGCTTTTACACATTTACTATTATTGAACTGAATAAAACTGGAAATGTATTGATCTTGATTCTATTAATGAAATTAATGACTTATAGAAGTTTTTAAGTAACCATAAAACAAGAAATGTGACAATGGAACAATTTCAAAGTGTAAAAATCATTTAATTGATCTTTACACTTTGAAATAGTTACATTGCAATTCAAATTAGTGGAAGACTCCATTAAAATCCATTCCTAGTGGGGCATCACCTATACTTTCTTCGAATTTGTCAAGAAATGTGATTTATTTACCTGTTTTTCGGACTAAAAACTATGGCTTCCTCACGTAGATATTAGCTAAACCTTACAAAAATGTCTTTTGCTATATTTACATCAGCTGCACACTACAATAAAGCAGGAAACCCTACTTCTGAGTTCACCACCAAATCTTGATAACAACAAGTTGAGACTTTCTCACCTCACGCACATAGATGACCCTGCCTACACTTAAATGAGGTACCAATGGCAACCTTCAGCCACATAGATAACCTCCCTTAGGATGATTACAGACTATCCTTGTTTATAGTGTGTTCACCTAGAAAAGAGCCTGCATAGTTAAGCTCTCCTTAGTCAGGAGAGGTTCCCTACACCAGCCACCTCCCTCCTTTCCTCCCCCTCTCTCTCTTTTGCGCATCTCTCACCAGGAATAACCGAGTCCAATTGCTCCATTTATGCTTTTTCTGGTACAACTTTTGCGTTTGTTGCACATATTCATTACTCTTTGATTCAGTTCTTATACACTGTTATGGCATTTCACACAGTGATGCCACAGTCTAGGTAAAGTTAGGACCCTAACACATGCCTTTGGTGATGGGCAGTTTGAATTTCCATCTTACATAGAGAAGAAATTTGGCAGCACACCATGACTCTTTCTTTGAAGTCAGGAGATGGGGTAACAATGCTTAGCTTGCTCTCAAAAGGTTATTTTCCACAAGAAGAAACAGTAATGGCATGAATTTAAAATAAGTTCAAAAAGTGAATCTTTCTAAGGTTGAAAAACACTTATTTTCTAGGATATCAATTATATCGAGACAGTGAAATTTACTCTTGACCAGAACAGTGGCTACAAAAAGATGTTCTTTTTCTGTCTCTGATTGAATAGCTATTGAGAATACATATATAACACCAAGAGAATGTAATGCTATCAAAGAGCACTGACAATAAAAAATAATCCTTCCACCTTAGCATTTCAGTCCTTGTCTGATGAAGTAATTTGCACAGGAATTGAACAAAGGATTGTACATAGGCTATTTACCTTGAATGAGCATGGGAAAACAGCAAGTATGGATTTTTATTGTACCCAGATAAGACAACTAATAAAAGATTCACATTTCAGAGATTAAATAAATTCCTGATCTTTGTTTTAGTCATCAAATTATTCTTAGTGGCCATAAGATAGGCTGTCAAGAATGAAAGAAAAATTTTCCCAGTATGAAGAAACAATGGAAAGGAGATACCACAGAAGTTGGAAGTCACATGATGGTAGATTATTGCTGTAACATTCAGTGAGGTTGGCCAGATAAATCTCACTCTAAATGGTGCAGTTTAAAAAAGCTTTAAAGGTGTTCAATGACTGATTATTTCATATTCTTCTTTGATTAAATAAACTGATTTAGTAACATGTGGCTGTTTCCACAATCAGAGACAAACTCTCTAATCTTTATAAAAAAAAGTGACACTGACATCAATTAACAATTTGGGATAGCTGCCAAAATATTTATTTTTTATCTCCCAGGGTCACCTCAGGGTATTGACACTACATACATTATCCAAATTCCTATAAAAATAGCAGATATGCTAGTTAAAAATGACCGATTCTGATAGATGGTTTGTTGAATTGGCATATTAGTTAGTGACATTACATCTTCAAAACCATAAATTACAGGAAGACTGATACCATTTGAAGCAGTCTCCCAAATATTTCCAAGCACAATCTTGCATATATTTCCAGGATTCAGGATTGGTTATTGTTAGCCACCCATTCATATTTATGTTAAAATACAGTATCTCCCAAGTCCTGGAGGCCATTTTTAATGAAATGCTTCCATCACGTTGATTTCTCATTCAATTTCTTTACCTAAAAGTAAGGAGTAGTAGGTACACCCCAAACCCACTAATCACTGTCATCCTTTCCATTTACCTAAATTTTAAACCAATAACGCTAGTGTGATGCCATTTAGGGAAAATTCATACTAAATATACCAAATAGTAAATACAATTAAAACTTGGGATTTTTGACTCAGTATTCCAAGATATGACAGCTTCAGTGGCATTGCTTAGGTATTGGGTTGGGGAAAACTGATGTTTTACAAAAGGCATTTATACTGGCTGAAATGATGATAATTGTAACAATTAAGTTACTTCCAAGTTTCCAGATAACAATTCAAATTATTACTTATTTCCTTTTATATGTGCAGGATAAAGGGTTTGTACCCACAAAAACAAGTTTAGGAGTACATTACTAATTAGACTACATTTAGGACTTGAATAAAGATAAATTTAATCAGTATAACACCTAATTACATAGTTTAGAGTCAGACAGCATTCTTGTGATAGATACATAAGCTGCACATGAACCTCTCAGCAAAGGCATTAGATTGGCATTAAAGTTAATTTTTCAGTTTAATAATATAAAATTACATAAGTAATAGTATTTATTTTGAAGAGAGAGAGGATGGGAGGGATGATGTATAAAGTTATATTTCCTGTAGGGAAGATCAAATGGCAAGTGAGAAGTGAGCAGGCTGTGGTGGTTGGGGTTAAAGACTGTAGAAAGGAAAACGGGAGAGGGTTAGTGGACTGAAAGAATGGAGATGAAATAATTATAACTCGTAGGCTGAGAAGAAAATTTCACAGAGATGGTTTCCTCAACTTTCTCAATTCAAGTCTCAGTTCTCTACGAGAAACAGCGTCATTTAAGAGACATTGAAATCATCCTCGATACTCTGACTGGGCCAACACATCTAAACCCTGGACTTCAGAGTTTGAGGAGGTAACTATCCTTAGTTGTCTCCCCATGCCTATGCTACTGGACAGGTTGCAGACTCAGGGGGTACACTATTATTTGCACATTTTCGCCACACTATCGGTAACTAAAGGCATATCGGCTATCTTTCCTATGCGATGTAAATTACATACAAACTACAATGGTACATTTATGAATTATCCGACAAGATATCAACAATCCAATATCCACGAGATAGGGTGTAGGAATGATTAGCATGTGAGAATAAATGCTAAAGCATATACTAAAGCGAAATGGCAACTAAACATTTATCATAAGTTTGAAGAAAAACCTCTTTCTCTCTGTCCCCCTTTCATCCTTTCCCCACACACCGTGGTTGGGTCAAGTTTTCTTTTCCTCTCTAAAAATACTCGAGGATGTAGCTCAATAGGTTATCTTAACGTATGCTTCCCGTCTTACATACATTTATTTTATCTGTCACTCGGAGGTGTTGAGCAAACGTCAAGTCATAACATTAAACATTCATGACGCAGGAGAAGTATTTTCAAAGACGTCGAACGCAAACATCGAGGGCTGCGTCTTTCACACGTGCACCCAACGTGGAGTTCACGCGTGTCATATCAAATCTGTCAGTCGACACACAGAATAACTGCCTGTTAGATAAACCGCTCAAGCAGAAGCATTAACGAGAGGCCATACTGGGAGAACAGATAAGGCAAAAGTCTCCAAATTCTGCAAGCAATCACGGACAAATCCAACGCCCTCCAAAACATTTTCCGTTCGCAACACAAAGCCATATTAATCGCATAGATTACGTGTAGAAAAATGACACTTTTCCAGGCAATTCTCCACGTAGCGTTCACATTAGAGTAATTTCAGTTGAAAAAATGTAGTTTGCCACTCCGCGCACGTATCAGAGAGATCATAATTAACGGGGAGATCAATTAAATGTTGACTCTTCTTATCGGTGTCATAATCCTAAGGGTTGAGTATAATTATAATTTCTCGATTCCACAGCACTACTTATGAACGTTAAACTCGTAAGAGCCATACTGTTAATTTACCGCTATGTTTGATAGCCGAGATACGTACGAGGAAGACTAATGACACTTTCCCAGTGTAGCCTGACGTTGGGTAGAAGGATGGGGAGGGCTGATTCAAGTACTCCGTAATTCTGAATTCATTTATTTAAAAAATTCTTACATATCTTTCGTCCCAACGAACAGAAATGAATCTTCTGACGCAAACCTTCCCGCGCTGGAGAATGCCTTTGAATGGAACCGAGTAGCAAGAATGGTAAACAAGCGCCAACGGGGAATCACGACGACGAAAAACGGGTATCCAGCCAACGATCGCAACGAGAGTTAATTAGCCTTCCCCAACAGAAAATTAGGCGGAAGGTTACTGGGCTTCTCCTATTCTTCCCCGAGATTCAGTGCACACGTCTGACCTTGGTTCCCGTAATAGAGGACGGTGAAGGTTAGTCACCCGTTATAACATACATTCCGTCTAATTAAGAAAGGTTCTTATTAAGTTTTATTTATTGACATGAGCAAGTATTTCTATTATTTTGGTTATGGAATCCCAAGGCTACAAGAGTCTGAATGGATTGTAAAGAGATGTCTGTCTTCAATTAAATCAATCTGTTAGTTACACGTATTTAATTTGCGCGACATCAATGATTTATAAAAAGAGAGTTATGATAAGCTCGATAGGTCGCTAACCTTCTACATTTTATCTCGTGAACAATTTCTTAGAGAGCGTAAAAATTCGCAAAAGGCGGTATATCACGGATACGAGAAATACGGAGGGGTCCCGATATGCATTATAAGGGGACGAAAAACAGAGAAATTCCTGAGTGGATTTAAGAAACACAATAGAAGTTATTCCCCATGACATTATCACGGAGAATGGAATTGAAAAATCTAGCCACTTTCAACACATCCATGGGTCTGGCGAAGCCATTCCATTACACCCAATCGAAGGGAAATCGCGTGTTCCTAGTAAGCACTGCGAAGGACGAGGGTTAGAGCCTGAATATTACCCTGTTAACTAAATCCGGAGTCAACAGAGAAGAGCGAAAATAAAGTAAGGATGTGATGTCCCATTGGTTTCCATAATCGCAACACTACAGGACATGAAACGAAATTAAAGGAAAAGCTGTAGGATTAAGGATCAGGAAGCGTTTTCCGAAGATTTCTTAAGTGTCACAAAAGGGGGCGCGATGGGAAAGTTTGATGGCCGAAGATGAAAAGGACATGTCGAAGATAAAAAACAAAGCCAATGGAAAACTGCGGAAGAAGGCCACAAAACAAAGAAAATAAAACTGGGCAAACAACATCTTTAGACGAGGATAAGTCGCACTATTTGGGAAGCAATATCACCAAACATCTGAAAACCAGAATACATACTTCACAATATGTTTAGAATACACAATTTAAAATGTCCATGAAAGCCTTTTCCAAAAAGAAAAATCTACCCAAATCATTAGCTTACAAAATTAAAAATTATCGATCGGGAAAATATACCGTTATCGCCATACTTTAAAACTACCGGTCTATCTGTTTGGCATATCTTGAAAAATATCAATATACAGCACACATATATCTGAAGAACTTTCAAGAGAAAAAATTGGCTAACATGACCGCATTTAAAAATGGACGTGATTCCTGGATTACAATATTTGTTAGTTGTAATAATGGTGGGATATATACACAGGTATGAATACTTATAATCACATGCATTCAAAGTCAATTTTTTTAACCCACGAAGAAAACTGTAGTCGTTAAAAGATGTTACGTGACAAAATTGTACATATTACAATATCTATTTGATAGAATTGAGAAAGTACGTTCCAATTTTTTTAAATGTCAACAAGCAAAGGTAATTATATATGCAATACTTTTTTGATGCTTTACTAGACAAAAAATTAAAGTATTTTTCGCAAATTTCATCTATTTTTGCACTTGAGTTGGCAGTCACGTGTATCGGAGACAGTCCACAAAACGTCTGCACGGCACGGAAATTATTTTCTCTCTAAATCTGAAGGTGAAATCTTAGTTTTCTGTCGCTTTCCTGAGACCCTTAGTGGTGGTAACGAAGTTCAGGGAACTAAGCGGGCATTTGTAAAGAATCCCCCGCAGGATGAGGTTGGCTATTGTCACATATTACTTCGGCTATTATCTCACATAGGACCTCGTCCTCTGTCTATGTAGATCTCAGATCTCCTCCCCAACACTTGAACTAAGCAAAGACGAGAAAGACTTTTCAATATTCCTCACGCACGAGAGGCTGTATTTTTTAGGAGAGTGACGCTTCGTGGACTTTTTTCCGCGGCCGAAAGCAGAGGGTCGACCACCCTTGTTTGACATGCATACCCTCCCACTTTCTCCAGTTTCATTTCCCTGATTTCTCCCATCCATCTTCATCGCCACCTCTCCAAACTCGGGTGAGCCACCGTTTATCTTCTCACGTAGTAATGTTGTTAGCATCACTGTCCATTGCTATTTCATATATGGTAATATCTTCAGGCTTACAAATATCCTTCTTGAACAGAAATAATTGAAATATTCTCACAGTATACACACTGCAGCTCCACCAAAGCTATGTGATTTTTCGGGTAGCAGATCTTCCAGGGAAACCATAACCGGCACAGGGAAAGGAACTGGTCCCCCTACCCTGATGTGTGAATTTCACGCGCCGTATTAGGCTTAGTACTGGGTGAACGCTACCATCACCTACCAAACCGACCTTCGGGTTTATTACTGAGTTTATGTTTTTTTATATATGTGTATGTTAATAGATAATGATATTGGCAATTTAAAGTGTAAAATAATACCTAAAGAATATTTTTACATGTCCCGCAACTAGCATTTCTGATTTCAATCTTTGAGAATTCACATTATAAAAGAGACCGATTAAATTTCCCACTTAAATGAAGTGTTATGCTAATTTAACAGTTAAAATGTAATCTAGAGACACAATTATGAATGAACCCATGATAAGATTTGTTCGGTCGCTAGGACAAAGAAATCTTATCATGGTTTCATTCAACTTGCGACAAGAACTGCTTCATAATTGACTGTAAATTTAGCAAATACTTGGGGTAGATAAAACTATTTTCAAATTAACTAATTAGAAATTTAGCACATAGTGTTGACACAATCGGTACCTGAAAATACTTATTATATCCGAGGGAGCAGTGTTAGAAACTTCGGCATATTAAGCCGTCTCTACTTGAATAGTTGGGATGGCCGCAGCAGAGAAGTGATTGTAAACAATTGAAATGTGGTGCTACGTGAAAATGATGAAAATATAGCGTAACATAAAAACCGGTTAGTAAAACCGTCCAGTCCCATACTAGAACCAGCCCGTGAACTATCTGTTAGCCGGAGAGTCGGTATTTTACGGGATAGGAACGATTCTAAATATTTTGGGAGATGTTTACGATACTTGCATTTGGGCGAATTAAGAGGCAAACAGACCCTACATTTTTTCAGTGTGCTTAATAACCAACCCACGGTGCATTGCAGGCGGTGCCGTCACAAAAAGGAAGGAATGGGGCACGGGGAAAAGGATTACGGGATTCTTTAAGAATTGGCAACCTTAGTAGTAGCCATGACATTGGGTCTGTGGAAAAGCCCTGAAATATGTTTGTTCCGAAAACTCTTTACCTGTATTTTCGTGTCTGTTCGGCAAATGTAAGCTACGCAAAAATAATGAATTTCAAGCTACGCAAAATCAAATGAATTTCAAATGTGGTCTCACCCGCCATAATTAAAAAAATGTTTTCAACACAGAAGTTATTCTAAAAATTAATTTCAACAGAGAACCAAATAATCCGTGGACCCGATTTCCATTGAAATCTGATAACAATAGAGGTACTTTTTCATTAAGAATAAACCCGGGGCGCTATCAAGGCTCTCCAAAAACATTGTATTCCATCGTTACCGATGCGATGGCTAGCGAATACGCAAAGTCATCTCTTCAAATTTTGTGCACACCAACTAGGTTGTTACCACGCATTAATGAATGTGGGTCTAAGTTCCGTGGTCGCACACGGTGTCACTGAGGTACATCGAGGGCAGCGATGACTAGAACAGATTAGAAACAAGATCCCCAATCGCGGCTTGGAGTTGATATACCCCTCGCCTCCAGGGAAAATAACGTACTTTCACAGCTACGACTCCTCAAAGCCTCGGATGCAATAATGGCATTCATTCCTAGAACCAACAGACTCCTATTCGGCATCTTCAATCTTCTCAGCTCGTATAACGCTTACGACGAACAATGAAGGAACCAAGGTCTCCCAAGAAAAACAATGCCGTAGGGAAGTATAAAATCGTATGTATTTACCAGCCACAAAAATGGCATATCATCATTTTTCCTGAAACAGAAAATATCTCTTGCAAGTATTGAAGACCCTGTCCGAATCTTGACATGAAATCGATGGCCGTAAAAAATGAGTTTGTAACCTTAGACAAGGAAAAAATTTTAATGATAATAAACGGCACCCACAACAGATTTGTCGGGAGCTTTTATAAATTACATTCTGAAAAATCTATCATTACAACATTTTCACTAGTAGCATGTCGCAGATAATATTTCACACTCTAATATGTTGAAAAAAGTGGCAAATGCGATCAAAACAAAAATTCGCCCTTTGCGAAATTCGCCCTCTCCATGTCAAACCCTTACGTGAGAAATAGTAGGACTGCGCATCTAAAAAACAACGCAACCTGTACGGATTGATATCCAGGATCTCAATTGAAGTCCCTCGCAAGTATAAGACTTTATCTGAGACTATTTTTTACTCGCACTCTGCTGGCTCCACCGTTCATTTCTTAAATTAAAAGTTCCAAGAATTCTATTTATCACCAAATTAGCAACATCGCACCGGCCAAGCAGAAAGCAGTCAGCTGATTGCCGGTTCATTTTTGGGACACCGTACCTAATAAATGAAATCATTGCGGAACAAGAGGCAGAAACGTCAGGTACAAAATCTTTCACCGGGCCATTCGCCGGGCGCCTCTGCTTAAAAATAGTTTTGTCGGAGTCCTTGCGTTCAAACAATAAAACAATGATCTATTAATAAGGAAATTTCCCAGACTCAGAGGGTAAAACTGAGAGATAATTTACGGGATTGTCAGGTACACAAGCATATCCCAAACATTAAATACGACGTTGTTTCAAAATGAAAAATGTCAATGTTTCAATACTTAAAAAAATTAACACACAAATGTTTTATCTCCAGACCGATAAAACTTGTGCTAAAGCCTTTAAATAAACACCGCATGAAAGAACATTGAACAAAATATACGTGTTTCCTTAACTTGGGAGTTTTCATTTAACGTGCTATCAACCGCAAAACCGTTCTTAATACCTTATGGATTTCAAAGCTAACTATTCAATATGCCAGTTAAATAGCTCAATTTGTAATTAGGCAATTCGAAATTTCGTTACCTACAAGGAGGCATGAAGATTTATTTCAAGGTAATTATAGAAGCAATGTGAATGTTTAAACAATATGAAAATCCCTTACATATTTCACCCCGCTCTAGAGCCAATGTGATTCGACTCAAATCATGAGTTAAGACTTTTCTGATAAGTTATAAAAATATGTTAGATGATTCTTCATTCGTTTATGTGATTTAATCAAACAAACTATCGAACATTAGAAGCTAAAAAATTATTTGAAATATGATATTCTTGACGATGTTTCAGTATCTACAGCTCCCACAATCATTACCAATTGCACGCTCTCACGAGAGAGCAGCTGGTTTCCCCGACCTTATCATGCTCAAGTATCGACAAAGGAAACCGATCATCAATTTTGAAAGACACTAACAAAAATTTGAGGGGACGTCCACAAAAATTATTATAGGAGACTTGAATACAAGACGAAATTACGCAAAACTGTCGGCAAGTGAAAAATTAAAAAAAATACCACTTGGAAATTGAATAAGAACAGTATGCAGCGGGTTTTTTCTGCTATGGTGCTTTTCTGCACAAAATTTATTTAAAGTAATAGCAAAAAGTTAATTAGGCCGATGAACCTGCGGCGATCATCACGCAGGTAGTTTGACCTCGAACAAGGATGTTGATCCTAGCAGGTTTTAAATATGCGGGCTTGGCTTATTAGGGCTAACGCATTTGTAAGCAGGTTTAAAGTTTCCAATAGAATACTGTGGTACCTCAAAAGGAAAATATAAATACTTATACCACGCGGAGTTCCCTCAGAAAACCAAGAAAATATTCAGACAACATTCGCAAAGAAATATAGTTAGGATAACCTTCTGGGGCTTGTCAAGGTCTCCGACCAAATACACAACAAATTTTAACAGCAAAGACGAAATAAAAATGGTCGCGCATTGAGCATCGTTACCATTTAACAACACAAAAATTCCTCGATCTCTTTACCTTGGATGTTTTTTCAGCACTTGAAAATTTCTCCCAACCACTTTCGTAGGCTTCGCAGGCGATGAAGTAGAACATCCATCCTCTGAACGAGATGTCAGCTGCTCACTGCGAAATGCAGGTATGGTTCGCGTAAATCCACGACTTAAAATTTTAGAAGGAAGAGGGTAAGCAGTGCTGGAATGAGCAACACATGAGGCTCCTTTCTTGATAAATGATCCCAACATCGTGCCCGTTTCGGTTTAGGAACTTCGGTGACAACTCTCCACACTTCATTCAATTTCTCCAAATTTCTGTCAAGACGAAATGTAGTTAGCTACCAACTGACGTCCACCATCACCTACGTGATGTAGGTCTCGTACACATAAACACAACGACACTGCGTGCGCCGCTTATTTCTTTCTTGCATATAAGCTTTTCACTGGTCTGACCGAAAATCTACGACCGCTCCCGACAATTGCGCATGCGCATGAAGGAATTCAATTTTACAAAAGAATCTCGATATAGGGAAGCGCAAAATATGACCTGTAAGAGTATGAAATACCTCGATGAATATGAATTAAATCGTGATATAAAAATTGGTAACGTAAAAATATGAGGTGCAACACTATGCTAACACTGCACTTATATTAATTCCCTGATCACTTTCCAGGTTTATTTGAGAGCACAAACAGTAAAATATTTTACAGTTTTATGTATTTTTGAGGTATGTGGTAATTAAATAAAAATATGAAACATTAAAAAGGCACAGTAATTTATTTTTTAATCCCGTTACTAGGTGGTATATTCCAATAAAATTAAAAGAAAATTGCATCTTTGGATAGCGCTTACATGCATCCCAGATTTTGACCTCATCTCAGTTTAAATTTCTCCACTTGGAGAGATCAATTGGATTTCTATGATTTTTGTTGATCAGGAAAAAATGCAATATGATTTGATCCAATATAAAAAACCTCAAACTTCATTCACAAAATTAGGTATATATCTATCAGCTATTCACAAATTGATTGAATCTTTAAAATTCTACCTGCTGCAGACAATATAAAACTGTTTTGTAGTATGTTCCCGGGAGCACCAAAATTTGTATGACAAGCAATCGATATATTTCCTCTAGTTTGTCATAAACTATTATATGTTACAGATGCGTTGACCTTCCACCTTCTTCGAACTCAAATTACATGCTTGCCCGATGGAAGACTTAGCTTTCATTTATAACAGAATATATAACAGTTATAACATAGTATATAACAGTTATAACAGAATATATAACAGAATGTATAACAGAAAATAGGATGTTGACCACTTGAAGAAGGAAAGTTCTAGGAAAGAGTATCATTACAAATTTTTAGAATACACATCAATTTAAGACAGACTTTAGATATAATAGATAATGTGATGACGTTGGAAATATTATACTTACGATTTTAGTGGAAGAAGTTTTAAATTAAAGAAATAAGAAATAGTGGATTACAGAGAGTATGTTACATAAATGGACAGGAAAAAAGAAATATATGGAATAATGACTCTGCTGAAGATGGAAGAAGACAGTACAGGAAACTTAATAATGAATCAGGAGGTTGCCATGGGGTTAGAGAGAGCTGGATTTAGATGAAATGGGAGGAGATTAAAGAACTGGAAAAACAATAGAAATTAGAATTAACATACAGAAAAGTTAAGACTCTGACAATGAGAGAACTAAGGAAAATAAGCATAGATGGATGGTTAAATAGAGATGGAAATATTAAACTGTGCATGGAAGAGAACAGGAAATATGGATGATGTATGTAGAGGCAAGGTGAATATGATTCACACACTGATAATTCAAGACTGTTGCTAGAAGATTAATGTGAATGTGATGAAGAGGATAGATATTCAGGTGAGAACCAAAATATGTAATTCAGGATCTCAGAGAAAAGAAAGCATTGGACTATGATTGAATACTGTCTGAGGCTTTGAAAGCATTACGATCTAATGCAATACCTATGTTGACCAGCCTAGTGAGCTGAATCTATGACTTAAGTATTTCGACTGAACAGTCACTCAAAAGAGTTTAATGTCCCTTACCAAAGAAGTGAAATGTGAAAGAATGTAAAGATCATAGGTAACATTTTTATCTGTCATTTTACAAAAGCTATCATAATTCTCTTTCTTTGAATGAAACAAAGAAAAATTGAAGAGAATATGGACGAAAACCAGATTTGTTTCCAGGTTTGTTTCCAGAAAGAGTAAAGAATCATGAGATGCCTTTGGGTGTCTAATGATGATTAGTGAAAAAATGATAGATGTGAATTGCAACTGGCATACATGTTTTGTCAATTTGAAGCAGGTATCTGACAGAGTCAACTGGAGTAAAAAATATTGGCATAGACCTGAAGGATAGAAGAATAATAAAAGAACAGTGTGCTGAGCAGAAAGTAGTGCTGAGAGAAGGAAATGATGAGAAAGCTGAGGCGGTATTAGAAGGGATGCCAAACAAGGATGCTGTCTTTCACTACATCTCTTTAATACTTATGTTGCAGAACTTACTAAGAAGGCCGTAGATGAACCAAGAGGTGATGTGATGGGAGGAGAAAGAATAAATATTGTGAAAAATGCATATGTTCAAGCAATACCTACCAGAAGAATCAGAAGAGGAGCTACAGGGCATAATGGGGAATATTGTATGAGAAGGGAAATAATTCAGAATGATCATAAATGTAGTAAAGACAAAAAAGTTGAGAGTAAGTAGGATTGAAGCAATCATTGAGATATCTATGGAAGGAAAACCCTCTGAGCAAGTGAAATCATTTCAGTATTTGCAAAGTTTTGTAACTTGGAATACAAGCTAGGAAGTAAGAAAGAGGGTATCCAGGGGTAGAAAGCTTTCAAAAAGATTTTGACTTGTTAAAAAAAAAGGTTAAATTTTGGACGGGTAAAAGAACTTGGCAGCAAGTAGATTTCCAATAGAACTGAGAAATAGATTTCCTAAATTTTTCATTTATAATGCGGTGTCATGCAGCAGCAAAACATGGACAAACAAGATGAAAAGTGCTTGAAAACTTTGAAATATGGTTTTGGAGGAGTTTGCTAAAAGCTCTGACTGCTAGACAGAGGAAGTATTTACTGATGAGAATAGGAGACTGCAGGGAGAAAAAAGAGGAAGACATTTTTGTTTGGGCATATATTACGCTGAAATTGCTTGCTAAGAATGGCCTTAGAGGATAAAATTGGAGGAAAGAGATGAAGGGGTAGAAGAATGTTTGGAGTACTTGCTGAGGCAAGAAATGTCAGTAGTTACTGGCATATGGAAGAAGATGCTCGTTACAGAGTTCAATGGAGGACATAAAGTTAAAACCTGTTAGAAGGCACACTTGAGAGAGAGAGAGAGAGAGAGAGAGAGAGAGAGAGAGAGAGAGAGAGAGAGAGACTGCAGTTGATGGTATTATATTATTATAAATATCCTAATTTTATATTTAGTAACAGTTCATTATAAATTTTTGAACTGAATCAGAAGAGTTAGATATTCAGTATCCCTATTTCTCCAGAGAAAAATTCCTTCAATATCTGGCATCATATTTATCCTGAAAATATACGCAAAGCCATGAAATATCAAATCAACTGTAGCTGTACTTCAAATTGATTGATTGATGTTTATTGATTCTTAAAAGACATGTTTGAGATATGAATGGGACACATGCAAATATTCCAGACAGGCACAAATTGAAATGTAATTGGAGTTTGAATTCACATGATAGTCACAAATAAAAAGAAAACAGTAAACAGTAACAGTGTACATAAGAATGAAATTATTTATCAATCGAGAAAGGCATGAACTCATCCACAATATAGAATTGATGTTCACAAAGGAACTGATAAAGTTCAGATTTAAATGACAACAAATTTTCTATTTCCCTTTTTTTTCATAAAGCTTTCAGGAATTTGAGACCAGCATAACAAGGATTCTTAGCCAACATAGCAGAGTGGTGAGCAGTTATCCTCAAGGCATTACACCCTCTTGTACTATGCCTATGTACATCAGCATTGGTCATCAAATTGAACATAGCTTAAGGCAATATGGCAAACATGGCAAAGTTGGACCATTCTCATATTAGCATACAATATGGTTATGCTTTTATGGTTTCATCATGCTTCGTGGAAGGCTACGATAAAAGGAAACTTTTGTGCATGTTTCTGTATATTTCTAAATATTAAAAGTGATATTACTAATAACTAATGCAACAGGAATTAATGGTTTTACAATAATTTGGTCAAATAAATGAGGTATTCTATGAAAAATTTACTAATTTTTTATGCTCGACTCATATAAGGTTAGTTACTAGGTGTACAATAATGCCAGTGGAAATGTTTCCTTTTGGGTAGATATACCATTTTAAATATATTTAATGCCAATAAAAACCTCAAATAAACAGTGGGAAAGGCCATAAAGGTAACTTCCTGAACAACAGTTTTCAGAATGGTGCATTTTGGATGAAGTGAAGACATCTGTCAATGCATCCTGTATAACACCATAATATGTATTTTTATTTTTTGTACATAAAGTACACACAAATAAGCTAATATAGGTGGCTATTTTTTATGCCCAGGTTTAAAAACATTGGTAGAAATATTCATGTAGGATTATTTAAACAATTGTATACATTTTATTTTGCTGTATAGGTTTTGTATGCAATTATATAATTATGCAAAGGCAAATTTTACTTTAAGTTCACTTGAAGTTTACACAGAAGTTGTGCACAAGTTTTTCATAGAGGTCTATATTCTTATAATGCATGTAAACATTTTAAAATATACATATATTTATGGTGAGATCATATGCCAATGCATGTGGAATCAAGATACTTAAATCTCTTTGGGACCCATACGAATTTAATATGGAATATATATAGAATCCACGTTTCAAGAAGCATCAAAAGATATTGATACATTTCATCTGTTTTTGAGAACTTTTGAGTCCCTTTTTCATGATTAAGACATGTGGATCTATAAGTTTTCAAAGCAGAAACTGATAGATTACATGTGAACCTGTACATATTAAATGTAATTAGGTGCCCGTTGAGATAACATTTGCTCTCAAAAGCTTCAAATCCACTGAAATGTTTGGAATCTGACCTTGGCACTGGGATAGTATAATAATTTTCAAATCTCTGACCTTTTTCTGGGTGAAAGTAGATAGAATGAATATCAATTATAATAGCATCATTCATTGAGTTTGCTGATTGACTCTAAAGCAAAAGTATTTATAGTTTTTTGAAAATATCATAGGAGAATAATAATAATTATAATACATTTTATTTGTCCAGCAATCAAGTAGTTACAACTGTTACACTTGATGTAAGACACGTCAGGGGAAGTGACAAAATGCATTCGTGGATACAAGACATATCAGGCATTATCAAGAAATTCAGCTATTGAATAAAACATTTTTAATTTTAAGAACCCAAGTAGATTAACTTTAAATGCAGCCACACTTTTATGGGCCTTAATCTCAGCTGGGAGTTTATTATAAAGTTGAAGGCCCATAAAATTTGGGCCAGCAACTGCATTTTTTGTACGCACATATAAACGTGCAGCTGCTCATTATACCTTGTAGAATATTTGTGGATATTACAATTATTCACATACTCAGATTTCTTTTTGTATGTACTACAACATGAAAAATAGAAATACATGGCACTGGCAATACATCCAATTTTTTAAACAGGAGACGGCAAGGGGCATTGTGTTTTGCAAAACTCATTAGCCGAATGGCTTTTTTTTGGACCCTGAAAATAGCCAAGGCCTTAGATGACGAACCCCAGTAAAGGATACTATAGGCTATATGAGAATAAAATTCACCATAGTATAGTGCACAGAGAACAGCCACTGAAACTGTGGATCTAATGGACCTTATTAAAAATTAGGCCGAGCTTAACTTACTGGTTAAAGTACTTACGTGTTCATCCCAAGAGATTTGAGAATTCATGTGGAAACCAAAAAATTTGGTATTTTGTACCTCTGGGATCATCTTCCCATCAACTTCAATAGAAAGTACTTTACTTGTTCTATTTTTATTTGCAAAATATATTAGGTGAGACTTTTCTAAATTCAAATCTAGGAAATTATTATGACACCAAGAGAGTAAGGGGTGACTAACCTGTTTACACTTAACCATCAATTCATCAAAAGTAGGCGATACAAGAATAATGTTGGTGTCATCAGCATATAACAAGGGAGTAGCACCGTTTATGTGTTGAAAGCTGTCAACAAGGTCATTTACATACAAAAGAAACAAGACAGGCCCAAGAACAGAGCCTTGAGGAACACCTCGATTAAGGACCTTACTTGGGGAAACAAAAGATGTACCATTTTTTGAAACAGCCACGTGTTGTATTCTATCAAATAGGTAGGATATAATCCAAGCATTAGGTATGCCACGAATACCCATCCTTTGGAGTTTCTTGAGAAGTAATTGGTGGTCAACGCAAATAAAAGCTTTCGAGAAATCAAAAAACTTTGCAGCAACTTCCATTTTTTTATCTGAGCATTTTAAGTCTGGGTTATTAACTGAAAGGAAGCAGAAGATGTAGATTTATGCTCCCTAAAACCATGCTGAGATGGTGAAAGGAGATTGGAAACCTCTAGATAAGAAATTAACCTAACATAGAATGCCTTCTCAAATATTTTGCTGAATTGGTTCAGCAAAGAAATTGGATGGTAGTAGTTATGTTATGTCTATCGCCCTTGTTTTTAAAAAGTCGAATGACTTTTGACACCTTCAATGGAGATGGAAACACACCTAATCGGAAAGATTCATTCAAGAGAAAATGAAGAGGCTGCATAATGAAATCAATAGATTGCTTAATAATGTAACTGGGAATTCCATCAAAACCAGAGCTTCATTTTGTACCTAGAGTCTTCACTTTATTTTTTAGTTCAGATTTTGTGAGGGGATAGAGGAATAGGGACTTAGAGTGGGTGGCAGCATTGGCTTCTAAATTAGGAGAGTTGCTCTGCTTAGCAATAGAAGAAGGTTGAAAGTGATCAGCAAAGTTACAGGCAAGTTTGGAAAAGTCTGATATAATAATTCCTGATGAATCATTATTCTGAATTTGAGACTGCTTCCTGGGTTTGTTTCTGGAGGTATTAATAATTTTCCAGATTTCTCTAGATTTATTATCAGAGTTAATGATACTATGGTCATTATAACAACGTTTAGCTGACTGTAGCATTTGACGGTAATGCTTTTTTAGAAAAAATAGATTCATTAAGAAACACAGTGATATTTGATAAAATAAATGGAATAATTAAATAATTGAATGAAAAGCCTTCAATATCAATATTGCAGCAATATTTCAATTATTGCTTCAACCTTATGGCCAAACTGTCACAATACATTTTATATTGATTTGTATATTTAATTACTTGAGTTTTCATCATTGTATTCAGTTCCTTTGTGCTTTTAATTTGTATTTAAATAAACTATAATTTGTACATATATTAAACATATTAGCAATTAATTTTTCTCTACTGAAATTTCATGTATCTTTGGTTTTTCCTATGCTTGGGTAAGCAGCAGCTTCCTCAAGTTCTCAGTCACTAACCACATCGCCAGATGGGCGTAGTCTAGTGCTGATAGCTTTTGTTCGGTGATTAAAGTATGGTTTTACATTTTTACTGAATATGGGGTGTAATTCCTTGGAATCGCCCTGCCTACAATGGAACTATCACTGTTGCAAATGATATCATATAAGGTTGTAATAAGATTTCAGCAAAATACAACAAGTGAATCCAGTCATAAAGATACTGCAATATTTAACATTTTCATGCATGATAGGATAGCGGCAAGATTCCAATCTTACCAAGACAACACTTACGTGATTCCTACTATAAATGGATGGGTTGGTGAGAGCTTTAATGACCTTGTGTGTTAATTAAGATCATGTTACCAAGAATTCTGGTCCATTATATGGTTACATATGGGTCGCGGTAGTCTAGTGGGTAGAGCGTTGGACTGCTGACCAGAGGGTCCCGGGTTCGATTCCCGGGCAAGGCACTCTGGGCACCTTCAGCTCCACCCAAGCTAAAGTGATTTTTCGGGTACCAGGTCTTCCTTGGAAACCATAACCGGCACAGGGAAAGGAACTGGCCCCCCTACCCTGATGTGTGGATTTCACACCCTGTATAGGGCTTAGTACTGGG
Organism: Hetaerina americana; assembly: GCF_022747635.1. NCBI lineage: Eukaryota > Metazoa > Arthropoda > Insecta > Odonata > Calopterygidae > Hetaerina > Hetaerina americana. The sequence continues at coordinate 10,691,850 of NW_027286514.1, read as the reverse complement.
TGATCTCTACCATCACCTACTAAACCGACCTTCGGGTTGATTACTGTGTTTATGGTTTTTTATATGGTTACATATATACTTTTTAAAGCAGAGAATGATGTTCAGTTATAACTATTCATTTCATAACACTATGATTTTGATGTATCATTTAATAAGTTGAAAAATCAATTTTTTTTAATGCCTTATATTTTTGCTTTAATTTGTGAGGAATAAATCTCCATTTTGTCATGGAAAATTTCCAATTGGAAATACTTCTTGTTTATAATTCCATACCTGAAATATTTCCTTAAAGAAAATTTCTATTTTCCAATTGAAAATATACACAATGCCAAACTATATATTTTTCTAATAGACCATTGATAGGGATACTTGATATTTTGTGTAGGGTAGTCAAATCACATGCAGTTCATTTTCACTACACAGGCTCCATTTTTTCTTCTCTTATGTCCCTCTGGGGATAATTACTGTACAAATTGCAGATTATTACTGATATTCAAGCATTTAAGGTAGATTTTTAATTGACACAGATTAAAAACTAATATCCTAGCATTCAACACTAAAATAAACCCATGTTCAATCCACATACTTCCTTTTTCTCTTCATTTTGTTGAACATGCCTATACCTTTCCTAACCCTTTCTTGCCTCCCTTCTATTCTCCCCTCTACTTATTCTAAAACATCCCATCACCAATCAACATGCTCTGCATCCTACCAACGTTTTTCCAGCAGCATGAATATCTTGTCAAAGATCTTTTCCATATTCATGAATGCCATACACTATTAATTTTTAACTGAATAATGGTGTTACAGGTTTTTAACTGTTTTTAGTATAATATAAAAATAATTAATTGTGACCCATATCCAAAATAGCTCCCCATGATTACATTCTAGATTTTTTTTCTCATATCACAATACTTCATGATCTATAGGCAAAAAACACTCTGCAAGACCACTGTTAAAGCATAGGCCACCCCACCTTACGAATTAGCACAAAACTTTAGTCATGTATGTGTGAGAGTACACCACATATTCCACCTGGTGGAACCTGAGTAATGGTATGTTAGCTATTAAGTTAGTCATTTCAAAAGAGATATTAGTTTTTGTAGAACAGTGAAAGTGGACCTGGGGTATTTGAGGCTATGATTTCACATGTGGAACACTGGTGGCAATGTGTTAAAATTCACCAGTTGCATGCTTTAACCATAAGCTGAGATTACTGAGCATAGCATGAGTTTTGGGTTTTCACCACACAGGCTTCATTTTTTCTTCTCTTATGTTCCTCTGAGAATAATTACTGAACACATTCCAGATTGTTATTGATATTCTAGCATTTTGGGAAGGTTTTTAATTGACACAGACTAAATAACTAATATCCTAGCATGCGACACTAAAATAAACCCATCTTCAATCCACATACTTCCTTTCTCTCTCCATTTTGTTGAACATGCCTATTCCTTTCCTTACCCTTTCTTGCCTGCCTTATATTCTCCCCTCTATCTCAGTCTAAAACGTCTCATCACCAATCTACATACTCTGCATTCATCATTCCCACCAATAATCAAGACCTGTAACCTTTTTTACACTATCTCTCATGAGTCAAAAAAGTGGTATTGTGTGGCATGAGATAGCCCATCAAAACTTTCCTGGTCCATTCCTAACAAATATATCCTTGGATTTCTCCAGCGCAGGATTGTGCTTTCACGAGTTTCTTCTTCTCTCCTGGAGGCTTAATCAAGATGTAAAATGATTTATTTAGCAAACCGCCACATATTTATAAGATTAATGTTTTATGGTGGTAGAAGGAATGGTGTGTTCTGTAGTCCTCTCAGCCAAAGAAGCCATGTTCTGAAATGTTTTCTTCTTGTTATTCTAATTGGGAAACCACTACTGGTATCTTCATCATGTGCAAACTATTACAAGTTGTCTCTGTTGAAGCTACTAAAGTTAAATCTACTCAAAAATAAACTCGATCTTAACTCATGCCATTATATTCTGTGGGAATGACAGTTACACCTCAAAGGTATTCTCTCTATAGAAAAGGGCAATAAAGGTTGTGCAAAGTACTATTACGAACTCATGCAAATCTCGATTTACTTCCCAGGGACATAGTAGTTGAATAGGTGGAGTGTTGGGTTTATGAAAAAAGGTCCAGGTCTCAATCCTAGGCGGTGTTTCTGGGCATCCTTCGCTTCACTCAAACTGTGATTTTTTGAGAACCAGATCTTCCTGGGACACCACAAGTGGATAAGGGAATATGAAACTAGCCCCCATAACCAGATGTTTGAACTTAACATGCCATTGGGCTAAGTACTAAGTGAGCTCTATCAAAGAAACCTTTAGCGTGATAACTGTGGTTTTGAATATACTTCCCCTACCTTACTTAAAAATGCTCCATTCTGCCCTTTTTGTTATGAATATCCTCACCCATTCCCCACAAATTTCAACTATCACGAACATCCACAGGGAATTTGACATTAACCAAAGGGAATGTAAATTGGCATAATACCTGAAGGGCCTCCACGATATAGCATCCATCATTTATAAAATATTGCCTGATAAAATAGAGAATTTTTCATCTCTTGAAACCTTCAAAAGAGACCTAATAATATACATGCTGCAGAAATGCTTTTGTAATATAAATTATTCATTCAATGAGAGAATTGATGGACCTGGGAGGGGTCTGGGCGAGGAGGTACTTTCAGTCAAGGCCATAGGAGATTGAAGGAGGAATTAGTAAAACATAATTCCAGACAAATTAATGCCTAACCAAACAATGCAGTAGACTTCTCTGAGAGTAACCATGAGCACCATACCCATGACCCAAGAAAACACAAGAAAAAAATTGGACCCATAACATAAATATGGTCCCTAAGCCTGGGGTGTGGTAAGATAATACAGTGGAGGCCTCATCATCCAAGGGTCATGTGGAAAATTCTGGGTCCTAATCGATGCTGCATGTGAAGAAATTATTACACTTCAGATGATTAGGTACATCAAAGTTTTTTAAAACCATTCACATTATCATATATGCACATCACCTATAAATATAAGGTCCTGGATACAGGTGTATTTGTTAATTGGAGTATGTCCTAGTTTGCAATAAAATTAATTAATGTTCACTCATGACTCACAAATCAACATTGATTTTAAATGTTTTCCATATATTCTATTCCATCCATTAGTCAAAAATTTACTTTTTAAAATTTTTAATTTAGGGGTAGATAATCTATGATACTTTAAAATCAGAATCATTAACTAGTTGATATTCAGATATCTTGAAATATATCAGCTTCCAAGAAATGAGTCTATAATGACATATCCCATATGCTGAAACCTTTTAAAACAAGTTCAAACAAACATTGGGAAAGGCCACTATATTAGCTTTGACCGATTCTCTCACTGGTGTGAGCACTGATCCAAGAATTTCACAGGGCAATAATATGTCACATAATGGTATAGATAAATGATATTTACTATGAAAAATTTGTAAAACTAATACATAAATATCTGGAATGAAAAAATTAATGCTGTTACATTTCCAAAGAAACTGCGGGAGATGCCGCAACAGTAATTTTTAACGGAGTCATCCGCTAATGTGCATTTCAATGCAATAATTTCAGAGTGTAAAAATCATTCACCTTGACCGGGATTCGAATCCAGATCACTCCATCTCCGGTCGTGTGCTTTGGCCAGTTAAGCTATCGAGGCTTTAAAGGAAGCTTTGGGGGCTTTAAAGGAACAAGATGTTGTGATGAAATACTGTACATACAGCAAATGCTATCTTATCAAGGCGAATGATTTTTACACTCTGAAATTATTGCATTGAAATGCAAATTAGCAGATGACTCCGTTAAAAGTTACTGTTTGCGGCATCTCCCGCAGTTTCTTTGGAATTTGTCAAAGTAAAAACAGCCTAAGTGTTTTTAAAAAAGTTGGCTTTAACCTCGTGGACTGTGGCGCGTCACGCACAACTACGCATGCCTGTGACATTGTATGTATGGTTGAATGAAATTATTCCATTCTTTGCATCTTGTTAGGGAATGACAAGAGATGAATTTAAAAAATTACCAGGCGAAAAAGTTAATGAATGAACTGACCACATGCCTTCCTTTTCAAAGGACAGCACTACTTTGGGTAAGTTTATCCTTCCATCTGATGTTAATTTATCCAAATATACTTCTTTGTTGAATGTGGACTCTGGATGTCATGAATATCGTGAATAGCATTAGCTCCTTCTCATATGGCTCTAAAAATAAGAAAACCATTGATCAAAAACATAGAGAGAGTATATAAGTGCACTTAATGTGTGTGAGATGAATTCTAACAGTACTAGAGAAACATTGCCAAGATTTTAATGCCATGGATATTGTGATTAAGTGGCTGATGAAGATAACATTGAAAGAGTAGATGGATATATTCTTAATTATTTATGCTGATGGAATACATTATTTAATAGTTAAGTGTAATGTAAGCTAAATGCGGTTAGCTTCTGTTAGTTATGACATGGTGAGTTATTCCATTTTGGCGTCAACATTTGGTAAATTTAAATCAAACTGACATGCAGAGCGCAGTAATCTAGTGGTTAGAGCTACTGACTGGGGGGCCTGGGCTCAATGGGCACTTCATCCAGTAGGTGATTCCAGGTGATGCTTCTCAAGACCCTTAGCTTCTCCTAAGCTATGTGATTTTTTCAGACACCAGATATTCAAGAAAAATCACAGGTGGCACAGGGAAGAGAACTGGCTCCCCCAGCCTCATGTATGAACTTCACATGCTCTAGGGCATAACATTAGGTGAGCTCTGTCTTCACCTACCAAACCAACAATGGTGACTACAATTTTCTTTTTGCTCATAGGGTCTCAGGCTAGTATGGAAGTAACAGCTGAAACACTGACTCCAGAATGAGAAGATTGTACCCTTACAACAATAATGAAGTCTCATTAACAGCATTTGCCAGAATAAAAAATCTACCATGGAATTAACTGATTAAACAAACTGCATCGAGTCTCAAATAACTTGTAGATAGGTACTAATAAAATGTATACCAGTAAAACAAAAGAGAAAGGTCTTTGCTCTTGGACAAGAAGATGCATTGTTCCATACACCATTATTTCTTTGCCCAGAGGAGCATATGGCATTGCTGAAGGCCTGAGTATTTGTATGGGAGGGCATCTTATTCCTTGGTCAATAACTAGAGAAACATATACAGAGTTCACCATTAGAAAAAACTAAAAGCCAATGATAGATACAGTTGCTAAATCATTATGGTCACCTCCATCTTATTTCTACATATGAATAGGTGGTTTAAAGCTGTTTATGAAGATGTACTAAAGAATACTATGTACTTTTGTGAATTTTATCCACAACCCATTAATGGTATCCCTTTCTGGAGTGTCTCTGCACATGCTCTAGGAATTTTCAAGACACAAAAAAGAGTTGTTAGAATTCTTGCAGTAAAATTTCCTCCGTTTGGCTCTTATTTGAGTATCTCAAGCATCTGCCCACACCATGCATATTGTGTGCAATAGCACTAATCATGGAAAATAGTAAGTCACTCCCTAATAAATTGAACTATCCATATTTAAACAACATGAAGGAAAAATGAATTGCAACTCTTTCTAATTAATCTTAAAAGGATCTTCAATGGACTAAAAGAGATGGGTATGAGACTTTTCAATTGATGTACCATGTGTACAAGCAGTATCACATCCTTGAAATTTAAGTTGCAAAAATTCCTACAGGGAAAAACATAATGCTCTATAGGTGACTATCTTAACAAATCTATTAGGCAGAGAATATTGTATATTTATCTACATATATTCATATTTTTTTAGTCATCTTATTATTCCTGCAAATGTTGACACAGGATGAATAAATATTATTAATAGGAATATACTCTGCCATTTACCTCTTTTAGCTATTCAGTCTCTGGTGATTCTCCTCGTTTCTATCTGAACCACTGCTATCTGAGCTACCCTATCCAGTAATTGTAATAAAAATAAAAGTATTGGGACCACTATGACATGGGAATCATCATGATGTCACAGTCAAATCACTATGACAAGACTATCCTGCATAGTGGTTATCTTTGTTGCAAATGCACCTGACCAAGATGAATAGTACCATTATAGACTATTAATATTGATGCATTTTTGTATAATGAGCTCATTCCTACAACCGCATACTATAGTCACAATTTACTATATAATTGTTAAACAGATACAGGCAGGTGATAAAAATTAATCTGTAAAACTGATAACACTCAATTAGATGTTTCGCTTCAATGCACCACTTCATGAAGGTAGTTTAAGTAGGCTTGAAAATGTTGACCGTTGGTATCAACATCTTAAAGTAAGACCCATGTAATTCACATCCTCAGAAATTAGTAATCATGGCTATTTTTTTTGAGATGTTATATTTTCATGTACATATGTAAAACATTCGTATTGCAGTATCGGTCCCGGGTTCGATTCCCGAGCAAGGCACTCTGGACACCTGCAGCTCCACCCAAGCTGAAGTGGTTTTTTGGGTACCAGGTCTTCCTGGGGAACCATAACCGGCACAGGGAAAGGAACTGGCCCCCTACCCTGATGTGTGAATTTTCACACGCCGTAAGGGGCTTAGTACTGTGTGATCTCTACCATCACCTACTAAACCGACCTTCGGGTTGATTACTGTGTATATGGTTTATATGTGTAATGATAATTTGGAGTATTTTGAGATGTGGGTGTGAAGACGTTTCAAGGTATTGTGAGGGGAAAGAAACGTTTTCAGGGAAATATTAGAAGAAGATGGTAAAAGCAAATGCAGAAGATTATGAGAGGGAAAGAAATCTTGAAGAAAGTGAAAAAGGGAAGAAGGGTATGTCAGCGAGGTAGAGGGGGGAAATTATTGGGCCATTTGGATCGAATGAAGGAATATAGAAAGCACTTGGAAATTAAAAAATGGTAAATTCCTATATAAGGTGTTATGGTCTTTTCGATCATGTTGAGATGAATTTGGAAATTAAACAGTGTCTAGTCCCTAACTCCACCAAAAACATACCTTGATCGGTAATCTAATGATAATAACAATTATTATTATTATCATCTGGGTACAGTAAATATTTAGGAATATCATTTGGTAGACTGTTTAAACATATTTAGTTGGTGATTTACAAGTAAATTATATAAGTGTTAATAAAATGGCTCCAGAACGATGATCTAGAATGAATGTTCTATACTTTTACGAAGTAATGCTTGAAATAAAGTTATCCTTCGAACAGTTGAAATCAAACAAGGTCCAAGAATGAAATTGAAACAGGCCTAAAGAGATAAAAATCTAATGTTTTTCGAAGTGAAAATTCTCTAAAAACAGCACAAGCGCAAAATTGACTCCTAAGTAGAATTGCAAGAGTACCAAACTTCGGGGAAAACTCTTTCAGTCATCATTCCCCGCGAAAGCGCATCCTTATCCTGAATGCTCTGCAACCCAAACATCATCACCCTCCCCGCCGATGGTTGTGGTAATGAAGGTTATAAGAAAATGGAGATCGTATTGTGATGCATGCTCAACTCAAGAGAATCTAGTGAAATACAACGTTTGAGACCAACACGGGATCCGAACCCAAGATTTTCGGGTCGGCCTGCCAACTCGTTACTCAATGCACTAACCAGATCGACTGACTGGTCTCTAGAACTCGCCTTAGATGACATTAAAGAAGGGAATCTTGTGTTACGTTCATCATGTTTTCTCTCAAAGCTTTCATTGTCTACATCCAAATTTGATGTGGGAGGAGACGCATGAACATCTGTCACAACTCCTTTGGAGGATATGTTTGCAATGGTGCTTCGTAGATGCGGGAATTGAAGGGGAGACTTGACCCTTTGTGTCTGGATTTAGGGACAATGGATACAACATCAGCCATTATTTTTTGAAGAACTTAAACTCAATGACACCAATGGAGCCAAATGATGAATTAATTTCGCCAATTTAAAATAAAATTTTAATGAAAGTTTCGATTTTTTGTGCCGAGGAGAATTATCTCTACGTCTCCATCCAGAATACCATCCCCAATAATCTGGACCCTAAGTTGTTCCCACGCGGGAGGGCCGCCAACATATGTGAATTGAATGTGGATATTCGTATTGAAGTTTCTTGAGTAATTAATCAAATATGTGCGTTTCGTTGTAAAGACAGTGTAATCTACAAACACGCAAGGGTCATTGGGGTCACAAAAGATGTTTTCTGACCACGTAAAGTATCTTTACCACCATTAAGCTAAAATACCTGGCATTTATATTTCGCTAATATTTAAAGCGTTAATTTAAGTTATAAAATGTGTTTTCATGCTCAGGCATTCTAGTCCCCAATAATCTGGCGGTGGGCCATTATTCCGTTCTCTCCTAAAAATAAGAGTCTACATCTTCGTTCGCAACATCTGATTTTGAGTTCTATTTATTTAGCCTTGTGCATCCTTTATTTTAGTTCATTTAAGAACATTTTAGAATTAAGTTTCTGGCACATAAGGAGAAGAATTTATCGGTTAAAATTTAAAAACTAGATTTGAAAACCAAATAACGCCTCAATCTTTTGTATGTAACTACGCACATTTCGAGCCGAAAATTAGACGCACTTTTATCTCAGGAATTATTTCAAATAACATCGAAAATTAGGTAGCATGAACATATTGACGCCGGATCTGAGCCCCTCGAGCAGAAAACTCAAATGCAACACCGTATTGGTCCGTCCCTCTATTTTTACGCTTGAAGTTTTCGATTCAACATACCTCGTCGCCACCGAAAGATTTTTGGGTCATAGATTGTGGCCTGGAGTTTTATTATATTTTGGGAAGAGCACGCCAAAGTCTAGTATCACACGACACAATGGAAGAGAGGCTACGCTGAGTGAAAGGAAACCGCTGTCGCTTCCTTCCCTCACATATTCCTTTTCATTCAGTGTCCCACCCCCCTACCACCCTCACACCCCTCTCCCCCTTGTCGCCATCAAGCCATCATCCCGCTCCTTTCCTCCCCCCCCCCTCCAGTCCGGCCACCGACCCTTCGTTTTCTTTGTCGCTCCGAATCCACGTCATCGCCCCGTCTTTTGTCAATCGATGACTAATGGCGTTTGCCACCGTATGCTCTGTGTGGGTGGGTGGCGGTCGTGGGGGAGATGGATCCTCAGGGCACGCGCCCTGACTAGGGTACTCGTACGAAAAGAGGTTGGGGGTCGGGATGGGGGGGGAGAAAGAGATGAAGGGATGGAGGAAATGGGGGGGAGAGAGAAAAAAAGGGGACGCTTTAAATGAAGGGCGATTGAGATGGAGTGTGTGTATGTTTATAACGGGCATTCTTCGTCGCGGGACCATTGTTGTCGCTCTGAAAAGGAAACGGTAGGATCCAACCGGATATAATTGTATCACCACTCCACACGATTCCATCGAATAGTGTAATTCGATTCGAAGTGCAGTCGGGATCGTTGATCCGCTCATGATTTCTGTTTCTAAACTGCTTGGTCCGACATTTCATGGTCAAAATTGGCGCATCTCTGATGATCGGTTATTGGAACAAATGATTTCATCAAATTAATGATCGCGCTGATTATCATAATAAAGCGTTATTTATGTCATTCCTCATTAATGCTTTGCTAATTTTTCTTAGCCAATTGATATGTAAACCTAAATACATAACCCTTTGGTGACTAACTGTATACATGCGAGCAGATGACTTGTTGATTTTAAATGAGCCCCTCGACTTTTGTTTCGCGAAATAAAGAGGACCAGGTTCATTTGGAAATAATTTCTCCGTGGACTTCCGAACCCTAAATAACTTTGATGACAAAGAGAATATCAGAGAAAGGGTAAAGTGACGGCGCTAAACAATTAGGAGCATGGAACACCATGAGATTTAAAAAAAACAGAAAAAGCAGTGCCAGCTATTAGGTATAAAAAATAATATTATAAAGAGAAAATAATAAAAAGAAAATTATATGAAGAACCCAAAAGAGATTACGAGAATTTAAAGATAAAAAGAAACAAGGGAAGTGTCTATTGGTTAAGGTAGGAGATGAGCAGTGAAGAAAATCATGCAGTGTTCCAAAATACCAGCCGGGGAGACAGAAAATGCTTTGAAGGAGAGATACGTCATTCGGCTGGAGGAGCTAGTGTTCCAGTTAGACTTACTCAAATTTTAAGGAGGAAGTGGCTGAAAGAGTTTGTTGGCTTGAGTCGTAGTTTTTATGAGGAAAAAATTATACTCAAAGATTTCGTAAGAATTATTTTAATGCCATCCCACTGATGATCAAACGTTGGGACAATAGGAGCATAATGCACACGAAATACAGAAATAGTTGCTGCCATTCCACTCCCCACCACAAGCCCTTGCAGCGGTTTGCGGAATATCATGTAGTTTGTAGAATAATAATTTTAATTTTGGATGCAGCAACGTGCTGAACCTAAGAGATAGTACTGGAACAACGTAGACCACACTTTCACATGACAATAAAAGGAAAGAGATAAAAGTTCAATTTGGCTTTACAATGAGAAAGGGAACAAGTAAAAATAGAATCATTCAACGAAAATCAATATAGAAGTCTAGGAGGCTCCCTCTATTTATTTCGTGGCTTCCAAGAAGGGTTTCAGCATAAGAGAGCGGACTAAGTTGATGAAAATTTTGAAGTTATAGCGGTTGATTTGAGCGATAAACGTCTTATTTTAAGCCCTTACTGGAATAATATTTCACCAATGATAAGCAGGGATTTGAGAGGGAGTTCCTGTTATCGCACGTTCTTTTCCACGCATATGCCGAGGAATGGTAATGTGGGTAGGGGGGACGGAAGGGGTTGGGGGTAGGGTTGGGGGGGGTGGAGTAAAAATTTAAATTGGCTGAGAGACAGTCATGTGAGTCAGGGTTGCGGATGATAAACCAAGTTAATTTGCAGATGAGGTTTTTTAGTTGACAAAAGAGAGCCAGTCATTGTCGAACGTCCTTAAGATCAATGCGATAGTTTCATGAAGATATTTCATAAGAGAACTGAATTCATGTAATTCTCAAATAGTGAATTCAATTACAAAAAGAGCATGAAGAAATACGCAAGAGATTATTGAGCAACTTTTTTTAAAGCATTATTCTGGATGGAGATGTGCGTTGTAATATTCGACAAAGAATTTCATTTTCGAAGGAAGCACTCGGGAAAATAATGCAATCGAAGACCGAGGCCCATGATTATAAGTTAAATGAAAAGATTAATAAAGAATCAAGTGCGAATTATAGCTATAGCATGGTGGAGTTCAAAAACTTGATATTAGAAAAGAGTATAAGCGTTAATTGGAAGATTTTGAATTGCGGACATGTTGAAGTTTTGAAAAGATGAAACTGGATAAAAGAAAAACGAGCGATGGAGGGTTGAGTAAAGAAGATGAAGACAGAAAGTTGGTATGGCTAAGAAGGCAGAAAAAGTGGATGAAGGAAATATTAAGAGATAGGGAGTTGTGTAATTGACGGGAGAATCTTAGGAATGCGGGGAAGGAGGGCGAGAATAGATATTTTGGACGAAAAGGAGGTAGAATGTGAAACACTTAAGAAGATAATGACATGGGATTAATGCTGTTTACATCGTTCGAAGGTGTTCACGAAACCCATGTGGCTTCAGTAATTCTAAAGCTTCCTACTTGGAAGATAATTTATGAAAGGTAACTGAGAGTGTGTTGTTCAGAGAATGTTCGTTGCTCTCCGAGCCAAGCTCACCAAACAGACAAGAGTGCGGAACGAGTACGTTTGCGGGGACCTAGGGATGGACCAAGGCTAATATGCGAAGAACTGCGATTTTCAACGCTCAAATTTAGATTTTTATCAATATTTCATCGCACTCTTAATCCATGTGATACAAGTGAACTCAACAGGACGTCACTCCGACAAAAATTATTTCCAACTCACGATTTTGGCCAGATTTCCGAAGATACCATTGTAACGAAAACAAACAAAAACATTTCTCATGTAACCGACTGGAAAGATATAGTTTCGTCTAAAGAGATGGATTGCATTTAACTGGCCAAATTGATTGCTACTACAAAAGAAAACTAAGCCCTATTGAATGAAAAGGTCTCTTGAAAAATGTTACCGAGTCAACTGTAGTGTTCAGCTAATCTAAATGAATTGAAAGATGTTAGGTTTCTAGATTCTCATTATGAAACCTCTAAACAATGGCACAACATACTTATTGACCCTCCACTATATACCTTAGAGTTACTTCAACTCTCTTGAAATGTTCATCAACAACGGTACCCTGCAAGCCACTGCTAGGGTGAGTGGAAGGAAGTATGCAAATCCAGGCAATCAACATTAAAAAAATGAAGTGTTTCTAAACTTTCAGTTGCCAATAAATATGTAAAATAATTCAAATAGTATAGATAGCAATTACTGTATGTGCATGCACTACAGTACACATGTATGAAATGATTACCTACACATTAGAGACGAGCCGCTAATTACAAGAAGTACAAAGTATACCAGGCAACTTAGAATTAAAAAAGAAAAATACTTTTTCCCTGCACCAAGCGCGGTCGCTTACAGTTATTCTTATCCCTCATAATTCGTGGGGATAAAGAAAACTTAAAATTGTCGATTCTACAATTGATCTCTCTAACCACATTTTCGTGATCTCTCCTGCTGTAGTACGATGGGACTGATAATACATTTTCAACATCAACACTAAAGAGATCTACTTCCAATTTATGCCAGAGATGTAATCTGTAATAAAACCTTCGCTCCATTGAGTGATTCCCAATCTAGTTCCTCTAATAACCAATGTACGCCACTTAGTTTATCATAATGATGTTTTACAAAGAGAGCTCCTCTATACTGACGGTAATCTTATTCGGCAATCAATCCAACTGAAGGAGAATCTTTTTTCATTATCAGCAAAATCTAAATGAAGCCTAACTAGCGAAATATGTAATTTCTCTTTACGTTACACTCAATGGGGTCGATATTGGTGGAAAGTGACAGAAATAATTTCTATTACTTGAATAATGAGAAACATCAGTCACAGCGAGAAAATGAATTATCAAGATCGAATCAGACGGTCCCAAATCTACCTAACTCGCTCGATTAGAAAACTTATTATCAGAGCAGAAATAGCTCTGATCATTTGCAGACACAATACTCTAGGGCCCGTTCAAAAATATAATTTGAGAATCCTCATAATATGTCCGATAATCCATTCGTGAAGGCTCCTCGTCGGCAGAATGATGGCAAATATTTTTAATGGAAAGAACTCCATGCATGATGGGGAATATTTCATGCAGGCACACCTGGAGTCCTGTGTTTACGAGGAGGAGTGCACTGTACTGAAAAACTGAGTGCCCTCGTATATTCCTTCCCATCTGCTTTAAAACGATCATGCTACTACTACTCGTAAGCGTGAAATAATACAAAAAACGAAAAAATAAAAGATTCTGAATGTGATAAAAAACCTTAACAAATAGATAACTCTCCATTCTTCCCGAACTAAGAAAGATATCATGTGGTAGGTAAACATTTCTTTTTATGCTTCAGGACTTAATCTAAGTTATTTTTCATTCAAAATCCAGCTGCCACGGCCGTTAACGAGTTTTAGCGTTGCAGCGACTTGGTTTAACTGGCGATTACACGCTTTTAAAAGGTGCTATTCCGAGATATTTGCTACCGTGTTTACACTTTCTTCGAATCAATTTGTGCGGCACATAAACAACCACTTCGTTCCCTACTCATTCTTAGGCAAGCGTATCCCGCATATATCCCAATCCAATCGTCTCCCGCATCGTCGGAGATTTATAACCCTTCCACCGCCCCGCATCTTTCAACATGCGGCACTAAATAAAAGCGGACGTGGCGTGCAGCCGATGTGACTGACGCATTTGCCCCGTCTGACTCATCCGTCCCCACACGAACCAACCACACGGAGCGGATTGATTCAGAGGCAACCAATAAACTTCATATTTCGACGAGAGCTAAATGCACTGCCCTTTAAAGTGCCGTCTTCGAAGAGCCCTTATTCGTGTCGGGGCGACTTTGGGCCCGAGCGATGGATTGGAATCCATCCCGCTCCCGCGTTTATGACCCCGAATGCCGTCTCTGGCACAACAAGAAAGGAATTATCTTCGAACGTTGGTGAACAGAGCTGGAAATTGAGCCACATTCGTGCCCTCATCGTGTAACCTTCAGTAAGCGTGCCAGCGATAAAAAATAACGTAAAACAAGTCACCACGCACCGATGGTTCCTTTGTTTTTCAAAAAATTATAAAGCTACTAGACAACCTTTGTCTCCGGGCAAAAGAAAATCTCAGGAGTCGGCAGGTAGAGACGCTGAATCTACTTTTACGTGATACCCTGAAAACCACCGGTGAGTGGCAGGGGGTGCATCCACTCCAGGCTTGTACAGCGTGCGAAGAGATCCGAGCACTTACCGTGAATAAAATATAGGTAGTTGTTGAGTTACTATAACGTAAATCGAAGTGTTTAGCATGTCAATGTAAAGTATATTACGATTATAATTATTTTTTCCTACCGTTTTTAAGGGCACAAGTAACCCTACTACGTATATTAATGGTAGGAACAAATAAATTAACTTTGCAGTTTCCATAATTATTGATAATAATTCACGTGGAAACAGCAAAATTAGTTCATTTACTCATCCCATGGTGGATTCCTACTAATTTTTGCCTGGGAGAGTGTCCTACTTTAATAAGGTGGAGGTCAGTGGACCTACGGTCTTAATGAGGAATAGAGCACAAAATATTATCTAACATAACGTTCGAATTCATCGATGATAATTATTTCTCATGATTAAATTAGTCCGGAGAAAAATTATATACATAACCAATAATAGTCTCTTGTCACATTCTGTAGGTAAAAATGTTCTGTATAGGAAAGTCTTATCAATTTTAATGTCCTAATAAAAATGCCTCAGGTGTTTCAAATTGATCTGTCAGTGGTAGAAGTAGCATTAAGAGCTACAGTTCAGTACCAGTACATAAAGAGTTTTAGCTCAAAGAAGCTTCAATAATCATAAAGCAGCTCTCCTAAAAACTTTCGTAAATGTTAGAGATGTTGTATTTCAAATGAAGACAACAACTGACAAAAAGTGCACAATGGTCCTTTATTGAGAGTTCTATTGGAATAGAATAATTTTAATGAAAATAACAATGTTTCACAAAGCATATAGATGACTTCTACTAGGAGGGGACATTTTGAGCCGGGGATGCAAATTACTGTTATTAAAATGGCAGTTCCTTTCATGTATCAGCGGTTAGGAGTGCGTCACGGGGATATAACTTTTCTCGCGCCTAAAAGCAATCAATGCATGGATGAAATTGTCCGAAAGGATAACACTACTCTTTGATAATCTGTATAGATTGTTAAGGAAAATTAAAAAATTTGTAAAACAGGGATATTTGGTAGAATTAATTGTCCTTAAAAAAACGAAGTGCCGAGACGACGCTGCACTTGGCGTTGCGACGTCAAGTGCAGCGATTTTATAACAGGCCCCAGAGTTTAAGCAATTCGATGAAATACGTATAAATTTAAGTGTTTTCGAAGAATTTTTGACTAATACATTTAACGACGCATTTTAATGAGGGATAAAAAGGACAATCACCATTTTTTTTAATTAACACAATGATAAGTACTTTTTACAGTTCTGCAATTACTGGGTACCGCACCATTATATAAATTATAAAACTCTCAGAATATATCGCTAATTACCAATCAAAACACATCTACGTCAAACCTTGCGAGGAACCATGAATACAAGAGATACGTGATCAACGATATTTACAAAACAGTAGTGTAATAGCGTGGTCACTTACAATCCGGAAGAGCTCGAGCCAAACGGGAGCGGGGGGGAATGTCTTCAGCGCTGACTTAAGCGTCGTATTTACATTTCCAGAGAGACGACATGGCTCCACTGAGAGAAATTTATTTTATCATGGCCGCCGTAAGTAGAGCAACGAAAAAAATAATCTGGGAGAAGGAATGTCCGCACACGTTACCGGGACATAAAAATATAAATGCTTCACCGCTGGCGAGAATTCCGTCCGAATTTTTTTGTATCAATCCCCTGTGACCATTTAAGTCTTCCCAACGGAGGGCAATTAAGAGCGACGAAAGCCGGAAAGGGGCGTTCCCGGAAAGGTTAATGTGAATGCCTTCGGGCGAGCTGACAATTGAAGAAAGAAACCTATCCCTACTACACGGAATAGAGCCATCCGGCCTTAATTTGATGGAGCTTTTTGGGCATCATTCCGGATGAGGGAAGGAGACGAGCCGGAGAGGCGTAATTGTGGCCAACAGTCCACTGGTTCGAGATATCCCTGATAGACCCCCTCCTACGCCGGCCATCTCAACCAATCAGCTCCGACAACGACCTTCCACCGTACCCTTCCGCATGAGCTGCACTCCCTATCCTCTCTCCCCTCCACCACAGCCGCACTCCCACCCCCCCCCCCTTCGCCGCGACCCACGCGACGCACTGCCCTTCCTGACGTTCTACGCACCCAACCGGACAGCTCACCGACTCCGCGGCAATATGGGGGCTGCTTGCTCCCTCGCACCCCTTTCCCATGTCCCCCCCCCTTCCTTCCACCCATCCACAGCCACCCCTGACGTCATCGGGGGGGGGAGGAAGAAGGGAGGGTGCGTAATGGGCCCGCTTGGGTGTGGGAAAAACTGTTACTGAAAACGGGGGAAATGTTGGTTGGGGAGTTGGCAGGGCGGGGTTGAATACGCCTCGCGGGGGGAGGGGAGTGGGAAGGATTGGAGGATGGGGAGGGAGGAGCGTGGGGATGATTCCATTTGCTGCGTTTCATAACCGATCCACAGTTGCGTAACTCCGATCGCACGCATCGGAAAGAGCCTCCTTTCTTTCTCTCTCGCTCTCCTTCTACCCCCTCTCCACTCAGCGCTAATTGCGAGCGGATGACGATCCCTCCCTCTTCGGTTGTCCAGGAGCCCTGGCTCTGCCCTCTGGTAAGGGCAACAAAGGGTCGACCGACTTAAAGACGATGGATACAATAAATGCCCAGCGATATAGGATCAACCAACATCTAAGACAGAAAACATTAAACGTCATGCGTGAACTTACTTATAACTCATAACGCAACGGAGAAAGGAAAATTCTTCTTGTTTCTTCACACCAGGCGTGCATAATATGCCTTTAAGCTACTAAATAATAGATAGCTATGCAACGGATCACAAGATAAACGAACGTAGAAACTGTTGAATCTTCTTGAATAAAACACGATATAGAGCTAAAAAGGACGCAAAGAAAAACCGCTCGTTTTTAAAAGAAAATAATCTTTTTGGGCGAACAGAAAGCGTGATTGTGATTTGAAGGCCTTGGCTGGGAGACACTGGTAACACGAAGATAACAGGAGCGACTCAAACTGAAGGGCAAATTCAAATCGCTCAAGTTTTATCGCCAACACAAAAGGAATAATCCCAGCGTCGCATCACATAGTAGGCGAGAACACAGTTAAGGGAAATTTACTGCATACTCAATCGATATAATGAATCATTTTCACGCGACAGGAAATATAAATAGCGACACATCAATCAACAATTTCCCTAATAGCTGGCGGCCAAACACCCCATCACACGCCCTCGTGGTGGACTGCAGGATAGGATGTAAACGTGTGTTACATCCCAGAATGTGTGGCAGAGGGTGTTAGGACACCAGACTTAACAACATAAATTAGGATTGTTTCAATTTATTCGTAATTTGGATCGTATCAGGAATATTCCTTTGCAGCATTGCTGTCAAGGGCCTCAATCTTGTTTCTTTTCTGATTGTGAATCGTGTGGTGGAAGAAATTGTAACTCTTTCCTTGCTTGGGACGACTTTTCCCATTTTATATGTATGATCTGATCTGCCAATATGGCTAGGGGTCATGACAATGCCCTCGGTGTCATTATATCTAGACAATACCCCGCAAGCTGCCGCGATGGCGTGTGGAGGGGGATGTTAGGTCAGCACCGGTAAACTAGGATTAAACCATTTCCAAAACCCCGTTCTAGCAATGGCGCTCTAGTTAGTGAGATCGGCTTCAATGTTTCCACCACGCTTTTACAAGGAAGAGGCATACATAACACGTACGGTCAAACATCTGCATCAACGTCAAACTTTGCTCTGCAAACGATTCGACATTATCATGACACAAATTTGTCAAAATCGTGGTCGTTAAGTAAAAGTAATTGTGAAAATTAACATAGCGGTGTTTTTCTAATGGATATCGCGAATTTACACTAAGCGACGCCTTAATCATATCATTAATAAATGGGGAGATTTCCATAAGTGTGAAAAACGAGAAGTAGCTACCACGCTCGTTTGACCCCCGTTATGACCCCCGTTACATTCTGCATGATTGCGCAATGTGACATGATGAAGATAGATTGAGAGATAGTTGGTCAGCTGTCAAGTTGGTAGCCCTGGTACATATCACGATAACACTTCGGAATATACTCAAAATGATTCCAAGCTTTCGTGATTCTCGGCGCATTACATTTCCTGGAGACTGGACCGAAACGAAAAACACTGCTTGCGGAGAAGAATTTTGCCACCCTTCCTGCACTTTATTTATCGATTTTAGAGATAAAATAAGGTTGTATAATCATCCACATCTTGGTCACATAGTGATTGAGTCTTTTCCAGCTTCTAAAATAGAAAATACCAGCAATGCGGGGGAACCGGTCACCCTTAAGCCCTACTTAACGCTTGAGATCATTTCGTACACTACAATAAAAGTACACGATGACGCACTGGCTGGATGAGATAATCGAACCCGCGACCTTTGGATTAGCTGACAATTTCATCAAATGAATTAACTAGGCCGCCTGGGAAGTAATATCACGAGCCAAAATAACCATTGAACTCATTCCACAGTTATTTAATCAAATGTCGACTGAGATCAAGGTCGGGCTTCTGCTCTCATCTTTCTGGTCTTGTTAGCCTCAATTTACTATTGCAAAATTCCATGGAATTACGAATTTAAGAACAGTATTTTTTTCATTCATTATCGGAAGAACTAGGGGTTCTTATAAAATACTTCGAAGGTTTTCAGATTTTTTTAAATTTTCATTGATTTATTTTGCCACGTTCTATTGGCCTCGGAGAAAAAAACTGGCAATTACATGAAATGTTGAGAATGATGTACGTATGTGCTCTCCTTCAGTTTTTCAGCTGCTTTCATTCTAATCTAATTTCATCCTTCTATTAAATCAAAATATGCAAGTAATAATTGCGTATATTTTCGCAAAATGGGTATCGATACAGTAAAAAAATGCAATCAAAGTAATCCCTAAGCTGACCTTTTTAACTCATGAAAAATTTATATTGCATGAAGAGTGCATCTAAATTATGGCCAATGAAAGCCATGACCGGAGGTACATGTAAATAAAATTTTACATGGGCATAAAAACCCGTTAATACTGGTCGTTCAATGAAAATAAAACATCTCAATACAACAATTTCAGAGCGTTAAAATCATTCGCCTTGACTGAGATTAGAACCCAGATCCCTCAATATCCGTTCGAGTGCTTTAGCCAGTTAAGCTAACGAGGCATTAAAGCTAACTTTTAAACACTTAGGCTGTTTATACCTTGACCAATTCCTCGTGGGCTGTGGCGCGTCGCGCAATGCCTGTGACATCGTATGTACGGTATTTCGTCACAACATCTTGTTCCTTTAACAGCCCCAAAATTTCAGAGTTTAAGAGGACGCCTCGAGAGCTTAACTGGCTTAAGCACTCGACCGGATATTTAGGGATATGGGTTAGAATCCCAGTCAAGGCGAATGATTTTTACGCTCTGAAATTGTTACATTGAAATGCACACCCCGTTAAAAGTTACTGTTGCGGCACCTCCCGCAGTTTCTTTGGAAAATAAAAAAACATGATTAAATAAGATAAATAAACAGGAAGATGCGCAATGAAATATACACATATCTTTTCATACAGGGTAACTTACTTAAATGAATAGTCCTATAAAATATTCTATGTTGCTATTTAATCTTGAAAGGACCTTATAACTCTAAGAGAAGCATTCATCTGTAACGCCTTATTCATGCCAACAATTGGCTTTGAAAATTACCGAAATCCACATCTACATGGTAACCAGCTAGCCGCCCCTAGGGTATGTGGCAGGGGGTGAATCCGTGCTACGTATGCACCATCTATTTAATGGTTTTAAATGTGTGAGTGAGCATGAGTGGAAGAAATGCAATACGATATATGAACGACTATTAAATTCGAATAATTAATGAATATCTCGACCGTCTATGAGATAGGAAATGTATCCATTAGTGCCATTCGAGAGTTGTCTCATCTGTTCATGTTATTCCCCCAACTGCAATTCACCTACGCTTGGGAAACAGTTGACCCGACTCGTCCTTATAAGCAGTAAGAGTACTTGACGAAGGGACCAGCGTTCAACATCCTTCCCTCTCCCGGAAGAATCCCCTCCACTTGACGAAATGTCACTCTTCCGCTTCGAAGATGTATACCATCACGGAACGACGCCATTGTTCGCAAACACTTGGGCGTGGCGCGGGTAATCCCGGAAATCTCGTTACCGCTAAGGGTATGTAACCATTCGATTGGACTCACTCTCCCATAATCTTACCTCTCTCCCCGCCCCCGCCATAACAGATCCCGTCGCCCGACCGTCTATTCTTTCCCCCTCCGACACACCCTTTCGTCCCTCGCATATGTCCCCCAACCCTTCCTTCGCCCTTCCTTGCTTGCTCTTCTGAAGGCATATGATACTGACCAGGGCTTTCAAGGGAAACCAAAACCAATAATTAGTTTGTTGCGAAACGAAAATGTCACCATCTCTCTTGATTAAATAGTTTCGGTTTTAAATGTTTCTACTATACTCTCGACAGTATTTGGAATACGCGATGAGTGTTTGAGATTCATGAGAGAAAGAGAGAAAATCCGCGGAGTTCGTTAAAAAATGACTACAAGAAAAGAATAATAGTGACGATTTTGCCAGAGGATTGAAAAATGAAACCTCAACAGGCATGAAGAGAGCAAGCAAGACTTAGACTCACGGGATAAATGAAAAAAACTTTTGTCTACTGAATGATTTCTTCGTTAGTAGCGTCGTGATATCTTCAGGTTGTCGCCTGATGATATCGTGACGCGATGAAAGACGACTTGTTTCAGTAAAATTTCATTAAGTGTATTTAACTGCTTTAAACAGTCTGGAATCTGCCAGTGACGGTGCTAAACCTCTCTCTTATATTCACCCCAGTGGTCGAATCTATCAGTATAATTTGGCGCTATAATAATTCCCTCGGTGTCATAAGAAAACTCTGGTGTGCTAAGCCTTTCTAAAAATCAAGTCTTACCTACTCTCTTTAAGAATCACGAGGCTCCCAACCTAATTCCTCCGGCATAACCGTGACCCTTACTCGCTTATCGTAACAATTTTTAACATGTCCAGCGGATTTTCTCAGAACCGCATCTAATTTCTTAATTAACGTTTCTTTTCATAGATCACAGATATTTGCCACGTATTTCCTTGACTTAAGCTTAACTCGACCCCATCAATTATATAATTAACGTCTAATTTATTTTATCTTTCATTCCAAATCTTCATTACTACACATTATCTGACATTTAATTATAACCACCATTCTATACACCACACCGATATCTGGTTTATATCGCCGGAGAGTAGTACGCAATCTACCGGTTTCCTAATTTATCTGTAAATTACAGTGCCGTCTGCAAATTAACTAAGGTTACTCCTATCGTGGGAATTCAGATCGTAGTAGTGTGTCCACCGAAACGGAACTTTAATCCGAATTCGTTTCGAACTGCTTTGAAATAATGGATCCGGTTCCCTTAAACTACTCTGAGCTGCTGATCCACTTGCGGCTGTCCTGTCTGATAGGGGTCAGAAAATTCCATTGTCCGACCCACGAAAGACTTTCGATAAATCGGGGGCGGAATTATGGCAGGGCTGCGCTCCTCATCCATGAAATTAGGGATGGCAACGAATTATAAACGATGCTTTACTTAAAATGACGGATTCCCCAAAGAGAAAATACAAATGTCGCATTGACGCTTTACCAAAGCGCCACATTCTACTGGTTTGGGAGACACCGGAAGTACGAAGATAACATGCACGACTTAAACCATTACATCAATAAAAATAAAAAGAGACGTTTCAGGCGTGATATGGTGGAATATCATGATTAATTAAAAATAGCAATTTTCCACAAAAATTGCTATTTTTAATTAATCAATACAAATTTGATTAAAGGAAAATTAATCAATAACAATTTTTGTGGAAAATTGCTATTTTTAATTAATCAATACAAATGATTAGGGTTTAGTGATGAGACGGGAGGAAACATTTTAGAGGCACATAATGTCCCCAGGTAGGCTAGACCACATAGAAAGGTCAAAGGAAATTGAACGAAGTACAGATCGATGCATGGAGTTAATTTTCCCCTTCATAATACGTGACGACAAGGGTAGGAAGCATTAAGTGCCACAATTTGGACTCCCCAAATTCCATTAGCTACCGATTACTCTAATGGCTGGTGATTAACACCTCCTGCCACATGCCCTAGGGGCAGATTTCTTAGGTGTAAAATGTAGACGTACTTAATCTTTCAGGCTGCGCGCACGTTAGAAAGACATGCGGATATCAACCGCACTCAAATCAACTGTTTTAATTGGACTAATTGTCGGAAAATGAAACGAAAAATTTATGCTTTCTCGATAGACCTTATTCGAAATATCAAGCACTTGTTTGAATGAAATAATTTTGAATAAATTAGCAAATAAGGTGCAATTAAGATTCTTTCGATTTTAGATAAAAAAATTCAGAGAGAAAAGTGCGTCGCCGCTGTTGCAGTGATTGAGGTTCCTCTATACGAGGAGAACAAGCGAGACTGCGGCCCGGATCATTGCTTCGCAGTCCTAAGAGTCACTTATAACACTCCTGCATTAAAACTTGGGCTTGAATTTTTACATAGGAGCCTCCTAGGACTTGGAGAAGAGTTTATTACGGTTGGTGTTGACGGTGATGTTTTATAACAAATAAATTTAGATCCTGTCCAGCAAATTTATACGAGGAAACAAAAATTCAACATATATTTTTACTATGAAGCAATTGTCAAACTAACGCCTGAAAATATTGATTACATTACAAACAATTCCGTCGAGTTGTACTGTGAATAATGACGTGATACATCAATTGAAATATTTTACACATGTATGGGTATATACGATATATACATATATATATATATATATATATATATATATATATATATATATATATATATATATATATACACATTCAAACACGAAATCCCACCAAACGGCGAATAAATACTCATATATAGTACATATGCATATATCGCATATACCCATACATTTGTAAAATATTTCAATCAACTAAATTTATGTATATACATATATATATATATATATATATATATATATATATATATATATATATAAAGGAGAGTGTTTGTTTGTATGTATGTAATTTGTTTACTTTTTTGCTGTCATAGAAACAGCATTTTCCCAACTATGCCAGCAGGATACTTTTGCAAGAACACTATTGTATTCAGAATTGCCGAGATATTATACGTGGAATACATCAAGGAAAGTCTTTTGTAGAAGAAAAATGGGCAACTTCGATCCTAAGAATAAACTATATATATAAAGGAGAGTGTTTGTTTGTATGTATGTAATTTGTTTACTTTTTTGCTGTCATAGAAACAGCATTTTCCCAACTATGCCAGCAGGATACTTTTGCAAGAACACTATTGTATTCAGAATTGCCGAGATATTATACGTGGAATACATCAAGGAAAGTCTTTTGTAGAAGAAAAATGGGCAACTTTGATCCTGAGAATAATATTTATTCATGTGACGCATTGGGCCGAGTCTACACAGTCCATCCTAACAACGCCGAATATTATTTTTTAAGAATGCTTCTACATACCATTAGAGGACCTCGCTCATTTGCAGAATTAAGAACGGTAAACGGAGAAATATGTGAGACATTCAGAGAAGCTTGCCAGAATTTAGGGTTGCTAGAAGGAGATCAACACTGGGATGACTCACTGCGAGAGGCCAGTTTGATTTCTCTTCCAGGACATCCGAATTTTGTTTGCCATCATAATAACCTCCTGTAATCCATCTAACCCAAAAACAATATGGGAAAAATATAAAGAATCAATGAGTGAGGATATGCTGGCTAAAGTTCGAAGTGAAAATCCTACATTGGATATTACGTTTAACTCCGACATTTTTAATAAAACTTTGATTATTTTGGAGGAAAAGTGTATCACCATGGTTAACAAGACTTTAGTGGAACTCGGTCTTTTTGCACCTGTACAAGATCAACAGGGTGTATTTTATCCAGATTATATCCGTGAAACTAGCTACAATGTCTTAGACTTAGAAGCATACATCGCGGATAAAAAGCCACTTCTTAATGAAGATCAGAAATTCGCGTACGAAACAATATTGGATCAAGTAGATAAACAAGAAGGAGGTATCATTTTTCTTGATGCTGCTGGTGACACGGGAAAAACATTTTTAATTAATTTAGTTCTCGCTGAAATCAGGGTTCATGGAGAAATTGCTCTAGCTGTTGCATCTTCAGGTATTGCAGCGACATTAATGGAAGGTGGAAGAACAGCCCACTCTGCCCTTAAGTTTCCACTTAATATTTCCCGACAAGAAAATCCCACATGTCATATAAATAAAACAAGCGGCCAGGCACAAGTTCTTATAGAATGTAAATTGATAGTATGGGATGAGTGTACGATGGCTCATAAGAAATCTCTTGAGGCCCTCAACGCAACACTTCAAGATCTCAGAGGAAACTGCAGTTTAATGGGAGGAGCTCTGGTACTCCTGTGTGGAGACTTCCGTCAAACTCCGCCTGTCATTCCAAAATCGACTCCAGCCGATGAAATTTATGCCTGTTTAAAACATTCTGTTCTATGGAATCATGTCCAAGAAATTAGCCTTAAACAAAACATGCGAATCCTCTTAAGAGATGGAAATGCTCAAAATTTTGTAAATAAACTTTTGGAGATTGGAGAAGATAGATTAGTTATTGAAGCATCTGGTATGATAAAATTGTCATCAGATTTATGTGTATCGGTGAAAACTGTCCGCGATATGATACAAGCAGTCTATCCTAATGTTAATCAAAATTATAAAAATTTAGAATGGTTGCGAGAAAGATCCATTCTTGCTCCTAAGAACGATGATGTTAATGAAATTAACAAGGAGATACTAGCCATGCTGCCAGGAGACGTGATTGAATATAAATCGGTTGATACCGTAGTGGATGCTGACGAAGCCGTCAATTATCCAACGGAATTCCTAAATTCACTTGATCCAGCTGGATTGCCACAACATCGCCTTATACTTAAAGTAGGATCTCCAATCATTTTATTGCGAAATTTAGATCCACCAAAACTCTGCAATGGGACACGATTGTGTGTGACATAATTAATGAAAAATATAATCCAGGCATCATCATTTTAACTGGAAAAGGAAAAGGTGAAATAATTTTTATTCCACGGATACCTCTAATCCCAACTGATCTTCCCTTCAACTTTAAAAGATTACAGTTTCCAGTCCGGCTAGCTTTTTCAATTACCATTAATAAATCACAGGGACAGTCTTTAAAGTTTTGTGGTGTTGATCTAAGATCGCCATGTTTTAGCCACGGGCAACTTTATGTTGCTTGCTCCAGAGTAGGTTCGCCTAAAAATTTATATATTCTTTCTCCTGGATATGAAACAAAAATGTAGTTTATAAACAGGTGTTAAATAAAAAAGATTCTTAAATTTGTATGAAGTAGTGTATTATTGTACTTTATAATTTGTTGTTTTTATTTATGTAGTATATTTATATTATTTTTTCTCCCTAACCCGTGCAAAGTCGGGTATTCAGCTAGCTATATATATATATATATATATATATATATATATATATATATATATATATATATATATATATATATATATATATATATATATACATATATATATAAACTTAAAATGAAAAATTTAATTTTTTTTGTTGAATGCCAATGCAATGCAATTTTATCCAAAGCATCTTAGCATCTTAGCAGTATTTAATACTGATATGCATGTCTTGTATGATATCACCCTCTGTCACGTACCTTAACGGTGGCTAGTAGGGTCTCATGCTGATATTGACCCACCCATTAGTTACTTCTCACAGACACGCGTGTCCAGCAGCACATAAAGGATGGACACCATTGCCACGAGAAACTTCCCTACAATCGCTTGACGCTCTCACCGGTTGACGACACATGTATGGACAGGGTCTACTTCCTGCCCGCTCCAACCTCCCTCTCACCTCGGACCCGAAATCAACTTCTTTGAATTCAACCTTGCCCTTGGAAATCGAAATCGGGGTTCCTCATTGTCGTCGCCTTTGTTCCTCCTCTCCATCGTCAAGCGTCCGCGGAAAAGGAGATAGCGCGCGTCATTGCATTCGATTACACGCAACGCTGTTCTCATGGCCATGTGATAAAATTGGTGGCTGTTATAAAAGTTAGCAGCGTTCTTGGGTCATTTAAAAGGCGATCTACTTCCCTTTTTGAAGAGAACATTTGAATATTACGGCCTGCAATAACGCCCAATTTATCTTCGCCAAAGGAAAAGCCCTTGGTTGTCACGATTTCAATAGGTAGGAAGTTGGCAATTGATCTATTCGCCGTTCCGAAATTGCCCATAAGGTGACTTACGCTCTCATTAAAAGTTCACAATCAATCTCACCGCGAAGGTAATGGTTTTGACAGGACAAGGTTACGGTGATGATTTGCCATTAACGTGCCTCCCTGCGTCCTTGTGGCGGTTTGCGAGCAATCATGCGGATTTACATCCAACAACAGCATAATTTGTGGACGATATTACTTTGCAACATACATCCACTTTCTCTGCTGGATTTTATTGTCTAAAATATGCATTATAATATTCAAGTAGTTTAATATCTTGACCAAGTTATACTCTTGGCATTCCCCCATATAGTTCTTCTCTAGATATTAATATTCCCTTCTCTATCTATCTCTTGGGAATAGTTTGTTGCCAATGCACCCCATATCTCGATCGCTCTGATGGTCGACGCACTACCCCGATGCACAAGGCGAACAAGAAGTCGGAAGTATCAAATCCGAGAGCAGAAATGCAGAATCTAATCCTGTCACATCAAGAAATACTTGGGATTAACTTAATCAGCCTCTTTTCTCTCTCAGCAATAGTAAAATTATATCTGTAAACTTATCTGTCAACCACAATTATATCGGCCACCTTTAAAGAGGAAGAAAAAGATGCTTCTTCAAAGTATCAACTTAAAAGTAATTACATTTTTTCATTTTAACTATGTAAAAAATGATTTATACAGGAAATATCCATTCGGAAATCCTGTTATTTGCCCAGAATAATTACTTTTTCAATATTATCAGAACGAAAAACCAAAATCAGAAATTACTTAATTCGGATTTTACGTCCCAAATGCGCGGATAGACATATTCTATCGTGCGGGTACTCTTAGCACATACCCACATACCGGTAAATACAATAAAAAAGACTATTCTGGGAAATCTGCCCCCGTACATATTGCCCACAGCCCGCAAGTCGACGAGTTGTTTCAAGGGCTTGGGAGAATTCTTCGGTCTCCGTGCGGTAATACCTCGTCCCTTCCCAGATATTTATCGCCTGGCTCCCTCTTTCATCCCGTATCTCAGTTACTCTGCCCCCGCTTGTTGCCTGTATCCCTGATAGTGGTCAACATTGGCGCCGGTCCATTAACTAACAAGCCCCAAGCGCCCAATGCGTTTTCACTTCCCTCATCAGGAGCCATCATTCTTTCCCTCTCCTCTCTCCGTTCGCCCACCCTCGCACACACGTTCCTTTTATCTACCCCCCCAATCAACTTTATAACCGCAGAAAATGCCCGAGTGGGTGGTCTAAGCATCTAGCTGTTTACTTGTGTACAAAAGCGTTATTTTCCGAAGACCCTTTCAAGCCGTCTCGCCATAGTGCGAACGACGCTCCATGGGGGTTTACACTCCCGTGACCTAGCCATTGTTATTGCGTGCGAAAGTGTAGCATTTGCGAGCGAATGTACTTGTAAAGTGATCGTTGTGGCTGAGTACCCACAGTTTTGGCATTCATTATGCGCCAAAGAGTGACTCGTGACTAATTCATCGCCGAATGTATACTATATTCCAGCAAACTTCATGTATGCATGAAAGCTAGTTTTGGGATAGGAAAGAAAAAGCGACACCAAAAAAATAAATAATTGAAACTTGAAAAAACTCAAATTCCACAAGACATAAAATAATGCACTTCAAGTAGTGTTTCCTTTGAAACCGAAAAGAAATTGGTAACAAAATATGGAACGTGTATACAACCACATATGAAAACGCAGAGAATTATGCAATATATTTTCACTATCTACACAACGCTGATCCCGTTTATTTTTACATCATAACAACACATTTATAAGATTTAATAAAAGTTGAACTATTCCTTTTCCAGAGCCTCTTTGTTAACGATCATAAAAACATGTACGTAACTAATTTATAAAGACAATCTTTGGTAGGAGAGGTCACGGCAGTAAGCTTAGCGAGATCGACAGACTTTAGATATCATTTTTTTCCGCGAATGAGATGGTGGTTAGAATAACTGCAAGCTACCGCGCTAGGGGGAACAAAGTAGTTTTTTTTCATCCTGAGGAGCATAGCACGTTGTCATTATTCTATATAAACTTAGTTAATTGCTTTTACTGTTGCTAACAAATCGTCTCTTATGCATAGCGAAATATATCACGCTTTGAAACCGTAGCAATTGACCTGTAGTTATCTGGAGCTAGACCATTTGATTTCTTTTACACAGTTATTGCAATTAAAAATTAAGAGAAACGAAATATTTGATTTTTAGATGCCCTGGTGTTAAATTGCCCGCGCCCCAACCCAATGGCGGTAGCTTGCAAAGTACCGAGCAGGTCTTCTATACACAAAGAATAGGAACAAATGACACAGTTTCAGGCGTAACATGGTGGAAACCCTTCACGATGATAGAAGACACTTCGCTCTCCCAAATAGAATTTTTTCATTACGACCTAGGTTTCGCTTCAGCGTAACATCTTGAGGTGAACCTGAAGATACAAACCCAAAGACAACAAACAAAGACAAATACCCATATCTCTTAACTGTTTGTCGTATAAGTTTACAAATTTTGTTGAAAAGGGGGAGCTCCAATATTCCACTTATAATTTTCCTTGAACATGGCCGATGTTGCACTGCACTTTTTCTGAGTCTATATAACACCCCGAAAGCCGCTGCAAGAGTGTGTAGCGGGGGATGTTAGGACACTATCCGTAAGATAGAATAAAATCACACGAAAAATAAAAAAAACGTACCAATCCACCTCTTGCTACATTCCAATGTTTATCTACATCTACGCCATACCCTGCGAGGCGCTCAGGAGACGTGTCGCTGGGGGTGTTCGATCACTAGCATTTAGTAACTTAAACGGATAAGTGTCCGAGATTATCAGTTCGCATATTGGCTCCTCGGCCATTTTTTTCGTTATTTAGCATGGTTTTTTATTGCGATCGCAAATCGAATGAGGAAAGAAAAGAGAGGATTAAGATATTGTTCCATCTCATTTCTCTAATCCGAATGATCCAATCCGTAGATAAAATGGGGTCTCCATGATTTATTCGGTTTTACAAGCTGTAGCAAGTGCCCTGTACCTTTACCTTTTCCTAATAGCCATAGTCTCGCTTGCCTGTTTGAAGGGACTCACCCTACATCGTTCCTATATTAACCGCGTTACGTTCGCTTATAGTACATCTACATACATAGTAACGCTACATCACAAATATAGCGGCCCTTTTTTGCAGCTTTTCCCTCTCTTTATGTCATCTTCTACCTCCGACGGGTTCCAAATACTAGGGTTTTCCCAGAAGTACCCGAACCAACAAAGAAAACGTCAAAATTTTGGAAAAAATGTATTTTTTTCAACATAACCTCCTTTCAGCTTTATAAACTTTTCCCAGCGATGTTTAATAAGTCCGACACACTTTTTATGATAAGAACTGCCTTAATCCTCAAAATAGCCATTAACTGCCGGCATCACTTCTTCACAGTTAGGCAATCTTTGACCACCGAGCCATATTTTCAAGTTTGCGAACAGAAAATAATCCGAGGGGGCTAAATCTGGCAAATAGGGTGCATGAGGTAGAAATTTAAACTTTAATTCATGAGTTTTGGCCATTAAAACGAGGGATTTGTGAGCTGGTGCATTGCCTTGATAAAACAACACTTTCTTCTTAGCCAAACGCGGCCGGCTGCTTTTGCTTGATTTCTTCTACATATATATAATACCCCGAAAGCCGCCGCAAGGACGTGTGGCGGGGGGTTCTAGGTCACCACCCGTAATAAAGAACAATACCACATGCAAAAACAACAACATGGAAAACTACAACCACAGCAGCACATAAACTCATGCAATAATCCCTTCATTCAACACTCATGCAAACACATAAACAATCAACTGCACCCCAGGATGCAGCACGAAATCCATCCCACAACACACAAGCCAGGACACAACAAGCAAGAATACGAAACTCCACCACCACATGAACATGCAACACAAAACGCTCCTCCCCCCGAGGAGACAGTGAAAGGCAGGGAATGCGACCCAAAGTTGCAGGTAGCGAGCAGTGCCCCCCATTTCTTCGCTCAAACGTTGCAATAAGTTCGCATAATACTAGCCGTTGATAATTTTACCTTTTTCAAGAAAGTCAATGAAAATTATCCCTCGCGCATCTCAAAAACCGACGCCAAACCCTTGCCTGCAGAGGAAACGGACTTCGCCTTCTTTAGAAACCCTTTTGAATCCATTGTTTTGATTGTTCTTTTGTCACAGGTGTGAAGTGATGGACCCATGTTTCATCCATGGATATGTAACGACGGAATTTTTTTTCTGTTTTGTCGCTGTGAAACTTGGCTAAACACTCATCAATTGAAACATTTTCACGACACTGGATTGGCTCGAGTGGGAACAAACGCGGCACTCATCTTGCACACAGCTTTCTTTTGTCCAAATTTTTAGTTAATATGCGATGTACCGCACTTTTTCAAATGACTACTATGCCTGCTGGCTTTCAGTTGACGATCATCCATTATCACTTTGTGGATTTCCTTCACCGTTCTGGAGTCTCTGCCTCATAAGGTCGACCAATGCGATGCTCGTCTTGACAGCTCGTACGGCCTCGTTTAAACTCTTTTACCCAATATTTTACTGTTGTAAACGAATGAGCAGACTCATCCAGAGTAGAATTCATTTCAGCTTTTATATTGGTTTGGCTGAGGCCTTTCAAATACAAGTATTGTATGAAATGAAGATGACCAATTTTCTCCATTTTCACGAAGTCACTGGAAACGTTCACTGTTGATGGCTGCCCAACAAATACTAAACAACGTGTTGTCTACAAACTTGAAAAGTATGCTTCATAGATTGCATACTCACTAATACAGTGATATTTTTCAAATAGCTACCGCCATCTCTAGGTCAGGCCGGGTACTTCTAGGCCTTCCCATGTACTTGCCGAGTATTCTAAGAGCGGTCTCAACAGTGTACAGTAACACCTCTACCGTAATTTTCCATTACATTTTCCTACGACTCGACGAATGAATCCAAGTCTCTTCAAGGTGGCTCCAAAATTCTATCGAACTTGTTCGCTCCATGATAAGATTTTGGATATATACATGGACAATAGATTCTAACCTAGTGTGATGATGCACATTTTGATGTTATTTAAGGCACACAATGCACGAGGATTTTTTTCATCTGCTGTTCGGAAGATATTATCAAATGAAAGAGAAGATTACTATGAGAGCTCTGGTAAAGATGCATTATCACGAGATGAATTGACTCATTCTCTAAGACTTATAACAGCCTCTTAGAGGACATACATGGAGGGACGAATGAGTTGGAGGAACAACAGATAACGGGAGATAAAAATGTATAAAGTCCAGAAAAGAGCTACGAACACGCCAGATGGGGGGAAGACGGCGCGAAGAATTGAAGCAAATCAATATTGGAAATGAGATCCATTGACGAGGGTGACAAATAAGTTTCCGCATTATGTACCCAAAGTTTTACGACATCAATGATTTTTTGTGAATAAAAAAATTGAAAGTATTACTCCCATATGGGATTTGCTTATAAATAGCTAAAACAAGAAATTAAGTGTTACGCCAATGTTAGAGGAATTTATTTGGGAACCCCTTGATTCGCAAAGGGAGCTGGCGAGATGGACTTTTAGATAGATACAAGACATCTGATTTTTATTGCGACACCGAAGTAATTATTAAGGCCCCAAATTATACAGATAGATTCACCACTGGAATGAAATAAGGGGGATAGTCTCCGTCATCGACTGGTTCAAGTACTAGCGCTTTCCTTGTAAGATCTATTTGACATATTTTACAATCATTTTGCAATTGAAAAACTATGAATAACGCTATTTGTTGTGATGTATGCCTGGTTTTGAACCCTGCCACACATCCTATTGGTAATTTGAAGGGTACCATATAGAAGGGGAATACACAATTATTACAAAGCCACCCAAAACACTTGATTACTTTTATTTAAAAAAGAAAATGTGATGACGTAGCCAAATACACCGATTATTACATTGTGTATATACGAAGAGGCATATATTTGTGCAAGTGCACGAGTGTTCGTCTATATGAACAAATATATATCCACATAGATAAATGAGTTCACATGTGTGTATGCAGGGTTGGTGCACACCTCAATTCCGCCATGGGCTCTTAAGATACCCTGCGGCATATTGCGTAGATACACGTATATATGAGTCGTTTGATAGGAAAATACAGATGACGAGAAAAATGTGTATGCGCTTAAATTAGAAAAATAATGCAAATGTAATAAATTGATCATTATATATTATGGATAAATATATATTCGCATAAATTCTCTTATCATTGTGGCAGCGGGAGGGATAGTCCGTAGAGAATATAGAAATGAATGGGAATCAACTAGATCACTGCCTCTAGCAATTCATACAATTTCATGAATGAACTCGCTGCAAACGAAGATAAAAGTGAAAATGTTTTTTCATAAACTTATGTTGGACTCCTCAATTCTAAATTGTAATTCACAATTGAATTAAAACAAAACCTTTTTTAATTAGGACGGGTGCCATTGCAAGAGACAACCGAGGAGGCGCACCCCAATCACGTCTCGGGTTTTCCTCCGTTCCGCCCCACTACATCCTACCGTGGTTACATAAACGGAGCAAAACGTCAGACTTCGCCAGGAAAGGCACCCGGAGGCGCCTTTTTCCAAGGCTCAAGCGTCCATCTCATTAAGTAATAGTCGGAGCGGAAATATAAATTGGAACGCATCTCCTAGTTTCCGTCCCTGCTGAGTTCAGCCACGGGCCAACCTCCCCCCTCCTCCAACTCCTACCCTCGGAGAACTCTATATCCAACCCCTCTTGCGGCACAAACCCAGCCCTCCCAACCCCTAAACATCTCCCACATTCACCCCCGGCACCACGCCAAAAGGAGCTCATCTCTGACTCACGGCTTATCTCCTCCGCCTAAAATCTGTACACAATGGGGTGGAGTTGCGTACGTGTGCGTGAGTGTGTATGAGGAAGAGGGTGACTGGTCCACGCCTAGCTGTTTGGGGCGGGGAGTGGAGGGTGAAGGATGGAGGCTGGGGAGGGGAAAAGTGTGAGAAAGATCGAGAATTGCAAGGGGAGGGCGAGAGGTTGAAGGGATGGGGCGGGGTGCTAAGAGCAGGGAGTGTATTGGGGAGGGGGGTGGCGTTCGTGGGGTGGGAAGGGGATGGAATGAAAGACGAATTAGGAAGTGGGTGCGGATGATAGGCGAAGTGACGCCCCTGATGGTGAGATCGGGGAGCGGACTAGACAGATTTGCAATGGATCAAGCTGTCCAGTAAATAGCATTTACTTTTAAAATTATGAGAATCGTTTAGCAAAGAATATCCCAGTCAAATGGGAAACTGCACAAAATTGAAAACCAAGCACAAAGAAAGTGTAAGGGAGGTAGAGGGTTTTAGCTATTACCTGGGTGAGGGAGGCATTCAAAGAATAAATCTACAAATATAGCATTAAGGAATATTTTAATAAAACTTACACAGTGAAATTTTCGCCATAACAAGTTTGGATAGATTTATATGGTGATATGCTATATAATATTTCCAGCAATTTATTTTTATGCTTCTATTACATGGCACCCTGAAAGCCAGCCAACACTGGGGTGGTTGGTAGGGGGCAATACAATGCCAGGCATGTTAAATCAAAAATTACGTTTCCCTTAATTTTTAGTTATAATATATCATTTCCCCCGATATCCAGAAACCGGAATAGTGTAAGCAATGGAGGTAGGACTTAAATATCAGAAAACGTACAGCACTGAATTTCAGAACCAAAGAAAAAATAAACAACAATTAAATGGGATTGAGTTAAACATTTCAGAACAGGTTAAATCCTTGGGTTTTACACTGATATCAATTCTACCATGGGGAACAACGCTAGAAGAATATGTGGTTCATCCATTAAGAAGGTAGATTTCATTAGAGATTAGGGTTGAAGGAAATTTAAATGAAAAGGCAAAAGAGGGGTGTTGAGTTAGGCCACATTTGCGCGGTAAGTATATGGGATCCATAGGAGAAAATGTTAATTAGGAATTTTAGACTATCAGCGAAAATCCGCAAGGCTAGCTAAATATTCATTACTACGATAAGACAGTAAAGGTCATGAGTATGCTGGATGATTTAGGCTGGTAGCCTCTTGATATTTGAAGAGAACATGCAAGTCAGATTTTAAGAAGGGTACAGGGCACCTGAGTTTTCTTACGACGCAGAGGAAGTTATTATGTAAACACATTAGATGAGTAGATTCGGCAACCAGGATAAAATCAGAGGAGAGACACCGGATCAGAAAAATTAAAGTACTCGTTTCTCCCTCGTATGGTATGCAATGATGGCAAAAGCAAATTCAAGCATGCGTAAAAATTAAGCTAAAGACTAAAATTGTATTATTCAACAAAAATCACCATTATTTCTTGATTTTTGTATGAATAAATTACACACACACACATATATATGTGTATATATATGTATATGTATATATACCTGTATATATATACATATATATATACATATATATATATATATATATACATATATATACACACATATATATAAGAATATATATATGTGTGTGTGTGATTTATATATATACATTCATGCACATGCATGTACGTGTGTTCTTGCTGAACATTTGTGTACGTGTATCTAATATACAAGGTTTCTATAAAAAGTATCGGTAACTATTTTTCCTGACGTGTGCATGAAGTGCTAAAGTCAGACCGTCGATTAAGTGTGCGCATGATCGCAGTTGGCATTGGCATTGATAAGATGACAGTGTACACAATTATCACCGAAAATTTGGCGATGTGAAAGATCTGCGGTAAACTCTTCCCAAAGGTCTTGACGGACGATCAAGAGCAGAGTCGAGTGTCTGCTTGCGAAGACTTGCAACGAGACGCGACGATTACCCAACCCCCTCACAGTTTAGACTTGGCACCAACAAACTATTTCCTGTTCCGAAAAGTGAAATTATCTCACAAAGAGCACCACCATGGCACCCTATGTGCCCTTTAGGTCCATCCAGAATCCGCCAACCAGGAAACCTTCGAGTCGTGGAAAAGCCACTTGCAAAAGTCTGTCAGCGCTCAATGTACTTGGAAGAATTTTGAGGCTCTATAGCAATATCTGATACAAAGCTATTTTCTAAATAATATCACGCTACTTTTTATGCAAACCATGTTTCTCAAATGCATTATGAACTAATATTTCTGCACGTATGTCTGGTGCCCTAATACCCTTCCTCAAGTACTTGCGGTGGTTTTCGGGTTATTTTTACCTCTAGAAATAAAATAAAATTTAATCTGAATGAATAATAAAACATTTCCAGTGGAATAAATCATCGAAATTTACTCACCACTTTAATCGAATCGCTTATACTATTAATGGTTTAAATTATAAAAATTTAAATTATAGTATATCGTTTTTTATATCGTTTTAAATTATATCGTTTCTCTGCCTCATCCCACCGGATATATTAAAGAATAACTTGCTACTCTAGTTTTTGATGTTTTAAAAATAATCGATCTACTATTTCAATGAGTGGATATGTACAAGAGATTCATTTTATGGGGGTCGTTTGAATTTTTCTGCATTTATATCTACACAATACTATCGAAAAGTTTTTTGATAGAGTAAATTGGGGAAAACTGATGTATTGCAGAAAACGGGAATACATTGGAGGGATAGGAGACT
Source organism: Hetaerina americana (assembly GCF_022747635.1). Taxonomy (NCBI): domain Eukaryota; kingdom Metazoa; phylum Arthropoda; class Insecta; order Odonata; family Calopterygidae; genus Hetaerina; species Hetaerina americana. The sequence continues at coordinate 10,655,400 of NW_027286514.1, read as the reverse complement.
AATCCGAAACCTGTACCTGTCTACGACTGTTTAGGTGCGAGTGGGGCACCGAGAGTTCATAGGGTTGTCCATTTTCACCGGTGCTATTAAACGTTCGTGTGGAGGAAATGATTAAAAAGGCATGGGGAGAACTGTAGGTAAGAATGAAAGTCGGTGGGGAATTCGTAAAATAAGTTAGTTTTGCTGATGATCAAGCTCTAATTTGTAAGTCAGCCAAGGCGTTGCAAGCATTTTCGGGTGAATTGGAAATTCAGTAAATAGAAATGGGATGAGAATCAATATAAATAAAAGGTTATGCGATTTTCCAAAAAGAGAAAGGCCAAGCTTTACATTAAAATAAAAGACCGAAAACTACATCGACATCGATACCCTGCGAGCCACCAAAAAGGTGAGGGGTGTAGCACCAGGAGGAAATGGTGAGGGATGAGGGGGTTAGGGTTTTCCAAATGGATGGGGGAAGGTGGAGGGAACCTGGGGAATATATATATATATATATATATATAAACCAGAATGCTTGTAATTGAAACCCCCAAGGGGTCAGTTCAACACAATAAGTATTAACCTACAAGGTAAGGACTGGGCATAGTTATATATATGTATATATAACCATGCCCAGTCCCTACCTTGTAAGTTAATACTTATTGTGTCGAACTAACTCCTTGGGGATTTCGATTACAAGCATTCTGGCCTCTTATTGTTCTTGGAAAAAATGACATTTTAAGCCTGTCAGTCTTGCAGTCTAACTCTTTAATCTTATATTCGTGAACCCTCCGCCCGTAATACGTTAGGGTTTGTATTATTTTCTTGATGTCATCGGAAAAGGACCCACTAGAGCAGGTGGCACAATTTACGTACCTTGTAAGTGTACTAGGGACGTAAGGAGAAGAATTGCACTTGACAGCATGGTGGGCTATGATGGGCGAGGAGAGGGGATTGTTCGAAGAAATCCTAAGGAGGCAGGAAAAATGGATGATGGGCGTATGGATCGGTAGTGAGATATTGAAGACTGTAATAGAGGGGAGAATGTTAGGCTATCGAGGGAAGGGCAGGAACAGGATTGGGATGTTGGATGGGATGAAGTACTTAGAGATGAAGGGGGACCTGATGTAGAGTAGGTTGATGGATTGTGTTTCGTTAGGACACAAATATTTATTTGGCAGTTGTCCATCCAAAAACCCTACATTAACCGGTAGATTACCAAATAATAATGATTTCTTCACAATACACCGCAAAGCCGTCGCAAGGGCTTACGGCAGAGAGTGTCAAGGCATCCATAACATGCATGCAGAAATACCTGTTCAGGCACAAACTAGAGTATACAATAGATAACATGCACCTAAAATAGCACTCAAACAGGTATACAAAAACATGCCCATACTCGTAACGTGGTCATGGTATTTTAATCGCTAATGATTTCCTCCAAAAAACCTTTAAATACCACTCCACATTTTAAAATTTTCAATTGATTGATTTATTTGATACATACATTTGATTTATAAATTGACGGAATATTAAAAGAAATTATTAACATTAATATTCCAACTGGGGAATTACCTTCGTTTCTTTTATCTTACTAAAGTAATACTTAAAATGTATATTCATTGGTATATATGACAATCATTCAAAATGGTAAATATGACCATGATTATTATCTGCTTTTTCAATATTATAATTCATTATTCATCGAATCAAAGTAATTGATTCAACTGCACGGAAAGAAGTATTATTTTACACATGCACTGGCTTATTCACAAAGTGTTGATGTCATTATGGCTAATGCCTTAACAACCTCACCACATGCCCTTTCAGCGGATTTTCGTGCATGGTACATAAAGCTGTTATTAAGTCTTTGAGAAAACCTCATATTTGATGAAAATTCGTAATTCAGAAAATGTGAATCGTAAACAAGGAGCGATATAACAGAGAGTTCAACGACCGACACCCTGGAATGTGTGCCGAACACGAAATTGAAATATGTATTATTTCAGAAGTCACGCTTTTTCCTTCCAACTGAGGAAGCTAGTTAAAAACTTATCTACATCTATAGCGTCCCAAGGGTGCGTGGCCCGGGTGTTAGACACCCGCTAGTGTGTGTGGCATGGGGTGCCAGGTAATGTTCCCGCTAGCAAGTGCAAGCGACGAGTTGTTAGTTGCGAGAAGGCAAATAAACGCAAGTTAGATGTGATAATTACCACTTACTAAGCTACTTCGAATGAAAAATAAATAAGACCCACCACCCCTAGCACGGCCGCGTATATTTGTTCTGATCCCTTATTGTTCGTGGGAAAGAAACCATTGATCTATCATTTCTACAATTCGTTTCTCTAATCTTCTTGTCATGATCTCCCCCACCATAGCACAATGGGGCTAATAATATATTTTCAACATCATCGCTAAAGAGAACTCCTTCCAATTAATGCAAGAGATTAAATCTGTTGTTTAGCATTCGATCCGCGATAGATTATCTTACAATATGTGGATCCGCTTTAAAGAAACTCGGCTTCATAAAACGGGTGGTGGGTAAATGTAATGAAAAAGTTAAAGAGAGGTGTTATTTTGCAATAGTTAAACCTCATTTTGAATATGCCGTGAGTATTTGGGATCCTCGGGAGAAAATTTGGCAAAAAGAATTAGATAAAGTGCAGAGAAAATCCGCTAGATTCCTCAAAAATTGTTATGATAAGAACACAAGTGTGACAGTTCTCTAAGGGGATTTACGTTGGCAGCCACTTGAAGTACGAAGAGAACAAGCGAGACTTAGACTTTTAGAAAGGTTAAGAACAAACGAATTCAACGATGACACTAAAGGAATTATAATGGCCCCACTCTTCTTAAGTAGATCAGACAACAAAGATAAAATAAAGGAGATAGATTCCAGGAAAGATAGGTGAAAATACTCATTATTTCCCCGAACAATCAGAAATCATAATAGTAAGAAACCGAAGTCACTTTAGAAATATTGAAAACATTGAATTTACAAGTCGGAGCAAAGTTAAACACTGCAAAGCTGTTAGGTATACTTTCAGGTGCATGTGTATGTAAGATGTAGATTGAGTGTTTGCATGTTTGTGGGGTGTAAGGGTTCATGCATGAATGTATGCCATGTTTTTTTGTGGATATATGATTTTGTGGTGTGCCATATCGGATAGAATCCAGTACAGATAGATACAAATACTCTTTCTTTCCCCAAGCAATCAGAAATCATAATAGTAAGAAACCGAAGTCACTTTAGAAATATTGAAAACATTGAATGTACAAGTCGGGACAAAATTAGACATTGCAAGGATATAAGGTGCATTTGTAGGTGCATGTGTATGTTAGTTGGTAGTTTGAGTGTACGCATGTGTGTGGGGTGTATGTGTTCTTGCATGAGTGTATGCCATGTTTTGTCTGCGGATGGTATAAATCTGTGGCTTTTGCATGCGGTTTTTTTCTTAATTACGGGTGGTGTCCTAACACCCCACGCCACACGCCCTTGTGGGGTATTAAGTAGATGTAGATGGTATTTGCGTCTTTTCAGAGTGTGCTGGAGAATGTGTTTTTCCCTTTTCCTACCACTTTAAATATCCTTGCTTTCTCCTCATCCCTTACCTACCCCATCTGGTGCTTTCACCCCTTTCACACACATTTTTGGTTGATTCGGGGTATGTATGTAGATGTAGATATGTTTCAACCAGGTGAGGTCGCGAGTAAGGGTCACGCTTAAGTATTTAATCGTGTGTTTCCTTCTTATTCCAGTATTATTGATGCAGTAGACGTTCGAGAGGGAGCTACTCCTAGTCCAAGAATTCATCACTATACACTTTTGTAAGGATAATTCTAATTGCCAAGTGCCGCACCAACGTTATATTGCACTAAGGCCATCTGCTAATACTAGTTCATCCTCAGGATTAAAGATATCTCTACAAACCACAATCGGATTATGTGCGGCTGAAATTGGGCCGAATGGATGTTTATGGCGCCTGTCCCTTATAATACGAAGAACGTTCAACTACAAAAGAAGGGGGCGTACTCGGTGGGAGTTTAGCAACTCCCTATCACTCCCTCTCTCGGCTTAGCGGATAGAAATTATGCTCTCTTCTCTTACATCCCCACCTAACATGTCGAAAATAATAACCAACGATGCATTCCACTGAAATTCGTTACATAATTTCCCTAGGCAATAATGTTCCAATTGTGAATCGATAAGCACACATTTTTTATGTGTAAATGTTTTAGAATTATTTCGTCATTTATCATGCATTACACTTCGCAGTGAATACAGGTAGAACTTGCTTAATCATGGAAAAGAAAGGTTTTGCTTGGTTTCAAAGGATTAGGGATGTATTCCTCCGAGTATATGGGCTGGAAAATACTGGAGGGTGGTTCGCAGGAATATTTACATCTACATAATATACCGCAAGCCTCCGAAAGGGCGTGTGACGGGGGCTGTTAGGACACCAACCATATATGCAGAATAATTAGTTTGTAAACGCACCTAAATATATCTTAGCCCAAAAACTCACGTGTACATGCACGCCTATATATATAGCGCAGTAATTGTTGAGCATGACCAATTCATGAAATTCCAATATTCATGTTAATTTAATTTTTTCGAGCTCTTGAGTCCGAATATTATTATGGTTGAGTATCGTGCGTGTAAAAACCTGTTACGGTGACTCTCTCAGTTACTCCTTAGATGCACTCTTGGTGGAACTACCGATGCCATGATTAACATGCGTCCGATGTCCCTACCCATGTGCCTAGCGACCAATGTGCATTAGGGCCTGACCAAATTGAATCCGTACTTCATAACCTAACGACCTTTTACTTCATGAAAAGAACTTTTATTTATGTGCGAGAGAAGGTGGGATAACCGCCTGCCAGCCCACTCGTTCCCTCTGCACCCCTCCTCCAAAAAATAGGGTGACGTCACCCATGCACGCTGCTCAGCTGTCGGCAAAGGGATGCGTCACTCTCCCAACGGCCGGTGCGCCGGGGGCGTCACTCTCCTTGAATGGAGGCCCGACCCCACGCGGCACATGTGCATTCATCCCTCTTTGCCCTCGATTGTCTGCAGAAACTGCCCTTGCTCAAGCGTCGGGGTGGGCGACGACCCCTCGAGGTGGGCCCTTCCCACCGCAAACTTCGCGCCGCCAGGCCCATACGACACTGAAGAGAAGGGCCAGAGGTAAGGGACCCGAGGACGTACGCTCAAAAAAAGGGCCTCTCCCACATTTAACTCCTTGCAATTTCGTCCGCTTGTTTGTCGCGAGAGTGAGGATAAACAGGTAGGTATGTCTTCTCCTTCTGCCCCAATGAGACGCACCAAGCGAAAATAAATCTGGTGGAGCGAGAGGAGGAATGCTAAAGGAATCCATTTCATTTTTCTTGGGGGGCTTACTCCTACACATGAAATAATTACGGTCAAGGTTACATATATGTATGTGCATGGCACCCTGCAAAGCCAAACACTAAGGTCCGCGGCAAAGGGTGATCCAAGACCAGAGACCATGAAACATGAAAAATTAAGTCATCCCTAATTGCTAGATACCAGTAAATAGATAGAACAATCAAAATAATACAACTAATGATTACCAGAGGTGCATACACAACAAAATGTAAGGTTGGAATAATTCTTATTGATCTCCCATTAAACACCTAATTCAAGTGATACAAGTGAACCTAGCAGAGCGTTCCTCCGACCAAAACTGTTGCTAATTCACGAATTTGCCAGATCGGCGGACACCGTAGGAATGAAAACAAAAACTATATTTTTCATGTAACTCACTGAAGCGATACATTTTTGTCTAAGGGAATTGAGTTTATTAAACTGGCCAAATTGGACGCCATTACACAGGAAAATTAATCCTTTCTGATGACTCCTTGGCTCTCGACAAATATTTACGAGTTAATTGTAGTGCTCAGCTGGAAGCTGCGGGTGGTTTCTGAATTATCATTACGAAACCTCTAAACAATAATACAATATATTTATTGACCCTCCACTATTTACCTTAGTCACTTTGACACTATTAACACGTTCATCTACACCAGGAGTATCTAAACTACGGCCCGTGGAGATCTATTTATCAACAGAAAAAATTACGGAAATTAACGAGTATCCTGCCAAAATCTGCAGCCGTGTAGGCCCGCAGTAGTGCGTTATGTTTTCCAACCGATCACTACATTGTAACACCTAATTCGCTGCTTAATTTTTCTACTACTACTCACAATCAACGAGAAGATACGAGTAAAACGCCCTCTAGAGGCAGAGGTTTAAATGGTTTACTACTCGTTCAAGACTTGATTATTTTTATCACGGTCAGTTGCAGTTGACTGCTGCAACGTGGTGTTGGTGTCAGTTAGCGTCTAATTGCGAAACATGTTGCACTTAATTATATTTTTTGATACTTTCCTTCGCGTAATTACTTACGAATGTGTATCGTATTAAGTATTAGGAATGTCGTTAGTTTAACAAGAATTTTCCGAATATTCTGAAGAGGAAAGAATAAAAGCAACAATCTATCTACTATAAGGAAATTACTTCCTTGGGGACAAGTTCAAAGAAGGACTGGTGGGTTTTTAGTTAAGTGTGTGGTTGGCCTCCAAACTGCCGTTTGATAGTTAATGTGGTCTTCGGGCTGAAAAGTTTGGAGACCCCTGATGAGCACGTACACGGTTCCCTGCAAGCCAGCGTTACGGTGTATGGAAGGGGGCATGCGACCCCAGCCATTCAGCATTAAAAATTAAGTTTTTCTAAATATTTAGTTACGAATAAATATATAAAATCACTAAGATAGTATATATGGTTACTCTGAGTGCATGGACCACGTAATATAAGGGTGATTGCATTAATTTTGTCCTGACTTTTTGCTTTATTTCTTTTATTTATTTCCTCCACTGAAGTATTTTGTTTTTATCAACTTGATTCTTTTTCTCTGTGGTAGAATATTTATTTATTTTATTTGTCACATTTAACAGAGTAATAGCAGTTTTTGCCGGCAGCAGTAAAACTTTGCTCACATACCCGTCGCATATTTTCGCAAGCCGCCGCAACATAATTTATTTAACGTTGTAAAATGGTCGACAATGAAGTTTTTGTAAAACATCATAATTTGCTCAGAAACCATGATTACGTCGTCTCATACTTGTATGTCCAAAAAGGGGTATTACTGCGATAAGGTATTCAAGCACACTAGATCATGATTTCAGCCATAACCCTGAGACTTGCCTTGCCCTTCTTGGTCGGTTATATGCCGTTGGAAAATATGGAATTTATATTATATTCAGAAAAACATTTGAGTAATTTAAGTGTTCCAGCCATTAATATTAATTTTGATCTAGATAAATATTCAAACCAATTGGTCAAAATTATGCAAAATGGTAAACTGGCGCAAAGCGTCCCGTCTAAACTTTTCGCTGTGTTGTAGACTAATGGGCTCTATCGTTTGGCAAACAAATAATGGTCCTGGGTCCATGTAAGGGTAATAGCGGTTTTCCAATTGAAAAAAACATTCCAAAGTAAGTGAATGTAATTTTTCATAACTAATGGATGTAACTGCGAGAAGTAAAGAGTGTGATTAGCATTATTACGGATATATATACGGTCCTGGCATGGTTACATTTACTGCGTAATTTTGAGGTAGGTTACTTTTCTAAGGATGTTAAATACATTTCAGATCCCGACTTACAATGGTAGATCAGATCACGAACGTAAAATCAAGGAGATTTATTGTGCAAGGATAGATTTAAAATATCGTCTTTTCCTCGTACCAAAAGAGATGAAATATAAATGTGACGGCAACCGGCCGGCTTGTGGGGTATTTTGTATATGTAGATGAAGTGGAAGTTTGGTCATAAGTTAGTCATTTAAGGGCGTAGAAAAGTGGAGAAACCTACTGTTGCCACTGAACGACCTGTTCTTTTAAAAAGGGTTCACATTTACAGTAGACGGAATCCTCATTTTCGATTCACATACAGATGGGAACATTCCCGAAAATTTTGATCGCTGGGATTTTAATCCTAGATTTTGGAGGCTTGAGCCAAGTCCATCATCGCGAAAATTTTGCCAGGAAAGTCGCCACAATGGTGCGTGCAGAAGAATACGGGAGACATTTTAAAGATTTGAAACTGATCGACGATTTGACTGAGATCCCGCCCGTAGTACTACTTATAAAAGATCAGTGTAGAGGTAACATGATTTCGCGATCATGGAGATAACACCTCACGCTCTTTGAGAAAAGATTATCGCCGAAGAAATCATCCACTAACGGAAGTCGTCTACTGCAGCAGCTAGAAGCGTAAAAAACAATTTACTAGCACACTTACGATTCTCAGGAAAGAAATGTAAAATATAAAAGCTAAAAACATAATGACTTCATAGATTTATTACGCAAGGTAAAATATTTTAAAAATGCAATTGACTCCAGGCTTTATAATGACAAGACTATATAACCCCCTCTCCGCCACGGCCCGGATAGCTCAGTCGGTAGAGCATTAGGCTTTTAACCTAAGGGTCCAGGGTTCAAGTCCCTGTTCGGGCGAAATTTTTTGCTAACAATTTTCATCTTAATATGTGTAAAATTAAACACCTTTACTCCAATTTTTGGAGGAGCAGGCTTATTTTCGTTTTCACTGCAAATAAAATTATTTTCATCCTATTTTTCCTAAAAAAAAGTTCAAGTATTGCTGAATAGTTTCAGCAGAGAATACCACTTTTAACATTATGCTCAGTTAAGTTACTATTTCCGTAAGTTATGAGAAATATTACTCGTCGTATTTTATTTACGATGCAGAGAAATAGGAATCGAAGCGCTCAAGCCTCTTGCGGGAGCGAAGCTTTCCGCTACTGCGGACACCTGTTGCGCCAAGCGTCACGCCTTAAGTGTTGAGCGAGCGGAGGTGGGGTGACCACTATTCATCGCCATCGTGAACATGACCACCATACGTCGTCATTCGTCCAGGAACAAAGATAATAAGTTTATTTTAACATAATACATGACTAATTTACTTGAAAATATGATATTTCATACGAGTTTTGTGAATGTTGTGATTTAGTTTTCGACGATGTACGCAGCTTACAAGTCCACCCTTTTTCAAGGGAAGAGGAGAAGAGTGTTTGACTTAATTATAAGAATTTTTTGTTCTCCTGGGATCATGAAGCAAGGATGGAAATCCTTCCAAGGATGGAAATATGTTGTAACGGCAAATCCAGTAACTTTTTTGAGAATGTCGCCCGTATTTCGGACAGTACTCGTATAACTAAATAATGCATGAGTTCTCTCCTACACGTAAGATTTTACTCACTTTTTTCCCAGATCAGAGCGTATCGCTCGATTGATAAAGGAATTTAAATCTATTAGAATCTTCGCTGCAAAAAAGTTTCCGGGTATTACAATAAATGGCTTCAATCCGCAGAACACTCCTTATCCATCTTATTCATCGGATCACTATATGGCAGTGCCCAAAAAACTTTCTTTTATCTTCATCTTTTAGCATAACAGAGGGAGGTTTAATTATCAACCAGTTGTTCCTCGGCAGAAAATATCTGTACCTCTTCATCTACAGGTATTACGCTTCACGCTATCGTACGAGTGTACAGTTAACGAAGGCGAATTACAGCAATGATTTCCATTTATGCATTTTAAAATTCCGCAAATTAGAGAGAAAATTTTTTTATATTCGCCTAGCAGTTAAAGTCACTGCAATTTTTTCGGTGACCAAACGAATGGAAAGCTTTCTTACTTCGCCATATCTTCACCGTGTAAGCCATTCTTCGATCCGTGAATGTATGTATTTTTTCCATTCGCATTAAGGTTGGAACGTCGTCTTTTCTGGGAAAGATGAGACGGTTTCTGGCGTGATTTGTTTGAATTGTTTAGTGATTAATGAAACACGAAACATCTTGCAATTCTACGATTTAGAGGTCGATTTAAGGTTCGTTCTACTCAACATCTTCTTTCAAAGGTGCTAGGCAGCAATGAAGCTTTATCATGCAAGAAAGCAAAGCTATGTGGAAAAGCAGTATGCGCTATCCCCAGTGTTTTTCTCTGACAATAAAAAAGAGAACAATGGTAATAAAATGCCTCAGTAAACAATGATCTTTAGGGAAATAATACTAGGCTTACCAAAAGAGGCATAATCGTGCAAAATCCATAAAAATTATTATTATTACTATCGGTAGCATACCGGTTAAGGGAGGTTTTGGATGGACACAAGCTACCTAACGGAACAGCGACAACTCCCTTGCCTCTATTGACAAAACACAACCTGACAGCCGGTGTTACACTAAGCCTCTTTTCAATAGCGAATACTTCCCTTTTCCCTTCATCCTGTGCAATATCCCTTTCTTATTCCTACCCTTCCTCATTTGCCTGTTATTTTCCCCCCTATCACAATCTTTAACACACCATCGGTAATCCAAATGCTTGAATTCATCTTTTATACCTCCTTTAGACTTCTTCCAACAATTCTCTCTCTTCCCCTACCTAGCCTTACCCAGTACTTCCTCATTTGTTTTCATTTCAGTCCATTTTACCTTTTCCTTCCTTCCCCACAACCACATTTCAAAAGCCTACAATTCGCGCCTATCACCCTGCTTAAATGATCAATGTTTCCACGCCCTAGAAAATTATGCTCCATGTCAAAGTTTCATTAAAATTATTTTTTAGAAATGTTGGTATAAATCTTCATATGCACTCACCTTACATTTCTCCTACATTAAAATCCCTATTTATTTAATCCAATCAGATTCCCAAGGTCAAGGAAGATTCATCTGTTTAAAATTGCAAAGTCTGACATAATTACTGATTAACCCACATGCATGGCACCCCACTGCCTGCCTTGGTGTGTGGCAGGAGGTGATTAAACACCAGGCATGCGACACAATTAATTTTTTCTGGATTTTTAGTCACAATACATATATAGTATATTATATATACATGGATATTACCATGCAAAATAATTCCAACACAGTAGTTTACAATAACTACAGGTACATGAACTACGTTATCATAGTGAGATATACTTCTTTACGTAGAAGAGATGAGCCGCCGTCAACAAGAAGTGACAATAAATTAGACGAAATAATGACAATATACTGAGCTCCTTGGAATGAAAAAAGAAAAATACTCCCTCCCCAAGCGCGGTCGTTAACAGTTATTTCGATCCCATTTCTTTCGTTGAAAAAATGATATATTAAATCTATCGGTTATACATTTAATCTCTCTAATCTTATTTTCGTCATCTCTCCTACCGCGGTACGATGGGGCTAATGATACTTTTTCAGCATCATCGATAAAGAGATCGCTTTTAAATTTTTTTTCAAGAGATTTAATCTGTAATTTAACCTTGCCTCCGAGAGTGATTCCCAAATTAGTTCCTCCAATAATCAAGATACGCTACTAATTTTACCTTGGCAAATTTGTACGAATCTAGCTTCTCTAATAATACTTTGACCAAGTTTGGACTTGTAGATCATACCACCGGCAGATAGCGCAGGATACCATAATGACCACGATCTCTCACCGAGCTGTTTTTGGATTATTTTCGGACTCGGCTTTAACTTTCCTGGGCCCGGGGTTGGTTTTGCTTATAAACATTTAGGTTCATGTCGGGGTTAACACAATACTAAGCCAAGCTATGAATACCAAGCTAAATTTAATTTCGAATACATACAAATTTACCTTGTATCTGAAAAGTAAATTAACAAGATATAACAATGTTATTCGGTTGCAAGAATGTTTTAATTGTTACTAGCTTAATTTATCGACCGTTTCTTCGATTTGATTATGCCTACGGAAATAGGACTAAACGAAATACACTAATTTATTAATTTTAATTAGCAAATACTTGCACCAGTTATGGCATCATCAGGAAAAACAATGGAAAGACTGTGTTTGAATAATTAAACTGATAAAACCAGTTCTAAATCAAAAGCTGATGTTTGGAAATTGCTGAATTTCATTTGGATCACGATTCCCGCCCTCATCAGAGTAACACCTTAAACCTTCAGTTTGACAAAATTACTGGCAAATGTACGTAAAAAAACACGGACGAGCGACACATTTTTCCATATCAGTTGAAGAAAAGCGAGGAGAAATAATTTTGAAGCAAGCTAAGAGTAAGTAAATAATTCAAGTTTTCCTCTTGCAGTTCACCATGAAGTGAGTGTGAAAATAAGTTGCTCGCTTGCTTATGCATAAAAATTAAAAGCTATTGAGAACAAAAGAGGGGAGGTTGGGAAAACCAGCAGAGATGATGAATGAATGTTTTATTGATTTCCATGCTGGTTGTAAAGGGGGAGGGAAAACATTAGGGATAGGGTCGAAAAGAGGTGGAGGGGGGAGAAGTGGACGAGAGGGGGCCTAAGCGACGCCGCTCCGTCGTCAGCTTACTCATACTATGAGTAACAACGGGATCACTAAGGATTACGTCACTTCACCGAGATCAAAGCGTTCGGCATCATGGCAGCCACCGTCATCTGAACGTTTCGTTTCATCAGGGGGGAGGAGGGGGTTACGGGAATGGGTGATTTCTCCGGGTTTTGATGCTTTAATCAATCAGCGAACGCGTTTTTCGGGCGAAAAGATATATTTGCGCCGTAGTCCCTCACCCTTCCACAACCCTGCCTTCTGGATCTGAAGTACTGACGAGCTAATGAACGTGGCCAACTCAACTTTGCTAATTTTTTAAACCATTTTTTAAAACCCCGGGACGAGAAAGTGCGAGGCCAACGTTATGTTTGTTTCCTGGATCTACCAAGAATAAGATTTTTTAGAAAGCATTCTTAAACGACTTTGAATTAAGATGATGATCTTTTTGTAAAAGTTCAATTGATTTAAATCCTATCTGAACTCTTCCGCTTGCACAACAGCTAAATTTTCACAAAACATGGAAAAACCAAACATTGAGTTTTGCAAGCTAAGAGAGACTATGTCCCACTAGGTGAAGGGAGCCTTGGTTACATTAGCATTGGATATCATAGAAGTTAAATAATTTCGTTTGCCTTTTCTCGTGACAGTTCTGAGGGGGTCGATCCATGTTGCGTATTCTAAATGAACAACTGGCACCTTCCGTGAGTCACTCCGTGAGTTGGGCCACAGGATGTCCTTCCAAAAAAAAAAGGATCGATTGTACAAAAGGGGTCACAACAACTTCTGGGGAAACATTTTACTGCAGTACGTTATATAAAGCGTGTATGAATATGCAACGTGATATTTAATGTAAATCATTTATGAAAAATCACAACTAAAATTTGCAGCAGGCAAGATCACAAGATATTAAGTAAATGAACAAGGAGTGGAATTAGAGAAAAAAATTAAATTTCTATAGGTGTATACCCATTGTTTATACAGCTGCCATCTATGCAAATATTTCGACCGGGTAAACTTTCATAATTTTGTTTAGATGACACTTGGATTTTAAAATCAATTGCCATTCAACAGTATTTGAAATACATGTATGCAAAAATAAATAATTTTGAAAGATTTTTGGGAACACTAAATTCGAAGTTAAATTAATTATTAAGGGTCATCTAACTATAATGTCCATAGTTCCTCTAAAACGATGATTGTCCCTCATTAAAATCCTCTCTTCGTCCTCCGCTATTAACTGGATTTAATGGATGTAAAAAAAGTTGATGGCCTCATGGGAAACTGAAGGGACGCCACAAAAGCCGAAAGAGCTGCGCGCATGCGCCGAGGGAATTCATCCCGACGCGTGGGAGGGAGGGAAAATGGAGTACGGAGACTATTCGCAAGGTACGACGCGCGCGTATGTACGCGCGTTTTCCGGAAAAAATTGTAAGCTTTCTTGTTATTAATTTAACTCTAATGAATTGAAGAACTAACACACTGCGTGAAAACATGAATTTGGAGTTGCGCCTCACGTTTAATCTTGCTCTGCTTCCCTTAAATTGACGAAAAGGTTTGTCGCGGGGGCACCAGTCATAAATGTGGACGTATGAGTTTTTAGATTTTCATTGAATTTCATCACCTCATATACGAAACCACTCGTTCACATACATGTATGTCTAAACGCATCATTAAATGCATTGCCTCGTTCGACAAAAACATCAACTTTTGTCTTTTAATTCATTTAATTTTTTCGAGGACTTGGGTTCGATATCGTGAGAGGGATTTACGAGTACATCAATCTGAAATAGTTGGTGTCGATCACTTTTATTTAATCCGATGGTGGATTGAACCAATATAATTTGGTGCCATAATAATTGCTCCTGAGTCGCAAGAAAATTAAATTTCTCTGAAGTTCAAGGAACACCCGGTGCATCCGTTTTGTGTGTCAACTCCCAATAGTAACACTCAGTTTCTGAGCCTAGCTTAATAATAGATTACGGGCAGAACAAATATATTTAATGTCATTTTTCCCACAAACGATAAGGGATCAGAATAACATTATCCGATCGCGCTGAAGAGAAAAAGGTTTTTTTCATTTTCATGTCGCCTAGTACATTGTCATGAATTCATCTAGGCTTAGCTATCGTCATATTCATGCTAACAGTTACTCTCCTATGCTTAGAGATGTATATTTCACCTGTATACCATAGCGCAAGTACCAGTAGTTTTCATGATCAGCATTATTTGAATTATTTTACACACAAAAGTATATATAATAATATATATAATTGTAATATTAAAAATATAATTATAATACAAAAATTTAATTATATATATTATTTATTTATAGCACCTAAAAGTTAAGAGAAACGTAAATGTGATGTTGTATGCCAGGTTTTGAATCACCCCCTGCCACACATCCCAACGCTAATTGGCACAGTAACTTGTAGAAGTAGAAGCAAGAATTAGTCTTTTATTTCAAAGGGGCATGAAACGACTGGCTGTTACAGTGTACCCTGATGAAAGTTTACGAAATGTATTTCATACGAGGGTCATCCGGAAAGTAGTACCCGTTCGTGCCGCATGAAGTGCTGACGACGCGAGTAGCCGCTGGACGAGGTCAGATAGCTTCAGTGGCTTGTCTGCCTTCTCTGAGCCAAGTTGCGTGACGCTAGCATTGCCTGTGTTGTTTCTGTGATTGTTTACAATGTTTAAAAAAATTGAGAACGCCGCCAGTTGTGAAGTGAGGGCAGTGATTAAATTCCTCAATGCAAGAAACGTTCGCCCATGTGATATTCATCGCCAATTAAAGGAGGTGTATGGAGACAATGTAATGGACGAGTCGTCTGTTCGGCGGTGGTGTCGCAACTTCAACATGGGGAGGGGGAACACACACGACGATGAGCGTTCGGAGAGACCGTCTGTCATTACAGACCAACTGGTGAGCTCAGTTGACGAATTCGTGAGGAACGATCGGCGCGTCACAATTGATGACATCTGTGAGCATTTTCCCAATGTTTCTCGAACAATTGTTCATGAAATTGTTAAACACCATCTGCATTATGCAAAAATTTGTGCAAGATGGGTCCCTCGCGTATCTCAATGAGCTGGCGGCGAAGGACTATGCAGCAGGAATACAGAAACTTGTCACACGTTATGACAAATGCCTTAATTTGCTTGGAGATTATGTTGAGAAGTAGTTTAAAGTATCCTCTTTCAAATAAAATTGTTTATGTTTGTTAATATTTACTTTTGTGTCTTTATTTCACGAACGGGTACTACTTTCCGGATGACCCTCGTACATTCACAGTATATACGTGTGTATTTGCTCGAGGGTTTTGTATATCAGCTAATCTATATTCAAAGTCAAGTATTAACTAATATATATTCATGAATGGCAGGTGACCTAACACGCCCCCATGCACCATTGCGGCGGCTTGTGGTGTATTCCGTATATGTAGATTACGTTACTTTTGAATCGATCGGCGGGAGAAAAAAAATGGCCGCGCCGCCGAATAACTATGGATTTTCCGCGAAAAGGACTGCTGCAGAGACGGCTGATTAATATCCGATTTCAACCACCAGAGATCATTTAGCCTGCTATTAATAATTTTGCCAGTTTGATCACATTACACGAGGATGACAGCTCCAAAATATTTTGAAAAATCAAACCATTCCATTGAGAGCTGCGGAAAATAATATAAACACTGTGAAGCTGAAAAAAGTTAACATTCGATGATATGAATTTCACTGTCACGATTTCATTTTGAAAGAATAATTCGACCACCCTCACTAATGCTTTCTGTTTTCGAATTGAGTTAATTAGTGCCTAATTAGGTATCTCGCGTATATTAAATGTTTTATTCATAAATTATAGCAAGATATTTTATTGAAAATATTGACCTTAAAAATTACCTAATACAATAAACAGAGAGACTAACATTAATTTTCGACGGACATAACGTATTTTTCGTTACGCACGAATAAGAATACTAAACTTAGTTATAGTTTTCTTCATTAAACATGGCGTATATGGAAAAGGGGGATTTCGCATCAGAAATGCAACGTTAAAGTACATAATTCATAATATCCACCCCGTTCATTTAGTTCATTTTTTTCTGAAAGTATATTCGTGGAAGAGGGAAATTATTAGCAAATGGGTAAATCTCACGAAAATTCCATGATACGAAATTATAACAAAATCGAACCCACGCGCCCGAATATGCATGTATTAATATAAAGACTAATATTTAATGATTTAGTCAAACACACCTATTATTATCTATACCTACACAATACCCTTTAACATGCCGCAAGAGCGTGTGGGGGGGGAGCACCAGCCGTCATTCATACGGGCATTTGAATATATGCCAGAAAAAACACGAAATCCTTTCAGAAAGTACACACAAACACTTCTCACTTCACGCCGTTATAAAAAATTAATCATTACATTTGCGTCTTCAAGCTATTATATTCGGGCGCTCGGTTTCGATTTTATTATGATTACGTATCATGGAATTATATATATATATATATAAAATTTCTTCGAAATAACACAAGTGTTGAATAAAAAACTTGGAGAGCAACAAACAATATAAGAACACATAAAAAGAACACTCACACGTTATTTCTTGATAATTTCGACGGAATTTGGCTCCGTCTTCATCGGAAGAAACAGAAGTCACTTGGCCTAACCCCCCCCCCCCCCCCACACGCCCTACCACCAGCTTGCCGTCGTTCATGCAGTGTTCTGCGCATAGCAATCCGCATTGTAAATTAATGCTACTAACAGTAAAATTCTATAATTTTTATGGAGAACTATTGTGCTGTTCAAGTGCTGTCATCATATTTGACCAATGCTGTTGTTGTGGTCACAAAGATTTCCCCGAAGTCCTACGGAATGTAGTCGATAATGGAAAGGTGGATTGCCATGCTGACTTATATTGGGTAGAAAAAGTGAGATCATTTCCAAGTTTCACCTAGATCCACGAAGCGCTGAATGACGTTTTCTAAATAATAAAAAAACACATTTTTTCCGAAAACAGTGTAATCCATAGAATAAATATTTTCCATGAAGCTGTTTGCGCCGTTAGCTGATGGAATTTTTCATCGTGCTACCAGATAGAAAACGCTGAAGTTCCGTATTTTAATTTTTATCTTACTTTCATGATCATGGCTTCATCACTATGCGGCATCATCAGACCATCTACATCTAGATAATACCCCGCAAGCCATCGCAAGAACGTGTGGCAAGGGGGTGGTAGGTCGCCAGCCATTTACATTTAATTCCTCTAGTTCCCCATGCACCTGGCATCCTGCGATCCACCAAAAACTGCGTGGAGAGGGGGCGACCGAAAACAAATCATGCCACATGCCTACATATATTACATGAGTATAACATGGTTAGCAGCTATTTAGATGCTTACACAAAGAGGACAAGAAAATACGTCAAAAGAGGGCAGGCACACATGCGATTCAGATACTTATTACCCGTTTGTATTCTATGCATTCCGGACGGACATTTCACTAATACAATAGGCTTTATGCAAACTCACCTAAAGGGCGCACGTAGGGAGGCGTTAGGACGCCAGAATTGGATAGTGTTTTGTGGGAATTTTATCTTGTGTACCCCTATTTTCGACAGTGCGTATCAATTATTTTCTTAGGTGCTTCTCCTTTCATTGCTATCGCGAATAGTGAGTGGGATAGTACTAGGTAATACTAGAATCTATCAGTTCGACAAGCTAACTCTCGAGTTTTGTGACAATTGTCGGCCTTGCCAATGTAATTAGGGGGCCTTGTTATTTACGGTATATTAAGAAGAAATTCACGATTTATAGTCGCGAAGAAGTAACAAAATCCACCTTTCATTTCTCTAGGGTTTCCAGGGTTCCTCAGCAAAGGGTTAGACCATGATGTCCCACACACGGGAGGAGGCCGTTTATTGTATTATGAGCAAAAATCAGAATAAATCAGTTACTGCAGGGACTACAGGACATATTAAAGGACATTATGCATAGATGGCCAATCTTCCGCCACTTCCATCTCAACCCAACCCCAGCCTTCCCACCAACACATACTCTATCCCCCACCCCCCACTAATACAGCGACTAGTCACGCTTCCGACCCCTCTCCCAGTGCGCTGCTCCCGACTTTTCCCCTCTCTCGCTCCACCCCCTCGAAACCCTCGAAAAACCAACCCCCCCCCTTCAACCTACTCTCCCACCCCATCCGCTTACCACTTCTTCCTCCATCTACTCCCGTCCCCGACCGCGATCAACTAGGGAAGGGCTCTGGAGAAGGGGGACTCTGGAATTTGCAAGATGGAAGGGGTGTGGGAAGGGGAGGTGGATCCTTATTCACCCCTCCCTTCTTATCCATTAATGCGAGCTGTCAAATTTCAGAGCACTGACTCACTCCATCCTAGCTAGCTCGACCCCCACCCTCCATTCCCCGTTCGCCGGCACCCCTAACCCTCCCCGCCAACCCTGCTGCTTTTGAACCCTCAAACCCCTTAACCAACCGACCAACCAACCCTCCTTTTTCCGCCACCCAAAACGCCGAAACCCCTATACACTTCAACCCCTCCTCCCACACCAGGCTCTCAAAACAGCAGCCCCTCGGCTCCATCCCCACTCCCTCAACGCATCGGCGCCATATTTATCCCGCGGTCCAGTCATACTTATCCCACTCGTGGACCAGAGCGGCGGCGGGGGGCGCTCCCGACCCCTGCTCCCCCCACTCATCATCGGGTGACTGCGTCATCGCTTCCTCCCCCATTCCACCTTCCCGATGGCTTCCCATCTGCCCTCTCCCCACAACATCCCCCCCAACATCTTCCCCTTCGCCCGCCTCACCGGCGTCGTCGCCAGGGTCTCTCTCTCTATCGTTCGCATCTGCATCCCGCCCCGCGATGCACCACCGGAAGGGTGGCGGGGGTCGAGGCCTATGGGCGGCAGCGGAGGGCCGGAGGGGGTGTTAGGTCACGGAGAGCCCCTATTGTGTCCCCTTGCCACTGACTCATCGTACAACACTCTCCCCTCCCGCTTCCCCCCCCCAACTTCCCTGTGTTCCCCGACCGGATTGTCCAACAAATTGACCAAACTATTTGAGTTAACTGCTCATTGTTTTTTCGGATGGTTGGGGTCCTAACAGAAGGAATCTCAGGGAAGAAGTGTGCTCAGGGATCAAATAGTATCGGTCCGCACAACGGCCTACAATAAATATTCCCTACGATTCCTGCAGAAGTCACATTAGGAAAATAACCTCTTGACCTCTTTTATCGATTATTTAAATTCAACTGATCTGATCCGTTTAGCGGAGGTTTTTAGGCGACCCCCAAAACACAAATATATATGCTTGTATGATAGCTGAAACAACGATGGATAAGGAAAATATTTTAGATAATAGGGTGGTTGGAGATTTTCAGATAATATTTTTCAAGGTTGATTAATAAAGTCTTAAATTACACAAAAAATTTCATTATTAATTTTCCAACAATTCTTATATTAAATATATTCTATTCGATGTCTGATTTATGGGCCAAAATTTAAGACAGCGGGGTTTATGAACCTTATTTTAAATTCCCAGAAACTGCGAGAAATGCCGCAACAGTAACTTTAAACGGAGTCATCTGCTAATAGTGCATCACAATGTAACAATTTCAGTGTAAAAATCATTTGCCTTGACCGGGATTCGGACCCGGATACCTCGATGCCTGGCCGAGTGCTTAAGCCAGATAAGCTACCGAGGCGTCTTATTACACTCGTTTAGACACTTCTATTTTACCAATTATCATGGCTCCTTGAATAATAAACGAAGTTTTTCTGCCAACGTGCAGGTATTGCAAACGGTTTTGCTTAAATGTCTTTATTGCCGCAAGAAAAACTATGACGTACTGAGTTTTCTCCTAACTTAAGCATTTCACCGGTCTCAATATTCGATAATAATTACACAATTTACAAGCGTATTAACCCGTGTTTCATTTAAATACTTTATTTCCATAAAAAAAATCCTGGGCTACCATATTAATCACCAAACTGGAAAGCTGTAGGCGATAATCAATCGCGAAAACCGGTAAGCATTAACTTTCATTAAATATAACATTGAGTTTATTAGTTGGCGCGGCCTATGTCACATCACACATAATTCTTTTTCTACCAGATACCCTTTTACTGTCTATATACATGTACTTAATACCCCGCAAGGTTGTTTGGCGGGGAGTGTTAGGGCACCACCCGTAGTTAAGGAAAAAACCGCACGTAAAAGCCATAATATTATACCTAACGTACACATCCAACTACAATCACCTCCTATCACCTTGGCAATGTTTAATTTTGTTCCAACTGGTAAATTAAATGTTCTCAATATATCCAAAGTTCATTCGGTTTCTTGCTATTACGATTTCTGATTGTTTGGGGAAAGAATGAGTATTTGGATTATTATGCAGAGAAAAATAAACGGGATAAATTACTGAGGAAGAACCTAGTAATGTATCCCGTTCATTTTTCTCTTCGCGAGTATACGCGTTCATTAGGCATGCATGTTTCAAAATGTGTCCGATGAGGTTATCCCTTATTTTTTGTGGGGTTTATATTCGATCTCTAAGTCCTTTCAGTAATATAACCAACCCGTCTTTCATTAAACCAGCTGTCCATTCGATTATCATCAATCTTTTGTAGCACCATATTTCCCATACTTCCAATTTTTTTCCATCGGTTACCATAATTTATGGACTCTGAATTCATACATGGATTCACCATGCAGATATATTCATTTTAGCCCAATATTGTTAATAATTTAGGAAATAGGGCGATATATAAACTTTCTATCAACTTTTATCATGGCTTGAAAAGGCCTCTGAGGACGCTATGTGTGTAGCGGGCAAGATATTCGATGCACTGTATTGATGCTTTATAACGTATTAGAGTATAGGCACGCGTGGGGGTCAAATAGTGGGTGTCTGTTGTCCTTATTTCCAAATTTAGCTTTGGATAAAGTGAGGGTAAGCGTCAGAGATCTAAACAAAAGGTCATTTAATTGTAATTATGTGCTATCAGACGGAAAGTTTTAGAAGAGATTCAGCAATGACAAAAAAAGATCCGTGTTAAATATTCAACCAAATCTACTATCAAGGAAACATCTGAATTAGAAATTAGCTGCCACATTTACAAAATTAGTCGCAGAATACAATACCTTATGCAAAGAAGGGGTGGAGATTTAATTTTGAAAACTGGTATTCTATCGTTGAAGGTGGTTTTGGAAGGGCACAGCCAATACAATGGCATAACGATGCATTAACTTGCCTCTCTTACCAAAACACAACCTGAAATTCGACACTATAATAATCCTCTCTTCAATTCCTCATACTTTCTTCCTCCCTTTATTCCGCCCAATATCCCTATCCTATTCCTACCCCTTCCTCGTTTGCCTAACGTTCTGCCCTCTATCACGGTCTTCAACATCTCATTGCCAATGAAAACACTCTGCATCTTCCTTTTGATTTCTCCTAACATCCCCTCTCCACATTGTCTTTCCTACCACTTCCTCGTTTGTTTTCCTTTCCATCCACTTCACCTTCTCTTAACTTCCGTACACCCAATCAGCTGCCAACGTATCAATGGTTAACTCCGCCATCGTCCTCAAGGCCTCCACTAGAATCGTTCGCTGGAAAAGCTCCATATCTGAGTTATACTTCTTACGTATAAAAGGGGTACGGTTGGTAACAAGAATGAATATTACTAAGGTAAGATGATTTAATGACAGCGTACCAGGTTGCTTAGAACAAAAAAAATATATTTTCCCCTTAACCCGGTCGGATACGGTTAATCTTCCGTTATCACAAGCGGGAAAAATTGCATCTTAAATCTATTTTTTCTATACTTGATCACTCTCGTCGTATTTTCATGATCACTCCTGCCGTATTAGGGATAAAAACACACTTTAAACATCACCCCTAATGAGACCTGCTTCCAATTTATGCAAGTGACTTCATCATTAATTTAATAATAATTGCCTCTGTGTCGCAAGAAAACTAAGATGGCCTGTACATTTCCATTTGTCCGTGGTGCCTGCTCTCTTCGTGAATGAAGAGGATCCCAACATAATTTCTACAACATACCCGTCATGCGCATTCTCTTCCCGTGGCAAAATTTAACAGACCTAGGGAATGTTTTCTGAGCCTTTTCCAAATCCTTAATTTCTTTTTTGTATCGCAAATACTCTGCGTGTATTCCAAATGTGGCCTCAAAAGTGAAGTAACATCACTCTCATTCATTGCATCCCCTTTTCCAGCGATCTGTCTAGTAAAAATAGGCTATTTTAAACCTAATCCGCACATTCTTCTAATCCGTGTGCCACATAAAAGATTTGATGCTAGTATAACAGCTGAACAAAAGTATTTGACCTGTCCTGAAATACTTGCCTAACGTTTTACGACCCCTCCGATTATTCGTACGTTCTACAATCGGGGGAAAGAAACAAAGTAGATACGATATTCTTGGATTTCCGAAAGGTCTATGATAAAGTCCCACCCGCTAAATTGATTCACAAGTTGCAATTGTATGGAATAAACGACAAATTAATGAACTGGATTCGGGGTTTCCTTACTGACCGCAAACAAAGGGTAGTGATAGATTGCTCAAGCTCTAATTATGTGAAAGTAACATCCGGTGTCCAAAAGGGTAGCGTCATAGGACCACAACTATTTCTTCTGCGTATTAATGAAATCACCAGTAAAATAAAAAGCAGCATAAGACTCTTTGCCGAGGACACGGTAATCTACAAGGAAATAGCGAATGACGCAGATCGTGAATCTCTAAAAACTGACTTAAACAAAATTCAAAAATGGTAAGAAGAATGGGAGCTGGAATTAAATACGAAAATATGCACCGTCATGCATATCTTAAACAATAGAAAACACAACTAAACTTTACCAACTTACGCACTCGGAGGTGTTCGGATGAGCGTCGTGGATGAAGTAAAATACTTGGGGGTCAACATTGCATCGGATCTTTCTTGGGGAAAATGTACACGCCCGATTTGTGGAGGGGCACTAAAAAAAGTTGACAGTCGTAGTAGCAGCAGTTTTTATGGGAGGCGACCGACAGCTAAGGTCATTTGCGCCATTAGGAATGGTTCGGAAAGGAAGGTTGGAGAGAAGCTCGGCATCGGCATTTGCCTACTCTTGTCGAAAGGCGCCAGAAGGGGTCCGCAGTTTAACGTCCCATCCAACGGACGTCGTACTCACTCAAAGTGCTCTCCACAAAGCACCTCAAGTAGGGATCGAGATACCTCTGATTAATATTTGTTTTCTCCAGGATTTGAATTCGGGCCCTCGGGTGGGAAGCCTGTACGCTAGCCACTGCACCATCCCGTCCCCCTTGGCAATCGTCTAAGGTAGAGTTGGAAGGTGTAGCGAAGAAAAAGTGAAGGAACCGCTGTTTTTCTTTAGTAAGGCCTCACATTAAATAAGAGGCGAGCGTTTGGGATCTATTTCAAAAAACATTAATTACAGAGTTGAATAGGGTCCAGAGAAAGGCCGCTAGGTTCGTGAAAACTCGTACCTAAGGACTCAAAGCTTCACACGTTAAATACAGAAACTGGGGTGGGAATCTTAAGATATGCGAAGACTCAGGGCTAGATTAAACTAGAAAGATGTAAAAAAGAGAAGGTATAAAGGATTGAGGGAATTGATAGTAAAAAGTGTAGAATGGAGGGCTGCTGTAAATCAATCCTTTGATTGAAATACTGATGATGAACCAAAAATCATTTCGGTCTCACGTCAGAGAAATATAAGGGAAGCTCTAAGAAACTTCGGGAGATGCCGCGAGAGTTACTATTACCGGAGTCATCCGCTTAATGTGCACTACAATGCCAATCAATGTGCGGCCAATCAATCAATCCGAGGTCAAGGCGAATGATTTTTACTCTTTGAAATCGTTGCATTTTACAAGGAAAGCGTCCAACTGTACATTTTTTATGGGCAGAAAATAGCGAAATTCTTACAGACGGCGCAAAAAGGGCCATTATCCTAATTTAATCTTTTCGGAATATCTACATCGAAATTGATGCGCCATACGAAGTCCTCCACGCACCTGGAAAGTTCATGACCGAAATATTAGTTTCTCGAGAAGGAAAATCGGCTCAGAAATATAAAATCAAATAAAGCCCCGGATGCAAAAGAAATTCCGACTGAAATACAGAAGAAACTTGCGGACGACATCGCACATTATTTGACAACCGCTTTTTACAAGTGGATATGAGAAGATTCAATGCTTTGTGACAGGAAACTAGCTCACGTAAACCATCTCTACAAAGGCGGCGATAGGGAAGACGATAATAGTAATTATAGAACGATTTCTTTAGCATCGATAATCTGCAAAATCTTAAAAGCATATCATTGTTAGAAATTTAATGGCATTTTTCGACATGAGGAATATTCTCTGCCGCACGCAGCACGCGTTTAGAAGTGGCTGATCATGCGAAACAACCGAGTCTTTTTATTTATGGCACCCTGAGATTGGGAAATGGAGTGCACAAGTGGATTCCATGCTTTAAGATTTTAGGCAAAGAGCTCATATCTATATACAGACTGGGATATCACGGAATTAACGAGAAAGTGACTAACTGGATTGTAGACTTTTTAAATTAGCGTAAACAAGATGTAGTCGTCGATGGGTTGAGTTCATTAGATGAGTATGTAACTTCAGGAAATGTGTTATAGGACCAATACTCACCTCGCCATAAAATAAAGGCCGAAACTCCCACGTTAGCAGCAAAATTAGGCCATTTGCAAACGACACGCTGATTTACAGAGAGATAAGGACACCGACATGCAGCGCACTACTCTCTAGCCCTTTAGACCAGATATCTGAATGCTTTAAATAATGGATGTTAGAATTAAGTATCATAAAAAGTACAGCACTAAAATTTTGGAATAAAAGTAAACTTATAAAAGACGCAAATTATATAATAAATGAGATCGCTTCGGTTTAACTCAACAATTATTGCATAATGTGTATTACCATAGGTCAGTCACCATGTGTTGAACGAAAGTTGTGTATAAGCTGACGTGTATTCAAGCGAATGCATACATGGATGCTAATATTCTGCATATATGGTGGTGCCCTAACACCCCACACCACACACCCTTGCAGTGGCTTTCGGGTTATTTTGCAGATGTGGAAGGTGCTTCTTCTATCGACTTGAAAATATTAGTTCAAAGTAACTTATAATGCCTTCAGCAGGCTTATTTGGTATTCTGGTGGCGATTTTTTACAGACCAGGGGCTTTGTTTGTTCATACCAGCTGGTGTATTTAGAAGCCGTTTTTCTATTCCTTCATGGGGCACTAATGCAGGGTGCGTTCCAAAAGTAATGCAATTATTTTTTTTATTAATTTATTGAACAGATTTTTGCAAACACTTAAAATTCTTCAAAGTAATCTCCTTGGGTCCCTACGCATTTTTTCCAGCGACTCTGCCATGACCGGTACTCGCCCTGGAAGGCGTCTTCGGGGACTTCCCGCAAGGTCTTCGTCACGGTTGATTGGATCTTTTCTACGGACGATAAAGGATTCCTTTCAGGGCTGCCTTAATCCAAGGGAACTCAAGGGAATTCTTCAAAGTAATCTCCTTGGGTCCCTACGCATTTTTTCCAGCGACTCTGCCATGACCGGTACTCGCCCTGGAAGGCGTCTTCGGGCACTTCCCGCAAGGTCTTCGTCGCGGTTGATTGGATCTTTTCTACGGACGATAAAGGATTCCTTTCAGGGCTGCCTTAATCCAAGGGAACAAAACGAAGTCTACCGGGGCGAAGTCAGGACTATAGGGGGGGGGTGGGGCAGCGTTGGCACCTGGTGTTTGGCCAGGAACTCGCGGACTCGTAGCGCGTTGTGGGAAACACCTTAGGCACGAGCCTGGCGCACACTTTCCTCGTCGCTAAATCTTCAGTAACAATTGGAAACACAACAGTAGATGACAACGTCAGTTCAATTGCAACCATCTTGATACTCAATCGAGGGTCAGAGTCCAACAGTAGTCGAACACGAGCCACATAGCTGTCGGTTGTGCTGGTTGACGGCCTCCCAGAGTGTTGTTCGTCGTGAACCTTTTCCCGATCCTCCTTAAAATCCTTTAACCACCTCGAAACTTGTGAATGGGACAGAGCAGGGTTCCCGTACGCCTCACGAATCATTTTTTAAGTTTCCCCAAGAGATGTTTTTTTCAGTTTAGCACAAAATTTAGTAATTGCGTAACGTTGCTCGATCGTCGATCCCATTTTTTTCGGTGCACAGTCGGCGCGCAGAGGTTTACAAAAATTGACGTTCTGCCGCTTCCACAACTTGGAGAGCACTAAGATCGGTTTCGCGGCAAAGCTTAGCGTCCCCTCCACCTACTCCAAATGGTTAATTCCACACCGACCGGACCGGAGCGGCGCGGGAAATTCAATCGCATTACTTTTGGAACGAACCATGTACATACTACCTTGATCAAAAAGTTCCAGGAATAACCACCGTGTGGCGCTCCCATCGTTCCGATTTGAGTTCTGTTTTTTTGTTAAATTGGTACATATGTTGTTGATATTCCCTTTAAATCTTAGTGTCATAACTTGACATTTGCAAAAGTTACGTAGCCAAGAGTACATCTATCTCTGTGTGTGTTGGCGATTTTTTACAATTTCAGAAATGGATTTAAATTTGCAACAACGAACTTGTATTAAATTTTGCGTAAAAAACGGATTTAGTGGCGCACGGACGTTGGAAATGTTGGAAAAGTGTTTCGGCAACGATTCTCTAAAAAAACGGTCGTTTACCAGTGGCACGAGTGGTTCAGAAGTGGTCGTGAGTCAATCGAAGATGATAAACGCAGTGGCAGACCATCGACATCGAAAGTCGGTGAAAAAATTGATAAAGTAAAAGAAATGTTGGTCAATAACCGCAAATTAACCATCAGAGAAATAGCGGAGGACTTGAACATTGCCTATGGATCCGCCCAAGACATTGTGGTTAATGATTTGGGTTTCCGTCGTGTAGCAGCAAAGTTGGTGCCAAAAGACCTCAATTTCATGCAAAAAAGAGACCGTGTTGACGTCGCAAAAGACATGATTTGCGAGGCTGAATCCGATCCCACATTCATCAAAAGGATCATTACTGGAGACGAGACGTGGGTTTATGAGTACGACACGCAATCCAGACATCAGGCAAGTGAATGGCGTTCACCAAATGAGCCGAGACCAAAAAAACCACGTCGTTTTCAGTCAAAAAAGAAGGCAATGCTGACGGTTTTCATGGATTACAACGGTGTAGTGCATCATGAATTTTTGCCAGAAGGCCAGACAGTAAACAAAGAGTATTATTTGGGCGTTATGAGACGTTTGCGTGAAGCAATTCGCCGAAAGAGACCAGAAATGTGGGCAGAAAACTCGTGGATTTTGCACCATGATAACGCACCGTCGCACAGTGCTATCATTATTCGTAATTTTTTGACGAAAAATGCAACAAATACCATCCAACAGCCACCGAATTCACCTGATTTGGCTCCCTGTGACTTCTTTCTGTTCAATCGAGTTAAAAAACCATTACGGGGAACGCGTTTTAGCAGCCGAGAGGAAGTAATGGAAAAATCGCAGGAAGCACTGATGGACATACCGAAAACCGAATATAAAAAATGTTTCGAGGATTGGATCAAGCGCTGGCATAAGTGTGTTGCAGTCGATGGGGATTACTTTGAAGGGGACAATATAGATTTAGATGAATAAACTTGTATTTTTAATTTTCTGAATAAATTCCGGGAAATTTTTGATCAAGGTAGTATTGTTCCAAACATAGGAGCGGTTCGCAGGACGGCGATCTCCACTAGTATTCCGCTCATGAGCTCCTCAGGCTTCTCAGGAGGACTTCGCGATACTGACATTTTTGCTGAAAATGTTCTGGAAAAAGTATTTGCGTTGTTAGCCATGGCTACGCTGTCCGTAACAATTAAATTTTAATGATTTGATTGATCCTTTTTCGCCTCCTTAAGTCCCCTCTTCCTTGTCTGTTCACGAGATGGGCTCTCTACTCTAGTGTTTCCGTGTTTATGGAATAAACCACTTTATCCCGTCACTTTTAATTTAAAAAAACATTTTCTACAAAAGTTATATGTCAGGATATACGCTTCAAACCTGAATAATTGCTGTCCGTGTATTAATTTCTCCCGAATCCCATTAAAAGTCCCTTACATGAAAAAATATAGGTAGAAAAACATGATTTTCCTTAAACACTTCCGGAATCATAGTTTTCATTTATATTGATATAACTTTGTGATCCCTTATGCCCTCGGTTATGTCCTCAGTTGCAATAATTTCTGGGGTATTGGTACCTAATATGTAGGGTATGTTGTCATCCGGTATCTGCGATTGAACTTTCTTTTAAACGAGAATTCAGCAAATGCGAGGCCTGACCATAAAATTACTTATTTTTCGGCCTAGCGTGGCGGTGGGTAGAACTAGAGCCATCGTCTTGGTGTCTAAACGTCCCTGCACTCGGTACGCATCCTGTGGTGCTAGTGTGCAGACTGTGGTTCTTCTACTTAGCTCACTGCGGACTTTTAAAATACGCGCGGCAACAGAAAATCCCCCGACACGTGAAGTACGATCTGTTATAAGGTTTTTATTGCCAAAAAATCACAAGCCCATTGAAATTCATAGGCAACTATGTGAAGTGTACGAAGACGGAATAATGAGTGAAGGCGTAGTGAGGCAGGGGGGCATTCAGTTCAGAAATGCCGCAGCAATGCTCACGACGAGGACCGCAGTGGTCTGCCTAGTCATGTGGCAGAAGAACTGGCAGTGAAAATCAACAACAAAATTCGTGAAAATCGCCGATTTACCTCTTTCCTGCACTGAAGATGTGGCTTGCAACACAGCGTTTTGACAGTGACGCAAAATTGCCTGCTGATGTGTTTAAAATATAAGGCGACAGATTTCTTTAGAGACAGAATTGTAAAGCTTGTGTATCTTCATGATAAAAGCCTCAATTTGAATGACGACTATAGAGAAAAATAGTTTGAGAATGTGCCTCTCAAATTTACAAAATAAAACTTTGTCTTGTCACTAGGTTCATATTTTATTTCAAAACGTAAGTTACTTTCTGAACAGCCGCCGAATATTCAGAAATTGTTGACGTAAATCGCGATTGTTTAATGCTTTTCCTACACAATAATAGTCCCAATTGACTTACGGTATATTAAATCCCCCAAGAAAATAATTTTACCATTGCTATTGTTCAAGTTAGGGGCTAACATTTGGGTATCGAGAATTTGACTTCTTATTGGTGTCAGGAGGTCTAAAGCATGAACAAACAACCTCGTCAGCCACCGCTAAATCTACGGCAGGGGTTGTTAGAGCATACTCTGAATTATTAGTTTATATATTCACTTAAATCTTTGTTTGTTCATATACAAAACCACTCATGCACATACACTAATCTATATACGGTATGTAATATTTGTTTTGATTAATTCATTTAATCTTTGCAAGTTAATGTTATTTTTTCGAGCTCTCGAGTTCTATTTTTCATAATTGCGTATCAGCGAGTACTCGAATCTGCCTGCGACGGTGTCTACCTCTCTTATTTTATCATAGTGGTAGAATAAACCTAATAAATTTTGTTATCCTAATAGTTCCCTCTAATATAAGCATGGAAGAGGAAGGACAAGAATATGAATCTTCATCACGCGAAGGAGAGTAGAAAGCATTAACTGAACAGTGAAATATAGTTAAACAAATGCATGCATTCCATTAATCAATAGAACGATTAAATTCTACATTGCCTCCGAAGTATTTTACCGGAACGAATACCATCCCTTCACATTTATGAATACAAGGCTATCACCATCAAGAGATAATCATTGCGGTGGTGTCCCCTAGCCTTCAATGTGGCGGTAATGTTTAAATAGAGGACATTCGCTCAATCCCGTTAGCTTTACTCTTTTCCTAATCTGTGACTGATTATCTTCTTCATTCGCGCCGTCGATACCTTGCAATCGAACCAATTCCTCATCTCTGGTGCGATTTAATTATAATGGGATCCATTTCCAAGATGTCTCGCTCCAGAAAAATCAGGTTGTGGTAATTGTTTAAACGGTTTGAACTCATAGATTGTTATATTGTAACGAGGGGTGAGAGAGATGAAAGGGTCTTGCAATGCGGCTAATGGCCCGGTATTCTTCTCTTCCGGGAAAGGGTCTGCCGATGGAAGAACCCTTTAACGTTTATTTGGCACCCTCTCTTGATGCCATCCAAACATGCAACGTCATGAATGGAGCTACCTATTGAAAAGCATCGCCAGCCACAATTTCCGGCACAAACTGTAAATAGTGGCTAATGTAAGGTGTCTATAATAAAAGTCATATTTTTTTCAAATAAATAACATAAAATTTGAGTAAACATAGGATTAAGTAATAATAAATACAATGTATAATTTAAAAAAAACGAGTGACTCACATCGGCATTATGAAATAACCATTAAAATCCATCATGCACATCCCCGTATCTTCGGCGTAGCCTCGACAGTTTGCTGTAAGTAAATTCAACCTTTAATAATGGAATTAAAATAAAATATGATTTGTTCTTAAATTGAAAGGCAGATAAAAAAAGAGGTTTCTCATGTTTAATTGGTAAGGTGCGAACTTTGGTTGTGTTGCGATAGCCATTTACGAAGGGGAAGACCGGGTGTTTCAAAATATAAATTAAATATTCTATTGTAATAAGGCAAATAAAAAAAAATATTAATGAAGAAGGCGCTGTAATAAATAAAAATCATTTGAATGCAATAGACATCAATTTTCCCTAATTTATACATTTGGTTTCATCCTACCAATGTAATGCGACGCTAAAAATTATTATTCCTTGTGTGGTAGCTTTTAACTCGAATGATATGTATTTATCTAAATGTTTCAGCAGCGTGTGCAATCTTCGTGCTCAGCGTGTCATATATCGCCCATTTCTTCTTACATAATAGGCGATGATGTGCTCGCTCTCGTGGCACGCCGCCGAAAGATTCGCTGCATTAATCTCCATCTCGCTCCCTCTCCCATTTCCTTCCCTCGGCTCCCCATTCGCCCCCGGGACCCCTCCACGCACCCACGAGGCTTGTCGTCCAGTGCCCCTGGGTCGAAAATTGGTCCACAACCTGCGGCGACCGCTTCACGAGCAAGGAGGGGCTTTTAGAGTCCCATGCTGGGACGGTCCTAACGATTAGGGGGTCGCTCACACTCCGCGGTGCGTCATTCGAAACCACGGGTCATCGGATCATTTGGACGAGAGAGGACGTAGTTGAGAGGAGTGTGCATGTGGTCACTTGACTGCCGCCGTGGAGGAACGTGTCCCGGGATCGCCAATAGTGATGCTGTAATTGGCGAAGCTCGTTTTTCTCTCTATTTCGCTTCATTATTTCTAAACTGCACTTCATCTCGAAGCCACAAGTACAATTTCCTAAAGACATTTGGTTTCGTTATGTATCGCGAATATAGGCGATTTGGAGCGGAAGTCAGCTACATGGGATGAAACATGAAATTATCTTTCTTACCAATTAAATATGAACTGGAACTAATGGAAGAAATACTGGTGATGTTTTGCACTATCGGCAATTTATATGTAGCCTAACAATTCGTATGGAGTTGTTGGTACTTGTAAAAATCCGTAATTATGATTTTTGCAATAGATAGAATAGTTTCAATAGTTTTTCCTGAAAAATCAATTTTTATATTTGGCCAAAAATTACGTGTAATTGGGGTGCACTTACAGCTATACAGCACCCTGCAAGCCACTCAAAGGTGTGTGACGGAGGGTTTGGGCCATCTGTCACTTCGTATATGAATATATACTTACAGCATATACACATTGTTTTACTTATTTACATATGTAAATAGCCTGACATAGCTGCGGTAGGCAAAGTTGACATCATACGAGGGCGATTCAATAAGTACCCGTGTTTGACGACAAAGGGCGTTCTTGAGGGAAGTTTATGTTATCATCGTCTGCTGCCATCTATCAAACGACGGTGAAACAAATTTCAGACGGATTTAAAGGTTAGCTTGGATTTGGCAGCCATTCGAGTAAGACGTGTTTCGCGATTTTCGCTAGGATGGAAAAAGATCAGTATCGTTCGGTAATTCGCTTTTTGTTTTTGGATGGGAAGAAATGCAAGGAGATAAAAGCAAAGTTGGATGCTGTTTATGGGGACACTTCGCCATCTATGACCACAGTTAGATCCTGGTTCAATGAATTTAAACGTGGGCGAACATCTGCATTTGATGAGGAGCGACCAGGACGCCCGGCAGACGTGGTTACCGAGGAAATCATTCGAAAAGCCCGCGCCATGTTTCTCGCTGATCGACGAACGAAATTGTGCGAAGTGGCAGAGGCCGTGGGTGTGTCGACCGAAATGGCAATTAATATTTAACATGATAAGTTGGCGATTAAAAAATTGTCGGCCCGATGGGTGCCGCGATTGCTCACAATTGCCGCGCCGCTATTGCCGCCCAACTGCATGAACTACATTATGAATTGCTGCCGCACCCCCCATATTCACCCGATATGTCTCCCTGCGACTTTTTCTTATTCCCTAACATGAAGAAATGGCTCGCGGGAAAAAAATTAAGCTCAAACGAGGAAGTTATCGCCGAGACAGAGGCGTATTTTGGAGAGTTCGACAAATCCTATTTTTTGGAGGGGTTAAAAAAATGGCCGGAACTTTGAGAGAAGTGTATCTTTTTTAAATGGGACAATGTTAATAAATAAGAAAAAAGTTTTTGAAGAAATGGTTTCCTCATTTCTAACACGGGTACTTATTGAACCGCTCTCGTATGGTGCTACTTTAAGGGAAGGCATACTTTTTTTCATTTTCCATAGTCCTTCTAACTGGGATATTAAAATTTCCTAGAGTATTTGAGAGATTGTATCCTGTAATCCTAGGGTCTTTACGCTAGATCGTCAATTACCAGTAAGGCGTTCGCTGCTAACCGGGGTGAGATCCACGTAGCTCACCATAGAAGTGGACTTGTACAGTTGGGTTCCAGTTGTTAAATTGTTCCATCAAAGCTAGAGGCATACTCATTTATTATGGACATAATGAATAACTGATCGAAGCACATTTCCACTTGATATTTTTTTTTATTTTACGACCGGTTTCAGATGTATTACATCACCATCATCAGGGCCATGTAATACATCGAAACCCGGCCGTAAAATAAAGAAAAAATTATCAAGTGGAAAAATGCCTCGATCAGTTATTCATTATGCTCGACTTCCACCACATCACGCCTGAAGCTACTCAATTTGTTATTATGGACATGTTTGAAAAGTGAAATATTTCAAGTAATGTGAATATTTAATGTAATGAATCAAAATATCTAATTCTACAAATTAAGAAAGCGACGAGGAGCGAGAAATCTCAGGGCACTAGCTATAAGTACAGAATTGTAAGTTTAAGAATTCACTTGAATATACTTCATATGAGCACTTGAATATATTTGAATACAGATACGTGTAAAAACACGCTCGTACACATTCACAGTTACAGGCCTATTTTCATCCAGGAATATTTGCGGTGTTTGAGTAATTGATTAAATTTTAGTATTTAAGCTATTTTAATTTCTTCGTGCACTTGTATTAGATATAGTTGTTACGCATCGTGCGAGGAAAAATATCGAGTGCTTAAATCACTCTCTATCGTTATTTGTTAGTATTTATCGGTCTCTTATTTTAGCCAAGTGATCAACTTCACCAATGTAATTTGGTGCCATAATAAGTCCCTCTGTGTCTAACCATCAAACATATCTTGTGAGCAGCGAATTACCGCAGAGATGTGTGCCGATACTGACTTTTTCGGCTATCGCCATCAGTGAATATACATTGTACCACTCGAAAAATGAAATAAGTTTGTAGTTTAGTCAATTCTACATCTACATCTACTTAATACCCCGCAAGCCGCCGCAACGGCGTGTGGTGCGGGGTGTTAGGACACCACCCGTAATTAAGAAAGAAAAAAACGCATGCAAAAGCCACAAATTTATACCATCAACAAACAAAACATGGTCTACATTCATGCTAGAACACTTACATCCTACACATCAAGAGCTACACGCGTGCGTGCTATAAAAAATACTGAGATACACGAGATGGTGGAAAGGTGTTTTCTATGTGCCACTATAATTCTCTCCGAGCCCGCCGAAATCTAAATTGTCCCGTGCCTTCCTAAAAATCGAGACTTACCCGTTCTTTTCGAGAACCAAGAAGCAACTGATGTAATTCGCAAAGCACACCGGTCCCTCTCCGTAGGAATTCTTAACAAGTATCGCGGATTTTCGCTGAATCTTTAATCAACGTTTTCTCCGATGGAGACCAGACCCTTACTCAAATATTTTTTCTCGGTGCACTATTCGCAAGGACAAAGCAAGGGAGAAAACTTATTAACAGGTAAGCAGAAGCTAAAATAGTCACAAATCCAAGTTCATTGGTTTAAATTAAGTTTTCCTCAAGCATGGATATAAATTTTTAAGTTAATTGAGGTTTTCAGAGAACAGTTTTTTTTCCTTTTCCCTTCCTCTCCACTATCACCCCTTATCCATTACCCATCCCACCTGGTATTTACACCCCCTGCCACAAATATTTTTGGTGGATCGCGGGATATTTATGGGTATGTAGATGTTACATTCCCTCTCAATTTATTTCAAGGCCTATATCCTAACAACCCCCGCCTTCGACTCTAAATTGAAGATGAAGTAATTAGGGAAAGGAATAATTAATGCTCCATAACTTTATTTTGCCTCCAATCGACCAAACAGAATCTTCATCACTGCTACAGGGCTACTTGCGTATTCATCTTTTGTGTCCCTCGTCTAAATCTACATCTACACGCCACCACGCAAGATATTGAAAGGGCGCATAAAGAGTGATGCTAAGACACCATCTTTACATGCACAACATTAGTTATCACAAGTATTAAAATTTATAAATATTTGTTCGCATAAACAAATAATTATCTACATACGAAAACATTTATACATAATGAAATAATTAGTGCATATGAATAAATCTTTCAATGTTGGATTTTAAATGAATGTGTTCGGGCGTTTGAGTTCCATTTGGTTTCGATTGGGTATTATACGATGGAAGAATGAGTACTCGAATCTTTTGCTGCATCCGCAGCGCCAATTTCCTCCCGAGCGTGAAACGAGCAATTTCCCCATCAATAGGGGTGTTCATCCGAGCGATCTTGTTCGAAGGATCGAGCGTTAATGGATGGACTCCCTGGGCGGTGTGCCTTACCCTCCACCGTGTGAAGAGCTAATTTCAACTATGAATCGAAGGGTAATGACTTGGACTAAAGGCTAACACGCCGCTGAACCATAAGCTCACGGGCTCAAATTAAGACTTCCTCGGACCAATCCATATTCAGCCCACGTCGTTCCCGTCGCCACGGCAATTGGCCTTCCATCCTGTCTTCACACACATCACCCGAAACAGTAGAAGCTACATGAGGCATGCCACGGCTGAAATCATTAGCACCCTGCAAGCGAAAGAACTGGAGAGAGGGAAGTGTAGATCTTCAAGGGTAAAATGAGTTCATTCTTTCTTATCCTATGCTAATTAATTATATTCTTTCAAATGAATTTTTTCAGCTATGATCAACCCATGTAATTTGCATTAGACATTTAATCCTACCATGCAATACGTAGGTGGGTAAAAAGAGGAAAATAGTTAAGTTTAAAAAAATACCATCCGTTCACCTGATTGGCCAGGAAGAGAAAGTAACATTCTCTACATTAATTAACTACCCAGCAAGCCGTCGCTAGGGCAAGCGGTAAGGGTTTTCTGTGTGTGTGCATGAATGTATCACCAATCGCGTGATTTTGAACCTGACATAGAAGATTTAATTCAGTCTTCCAAATACATCGGTGGGGCGGCCTATTGTCAAAAAAATATGAGAAATAGACTGCCGAACGGATATATTCAAGCATTCGTTTTTCCCGCACACGATTGGCGACAACGACTAAGTGGGCAACACTAAGGCAGAAATGGGCAGGCATTGGAGAAAATAGTTAGGAACGTGAAACTTACATTCTCCCTCAACTCACTTTATGGATGTCGCCCTAAAGCCACTCG
The DNA here is from genome assembly GCF_022747635.1 of Hetaerina americana. Taxonomy (NCBI): domain Eukaryota; kingdom Metazoa; phylum Arthropoda; class Insecta; order Odonata; family Calopterygidae; genus Hetaerina; species Hetaerina americana. The sequence goes on along the minus strand of NW_027286514.1, from coordinate 10,618,916 downwards.
CCACACGCCCTTTGGCCGGGTGTATTGTAAATAAATTTTTAAATCTAATTTAATTGGGAATCATCCCCAAAAACCGAGTAGAATACCACCTGGTATTTAGTGACTGCGTTGCATATGAGCCCGCCCTTTCAAATGGGTATCCTTATTTGTCTTCTTAGTGTATTCAGAGGAGTAGTTGCTAACCGTATAATATTCGTAATGTGTATAACGGATTCTGCATAAAGGATGACTTCTCCACCACTTCCATGTGCCCTTTTGGTGCATCAGGGGGTGCCATGTGACTGTGGATGTATTTGATTAGATGCAGAAAACTTCTGTGAGATTACTTCGAGGATAAGGCCAACTGCTCTAAGGCATTAGACACAGTACTTAATGTTTTAACCTAGAAAAGGTGTTGGTTTTACACATAACAAAATTTCTCAGATATATATATATATATATATATATATATATATATATATATATATATATATATATATATATATATATATCAAATACGAGGGAAATAAAATGAGTATCGACCACCTATACAACTGCCACCATTCTGAGACAGGCCATGCAGAACAGGAAGGTATGAAAGGGAAACTTCTATTAACCAACATCAAGGTCCCCACCCCTGATGTTTCAGTTAGAAAATGTGACAATCAGCAGATAAAATTCCTATAACCAGATACATGTAGTCATGAGGATAAAGTAAATTTAGCATAAAACAATGCAACAAGAAAAATGCAATAGACTGTTGAGACACACTTGGCAATTAGAATTAAACTTAAAAAAGCGTGCTGATGAATTTTTGGAATAGGAGTAGTTGACTAGAGTAAAGTTAATTGATGAGACCTCCGTATTGAAACAAACGGCTCTAAACTAATTTAATAAGTTTAGCGCTAGTTGAGTATTGGTGGTAGTAATGGTTCCCAACCAAATTATAGAAGCGTTTCTGCAACGCCTTCCATTTTTTCACGACAGTTTGTAACGATTCGGGTCGACCGGCGTTGAATATTCTCAATTTCTCGAACGAGGCCTTTTGTCACCAAATCCCTTGCACTACTTGCATATTCTGAATGGAACCTCACGAGAACATGGCAGCATCATTCCTTGACAAATTCCAAAGAAACTGCGGGAGATGCCGCAACAGTAACTTTTAACGGAGTCATCCGCTAATGTGCATTTCAATGCAACAATTTCAGAGTGTAAAAATCATTTGCCTTGACTGGGATCCGAACCCAGATCCCTATATTTAATATTTCGGGATCTGGGTTCGTATCCCAGTCAAGGCGAATGATTTTTACACTCTGAAATTGTTGCATTGATCATTCCTTGACCTTAGATTTATTCCTACCAGCAATGCGTCAATGAATCCCAATTTTCTATTAGCTTTCCCGGAGATTTCAAGTATGTGAGGACCCCATGATAAATCGTCAGTGATATTTATAATTAGGTACCTTTTAGGTAGAAATTTATACCGTTTTAACTACTTATAGGTCACCCCAGCAAGTTTGTGCACAAAACCTGGGGATTTTTATAGAAATATACCAACGAACATTTATTTTGAACTAGTATTAATCCTTATTTTGTGCTCTGTTTCAAAATACTGTCGAGATCCTTTGAAATAATTATTAATAAATCCTCAAGTCCAAATTTTTCCCGGTAAATGTTCATGTCATCCGCGAGCATCCAAATCATGCTATTTACTTCGCGGTTCAAATAGTTTACCAAAATCAAGAAAAGCAGCCCGATTACACTATCCTGAGATACACCAGAGGTCACTCGTGTGCTATCATAACTAGGCCAAGTAGAACAGGAAATCAAGAAGGGGAAGCATTAATTAACCCATGGTCATGCTACTTGAGATGCCTAGCCCTCACGCCGCAAGTTGAAGAAGTGGTACCCTGCTGATGGTAGTTGACCACATGAGGTGTCACCCCCGTGGAGAGGGACATAGGACGAACAGAGGAAGCTTGAAAGAATAGAGAAAGATAGTTAGTGTTTTAAAATGTACGAAGTTAGATACTATTTCAATCTATTTGGTCATGCAGGAAGGTATTTTCCAGCAAAACTTACGAGATCAGTTGCAAAGGCGTGCATTCAAGTGAAACTATTTTTTTTCTATACGTTGCGGTTGGCAAAAGGCATTCCTGTTGGCCATCACCCTGAAGTTATTATCCATTATTTTCCTAGGGAAGAAGAGTCCTCGAGTTTTATTCTTCTGGTGTTAATTTCTCAATATATATTCTCATGATATGAACGACCAATGTATCTTAGAATACGGGCAACTTACTATAATTCCGAGGTGAAAAAATGGCTCTTAATGTATTTGATAAGTTCAAACTAGTGTTAAATATTCTTTGCTTTAACTATACCCAACCCAACCTTATTAGCATTCCTGTAAAACTTTTAGTTTCGTCATATCAGTTTCTAAGGAATAATAATGTCTTTAGGGCGCATTTTCCTTCTATTTCACATTAAAATGGAGTCCGACGTTGAAAAGACTTCCACCATAAGTATTACAGACAGCATTAAATGCATAACCTAAATATTCTAGGACTCCCCGCAGGGTGTCCATGTCGCCGAGATAAGCTTGCATCTCTATTTCTCCCCCTCGTTTCCTGAAAATTGAGGATTCCACCCAATTCCCCTTTCCCCTTCTAACCCCTTCCCCAGCCGCATCACTCCCATCCTTCCGAAGGCTCACGCACAACTGCCAGAGGCTGGACACCCCCGGCCCTCCTGCTATCCATCCATCCCTTCCTTCCTCCTGACAGATGCACAAGTATGACTGTACAACGGCCCGGGTCCCGGACAATAAAATATCAATCACGCAGCCCCATGACTGCATACACCTTATAGGATACGCACGCGTCCTTCCGCTCCTTGTTGTCCCCCACCCCACACCGTCCCGATGAGCCCACCCCAACTCATTCGCAGCCCTTCCGCAAGAGCCTCCCCTTCCCGCCACGGATACCACGCACCCCCTCTTAACAACCCCCTCCCTCACACACACACACACAACCCTCTCCGGGCCGTCCACGTCATCCCCATATCGGGAGCGGCTCCCGCCATGCGAGCGGCCCTGGGGTGCTGCTCTTGCCCATCGGCGTCCATGACACACACGGACGTACGTACCCCGCGCGCCATTTGTGTGACCCCCCTCACCCCGTCGCTCCACACACCGCGGCCCCTTGTAGTACGCAGCCACCGCCGCCCACCCCCTTCGGCGATAATTTGGCGAGCGGCTGGCTGACTGTAGGGGGTGGGAGACGTGATGGTGCGTCCACGTACAGCTCAGCCTCTCCCTTCCCCTTTGGCACCCCGCGTGGACACACAATACTTGACAGGAGAGAAGATGGAGAGGGGGAGGAGGGGGAGAGAGCCCTGACACGGCTGGGATAGTGGAGGGAGTGGGGGGGGGTAAATGAATGAGTGGATATGGGGAGGGGGGAGAAGAAGGGCGTTTTTGATCCTTTCCCCCCCTCCTCTTCTCCACAAACCCCCTGCCCTAGCTACTCATTCTCACAACCCCCCTCCCCCCACTCTCCACTCATTCGAGGGTGCCCGGTGTCTCTCCACTCCGTACTTGGGTGATTCATGCATGATTCCCACCCCTCCCCACCCGTTCCCTTCCTACCCTGATCCTCGGCGACCGTTGCCCTCATTACGTTGTTTATGACGGGTGCAAGTAGACGAGCATTTAAGGGACTCCCATGCCGGTCGCATTCCAGGAGGGAATTCCCCGGGAAAGCGGGCGTCCTCTCCCCGCCCCCAATCCATCATCCGCCTTGACTGAAGTCGCGTCCTCGGCGTGTTGCCACACACCCTCCCTCTCTCGTGTTATTCGGTGGGAGGGGGTTTTAGTTGGGGGTGGTCGCTCCGAGCGGGTGGGTGATGCATTTTTCGGGGCCCGTGAAGCGTACCGGGGAGGTTTTTCGAATGCGGTCGCGGGACAGAGCAACAGGTCGCCCGCTCGGTAACGTGAAAATGGAAGAGGAGACACTTTTCGTCAATTCTCGAGGAGTGACGTCGCTCGGTCGAATGTGAAAGGCGGTCTACTTTCGCACGATGTAAATCTGCAAGCAAACTATTGGGACGTGTAGAGGAGGCGATTCATGAGTGTGAATCTCAACCGATAGCAGGCATTCGTAAAAAAATAAATAAATTCTGAACAAGGGTCTAGGACAGTTACGGGATTCATGCCCTTCCACATATCAACACCTACAAAAATACCCCGCCAACGTCCTTAAAGGTGTGTGGCAGGGGGTGCAAGCACCAGATGGAAAGTTAAAGGGATGAGGGAAAGGGGAAGAATGAATTTCATTTTACCTCTCCGAAAAGCCCGTCCTAAGAAATTATTAGGGGTTGAGCCCACACCAATTCGTACACAATTATGTGAACGCCCATCTTAGTTTTAATCAAGGGCTATTTTTTCCACGAGGTAAGTTTTCTAGATAATTAAATATAGAATATAGCGGCCCTTGCTGAGGATTTGGGAAAAAAATTATTTTCTCACGTAAGTAACCTATTTTATTGTCATTATTTCATCTAGCTTAGCTTATTGTCCTCCCTACTACCTACAGTTATTCTCTTATGCTTGGAGAAGTATGTCTAAGAAGATACCGCAGTTCATTTACCGGTATTTATCATGACATATAACTTTAATAATTTTACATATGTATTTACCTAAGTAAAAAATTATTTTTGGATGTTGCATGCTTGGTAATGAATTACCCCCCTGCCACATACGTTAGAGGTAGCTTGTAAGGTGCATGTATGTAGATACGGTTTACAGTAGAAGGCAGATACAAGATATTTTTACAAATATCTCAAAAAAGAAATTAAGTAAACGTCGTACGAAACAATGAACTCACCCGTCAAACGTCCTTGTGAAGGATTGCGGCTTAATGTGTAGATGTGGATAGTGTTTAGATGAATGGGAATATTACCTAGAAATAGGGTCAGGAGGCAATGAATCACATTAGATGTGTTTAGGAAGACGGCTTTAAAAAAATAGGAAGATTGAACACAGAATTCGGGACAAGGAAGTGCTAGACGTGAAACTGAGGCGAGAAATCAATGGGAGGGTAATATGGTATTTATTTCACATTAATCCAAAAACAACACTTTGGCCTTTACATCGGACTTTTAACATTGATATAACAATAGAAACAATTAAAAACACCCAAGCCCTATATCTACATCTAAATCTGCTTAATCGCCCGGAAGGGGTTATTAATTAAGGGGAAAAACCGTTTGCAAAAGTCACAAATTTATACGGACCACAAACAAGACGGGAACATCAACAGAACCCATTAAACCTCGCGGGTTCACATGTAACGCAGCCAGCAATTACCTGTTTACATTCTACTCATGCAGGGCGAACGATTCAAATATATTCAAGTATATTAGGATGAAGATTTATTAGAGAGAAATTTGGCAAGATGACATTGTTGGTGGAAATCATTAGAAGAGAGACGATTCAATGCAAGATTGAAATTATTAAATAAATTCAGATCCGCATGTTTCAGGACCGAGGTCTCGCAAATTATTCGTACTCCTACATATATTGGTCGATTGGATCATGCATATAAAATTCGGGAAATACATGCCAGAACTAGCCGACTCAAGGACTCCTTCCCACGGACAATACGGGATAGCAACTGCAGGGTTATAGATAGCAAAAATTCCACTTGCCACCCTCAGCGTCTAGGGAATAATTAGTTCTACTTACATCTACATCTATATAATACCCCGCAAGCCGCCGCAAGGGCGTGTGGCGGGGGCTGCATGCATGCTCTTCCACTATCCTCGTGTGTTTTGTTACAATAACCCATTCTTTCGGAATGACCTCATTCGTGTTCTGTTCACCTGTTTTTAAGTCTCCTTTTCAATCCCTCGTCCCTCTCCGCGGGGGCAAATTCCTGCTACCTGCAATCGTTGGGTCGCATTCCCTGCCTTTTACAGTCTCTTCGGGGGTTAGAGTGTTTTGTGGTGCATGTTCATGTGGTAGTAGTGTTTCACATTCTTGCTTGTTGTGTCCTGGCTTGCGTGTTGTAGGATGGCTTTCGTGCTGCATCCTGGGGTGCAGTTGTTTGTTGATGTGTTTGCATGAGTATTGGATGAAGGGATTTTTGCATGAGTGCTTGCGCTGCTGTGGGTGTATTTTTCCACGTTGTTGTTTTGCATGTGGTATTGTTCCTTTTTACGGCTGGTGACCTAACACCCCACGCCACACGCCCTTGCGGCGGCTTGCGGGGTATTAATTAGATGTTCGATCAGTACAGTGAATTGGTGACAACACAGCTTTATTTGTAGTGATGACGACTAAGTTTGTGGAAGTGTTCAAGTAAAAGCGTAAAGTAAATCTACATTATAAAGGGAAATTCATATCAAAGTAATTTTTGATTTTTTAAATGTGCAGTAAGTCTTCGGAAAACTGATCAGTCCCAAATTAACTAAAGACATTCATTCTAAAAATCAATATTCGGTTTTGGAAGAGATTCAACCCCATATCTTTCAACAATTTCGTCACACTGCTGCCATTGCTACATACTCATTTGACAAAGCTAGCTCCCCCACGCAATCTAACTCATTTATTTTATTAAATCTGCCTCATGAGAACCCCAGAAACTGGCAGGATACTTCAGCCAGTATCTGAAGAGCTAGTAGTAACATCGCTCTTGAACTTTCTCATCGGATTTTCGCAATACCCTCTTGACAAAAACTAATGTACGGTTTTCGCTTCCTCATATATCTATCTAATATTTTTACCCCATGAGAGATCATGGGCAAGAGTGGTATCTAGATACTTTATGGATTCTACACTCGTTAGTTTGATAAAATGAATTCTGTGGGTAGTTTGGGGAGAGCTATTAAGTTACCAGTCGTTAATAAAAGTATTTTTTAAAGTTTATTTCTAATTACTACACTTTGCACATTTTCCGGATTAAGTGTAATTTTCCTTTAGTATGGAACAGTTTTTTTTATTACGTAACCGTATTGCCTGATTTCACAACATTCTGGAAATCATCAAATATCATTCCTAGTTTCCTTATTTTTCGACTAAATTCGAACTGCCAACTGTGCGACTCTCGCTATAAGCCTATGCATCTCCATGAATAACCAGGAAATGAGTTGATTTTCCGGGTTCCGGCGTCAAAATAACTATGAATAGATAATTTTTTTGAAAAGAATTTTTTAACATGTAGGACTTGGATAATCTTGTCCTCGCACCAAAGCCAGCGAAGGAACCTCTTTGGGCTTAGAGTCATGGCCACAGATAAGGCTCCTTGCACCCATGATATCATGGAGATTTTAACCCCAAATGAGGTCAGTACTTCTTGCTGACGGAAGACAGTTAAAAATAATTTCCTTTCCTACCCAAGTCATTCATTCCTTTGTTATGGAGATAAAAAAATGACTTCAACTGAATGAAACATAATTCCAGAAGATTATCTCTGAATCCTTCCAAAGCATCGGATGTGAAAACTTCTTTAGTCTGGTCTCGATAACCTTTATCGATGGGTGCCTTCTTTTTGAATAGATGCTCCTCCATTACTCTTTATCTGCGAAGTATACATATGCGTCTTGGGAAATGAATTTTCCCAGAATTTCCAAGGTCTTCTCCGCCATTTCATAGTAATGACGAAAATATTTGACGCAAGCATAAGTCTGCCCTCTTTGTGATCGTGACTAACTGAAGACTGTAAATTACCGATCTTTTTTGAATGCTCAAAGAAAAACTAAGGTTAACACTATTAGAATGCTTATACACTCTTAAAAGAATTAGCGCCACGAAGCTGCGAATGCTAAGTTTTCTATAATAGCTCAGATATGAGGAAAAATAGCTTACAATTTAGCTTATAAAAAATTTTACTTGCTTAAAATTGGAAACTATTGCAGCTTAAAATTCGTGTTATAGCGGTTAATTTATACATTTTCAGAAAGATAGCAAACACCTGAATACTGAGAATACGTAGAATCATTTCCTTGACATTGCGCGCTCAGCAGTCAACTTGTTCATTCCAAGTAAATTTATAAAAGATGTTACGGAAACGAAATGATGCAACGCAGAAGTAAGAAAAACGTTAAGACGTCAAAGGATATGTACGCCAAATGAAAATATTACGACCGATATCTCTAGCGACAAAATTAATGAGATCACTTATCATTACACGATATATAGGGCGAATACCAAGAAAGTATTTCGGAAAGTGTTAAGCGAATTCAAGATGAATAGATAAGTAGAAATTTCGAAAGAGAATCCGAAAGCATTTTGGTCGTACGTTAGAGGTTCAGGGAAATAAGTAACAGTCCACATGTCTAAGTCACTCAAAAACGATAAGGGCGAAAGAATAACCAGCAATATAGAATAGACAAACATATTTAATTCCTTCTTTCAAAGCGTTTTCACCAATTTCTCACCATATGTCTCCATTATTCCACAAAATAGTTTCCGCCAAGCTTTGTAAACATGAGTATGAGTAGTTCCCTCCCGAACGCCTACTACATCAGAAATGCCATAATAAGAAGTATACACTCGATTGAATAGTAGAGCGTTTCCCTCACTCACGACCTCTCCTCATTGATGACACAGAGAATATGTGGACAAGCTAAGAAAAACAATATTTATCAGAAGCGCAACGAGGCGATGCGACAAGAAGGTTTAAGTGCGATGTACCCCGCTCTTTAGGCATAATTAGAATTTGCTGTTAGCATATGGGTCCTGATGAGGTCGGATTGATTGTTGAATTAGATCGCGCACAGCGTAGAGGAAATAGATTTTTAAAACACCCTTATGTTTAACTTAGCAGCGTATCGACATTATTATAGGAACTAGGTTGGGAATCACTCCCAGAGCGTAAGTTAAATTACAGATAAACTCCCTTGTACATCAAGCCCCAACGGAGAGAAGATGTCAACAAAATTAGAGAGATTAAGTGTAAAACATAGATTTTAGATGTCATATTTTCAAAGAAAAATAAAGGCAACGGAATTTTCGAACGCGCTTCAGGGGAAAAGGTATTTTTCTCTTCCTTTAATTCTAGTCTAACGCAGTATGTTGTAATGGTAGCAGTAGATTTAGGGGAGGCTATCGCAAACTGTAATTTGGGCCATTAAGGATGGATGGGAAAGAACGAAAGGGTGGAGAGAAACCCGGCGTCGACATAAGTCTACTTTTGACGAAAGGCACCAAGGGGTCCGCAGCTTAACGTCCCATCCGACGGACGGCATCTAGTACGTTGTCATGATCGCACCTAACCTTAGATTATCATCCTTTTCACTAAAAATTCCTCATATATGCATAAAAAAGTCTATATAACTTAAATGACGTAGTGCATGTATCTTAAGTTGTCATGATCTCTGAATATTTTACATGCTTACGAGTATAAATTGAGAAAAACTTAATTTTTGCATGCCTGGTGTGTAATCACCCCCTGCCACACACCCAAGCGGTCGATGACCCTCAGGGTACCATTTAGAACATAGAGCATAGAACAAAGGTATAGAAAAACCGGGGTTACCAGCGATACCGTGTAAACTATTTTGGCCTCACTTTACATTTCCAGATTTGACCACCAGGATAAGATAAAATAGATACATCTACATCTATATTACGTATATCCCGCAAGCCGCCGCAAGGGCATATAGAGGGGGTGCTAGGTCACCACCCGTAAAAAGGAACAATACCACGTGCAAAAACAACACATACATGCAAAACTATACCCTAAGTGGCGTATACACTCATGCAAAAATTCCCCCATTCAACACGCATGCAAACACACACTATCATCCGATAAATAATTGCACCCCAGTATGCAGTATGAAATTCATCCAACAACGCGCAAGCCAGAATATGAAAAGCAAGAATGCGAAACTCCACCACCATATGAACATACAACATAAAACGTTCTCCTCCCCAAGGATACTGGCAGGGGATGTGGCCCAAAGTTACAGGCAGCGGGAGAGCCTCCCCCCCTCCGCCCAGGGAGGGACGAAGGTTGGAAGGGGAAACCAAAAACAGACTAATTAGAGCAAGTAATATTGTCAAGGCAATACACCCCTCAATGGAATTCTAATGAGATCATTCGGAAAGAAAGGGTTTTGACAACAAAACACGCCAGGTTAATGAAAGTGCATGCAATTGAATAGAACTAATTGTTCCTTAGACGCTGAGGGTACATATGGTAGATAGGTACTACCAATGGCAGATTTCAACAATTGTTCTTCCTTTGCTTTACTTATATCGCACATTGCTTATCAAACATGTATTGCTGGGGCCCTAGCAAGCCCCGCCACACGCCCTGCGTCGTCTTGGGGAGTATTGTCTACTTGTAGATTAGTGATGGGGCGTTATTCCACCGCAAGTTACAGCTACTTTCAGATACTATTCACAAAAAACGATGAAAAACATTAGTCAGTCGGTTCTTTGATATCTTTGGCAAGAAAGATTTCTTTATTCCTTCAAGTCTCTCTGGGGAATGGGCAACCTAAGAGAGCAACGACCCTGCCACCACCCCCAACTCATTCATCTGCTTCAGAGACTAGAAAAAATTTAACTGAGTGATAACCTCTAATCCGTCAAGTGTTAAGCAGAGTGAGGCCCCTTCTCCCAGTCCCAAGGGTAGAGCCCGGATCCGTTTATTTGTCGCCACTGGTCGTTTTAAGTGTGATCAACGAGAGATTTCGAGGGTGGAGAGTAAGAATTAGTCGGCCTTGGTTCGCACAAAATCCGCCCTTTTCCGGTATCCAGTTTCCAACACCCCATGATGTCAACAAAATTCCCTGCGTATCGACATGATTCATGGACATTTGATTCCGTAAACACGCACTGGAAGATTTCCTGACGAAACGTATTGCGGAAAAAAGAATCCTTAGAATATATAAGGTCATTTCCACTCATCGTAAAATACGGTTGCCAACCAGAAATCAATTATATTTTATTCTTAACGAGCTCTTTATGTAACTCGAACTTGAGAAAATACGATACGATTTTATCCTCTCTCGCGAAAATCAAAGAATATAAGGATTAAAATAAAATTGGATTGTGTGGGAGGGTGTGATGAGATATTCATCTACATTTACATCTACACAATACCCCGCAAGCCATCGCAAGAGCGTGTGGCAAGGGGGAGGTAGATCGCCAGCCATTTACATTTAATTCCTCTAGTTCCCCATGCACCTGGCACCCTTCGATCCACCAAAAACCGCGTGGAAATGGGGCGACCGAACATAAATCATGCAACATACCTACATATATTACATGAGCATAACATGGTGTACATGGAAATTGTCACGAATAATATATTTTCAGCTTGATATTATTTGTAATTACCCCGCCACACGCCCTTGCGGCGGCTTGCGGGGTATTAAGTAGATGTAGATGTAATAACTGCAAACGAAGAGGCTATTATTCGCCAGGTTCACACCTTGAAGCAGATTTGTTTAAGCACTACTTCCGTACTCAGTAGACTGTTTGATAATTGTAAGGACGTAATAGTTATTTTCAACACCATGACCTTGACTGATTTTTGTCTTCACTGTAATTTTCCTTGTTGTTTTGCATATGGTATTGTTCCTTTTTACGGTTGGTGACCTAACACCCCCCGCCACACGCCCTTAGGGCGGCTTGCGGGGTTATATGTAGATGTAGATGGTTAGCAGCTATTTAGATGCTTACACAAAGAGGACAAGAAAATATGTTAAAAGAGGGCAGGCACACATGTAATTCAGAGACTTATTACCCGGCAGTATTCTACGCATTCCGGACGGACATTTCACAAATACAATAGGCTTTATATATATGCGAGTATATTCATCTACACCCTATCTGGCTAAAACACGGTGGGGGGCGTAAGGACGCCAGACTTGGATAGTGTTTTGTGGGAATTCAATCTTTTATACCCCTATTTTCGACAGCGTTTACCTAATATTTTCTTGGGTATTCCCTCTTCCGTTGTTGTCGCGAAGAGTGCGCGGGATAAACGAATACTTGAATCTATCAGTTCAACAAGCTAACTCTCTAATTTTGCGACAATTGCCGGCCTTGCCAGTATAATTAGGGGGCCTAATTATATCTCCAATGTCGGCTGCAAAACCACACGCTTTATATATTTGAAATTAGTTTAATATAGCCCTGCGTCTTTGCATATCTTTCCCACCCCAGATTCTGTATTAAATGTGTGACGCTTTGTGTCCATAGGTAAGAATTTTTCACGAACCTAGCGGCCTTTTTCTGGACCCTATTCAATGCTGTAATTAATGTTTTTTGAAATGGATCCCAAACGCTCGCCGCATACTTAATGTGAGGCTTTTCTGAAGAAAAATACCAGTTTCTCACACTTTTTCTTCGTTACACCTTTGACGAGTGCCAGCTTTTTTGGCGCCCCTCCACAAATCGTGCGTATATGTTTTCCCCAAGAAGGATCCGATACAATGCTGAACCCCAAGTATTTTACTTCATCCACGACGCTCATCCGAACACCTCCGAGTGTGTAAGTTGGAAAAGTTTGGTGGTGTTTTCTATTGTTTAAGAAATGCATGACGGTGCATATTTTCGTATTTAATTCCAGCCCCCATTCTTCACACAATTTTTTAATGTCGTTCAAGTCAGTTTTTTTAAATTTACGATCTGCGTCTAAATTTGAACTATACTCCTCGAGCCACCGAAAGGACACGTGGCAGTGGGTGTCAGGGAATACACGCAGAATTGTTAGTTTATACACGCACCTGAATATGTGTAAACTCATATACAGGCACACTCATGCACATAAATACCTATATCATGCAATATCTCTAGCGCTTGACTAGTTCATTCAATTTTCGTTATCAAGTAAATTTAATTTTTTCGAGCTATTGCGCACAATACTGTTATCTTGGCGTGTAAGGTGCAAGGGAAGCAAGAATAGTTGAATCTTTGTGACTTGATTCGTATCTCTCTCTTATTTTATCACAATGGTCGAATTCACAAGCATAACTTGGTACCATAACAATTCCCTCTATCCCGTAAGAAAACTTTGGTGTCTTATACCTATCTAAAAATCTAGTCTTGCTCGCTTTCTTCGGGAATCAAGAGGCTCCCAACCTAATTCCTTCAGCATAACCGTGACGATTACTCGCTTTCTGTAGTAATTTTTAGCAAACCTAGCGAATTTTCTCAGAACCTTAGCTAATTCTTTAAAATAACGTATTCCCCCATAGATCCTAGACACTTTCCTCGTTTTCTAAATGTGGCCTCTCCAAACCTAAGTAAAACCCTCTCTCGTATTTTTTCAACACAATTTCCTATAAATCGTTTTTTAAAACCTAGATTATTTAAGGGTGACCGGCAATATTGCTACATTTATTACAGGAGGAGTGATACTACGTCGCACTCCAAAAGGATATGCGCCAATGATATATCCACTCATCTTCCGATGAAGCAACTCCTTTCCCCTTGCGCGATACCCTGTAGAGGTGACTAACAGGGGATTCCGTGGAATGCGCCGAGGTTCCACTGACGCCCACAGTTCCGTCGCCAGTCTTGTCACCGATTCCTCATCAAGACGACTCACTCGCCGTCAGCAGCGGGGATATAATTACGATAGCTAATCGCTCTAGCCTAGCGCTCCCATGCGAGTTCCGAAAGGCTAACGCGTAATCGGAAGACAAAATAATGCTTCCCTTACTCACCTCCTTCTCGAAAAGGAGTCACGGCTTTGCTCTTCACAATCAGTGTGGCCGGGTGACCGACGCGGCGAATCCTGCAGTTTTTTTAATTCTTTTGTCCGTTACGACACTGACTGCTCTGGTGATTGTGAATAATCGCGAAAGATGACAGAGGGGCACGCGAAAAACGGCGACGTCACCCCCAATTCAGTTCATGGTCTCAAACAAGCTTGACCTAAATGTCGCACGCGGGTAATATAGCATAATCTTACACGCGACAATTTCGTCGAACAGGTTTTTTCATTGGTGTGTGGACAGGCAATAATGTTTATCATTATATTTTCCGCACATCGGGAACTAAGAGAATGTTTTCTTCATGTTTGGGTTTTACAAATTATCTCTCCAAGTGAAACTCAGAATAAGTCACCATTTTGCATTCTCAACCCCCCTCGGACCTTCGCTGGTCACTGTGTGAATTATTTATCTTAATTTAGCATCGGTATAGTTAAGAATCTGTGTCAAGGCCTGACCGAAGATGGCCAGACTCTTTTGTGATGCCGAATACAAAATGGTTCCATAGGTTGTACGGAAAAAATACCCGTACCCAAAATTTCAATAAAAGATTAGCCATGCTCCTTTCCCAATAAACCCAGCCTTCGCACCATAACTAGACACATTTTAATAGCATTTTAGCGAAATGTGCGATTAGAAAATGGTTAAGATGTGGCTCACTAATTATTGTAACACCAGGCTCTGTTCGTTAAAATAAACAATAAAATAAGATCTACATTCACACAATAAAATGCCAGCCGCCGTATGAGAAAATGCATGATGGATCTTGAGGCACTAGCCAAACATAATTTCTACACCCGAATATGGTTACTTAAATACCAAATTTTAATTATTCAGCCAAGGGTACCAATTTTTTCTATTAATGCAGGCATTTACAGGTATGCCTGTATGTGTGCACGTGTACGTATGTGTGTGTGTGCATGAAACATTATATGCATACATATATATATATATATATATATATATATATATATATATATATATATATATATATATATATATATATATTTATTTATTTTATTTATTACAATGCATCTATGAACTAATATTTGTGCATGTATGACAGCCTTTTAACATCCTCCGCCAACACCCTGGAGGTGGCTTGCCTTGTCATACGCAGATTAGGTGTTCATTTTCATGCAACTGCTCAAAAATTGCCTCGTTCTATCCCATCCATCCTATTATTTAAATTTTGTTCCTATTTTGTTTAATTCCATAGCTTTAGAAACCCATAATCCTTTTATTCCAATTTTAATGGGTTTTCTCTAATTTTTCGAATGGCATTGTGCTTTTAAAGTCATATAAAACTTTTTTTATTCCAAAATGTAGAAAAAAAGTTTTATATTTTTACTCGTATCTTTAGGCGAATCTTACGTCCTTTAGTAATCGCAAACCTTTCACTTAAACATCCACACACACATATATCGCATACCCCTTTGGATTCGTTTGGTGACACAGTATGTAGATGTTAATGTTGTCTATGGCTGTGAGAGTTCTACTTCACTTCAGGCGAACGTATGAAAAATACCTAATTGGCATTGGATTATTTATCCTGGCATTAAAATGTCGACTCACAGTGACTACTTGGTGTGTTTTGAAATATATTTTTACCGACGCAATTTTTTTCTATTCACTTAACCGCCCCAGAAAAATTTCTCCGGAGGGCGTGCGCGCTGAGCATGCAAGCATTTCAGGACGCGTTGGCTGCATCTAAATGATATCCAATCATGAGAAAAGCTTTTCCTGACATCTTATTTTCCGCAATCAGCTAAACAACTGCGCAATACCGAGAGGTTTACGTTCAAACACGAACAAGGTTAAGTTAAGAGTATCTAAAGATAACAATCGTTTAAGTAAAAGGATATTGGTGGTGGGGGGAGGGGACGACAAACCACCATAATATCGCTCTGTTTTTCAAACGTACAAGGAATAGGAAAAGAATGCCACAATCGTTGACTTTCTATTGCCTGGTTAATGAATTCTGAGACCCTTTCAGATACGCTTTTACGAAGAGCGAAAAGCTCGAGATGGTGAAATGGTGATTGAAAACCAAACCCAATACACGCCGTCGTCAAGAAAGCATTTGACTTGATTGAAATTACCAATGTTAATATTTCCACAGGCTCAGCAAGCGTTTACAGTTTCTCATTTTTCATTTCAATCCGTTTCTCGCTTTCATCTCCCAGATTTTTTCGCCATTTCACACTCCGTCTTCTTCACTTCTCCACCCACGTCCAGGCTGTATTTCTAGGACGCGAAGGAACGAATGCCGGAAGTTTCCCGTAGCGTTCCAGGAAAGGGTCTTTCGAGTAAGCAGGATATTTAGAAAGTAAGACCACAGTAAAAAAAGAATCAAAAATGAATTTCTCTCAGACAAATATAGCATAAATTTGGGTGAAACTTCCTTATATTTTTTACCAGTAACATTTTCAGAAAAGGTAGTCTCTATTAATTGCAAAAAATAATTTTTCACTCCCTATGACGGCATTCCATGCACGTATATTTTTACGTTACGTTGCACCTTTGGATCCTTAGCTGAATCTAAATGAAAGAAGCAGTCTCGAAAAACACAGTCAAAAAAAATATCGTGAATTCATTTATATACCGTGTGGCTCATGTCGTTTTTGTGATAGACAATCAGATTTCAAGCTTGTAAATAGGTTTCACGCCCTCATACATGTTCATAGTATGTACATTTACGCATAAACGACAAAAATTCTGTATGTACCATATATATATATATATATATATATATATATATACTACCTTGATCAAAAAGTTCCCGGAATAACCACCGTGTGGCGCTCCCATCGTTCCGATTTGAGTTCTGTTTTTTTTGTTAAATTGGTACATCTGTTGTTGATATTCCCTTTAAATCTTAGTGTCATAACTTGACATTTGCAAAAGTTACGTAGCCAAGAGTACATCTATCTCTGTGTGTGTTGGCGATTTTTTACAATTTCAGAAATGGATTTAAATTTGCAACAGCGAACTTGTATTAAATTTTGCGTAAAAAACGGATTTAGTGGCGCACGGACGTTGGAAATGTTGGAAAAGTGTTTCGGCAACGATTCTCTAAAAAAAACGGTCGTTTACCAGTGGCACGAGCGGTTCAGAAGTGGTCGTGAGTCAATCGAAGATGATGAACGCAGTGGCAGACCATCGACATCGAAAGTCGGTGAAAAAATTGATAAAGTAAAAGAAATGTTGGTCAATAACCGCAAATTAACCATCAGAGAAATAGCGGAGGACTTGAACATTGCCTATGGATCCGCCCAAGACATTGTGGTTAATGATTTGGGTTTCCGTCGTGTAGCAGCAAAGTTGGTGCCAAAAGACCTCAATTTCATGCAAAAAAGAGACCGTGTTGACGTCGCAAAAGACATGATTTGCGAGGCTGAATCCGATCCCACATTCATCAAAAGGATCATTACTGGAGACGAGACGTGGGTTTATGAGTACGACAGGCAATCCAGACATCAGGCAAGTAAATGGCGTTCACCAAATGAGCCGAGACCAAAAAAACCACGTCGTTTTCAGTCAAAAAAGAAGGCAATGCTGACGGTTTTCATGGATTACAACGGTGTAGTGCATCATGAATTTTTGCCAGAAGGCCAGACAGTAAACAAAGAGTATTATTTGGGCGTTATGAGACGTTTGCGTGAAGCAATTCGCCGAAAGAGACCAGAAATGTGGGCAGAAAACTCGTGGATTTTGCACCATGATAACGCACCGTCGCACAGTGCTATCATTATTCGTAATTTTTTGACGAAAAATGCAACAAATACCATCCAACAGCCACCGAATTCACCTGATTTGGCTCCCTGTGACTTCTTTCTGTTCAATCGAGTTAAAAAACCATTACGGGGAACGCGTTTTAGCAGCCGAGAGGAAGTAATGGAAAAATCGCAGGAAGCACTGATGGACATACCGAAAACCGACCGTAACTTTTGCAAATGTCAAGTTATGACACTAAGATTTAAAGGGAATATCAACAACAGATGTACCAATTTAACAAAAAAAACAGAACTCAAATCGGAACGATGGGAGCGCCACACGGTGGTTATTCCGGGAACTTTTTGATCAAGGTAGTATATATATATATATATATATATATATATATATATATATATATACAGGGTTCGTCCGGACAATAAGTGTACTGATTTTTTCCCGCCGCTCCAGGCGCGCCCAGCACCGCTCTGACGGGCTGCGATTGGAGGGGGGTATGTTGGCAAGCGACGCTGAAAAAGGCAGTCGGCTCTGAGCTGTGGTGTGGAGTGAGGAGCTCTGTTAACGCGAACCTCCACGCTCGACCCACGTCACGGAACGCGATGCCGAAGTTTTTGGAGCAGCGTTATTCCATCAAATTTGCGGTAAAGCTTGGGAAATCGTCTACCGAAAATGTCGGTATGATTAACCAGGCTTACGGGGAGTCAGCCATGTCCAGAAACATGATCTTTCGGTGGCACAAGATGTTCGTGGAGGGCAGAGAAGAGGTCGACGACGAACCACGGCCTGGACGACCATCAACGACACTCACCGACGAAAATGTGGGAAAAGTTCGCGATGTACTGAGCTCTGATCGTCGTCTTAGTGTTCGGATGATAGCAGAGCAGTGTAATGTGCCAAAAACAATAGTGCACGAGATTATTAGGGAGCAATTACAGATGCGAAAAATTTGTGCAAAGTTGGTGCCGAAAGTGCTCAGTGATGATCAAAGACTCAATCGTTTGGAAATCGCGACACAACTTGCGGATCACTGCATAAATGATCCACATTTTTTAGAGAACGTTGTTTCGGGTGACGAGACGTGGATCTTTGAGTACGACCCGGAGTCGAAGAGACAAAGTGCGGAGTGGCACACCCCATCATCACCCCGTCAAAAGAAAGCTCGCATGAGCAAATCTCGGATCAAGGCGATGCTCATTGTCTTTTTTGACAAAAGGGGAGTCGTCCACTACGAATTTGTACCTGAACGACAAACTGTAAAAGCTGCATTTTACGTCCAAGTGCTCGACAGGCTTCGAAAACGAGTCGCCCGCGTCCGGCCAGCGATCAAAAACATCTGGCGGCTGCATCACGACAATGCGCCGTCTCACACCGCGCTTGTCGTGTCGGACTTCTTGGCCAAGCACGGCGTGGGAACGCTGCCGCACCCGCCCTACAGCCCGGACTTGGCACCACCGGACTTCTTTCTGTTCCCGAAGATAAAGAGGAGTTTGAAAGGAACGCGATACGGGACTTTGGACGCCGTCAAAGAGGCCGTGACGACGTGTCTTCGAGAGGTTCCCGATGATGCCTTCGCGGGAGCGTTCCAGGAATGGGAACGCCGCTGGAACAAGTGTATCGACTCACAAGGGTCCTATTTTGAGGAATATTAGCTTAAGATATGTAAAAGTGTAATAATTTTTTTTTCCTGAGCTCAGTACACTTATTTTCCGGACGAACCCTGTATATACACGCACAGACACATATATACACATATTTTATCCATATATATATGTACTATTGATAAGAACGATACAAATTGGCCTAACTTTGTCGAAGTTCATGTGCATTGAATGAAGAGCACCATGTATTAAAAAAAAGTTGTGTATTAAATCATAGTATTCGACAAATTCGAAGAAAAATGCGGGAGATACCGCGACAGTAATATTGGACGGAGTATTACAACTAAACAATTTCTAAGCGCAAAGCTCATTTATATTTTGACCATAGATAGATAGATAGAGGTCTTTATTTGGGCGAAATTGAGACCAAATGGTCCCTTCTTCCATTTAACCCATAAGTAAGTTGTGAATGGAAAGTATCATTTGGCGTAGGTGCTTTTTTACGTTCATCTTTTTGTCGCTTAAACGCATAATGGGAGGCATTAGCAGGAAAAAATGTTAACCCTTGACACATGAATGCTTATTTCCAATTATTTGGTTACAATGTGAACTAATGCGTTAAATTTACCAACATCAGATCAAGAGTGTTTGCATTTGAACACGCCCAATGAATGAAATGCTTCATTTTTTAAATTACAAGCATTTCATTTTTCAATGATTTCCTTCGCCTCGTCCAGGTGTTTTCCCGGGTGCTTAAGGTCCAGCGAGATGATCTCAGTTGACGCCAGAGAGGGGAGGGGGGCGAGAGACAGAATATCAGGCAAGCAGCCAAAAGTGTGTCTCCCGTAGTCCAGAGAGGAAGGGAGGAGGAGAGTGGGCACGAGAACACTCGTGGAAAAGAAACTGGTGGCATGACGTGGGTGTCGGTAATATTTTGCGGATTACTGAAACTCCACAACTTCTGCCTACCGGAGGGAAATCCTTTTGATACTGCATAAAATAAATGAAATACTCACCCAATCCAGCAACATCTGGTCTGCAACTCCGGTTTCGAACGTCAGAGC
This sequence comes from Hetaerina americana, assembly GCF_022747635.1. NCBI lineage: Eukaryota > Metazoa > Arthropoda > Insecta > Odonata > Calopterygidae > Hetaerina > Hetaerina americana. The sequence continues at coordinate 10,598,809 of NW_027286514.1, read as the reverse complement.
CGCACGATCTTCCCTCGCGTCTGAGGAAAATCTTAGTCATCGCTCCGAGTGTTGCCCCTTGGTGAGAAAAAGGAGTTCTTTTGAAAACCGATCACCGGGAGGATAAAAAAGTGTGGTGTAATGTGAAACACAACAAAAGAACAAGAACGCAGGCACTCGGTTTTATTGAAGAAGCTACAATAACAGAATAAGGTACACAGTTTAAGGGATAATGTACTGAAATGAGGAGTCATTGGTATACTACGGGGAAATGGGGACGAAAGAGTTCAAGAACGATGTTATCTTGCGCTAGTTATGCCTCATTTGTAACATGCCGATGGCATCCCAACAATGTCGGTTTGATTGCAGAATTAAATCACATTCAACCAAGAGGAGCTAGATGACAAAACGTTGTTGCGATAACATTTGTAGTGTATCTAAGGTAGATTATTAGAGGAACTGGACTTCATATCACTCACTGAGAGGTCAAATCATAGATTAGACCATCTTAAGTACCACTGGTCCCGTCGGACGTTATGACAGTATGTACGATATTAATGATCAGGAAAATGAGATTAGAGAGATCGAGTGTAGAAAAGACAGACTTAGTGCGACGATGGCTACATTTATTAATACATGATATGAGCTATTTTTGCATGGGATATTTTATAATTGATCCTTATAAAAGACAGGAGCTGAGGAGGGAATATAATTGAATTATAGTTGTTACATACATGCATGTCCTTCACACTTTTCCTTCTTAGAGCATGCAAATCAAAAGCCATTCATTTAATTTACTTCATAGAACTATCTCTTCTATGCCTCATAAATCCAAAACGTGCGAGTTAAATTGCTTGTGAGTTACTATATTAAAAATTACACATAATTATAGTTTAAATCATTGTTGTCATTAGTTACTCGATATACACTGAAATATTGTAAATTTATTTGTCACAAAGATAGCAAACAAAGTATCTGAGTTATAAGTTATTTTAATTAATGGCATCTCTCTTGAATCGGATGATCTTAGGGAAACACTCGACCTCTGAATATACTTTCTGCAATTTCTTTTTATTGGGTTGGAATAGTTGTTAGGGCAGACGGACCGAAAGCGAAGGTGGAGGAAGGGTGAAGAAGAACCCGTTGGTATACGCCAAGAGGTCCAAGATTTAACTTCCCATCTGATGGAGAGCGTACTACAATGCAAGTACTCTCCACAAAGCACCCAAAACAGCAGTTGGGAAACCACCTGCTACCAGCAGTTGGGAAGCCACCTCCGAGATTAGAATCCGGGACCTCGCGGTGGGAAATTAGTCACTACACCTTCCCGATCCTTTTTAAAGGTAGGTCAAAAATTTTAAAACACTTGGTAAATTCCATTTGCTAACTTTTAATTCATGAACATAATGTCATGTCAGGCGACAATAGGTGTTCGACGCCGGCACTAGAGGGTAAGTGAAAAGTGAAAGAGTGGGGTTGTTCGACCCAAAAACACTGACAGGGGAAGGACGAGGAAAACATTTTATCCTAAAGAACGATTTTTTAATAAACAATTAGGACCTAGAATTTAGAGTGTTTTTTCTTTCTTTCTTCTCATTAGTACACACTCATCTCTCATGTATCGAACTGGGGAGGGGTCTGGAGATTGGTGGGGGGGGCGAAAGGAAGAAACAGTTTAATTTGAAAACTAGATTACGATTAATTGGTCAAACGCAACAATTATTTCATGATATACAAGGTCTGTATAAAAAAAGGTGAGACTTATCTTTCTACGCGCGAAGTGCTTCACGGATCACAATCAGTGAGATGTCGCCTTCTAGCGGCGCCTATGAGAAGTAAAACACCGCCTTGCTTGTGGCCCTATCTCGACTTGTTTCAGCACAACAGCGATTCTTGCCTGAGCTTGCAAACACTTGCTGTACACATTCTTGTAAACTTGTATATCGGAATTCACGAGCACGAGTTTTTGTGTGTGAGCTAACATGTATATTAGTGACTTTATCGCCATTCTGCATGCATGGCTGGTGCCATTATTCCCCGCGCCACGCGCCCTTGCGACGGCTTACGGGATATTTGTAGATGTAGATGAAATAAAACTGTGCTTGCACTCACCCAGAATACTGCGCACGCATGGGCACCTACGTGAGTGCCTACGCCCATCCACACGGGGGTATGAGGCATGGGAGGGATGGGATGGGATGCCAACGTGCGACGAGTACCTCTCATGCAGCGCTCCGATGAGTATGAGCGGTCAGCTTCCCTTTTCGCACGACTTGCTCCCTCCCTCCTGACCATAAAACTACGCTCACACACGCCTGATGACTTTTCCTGCATTCGACCATCCTACTTGAACCTCTTGCCTACCGTTTACGACCCCACTGCACATCTTTCTCTCCCCAGAACTGTCCCCCTACTCCTTAAACCCGCTTTACCGAGCAAGCGTCAGGGGCTAGCTGGAGGAATCAGGTTGTGAGGCTCTTGATTCTCGATTAAAGCAGGCAAGACTTAAAGAATTTTAGCAAGACACGCGACAGCTCAGTTTTCTTGCGACACCGAGGGAATTTTTTAATAATACTACTATCGTACACTGGTGGATTCGACTACCGGAATAAAATCTATCTGAGACACAGTAACAGACTGAGTCAGAAACAGATTCAAGTACTCGTTCTTCCCTCACGCGATACGCATTCACGACAAACTTGAACCCAAGAGTTGACCGCAAAAATTAAATTAAACCAGAATGCTAGAATGTTATGCATTGGTCAGGCGCAACAATGATTGCATGATGCATATATGTAGTTGCATGATGCTCGAGAGTTATACATGAGCTACCACGTATCCAAGGGAATTTCAGAACTAAATATGCATCAAGTACTTGCGGTGACATGACACCTCTCGCCACACGCCCTTGAGGCAGCTTGAGGCGGTTATGTACTCGCACAATATTTCTTCCGTTGTGACTCCGAGCCATCAGCTGTGAAACAATCCTCCGTCGGAAACAATTTCCCCACATACTCCTACTAGCTCTTCATTGACCTTCTAAATACTATCAAATAATGGAATGTTAATATAATTTGCCGAAAATTCAGTTTTCCAAGAGATCGATTTTTCGGTTGCATGTACCAACATGGGTTATTTTTTCATTGAAATCATGCACAATAGTAGAAGCTCATAGTTATCAGCAAAACAAATTGCATATGGAGGAGGAACGCTTGCAATTTAGACAATATACATAATTTCAGAAAATGCCAAGGGCTTTCAACTGTAGGTAATTTTTTTCCATTGGTATTTTCTCTCGGAAACTGGGGGGTTAAAGTTGCACTCAAAACTATAACTAGATTACATAGGATTCATTCGTCACTTCCAAAAGTGATTCCAAGTTTTTATTTGTGGCGGCAACATCAGTAAAAGCCCAATTCAATCAGGTTTCGTTCCACCTCTGCCCCCCTAACATCTAGCCCCCATCCCCGCTGACCCCATTAGGTTGGTAGAAGTCTGGATTCATTCGCTCCGGACACCACGCCTGGCCGCTGCATAACATGCCGAGGGAATCGGCCGGTCATTTATTTCCAGTCCATCCCCCGGAAAATACCAAACGCCATTGGTTCTGAATCTCGACGCTCTGATGAAAAGTTTTTACGGGCCCAAATATTCGGCAACTGTTGCGCAGGAAAATAAAACAGTATGGGCAGGATCGCAATGATTCCAGTACTCAAGCAGTTCAAGAAATTTTGCAGGTAGATTCAATTTAAAATGCTGAGAGAGTAAATTTATTTCCTTGGGAATTGTCCGTTTAGGCGAATGGTGCCAAAAATGAAGACATGTATTCAATTTTGATGACATGGACGCACGAATAAATACTATCGGCCAGAGAATGCACGCAGTTAAATAAATAATGCCTTTCTACATAAAATGAAAAAAACATTGAAGATTATGATAATATTAAATTAATAACATCTGTGAATGCTTGATTATTATTCAATTATTTTATCTGCGTGGAATAATAACGCAGCGTCTGTTTCTCATTATTAGCCATCCCATATCAACAGTCCTGTCGCACTCAGAAAGATATGGAAAAACTGAAAAAAATTCTACCAACCCAAAGTATTTGTCTAAAAAATAATAGCATTGTTATTCTACTGAGGATTCATGCTACATTTGCAATGTTAAATTAGAACACTTTCTAGGGGAGTAATCAACTTCGTACCTATTTTCCTTCCAGATAACATCATGAGTTAAACGTGAAGTAATACGACATATATAAATCACGAAAAAAGAATAACGCACTTGGTTATGTCATAATCCGATTAACTGATGAACTACAGGTTTATATAATCCTTTCGATTACAATGTTCTCTCCTCCTTGGCAAATTTTCGCCCTCTTTTGTCATCTCCCTTGTTCCTAAGCCTTTCCGGGTGGTGCCCTAACACCCCCCGCCACACGCCCTTGCGGTGGCTTGCGGGGTATTAAGTAGATGTAGATTTAAGCCTTCCTCCAGCAAAAGTTTATTTAAATTTTTCATCAGTTATTTTTTAGTTTCGCGGAAAAGCTTAATGAGAAGAAATTTTTAACAAGTAAGCCGCAAGAGGCAAGCAATGGAGAATTATTGTCGCTGTGAGAATCAGAGTTATGTTTGACGGATGGAAGCATCAATGAAGAAGTCCTACAAATAGATGGTGAAAAGAAGCCTTATGATAATCAGAGGTGTACAACTCATGAAAAATATCCAACGGACTATAAAAGACTGCTGGATAGAATAATGGAAGGAGAAAGGCGAGGTTTGCATGAAGCATTGAAAGAATTACGTCTAGGAAAGCAATTATGAAGAAGTCATAACTTCTATTGATGATGACGCGGACGATCAATTTATCTTATCCTTAAAATTATCCTTAAAAAACGTCGTTTACTTGCAGACATTTTTTATTTCGTTGGAATGTAATGCGATGGCGGATAACTGACGAAGGATTTATGCATTCATTCCATAATTCTTCAAAATCTCAGAAATATGCCATTTGAAGAGAATTGTAAAAGAGGGTACGAATTGTAGCTACAATTCATGAAATAATTTTCGCTTCGAAAATTTAAATATTATGGAAAAAATTCAGACAGTGCAGCAGGAAAGCTGCTTGAAGGATATCAAAAATGAAAGTTCGTGGGTTTTATTTTCAATCAAACAAAAATCCAATTCGACCGGGTTTCGGGACTGAAAAACATCAAAAGGCTTCTGTCCAATTAAAACAATTTCTAAAAAATTCTTAGTCAAAATTGAAAGCTTGAGAGTAAATCAAAAAATTAGATTCGTGCATAAGAATATTTACGATATAATGCGTGAACATCTCGATCTATTGTCGTATTTTGATTATCCTTTGCGCTGAGATCGCCGCGACTTTAATCCCTCCTGAAGACACAGCATGCTCTTCAAAAACCAACCACCCACACACGAGTCGGCGTAAAAACTCTTTACCCTACGCCGATGTTGCCGAGGCCGACACGAAGGCCCTGCCCCTCACCCCCGCTGAGTCATCATTCAACCCCTTTGCGCAAACCTTTCCCCTCGCCCCATCTCCACCATGACCACCGACCGTTTCATTATATTCAGAAAAATCTGCAGAGCAAGTACCAATGGAGGAAGTAGTGTGATACGGTGGGGACCCGCGGAGGTGTCTATATTTACAGATTTACAATGACAAATGTGTGGTGGCATAATCGTTTTCATTTACCAATCCCGTTTTCGATGCCTTCCTCTCTTGGAAAGGATACGGAAGATGCGGCGTAAACATTTTTCTTTTAAACCTCAACAAACCTCAACAAATACAAAATTCACACGGCCTACGGAAAATTATGGTCGGTGTTTAAAGATTTACTATTTATGGAAGGGTCCCGAAAGCGTGGAACACACACTCCGCGCCATGTTGAGCAGGGAGGCTATTCTCACAGGGGAGATCGGACAAGGTGAGATACCAGGACGGTTCAAGGCATAAAAGTTCCAAAGGGACCAATTGATTACGAATCTTCCAAAACGCCACTATTAGCTAGCTCTATATTCATTTTTCCATTTTATCTGCCGATGATATCACCAGTAAAAGTTTCATAAAATACTTCTATGTTGATATATTCGTCGATAAAAACGTTCCCGAGGAATTGACTGCCATTCCTTATTGACAATATTAAGAAAACAAAAATAAAGAATAAATGGTTGCATTTAAGCAAATGCTATTGAGAATGAGATTTTTTTTCCAATTAGAAGCTGAAAAAAATAGACGGTCCGATGGATGACTTGATTAAATGCCGGGAAGTCGTACTACAACAATTAATAACATATGTTAGTAATAAAAAAACTTAGTAAGTTCCAATGAATTTTTTCTAAAACGGCCGGTTTCGACGAACATTCGACATCAAACTGGAACCGGTCTTTTTGAATAAAATTCAATGGTACTTACAGTATTTATTTTTCAAAATTGCATCATGAGGTCCCACAAAGTTGAGCCTAGTATCATAGCATTTATGATAATGACCTTCATACTTGGCATTATAACTTTTTTAATTTATTTTTTTAAAGAGAGTTTTAATATGAAGACTAGAAAGATCTTAGTAGCGAATTTTTATTCTAACTAAAATATAGTAGGGACGCTTTCTCCAAAAATCTTATCTATCGCATGAAGGGTGGTACCTGTATAATGGTATAAAATATTTCTTTCAAATATTCAGTTTCCCGACATTCCCCACTCCCTCTGCTCACTGTGCTGGTCGAAAGTTCATTACACCCCTTCTGCAATCCCCCTTCACCACTGAAGGGGCAGTAAAAAACATGGAAGAACCCCTTCGCATTTCCCCTAGTCCACGCCTCGGCCACGAATCTGCTGAATGAATGGCCGGCACACCCACTGACGAAGCCTGTCAGAGCTCTCCCTCCACCCTTTGCTCTCTCCCACCTCCATCACACCCCCACCCCCTCGATTCTCCCCCAAATCTCCGACACGTCACCCAGCCACTTAACAACAGCGTCCCCAAGCCAACAGCCCAATTCCTCTCCCTGCTTACGCAAGACGAAGGCCGGCTTTGCTATTTTCAACATATTTCTTCAATTTCTTTTTAAAATTACCTCCGAATGCTCCATCCTTTTCTGACGGACACATTCCTCCTCTTTGCAATTAAGTACGCCATGAGTTTCTTCCAAATAACTACAGAAAACTTTGTTTCTAATTTTAAGAAACGAATAATTGTGATTACAGAAGCCTTTGAAAAAATGCTTCTAAAAATGCACTATTAAACGCACAGCAATAGTATAAATCAAAGATTCATTGGTGTTCAATTTACTGATAAAAATATTCGCCAAAAAAAGCTATTGACACGAAACAATCACGGAATATCGTCCAGAATAGGTTTTTTAGTACATTGATAATTACAATTCCTTGATCCTCTGCACATTTTTCCTTCCTGCCATTTTGACGCTCCGCATGGATTCGCGACTTCAGTTTCTAGAACCAAAGTCCAATCAATGTATCTTCGCCAAAACTTTAGCAATTTATCCAAACTATTTAGCGGTCCCTCACATGATCCTTGGTAGAAAATTTGGCAAATAAATTAGACAAAGTCAAGAGAAAATCCCTCAAATTCGTTATGAATTGTTACAATAAGAACACAAGCGTGACATACCTCTAAGGGGATTTAGGCTGGGAGCCACTTGAGATACGAAGAGAGCAGGCGAGACTTGGACTTTAAGAAAGATTCAGATCAAACGAGTTTAACGATGGCACTTCAGGAATTATAATGGCCCCACATAACTTAGGTAGATCAGACCACAAAGATAAAATAAGAGAGATAGATTCCAGTACAGATAGATACAAATACTCATTCTTTCTCCGAACAATCAGAAATCATAATAGTAAGAAACCGAAGTCACTTTAGAAATATTAAAAAAATTTAATTTACAAGTCGAAACAAAACATTCAAAATATATCAGGTATAGTTGTAGGTGCATGCGTATATTAGTTAGTAGTTTGTGTGTTTGCTTTTGTTTGGTATGTAAGGATTTTTGCATGAATGTATACCACGTTTTGTTTGTGAATTGCATAAATTTGTGGCTCCTGCATGCGGTTTTTTCCCATCAATAACGGGTGGTGCCCTAGCACCCCCTGCCACACGCCCTTGCGGTGACTTGCGAGTTATTGAGTAGATGTGGATATCAGTTTCATTATTTTTTGGTCATATTGGATTACTAGGTTGTCTGAACTAGACGTTGCCGTTATTTTCGAATGAATGAAGTTCGAAAGAAAGAATGAAGTGCAGTCTACTTACATGAGAGATTCTATTTTTCCAAATAGGGTCTCTCATGGCCTGTTGTGTAAGATTTTACAGCTGTGTTGTGATATCAACATTATGATGGCATTAAATATTGTTAAATGGTGTCCCCCCCTGTATTCATGGTAACACTAAATATTTGCTCGAGACATTAACGCTAAAATCACCGCATAGACTTAGTTGATTATTTATGAAGCCTAACAGGATTATTTAACCAGGGAAACCATATAAGCACTTTCACCTGAGCGGCTCAGGGAGTCTTCCAACCTTAGCTGATTATTATTACTTTTATTTGATTATGAACATGTTGTACTGAGGGTCTAGCCATCCATAAATTGCGTATAACTTTGTAAATGGTGCATTTCAACTGTATTTTGTATAATAAACGATTGTTTGGGTAAGACTCGGTGTAGTATCTCTGACTTTCCCCGATACCCTTTGTGTCGCACCATTTAGGAACGCCCCTTGCGACATATTGGTGTCAGGTGTGTGGGTAACGGTTGGACTGGTAATTTATTCAGTGAATGCGATAGTTATCATAGATTTTCATGTTCCCGTGTACCTTTTTAAATCGGAAAATTAGCCCAACCAGCGCCCACCGTTGGTATCGGATAAACTCGGAGTATGAAAAAATAAATTAATTAAGCACCCTCAAAATTTTAACGTAATTAGTATTGGATTAAATTTCGCGATGGATGGCCTTAACCCTCATAGACTTGGTTACTATAACCCTTTTCTCGATTATCAAGGAACCGTCCCTGAATTTAAATTCGGCAATACACTCGACTTCACACCTTCGGTTAATGTGTTAGAACAGCCAGGAAGTAGCACGAGCCCCCAAAATGTTTGCGGAGAAGCTGCGCAAACCGCCGCTATTGGCAGCCAGTTTCATTTAATTCCAACGTTTAGCGGTGAAGATGAGATAGGGGTTGACAAATTTTTGGAAAGCGTTCGTATTGTAAGTCATCTTAGTGGTTGGAATGAGGCACAGACCTTAGGAGTCGCTCAACTTCGGCTTGGAGGAACCGCAGCGGATTTTGTCTCTGCAAATCATCACATATTAGGTTCATACGCGGACTTTTCCATTAATCTCAAAAGGAGATTTTCCCTTAAGGCCTCTCCAATCATGTTAGAAAAAATATTTAACACTTGTGTACAAAAACCGCTGGAGAGCGTCGCAGAATTTTCAACCAGATTGCGCAATGTCGCCCGTAGGCTACGCGAGTCATGGGGCGAGATTGATTCAGAAACAGCGAAGAGAATGATTGAAGGTAGACTTCTCGCGCAATTTTTAATTGGGCTGAGGGAAGAGATTGGCAGGTTTGTGTTGGTGCGTAATCCAACGAACTTGATTGAGGCAGAAGGGTTCGCAAGCGTTGAAGAAGCTAGCGTCAGAAATTACGCCGTCAATAGAGAAGTAAATTCACCTCAACAGTCTCATGCGTGGTTGTGTCAATCGCCCCATAGGTGGCCGCCGTCTCCAAATATAACGCCTTGGTCAGGGATGCACGCGAATCCGCCAAATGTTGCAGGTTGGCAGTTTCCCGTGGAACAAATTAACGCCGCGCAGGCTGTCGGGAGGGGTTCCCAAGTAAGATCGGTTCCCCCGGTGCAAGGAGGGGCACCAAAGGATAATCACGGCGCACGCGTTTGCTTTCGCTGCGGTAAAACCGGTCACATTGCTCGAGCATGTAGACAGAGTGAGAGGGGAACGAGGCCGTCTTTGTGTTTTAATTGTGGTAATGAAAATCATTTCTCTACAGATTGCCCGCTCGTGATATGCGGCATCTGTCAAAAGACTGGCCATCTTCCCAAACGCTGCCCGAGGCGCGAAAATCCCATCGTGGCGGGAAACGCCGATCTCCCGACCGGGAGGTCGGGACAGATTTAATTCTAGCGGTCACTCCAGAAGCGGGATGGACAATAATAGTGAAAATTTTAGGGAAAGATTACAATTTTCTAGTGGACACGGGAGCAGCCGTTACCATCATTAATAATAAAAAATTTCCGTTTGGCCAATTAAAGATTTCTGATTACAATTCTCGAGTGCGAAGCGCGTCAGGTCATCCCTTACCAATCATTGGACAGAGTTGCGTGCCATTTTTGATCGAAGATAAATTATATCCCCATGACGTCTTAGTAGTGGATTTGGGGGAAACGAGCTATGACGGTCTTCTAGGCCTTGATTTTATGGTTCGTTACGGGAAAAGTATATCGTTCAATAAACGGAAAATAAGAATGGGTGAGGGACACGAGACGAACCTAAAATCTAATACCGTAACATCACAGATAAACGAGCCCAGAGGTGCCCATGAAATTGGAGTTTCGGAAGAGGTCAAGGCGTTTGATTCTTTCATTTCTGGTATAATTAATGGCAATGATTCGCAAATGGCCACGTATGATTTAGTATTCCTTGAGGAAAAAACGATAAGCGACACTAAAAACCAAAGTGCTCTCCCGGCAGAGATAATGAAATGTAACTCGCGAATAAATAATAGTATGGAGGGAGGTTGTTTTCAAGTAACGATGGAGGAATCGACAGCGAGGGACGATGGGAATAAGGATAACGGATCTCTAAATAAGGATTCAGAGAAATTAGCAGAGGTGGCGAAGGCCGAAAGAATCATGGATAGGGTGCCACCCGCGTCGCAATCAGGCTGCACCGCTAGGGACGAAGTTATTGGCGATGTCTTTGAGGTTTCCACCGACTCCCGGTTTGGGATAAAGGAGTTGGGTGATGATTGTGGTTTTCCGCCAGTAACAGAGGATCGATTTGTTGGGCCCCGGTGCGACGAAGTTATTGGCGATGTTTTTGAGGTTTCCACGGGCTCCCGGGTTGGGATAAAGGAGTCGGGTGATGATTGTGTTTTTCCGCCAGTAACAGAAGATAGATTGGTTGCCCCCTTGTGCGATGGCAAAGTTCGCGAAATTCAGACCGGCGCTAGTAATGGGATTGGCCGATCGAGAAAAATTATATTAGAGGAATCTATTAGAGTACCGCCGTTATCCGTTGTGTTGTCGAAGGTAAAGAGTCAGATGGCTGAAGGCGAAGAGGTGCGAGTCGTGGAAAGCGAGAGAGATTTATTTATTCTGCCGAGTATTGCTTCGGTGTCACCTGAAGGCACCGTCCCCATATTACCTTGTAACATTCATAGCAGCGAACAAAAGTTAAAAAAGGGCTATATAGTCGAGGTGGTGCCATTTCGGGAGGAAGTTCAGGCACCCCTCAGTAACTGGGTAGACGCTGAGGACGAAAACTTCTGGCCAGACCCTTCCGCGATGAAAAGACTTGTCGCGAGTCAATGTTAGTGAAGTTCCGTCCGAGGCGATGGAGCCTCATGAGGAGAGAGTTTGCATGGCAACACCCGAGAGTCTGGTGAGGAGGACCGGGACGATCCATTGGAAGATTGGTGGCTCGCCCCCGAAGGAGGACCCCCGGAGGAAAGGCCATCTCTCGCCCCCGCAGGACATCTCAACCAGCCAGAGGTTGTGGGATTGGTGAACCAGTACGAAGAGCGCCGGTTCCGTTGCTGGTGGGATGCAACCATGCGGGAATTTGAGGAATCCTGGGCATCCACCTCGCATGGACTCTCCTCAAAGGGATGCAGACCGAAATCCGTCGAGAACCCGTTTAGTTCCCCAGAGTCTCCTCATGTGTTCCCCTACAATGTAGACTCCCCTCTACGCTTGTAGAGGCCAATGTTGTCCCTTAAGGACGTAAAAGACATAATAAGGCCAGACGATTTCTATATCGACGTTGCCGGGCTCTAAGAGTGCAAGCTTCCCAAGCCCTCACGCCGAAATAAGTGTTTCTATGTTTGAGATTATTAAGTGTTTGTGCATTAGGTTTAAGTGTTTCTATGTTTAAGATTATTAAGTGTACCCTGTGTTAAGTGTAGCAAAAAGTGATTCATTAAGTGATCTTGCTATGTTGCCCTTAAACCAGCATTGGACCAATGGTTGATTGTTAATACAAACAATTTTGGACTCAGAAAGAAAAACTCTCTGTGTAAAGAACTCCGTAGTCGTTTTGGATTCCAAAGAACGTGGTTATAAAATGTGGATTTTCTGTGTTAATTCTAAGTAAACGGTGAATATTTTAAGGCAAATACATCCGTATAAATAGAAGATTGGGGTTGCATTTTCTGGCAGGTAAAAGATGCGCGAGTCAAATATATCTAAAAGAAGATTGCTCAATTGGCCGGTGATAAGGATTGGCCACTGCTGTACTGCAGACCGAAGAACTTCTCACTCTGTAACAAATTAGTTTTGTCCCTCTCTCCCGGCATTCTTCCCAGCTATCCCATGCAGCCAGATGACTCAGTACTATGGTGATGCTAGCCGAGTATGGGGTGTTAACACCTTCTATCCCTGCTCCCGGTCTCCTAAAAAAGGCAACCCAGGGAGCGGAGCGAATGAATACACCAGGCTTGGTCTTTACGGGCGTCTGAGGAAGTGATGTTTTACCCCTTTACAAGGTGGCTCACGTTAAAATAGCGCGGCACTCTGGAAGGATTGCCCTGCTAGTCATTTTACTCATGCAACAAAGGAGTCAGAAAATTACGATTTTTGAGGCGCACCCCTTTTCCGGCCCCATCAGTAGATGGCGATCAAAATATTTAATTGACCACAGATTCACTTTACCTGGCGGTGAGTGATTTCAAAATGCAATTTGTAAAAATTGCTCAGAGATGTGGTGTGCACATAATTAAGGCCCCCTATACAATTCACAGTGAGAAGCTCGGACGTTGGTATGACAGCAGGTTTTGAGAATGAATGGTCATGGGAGTTTTACCTTACCTCCCAGATGCTCAGCTGATGATGGCTTCCAATACCTGCCAGGAATAGTCAGCCGAAACCAGAAAGATAATATTCTTAACATGGTGAATGTGTCCAATGCTCCACTGTTCTCAAATTTGTATTGTGTCGTAAAAAATTGTTGTTTTCAAGGGAAAAACTGATTGTGAAAAACTTTTCCTGCTTACCTTGCTGTTGAAAATTTTCGGGTTATGTTCAAGTGCTCTATAATAAGTTTTGTATTTTTAATTTGTGTATGTTGTTTTCCTGGAATGGTTAGACCCTTGATTTTATTTGCTACCGGGGTAATGTCGCAAGTATGCGACATGGTTCTCCCTTCCTGGCTCCTCCGACTACCCACCCCAAGCAATCAACGACGCACTGTTGCAGGTGTACAACAATAGTATTCCTCCCTGGTTTTCCCCAAAACTCCCAAGCAACCAACGACAATGTTTCCAAGCGATCAACAACAATAGTATTCCTCCCCAGGGTTTTTCCCCAAAACTCCCACGTGACCAACAACAATGCTCCTAAGTTGGGTATAAAAGCCCTGATCGCGGGGCGAAAAGCAGTCAGTGGTTATCTGGCGGTGACCGGTAGGGCACGAAGCTTCGGCAGTGTTGCGCTTGTCGCGACAGCGTGTCCTATTCTTGACTCATCTTGGACGAGGGCTCCGCCCAGGTTACGTTCGTCGTGACCGCGTCCAACCTGCCTACACCCTTTCCCAAGTCAGTGGTTATCTGGCGGTGACCGGTAGGGCACGAAGCTTCGGCAGTGTTGCGCTTGTCGCGACAGCGTGTCCTATTCTTGACTCATCTTGGACGAGGGCTCCGCCCAGGTTACGTTCGTCGTGACCGCGTCCAACCTGCCTACACCCTTTCCCAAGTAAGGGTCAGTTGGTTATCTGGTGGTGACCGGTAGGGCACGATGCTTCGGCTATGTTGCGCTTGCCGCGACAGCGTGTCCTATTTTCTGACTCAACTTCGGACGAGGGCTCTGCCCAGGTTATGCGTGTCGTGACTGCGTCCGCCCTGCCATACACCCTTCCTGACGGACGCGCGTTGGTGTACTGAGGGTCTAGCCATCCATAAATTGCGTATAACTTTGTAAATGGTGCATTTCAACTGTATTTTGTATAATAAACGATTGTTTGGGTAAGACTCGGTGTAGTATCTCTGACTTTCCCCGATACCCTTTGTGTCGCACCATTTAGGAACGCCCCTTGCGACATAAGTAATCTCAATTTACTTCATTTTCTTTGAAATATTTATTATTTTTCTTGAACAAATTGAACTGATATAATCAATTCCACGACTCCAAACAGACCATAACCGGGTGTATCAACCATAGCGGTTTAAGAGCACTGTTATGTAATCTAAAATGGACACAAAAAATGGCCTAGCCATCAGGTATATACGTGCCCAATAAACGTTTTCAATAATTAATAACTCTCTGTTATTCAAAGTCGTCATAAAGAACATAAAACAACCTTGTAGATTATATTTTCTAAATAAATAATTAAAAAACATACAATACGACCATTATTAGCACCTAATACACCGTGGACTTTGTTGTGGATGCTCGCAAATATTCTGTTATTCAAACTCTCGTCAAGTACTATTCTAACCTTAAGGAGTCTTTCTATATCAAACCATGAGGTTTTCATTTAATATTTCTCAATCCATAAGAAACATTACTAGTCTCGGCTAAGATATGCCTGAGGACGTGATTACACGCCGGGCATTCAATCCCAAAATTAAGCATTTAAATATGTATATACATTTGTATATATATATATATATATATATATATATATATATATATATATATATATATATATATATATATATATATATATATATAAATATCTTCGAAATGGAACGCTCTTCGGCGACACACAAATATATAAAAAACACAGATGTAGATTTTTAGAATATAGAGACACAAAGAAAGGACACTCACAATTTGTTATTTTACGTTTCGACAGCACGGCTGTCGTCTTCAGAATGGTGTTCTCGGGGAAGAGCGGGGAGGATGTGCGGGGGAGAGGTGGGGGAAGGAGAGGTAAAGGGACCAATAGGAAATGAACAAGGGGGTGGGGGGGATATGTAGGCAGCCAATTGATGCATTCAGTGGGCTTGGTTCAGCCCGGGCGGTTTGAATGATTGGGTCACCCAGATATGCGAAATATATATATATATATATATATATATATATATATATATATATATATATATATATATACATACATACATATATATATATATATATATATATATATATATATATATATATATATATACATACATATATATATATATATACATTAATGAGTTATTATATGAGAATTATATATACAATTAATTATTAATAATATATATATATATTATTATTAGGTAATCTACCGGTTAAGGTAGGTTTTTGGATGGACATACTAATTAAATAATTTGTGGCCCCTTGCAAAACAAAACATCCTACTCTACATCAGGTCCCTCTTCAGCTCTGAGTACTTTCTTCCTCCCTTCATCCCGTCCAACATCCCTATCCTGCTCCTTCCCTTTCCTCGTTTGCCTAACATTCTCCCCTCAATTACAGTCTTCAACATCCCGCTCCCGGTCAATACCCCCTTCAGCCACTTTTCCTGCCTCCATAGGATTTCTCCCAACAAACCCCTCTCTTCGCCCACCATACCAAGTACTTCCTCGTTTGTTTTCTTCTCCGTCCATTTCACCTTCTCCATTCTTCTCAACACCCACATTTAAAAAGCCTCCAATCAACTTCTATCATTCTGCTTCAATGACCACGTTTCCGCGCCGTACATAACTACGCTCAACATCAAAGTTTTTACGAGTCTTTTCTTAACATCCTTACTCAACGTACCCATCATTAACTCCCTCCTCCTTGTGAAAGCCTCTTTGCCAAGCGCAATTCTTCTCCTTACGTCCCTACTACTTTGACCGTGTTGGTCCAAAACACTACCGAGATACGTAAACTGTTCTACCTGCTCTAGTTTTTGGCCTCCTATTTTAATGTTAAGCTTAACCTTTTTCTTTCTAGAAAATCGCATAACCTTTGTTTTATTAATATTGATTCTCATCCCATACCTGTCGCACTGAATTTCCAATTCACTAAGCAATGCTTGCAGCCCCTTGGCTGACTGACAAACTAAAGCTTGGTCATCAGCAAACCTAACTGATTTTACGAATTTCCCGCCCACTTTCATTCCTACCTCGAGTTCTTCCCATGCCTCTTTGATCATTTCCTCTGCATACAGGTTGAACAGCAACGGTGATAATGGGCAACCCTGCCTTACACCCCTTTCTAACACTGCCCATCCTGACTCCCCATTTCCCACTCGTACTTGAGCAGTCTGAGACATGTACAGGTTGCGGATTAGCCTCCTTTCCCTCCAATCTATTCCTATTTTCTGCAGAATACTCATTAGTTTTTCCCAATTCACTCTATCAAATGCTTTTTCGAAATCTACGAAACAGGCAAATACATCCTGGTTGTGTTCTATATTCCTCTCGATTAATAATCTCATTACTGCAATGGCATCACGCGTACCTATCCCCTTCCTAAACCCAAACTGATCATCCCCTAAGTAATCATTTGCCCTACTCTCTATCCTTTTGTTAATGATCCTAAGAACAACTTTAGCTGCGTGGGATATCAAACTTATTGTCCTGTAGTCCTCACATGATGTAGCCTTTACCTTTTCCGGGATAGGAACTAAAGCTGATGTCACAAAGTCTTCCGGCCAGATTCCTTCCTCATTAATACTACGGATCAGATATATATATATATATATATATATATATACATATATATATATATATATATATATATATATATATATAATTCGTCGGAAGTGTTGAATAAAAAACTTGGACAGCAACAAACAATATAAGAACACATAAAAATAATACTCACACGTTATTTCTTAATACGTTTGACGGAATTTAGCTCCGTTTTCCTCAGAGGAAACAGTGCTACTGTTTACGAGTCTTTTCCTAATATCCTTACTCAACGTTCCAGTCATCAACTCCCTCCTCCTTGTGAAAGCCTCTTTGCCTAGCGCAATTCTTCTCCTTACGTCCCTACTACTTTTACCGTGTTGGTCCAAAACACTTCCGAGATACGTAAACTTTTCTACCTGCTCTAGTTTTTGCCATGCTATTTCAATGTTTAGCTCAGCCTTTTTCTTCCGTTGCACGGGTTTCGTGGGATGACGACCGCGGAAGCCTTGCCTCCCCCGCTGCCGGGCACGACACACGGCCGATTGGGCCGAGCCCCGTAGTTGCCAGGACTCAAAATCTCTGTTTTGTCCATCATTTAAATATTGGGAATGACGATTGAGGTGGTTTCCCGTTGCCTTCCTCAATAGCGTTTTTAACGTGACACCGTCACTCAATGGCCCCCATTGGGGTCAGACGCGTTTGCAGCCGCCTCACTGAGGGACAGACGCTGCGTGGACTACCTTTCGCCTGGCTCCTAACCTTCGACCTATCTGGCATGGGTGACCCTTCCAGGAGCAATTATTATTCCTCCGCTGGCATAGCTCTAGGGGTCATCGGAACGCACAAGCCCTTCCACCACGTTATATTGCAGTCCATGGGAGGATATATACATACATATATAATTGGGATAGTGAAAAAATTACTAATTCTACATATACTAAATATCTAAGAGTAAAATTAAATCTTAAATATGCGACACCAGCTACTAGTAAAAGGAACAAAGTAAGAGCTAGAGAATATAATTATCACACCCTAGGATACTTAGGATTGAAAAAATTGCTTTATTAGCACCACCGTTAAAAGTTATTCTAATCCCTCATCTTTCGCGAGAGTAATGACACTTGAACCTGCCAGTTCTACAATTGGTCTCACAAATCTTATATGAATGGCTTCACCAATCTTATTTGCGTTATAATTCAACCATATCTCAGCGAATTGCCCCTTTGGCAGTTCCTCTAATAATTTGAATACGCACAAACATTGCCATAACAATTTTTTACAAACCTAGCTACTCTTTGCTTCTAAGGTTCAAATATAACTGAATTTAAAGTGGACAATATGATCTTATTCATACAGAGTATATGCGTTTGTGTATAATTTGAGCCCGTTCATAATGCAGTTGTATTCGACAGGGAGAGCGTATCTGCTGCATTCCCGAAAACAACACGATATTGATCCAACTGCTTCGTGACTGAAGGGGAATATGTGAGAGAGATATATGGAAGAATTTCCCCGACATTGTGACCGTTGGATAGGGAAGACATGGTAGAAGTAAACTCTCTGGTATTTGGTAGGCTTTTTCTCCTGTCACGAAATGTTTAAACAAGGGGAAGAAACATTCAAATATAATGTAAACGATAAATTGGACGCGCAATCACCTCTAAAATATCTTCCAGAGTTTATATTTATTTCAAAAATCGATAAAGACTACATATAGTCGATGACTCATTCTCTAAGGAAAGAACTCCTTCCAAAGCTGTAATGTTATACAAGGTCTCAGTTGCATGCCATCGACCCATTCGTAAGTTAAACACCACGTTTCCAACGCCGTTGAGATACTGAGCCATTTATAAATTTGAGAATAAATAACATTTACTTTATTCGCTCGTGAAATGATTCTGCTCGCACAAAAACAAAATATTTTAATGCATTTAATCCTAGATGTCTGTTTATAAATATTGTTAATTGTAAATAATTATAATGCATGCGCAGTCGGTAATTTTGATGAGAACCTCCTAGGGTTACGAGAAGACTGCAGGAATTGTGTTTTCATAATTGTGTTTCACAACTACCCAGTTGTATCTGTGAAGCTCAAATAACTACTAACAATGATTAATCCTCTAGCAAAATGTTTCCAATTATGCCCCTGGAACGAAATTACACTGTTTGAAGAATAAAGAAGAATGGTTAAATTCACCTTATTCGGTAAACTCCTATAACGTCACTGTTAAAAAAAACATAAATATGGACTTAACAAGACTTAACAAGGATAGCTATTAGCTAAATCTTAATTCAAATTGAGCTCAGACATTCGGAAACACAAGAATTATTCCTCCCGAGGGGTTGTAAAAAAAATGCCTTACTTTACCCTAAAGAATGGTGGGTGCTAATGAAATCAAAGTGATGGAATACTCCAATTGCATATGCCTCTACCACATTGGATTAGACAAATTGAAGAGCTTCAGGGGCAACATAGGAACTTGACCGCATTGCTTGATATTCCTTATTACCTCCATGCAGAGATGAAGTGGAACGTGGTCACGCGATGGTCTCAGACCTTTCCGTCCTCCATGGAAACGGCAGCGAAGGCAAAACAAATGAGGTAACAATGAGAAAAAGAAGAAGCGGACGACTAAGGAGGTTGTTGCTTGGATATGTGCAGCAGGCATGCTGAAGTCGACATAAAACAAACATATATTTTTTTATTCATGTGTAAATAGAAATTTCACCTCTCGAAAAAGTGGTTAACTCTTAATCCCAAAGGATTGTTTGATACGAAAAAGAAAAAGACGTTCACATAATTTCCTTAAGGCACCGATAGACCCAATCATGAATTGGCCTAAGAGATACAATAAGAAATGATACCCTAAAGGATAAATTTTAAGCGTAAAAAATGTTTTACAAAAGATATATCGCAAGCTGGGAGACATCAATAACCTCTAAAACTTGATATTTGCACCAAAATCCACTTAGTTGTAGTTTCTGCAATTGATTTAAAGACAAAAATGGAAGGCATCGTCCGCAATGACTGATTTATGTGATTGAGTGTATTTATTAATTGATTGATTAGCCCTTGTATATGATGTAACACTCTGTCGTAGATTTTGGTGAGTTTTTCCTGCTCATATTCACCAGAAAGAAAAATTCTTTGTGTAATATGCAGTGCTGCCGTTCACTTCCCATCCCATTGCTCGAAATTTACTTTTCAAGAAAAATAATTTCCGAAAGTAAAAAATTCATGAAAAATTATCATGGCGCAGACGAACGTTCCTCGTATAATTTCCAATCCATTCGGATTTCTGATGAAAAATATTTCGTCCGTACGGTATATAATGAGAAACAGATATTGTCTAGGCTTTGTGCACGACGGATATCTCAAAACGGATATGGTGGATGAGGGGCGGCTTAATTCAAATTTGGCCTTGAACTTTCACCAGTTACCGAGGGGTGGAGACCGATTCTGCGCCAATTACTTTTTTTTCCCGCCTTCCCCACCTCCTCCACCATCTCCTTCTGTCCCCACCTCCGCCACGCAAGTGCCCCGAGGCATGCAAAACTCCTCGTGAACGGTAGAGCATGAGAACGCTGAAAATTCAATACAATAACAATAGCCCTAGATCTTTTACAGTAACACAATTTTTACGGACAGCAATTTTTAAACGCGTACCAAAGGCCGCCATCCCAAGGGAGGCAATTGTGTGCACCACATTATTCTCGGGGGATCGAGATGGTGCGGGGGCTAGCGTACTGGCTTCCCACCCAGAGGGCCCGGGTTCAAATCCCGGCGGTGTTGAATATTTTTCAGAGGTATCTCGATCCCTGCTTGAGGTGCTTTGTGGAGGGCACTTTGAGTGAGTACGCCGTCCGTCGGATGGGACGTTAAGCCGCGGACCCCTTGGCGCCTTTCGTAAAGAGTAGGCTAATGCCGACGCCGGGTTTCTCTCCACCCTTCATCCTTTCCTATCCATCCCCTATGGCGCAAATGACCTCAGCTGTCGGTCGCCTCCCCTCAAAACTACTACTACTACTACATTATTCTCTATTGGACAAGGCCTCACTCAAAGATGCGTTCTTTAAACGAATAATCCTAACTGAAGAACTTTTGGGTTTCTACAGTTTCACTTTCCACGCATGTGCTTTGTAATTATTAAGAAAACTATCGCGCTTTCTACGTCGTCACATTATTCCGCGTAAGTATTTCAGTGGATCGTAATTTGAATATTTTCCTGCATATTGATGGTGAGAAACTAAAATGATTACCACATTTTCCGATTTCCAAATGAATTGCGATATTAAGTATTATTCAAACTTTGGTGAGAGAAATGCTGTCATTGTTAAACAATTTGCCATTATGAACTGTTTTTAGCATCATTTGCTGATTGCTTCATGATGCATATCGGATGTCCATCTTGAATATCGATTTATTTTACGATGATTTAAGATGCAAACGTAATAAAATTGACAGAAACTGCGGGAAGTGGCGCAACAGTCACTTTAGCAGAGTAATCCGCTAGTGTTCACCCGTAAATGCGAGACCTTCGGAGAGTAAAACCCATTCGCCCAAAGCGAGTTATGGATACATCGTCTGTAAAAATAAAGGATTAGAGTTCGAATTCCTATTAAGGCGAATGAATTTTGCTCGGGGAAATTATCGCATAGTAAACGTTTGATTGGAAATTGCGAGGACAATCTTTATTTTGAGGAATATATTTCTTGTAGAACTAAAACCAAACAATGGTTATCAAGTTTAATTAGAACTTTACGTACTACCAAGGTGAAGTGGGTAATCACCGAGATCACTACTCTGAAACTAGTAATTACACACTCAATCACACGAAGAACAAACCATTAAAACTTAGTTACCAGTTCGAAGGATGGATATTTAAACTAATAATCCATATTTAAGCGTATTTCATCGAATTCGGTGGTATTTTCGTTTTACTGCAACTGCTCTAACGCGCCTGCTCACGAGTTCGCGGGGAAAGAACCTTCGACTTCGTGCTTTCCGTTCACCGCAGTGCCTTCGGAAGGCATGAATGTCAATCCATCCGAGTCGATCGATCCCCTAGTTTTCCTCAGCTGTTTACTAACTGCTCTCCTTCGCCTCCTCATATGCTTCTTTGATCCCCGTCGAGAATCCTTAAAAGAGAAGAAGCTTAAGCTTGGCGTTTTAAGGTAAGACACGAGCTGCCTCCATTGATTTTAACGTAGCTCACGTGGTCCTTGCAACCTGGACGGAGTTCATATCACCTAATACAGTTCGCCAATCGAACAATTGCACATTATTTAGCTTCAAAACCTCATTTCCGTCTTGGGAGAGCAAGACTGTTTTTGTGGAAATATAAAAAAAATATATGAATTGAATACGTATTGCTTGACTCAAAAAATAACACAAAAATGGCAATTTTACCATGTTTTCAATTCAAGAAGACATTTAACTATTACGATTATAAACCATACTTGATACTACGTACTTCATAATATCTCCATTCTAGCCTTTCTAATCAACAAAACATGAAGGAAAACTGACATAATCGCCATAAACTAAATGAATGAATGAATGAGTACCTAATAATAAACAGTTGCAGCAACACTGGCGGAGGGTTTACTTTCTTTTTCTTTATGACGGATAATAATATAAACACAGTTAATTCTGGCATAATTTTAAAACAGTTCATCCTGGCATTAATTTCATTAAAAGTTGGAGCATATTTCCGAGCTTCATGCAATTGTATCTCAAGCACAAATCATATTTTCTTGGCAATTCTTAGCAGGTATCAAATGTACAATAAATCGTGATTTTAAAATAATCCCGGAATGCTCATGTGCCCTAAAAATATATATATAATATAATTCATATAATCGATAAGTTACGGACTCGAACTTCACTCAGAAGTTAGCTCCTATACGGAACGGTGGCATACTACTTTCAAGGCGGTGTCTTAATAATGACAAATTTTCAAAATGACAAACTTTTATTACACATCAAGCATGCTTATCATACATATCATTCCATACGGTGCTGACCTAATACCGAAAAAGCTAACAATACTTATAAACATTGAAAAAGTTAAAGGAGTTTTTAGCTTTCAAATTATTTCATAATTGGGTCTATGATAAATATTTTTTTAATGGAATAACAAACGCAAAACGTTCCACTCCCATGGGTCACAACCAGGAGAGGTTTTTCATATAAAATAAGTAACCGACTTTTTCGAAGGATAGCACATTAATTTCAGGAAATCCGTGCGTAAATACGAGTACTACTCGTACTATCATAACAATTTCTTTTAATCTCGATGAAACCATTTTTATTTCAAAATTTCCCGAGGCGAAGAAAACTCACGGTTTTGGAATGTTTGGGTGTTTTTATTACCTCCTGGAAGATCATACGTTCTTTAACAATATTAAAGAAATTAATTTTTTGAAATATTTCATTTCACTTCAGAGAAATGCTATAAAGGTTTAACGGGGGAGGGACAAGAGGAGGGGCAGCCTCCTACACCATAGGTCCTCAACTTGGCAAAGGGACACACTATTTTGTGTTATTTAGTAAATTGCTAAATCTATTATATCCTGCATCATTCAGATACAGAACTTGTGGGAATTCACTTTCACTTAAATGAGTGAAAATACTTATTATTATGAAAGGCTATTTGAAAAGTAATTCAGCGTCTTACTCGAAATAAAATCATTGAATTTTTCATATATTGAAAGTCGATTACGATAAAGTAAGCGATGACATAAAAATCTGCAAAAATAATCTGCACGTATCGGATCTATTCCACGACAGGGGAGCCTTCTCAAGAAACCTGTTTCAGTGACCAGTGCTCTTTTGCAGTAAAACCCAGGTAAGTTGTACACATTATATGAACTATAGTTTTTATAACTTAATAATTTCACATTATATTTGTTCATATTATCCAGATTTCGACTTTAAAATTAACCTAAAAGTCACCTAACCGGAAGATGACTTCCTAAGTCGAAATTCTATTCAATAATTTTTACATAGAAAATAAAACCAAGTGTTTTGATTTTTGCGATGAAAAAAACCGCCACTACGTTACGCCGGAAAGCGTCAATGCTACAGCATATGAAGTTGAAATTCATGAACAAAGTTTAAATACAAGCTTTGTAACAGCAAATTTACTTTTACTAATAATACATATTATATTACAAAAACGCCTTGGATATATAGACAAATTAAAATGTCACTGCTTCAGCAAGGGCGGTTTTTCACTCACTTGATACCAAATTAAATATGACTCTAGCGTATATTTGCCCGCACCTGACTTTTCACAACCATTATTACCTATGATTTTAATTTCACTCATCACTGAACATTTTGCTCGATTTATGCATACTTTCACCACCAAATAACACTAATTACGCGGCCGATTCGCATGGCGTAAGGGTACGCACCCAACCGCACACACAGGCAAATAAACTCTTAAAGAAATCCTGGATATTCCACTGAAGAGAGGTAAAGAACTTTCAATACGGAAAAGATGAGAGTGTTACTAGGAAGCAAATGCAGTCACATACGCTGAAGACAGCTGTTTACCTTCCTTGGCCCTTGTTGCGTTGCTTAAACACTTGGGGTAAACAAAGTAGATGAGGAAGAAACAAAAAAAATCGCACATGATTCATGCTTATATATCTAATCTGCGTCTTATCTGACAGCAAAGATAACGCTTGAGAGTACCAGATGTGGCCACCGATGTTTTAGGAAGAGACTCATCGTCTGTTTAAATAAGCACTGACCATAACTGGGTCTTTATCAAAGTTCTTAGTCACAGAGTCAACAGCTTCGAAGATGATTTAAAAGCGAAAATTTACTTATGTTTATAGTAAACGGGATGATCAAAAGAAAATAACCTACCGCAGGGTCCGTGCCAAACGTTTTGACACGTTCGTACTTTTCCAAAATTATACTTATATCCCTTTCCAGCGAAAGGCTATCATATAAAGTTCAATGTTTATCAAATTCATTTATAAATTACCCCGGACTCACACTTGATAATATCAATACATGAAGTTACACGCATATCAATACATTTGTGATAATGTTTAGGAATACATTTATCTGTATAGAATGTCTTAACGTGTTTGGATATACGAATAATTCACATTTTCGGAAATTTTATGATGATGGCCAATTAACCGCTGAGAAAAAACAAAAGGGACGACATTTTTCAGCATTTCACAAAATAATATTTTACCTGAAACTATGAATACTTGGGCTTTCAATCAGAGTATCTTAACGCTGAGAAATATAAGACTGCTTTTAAAACTGCAGTCCAATCTTAACAAATTTAATTAATTAGTTTATAAAAGCTGAAGATATACGTATCTTCAGTTGTTCCCTAGGTAAGTGTCATAGGACCCATTTCATTCCTGCTTTATCTTAACGACATTAACTGTGTTGCTAATAGTTAAATACGCTTATTCGCCGACGGCACAGCGATTTATAGAGATACCCGTAATCCTGAGGACACGGTAAAATTAGCGGATGACCTCAATGCATTACAATGTCGGTACGGCATATTGCAATTGAAATTAAATTTAAAAAAGTTAACTGTGATTGAGTTTTGGAATTGGAGTAATTCTCTCCCGTTCCCCTGCTACAGCAAAAAAATCTTAGACTCGATTAAATACTTGCCATCACGACCTCTCCTGGGTGAAAAATATATATGAGGGGATACGAGGACAAGCAAGAAAAAATAAGATATCATTGGAAGAGTATTGGGGAAATGTGATGAGAAGGTCAAAAGAAATTCTATATTTTACCTGATAAACCTCATTTAGAACATGCTGCTAGTAAAAGGGATCTTCATGAATTTGGATTGATTGCCGAATTAGATCGCGTGCAGCGTAAAGGAGATAGATCTGTGAAGCCTCATTGAGACAAAAATTGGAAACAGGATCCTCTACCGATGAATTAAAATATGATTTATTAATATTAAGTATATCAGTATGCTGTCATCATTGTATCAAACCTCAGGTTATTGTACTTCTTGTTCAAGATTATTCATCTCTTATGCTAAGAAAAGTACTATATTCCACACTTCAATACACGCCGCAGTGCATGCACCTGTACTTATCGTTCGCTAATACTTCATTACAATTATGAAACATATACGAGACATCAACGAAACCTAAACTCGTATGTTGCAAGTAAAAATTAAGAAAAACGTAACTTTTCTGTGTTGCATGCCTAGTGTTCAAGCAGCTCCTATCACACACCCTAGCGGTGGTTCGCAGGGTACTATGCAAACGCAGATGTCGAGAATTGTTTCCTTCGCGCGGGTATGTAGAGTAAAATCAGATTTTCGTGGATACTGCTGCTAGGGAATAGCTCATTGTGCTATAAAAATATGACAATGCTAATAATAAAACAATTATTTCTAAACTCTGCCCATATCTTAATGTGAATGTAACTACGAATGATTTAATCCAAACTTGGAATTTATATTTCATTTCATGTAGCCGTCAACAAATTACTGTTTCGAAATCAATAGTGTTCGTGCCATCCTTGAGTCTCGGCGGAGAAGGACGTGTATTTATCATTGTGAAATGTTTAATTACTTTTCGATATCTATTATTGAGATAAAAATGCGTCCAGCTTTTAATTGTCAGTGATTGTCCGCAATTTTTTTAGAGTGTATCGCAAAACTTATCAAATACTCGAGTCCTTGATGAATCATAAGATCAGATGGGGTGAAACGATAGATAAATACTGAGAGCATTTTTAGTGACATATGAGAAACTAAAGATTGAACTGCTGAAATTGAAAAAAATGGTAACCCTAGAGTTATGAATCATTCTCTTAAAAAAGGGGAATTTTTCCCAGGTTTCAAGGGTTCTTGAAAGGGCTCGGTGCTTAAGTATTCTAGAGAGGAATTGCAGACAGAAGGGGCCCTATATCGCCTCCAAAAATCAATCCTTTAACCGTTTTAGCTCTTTCCCGTAATACCATTGGGTCAATAAATTTTCCCGTCCCATCGATAAGTAGCCAGCTTCTGACGAAAATAGCCGTGCGAGCATCCATCCGTCATCCCTTCCTTCCACGCTAATCTCCTTTCCTCTCCATCTCCCATATTCCTCCAATCTCTCCCCATTTGGAACCCTCAAACCCCCCGCTTTCAAGCGACATCATCTTAAATACGCCATATGAATCTCTCAACCCCAGAACCCTTACCCCTCCCCCTCTTCCGAACCGTCTTTCCCGCGTTCCCCTCCCGTTTCCCCATTCGTCCCACCCCGTCGTGCGCGAGGGAATAAGGCTTCCTTACCCTTAAAAAAAATTCCCCTTTATGACCCGCTCCCACCCCACCCTCGGTCCCTTTCCCCCTCCCTCCTAAGTAAGTTTTTAACTCTCTACCTTCCCTCACCCCGACCACCTCTTATCGCTCTCCCTATCCCCGCCTCTCTTCCATCGCCCGCTCCCGACCGCGCGGCGCTGCTTCCACCACACCACCCCCGAAACCCTCCAGCCATCAGACCGGTCAAAAAATCTCCTTCTCCCGACCACCCCCCCCCCCGCGTCGAGGCTTTACGCACATACACAGAACGCATGCAAACACAAACTCTTCTTCGATGACCCTAATCGTCGGATCGACGCCGACGCACGATGATAGACAGCTGAATCACGCCGCCCATGACTCACGCCAAATTGTGCGTGCAAGGGGGCAGAGTCGGGACAAACCCCCACATCCCCTCTGCCCACCCCACCCATGACCCAAACCCCCTCGCCCCTCCCTATTCCTCTCCGCAAGCAGTTCCTACCATCCACCCGTGCAACCGCGCGCTCTTTTCGCTCCTCGCCCCCTCCCCCTGCTCTCTCTCTCTCACCCTTCGTTCCTCCCATCCATCCCCGCATCTCACTCCACACACCCTCCCCCAAACCCCGCACATTCACCCTCTCCACACGCCCACCTCCTTTTCACCACTCCCGACACCCTACTCGCCCCGTTATGCCACCCTCCCCTTCCACTAAGCATATTCCCTCGCCCCCTCCCCTTCCGAACTAGTCATTCCCCATTCGCCCATAGATACCTGCCTCCAACGCTTCCGTGGCAAGTTTTCCCCATCCTGTTCTCTTATCTATTCCATTCGCTTTCCTTATGTTTCACACGTTCAATATTTCCTTTTAGCTTAACACATCCCCTTTCTTCATTTCTAGGGTGTGTTTCCCACACTACTTTCGTCACCAAGCTAGTCATTCATGTTGTCACCTTGTGGGCCAATGAAAATCCTTAACTGAAGTGAATTAATAGTAGAACTCCAATGGTATATATCCACTGGCATCATTCAAACAATCAATGGTAAGGCTTCATTACACCCCTCAGATTTTCTCTACGATTGAATTTTATTAGAGTGACCTTTCAATTTTCCCCACTTTCCGTGACGGTATAAAGAGCTGAAAATATTAGAATGTGATGGATACTCTTAAGGCTCCATTCGAAAAAACACTCAATAAAGTCAAGTGTACCACTTTTGTGTTCAAAATCTGATTAAATGAAAGATAATTTCTCTACACCGTTATTGTTGAAACAAGAAACCTAAATTCCAAAGAAACTGGGGGAGATGCCGCAACAGAAACAGCATTACGATAGCTTAACTGGCTAAAGCACTCGACCGGATATTGAGGGATCTGGGTTCGAGTCCCAGCCAAGGCACATGATTTTCATGCACTGAAATTGTTGCAAAGAAACCTAAAACCTGAATTGTGCGCTAAGCTGAAACATATGTGACATCTACGGTCCTTGAAGTAATTTTTGCTTTCTGCTAATTTGTAATTATATTTATATTGCTTGTTATTCGAGATACATTTTTAAGTTTTGCGAAATTAGGAAAACGCAGCTTTAATCATGTTTCCGTATTGCAAATATGAGCTAGTAATTTTCAATTAATACACGACTTTCTTTATCATTATCTTAATATCTTGGCTGTTTTTCCAACGCATGGTCAAGATTTTGTCAAATTGTGGTCCTGAAATGGTTTTTATTAAATTCTAAAAGCAATTTTAAATACTTCAATCCGTTATATGTTCAATCCCATTATAAATAGGTAAGATACATGATCTAGGAATTTTATAAAGCTGAAGTGAAAAATTATTCTACCTAATCGAGCATATTTAAAATTACTATTTATCGGCATATTAAAATATAAAAGAATTAAACAATGAATTATATATTCCTCATAGAACCAACGATTATGTCTGAGGCAATAATGAAAACACGTCGTTGACGCTTTGATAATTGGCAACCCACAAAATTCCGTCGCTTCAATCAAATAGCTCTTCAAGATTTGCCATCTGCCAAAATCACTCCCGAAAAAACACCTCTCAAAAACCCGATGCCATAAGGTGCCCCTGGATTTAACATCGCTACATTTACGATAATATAATATGTCGCAAGGAAGTGTGGTAGAGAGGGGTGCCGCTTATGAAAAAGGACAGTCAATAAGTAAAGATGAGATACGGATTAGAGTTTCCTGATCTTTATATAGCGATCTTGAATCATGCGACGAGAAAACGAACCTTGACTCCATCTCCTCAACAGTCTATCTCTCAAATTTTGTCAGTGTTGTCTGATCTGTCAACTCAGTGGGGAGCGTTGACTGTTTCCTCGATGTCGCAAGTAAAACCCACGACTGATGCCTTTGTTTCATATTTAATCTAACGCAGTCTCCAAACCTCCAGGTGCTTCGATCCCAGACTATGTACCACAGTAACCGTGGGACGCGTCGTCGCTTTTCGTAGGTTTTTTCACAAGTCAGGCAGCTTCCTTTGTAATTTGTTCTATTATCGAAGCAACGTTTATTGTTAAGGGTTCCATAAAAACGAGCCGGATGTTCATATGGCGAACAACCAAAATAATACTACAATATTTAATTCACTAGTAAAGAATTAACACAGTAGGATAGCATCACAAATGATACAAAGGTTTTAATAAAAGTTTAACTGCTAATAAAATACGATGTTTCACTAAACGGCCTATACATTTTTGCAGAAGTATTTTCCGTCCTGCGTGGGGGTTACACCGAAGTATTATACTCCGCCAAACAATGATCATTTGGTCACTTCAGGATGAGAAAAAATATCTACTCGTCTTATCTTATTTTTAAGGAATATCTAAGGGTACCTTTTTAGCATTTTTATTTGCAGACCCAATTCCGTAAACCATTCGTAAAAGTTATGGAAAACCCTTAAAAGTAAGAGTATTTCCCAATCTGTAGGACTCGTTCTACGTACATTGCTGTATCATCGGAAACGCCATACATTGCCTGTATAAGAAATTCAGAAGAATTAATTACGCTTTTCTGAAGGTCTCCAGTAATTCCTTGCACGCCATTTTATTTTGATATGGCTATTATAAGGTGCCCTTTTTGCGATTGTGTAAAAAATTTATTTCCACTCACTTATTACATCTTCTTGCATATATTTGCATGACGCGTGAAACATTGAGAACTCTTAAAATCCAAAAAGGTCATAATGCTGCTCTCAGCTTCTTTGTCATTATTTTGAAACATCAAACATTCATAAAAAGACCCTACGTGATATTTTATCTGAAGTTGTGCTAATTCGTTCAATATGAAATATTCATTGTCGGGGAATGCAATAACGTTGTCGGTATTTTTAAGCATGTACAGGGCTAAGATAATTAATAATACCTCAAATTAATTCCTCAATTTCAAAATCACTACATACATCATTGTAATTAGTATATTATTTACCAAATTTTCATTAAGTAAATAACACATTCTCACTAATGAAATTCATATGGAGTCTAAATTATGCAAACTAACCTAAAAATCCATAGAAGACTAGCATTCATGCGTAATATTGTGTTGGAGGGCTGGAAAAGTACGTAGCTCGAAATTTAGCCTTCAAGGTTAAGGATTTAGAAAAATTTTGTCAAGTAATTAGATGAAGGGAAAAAGTGAACAAATCCGATCTATTTTTACGCTACAGATTATAGATACCCAGCAAGCCACCACTAGGGTGTGTGACATGGGGTGATTACACCCGACCCAAACTTCTGACCCAAAATATTATTCCCCCCTAGCGCGGTCGGACAAGGTTATTATGATCCCTCATGGTGCATGAGAAAAATGGCATCTTAAATCTATCTGCTCTACATGAAACCTCTCTATTTTATGTACATGAGCTCTCCTACTGCGGTACGATGTGGCTAATAATACATTTTCAACATCATCGAGTAAAACTACGTGCATTGGTGAGAGTATTTCTGAGATGGCAGAAAAAATGGCAGAGAAGCCACGGTATTAACAAACATACTATTTTTAAAATAATTATTGACGCTATGGGAGGATGCATATTAGGCGGTAGAGGAAAATAAAGTCATTTGGTAAATCCATCATGCATGGTTTGTATTAAAAGTATCGGGAAAAGTTTCGGAAAAATAGATTTATTTCATTATATTGCTTCTAAGCCTCAAATTTATTCAAATTACATTCCTTTAGCCTCAACACACTTTTGCCAGCGGTTTTTCCACGACTCCCTGATAGGCGGATCCCGGAAGGTCGTTGAAGGTACACATTGAGTTTCTTTGTCGGTACTTAAGGTGCCATAATGGTATCCTTTGAGGGAGGATTTCACTTTTAGGAATAGGAAATAGCTTGCTGGCGCCAGGTCGGGATTTTAAACGGGTTGGGTAATCGTCGCGTCGCAGGCCATCGCGAGCAGACTCTGCTCTTGATCGTCCGTCAAGACCTTCGGGACGAGTTTAGCGCAGATCTTTCGAATCGCCAAATTTTCAATGGTAAGGTGTGCACTGTCATTCTATCAATGCCAATACGATCTACGATCAAACACACACTTAATCGACGGCCTGAATTCAGCAGTTCACGCCCACGTCGGGAAAACATCGTTACCAATACATTGTAAAGTATATAGTACACATACCGCCCATCAACCATCACCATCGACCGCCCATCACCATGGCTAACCATTTTCATCATAAGTTCATGATAAATATTGTTTTACGTGGATCAGAGGATTCCTCTAATTGATGCGTAACATGTACGATACATTTTCAGTTGCCGATGATGAACGCTGCATTGGTCCTACTGCATTCGTAAATTTTGTGTCAGTGTAATTTTACTAAACGCTGTCGTTTTTTTCTAGATAATTATATAGATCGTATTTCACACAAATATGTACGTATTTTACCTACAAGAAGAAATAGTGTATATAAGCTCGCCACTCAAGGTTAGTACAGTTTAGGAGTCCACTTTCCTCACTAAAACTTCTAAAATAATTAACGATTAATTCAAATTGGATTCGTCGGAAATTTTACCGGTGCTGTCTCTTTAAAACCAAGTAAATATGATTCCATTAACTGATAAAATTATGCTACTCCGAGGAAGCCTTTCCTATGCATATAATTCAACGTAAAATTTAGTATTTTCAATCCTTAAGTAGTTATTTTTATGGGAGGCGACCGACAGCTCAGGTCATTTGCGCCAAAGGGATGGAAAGGAAAGGATTAAGAGAAACCCAGCGTCGGCATTAGCGAAAGGCCTCAAGGGGTACGCAGCTGAACGTCCCATCCGACGGACGGCGCACTCACACTAAGTGCCCTCCATAAAGCACCTCAAGTAGGGATCGGGACGCCACAATACTCAAAAAATATGTCGTCGCCGGAAATCTAACCCAAGCCCTCAGAGTGGGAAAGCCAGTACGTCAGCCCCCGCACCATCTCCATCCCCTTAAAATTCCATTGTACTCCAATTGCAATTGTTAATCCCTTAGTTCCCCACCGGTGGGTTCCCGGACGAAAAAGCTTGTTTTACGCATTTTTTTTAAATCAAGCATTAGATTATACGGGTAAGTGCAATGTCAACTGGAATGAACGGGTCCAGATTTCCAGTTGAAATATATGGTATGTAACACTGAATGAAGTGTAAGAATATAAAATTACACGGGAAAGGTCAACAGGAAACAAGTTTGATATGAAGTCTTAATTTTCTTGTATCTTACCTAGAAGTGAATAAAAAATATTGTTATCATGCATAATAGAATGGGCTGGAAACTTTTAAATAACTTTTTTTTCGAGTAATACTCCATGCTTCTATTAATGGGTCCACCCATGAAATGATTATCTTCATTAACTCTCGAATTAATGCGTCAGGTTTGACTTCGCATGATTATTCCATGGAAGGGAAGAAATTAATTATTTAGCTCAATCCCTAGATCACCTCTCATTTAAATTTTGAGTTCCCAGACTTATCACTTTACCACAGCAAACAATGTGTGTCCCCTTTAGTTCATCCCACCGCGATATGACCGCCGCTCTCTCAATAACTGAGAAACACGCTGGGGTGATCCGCAAGGAACATGGGATAAGTTGACGCCGGCCTCTGCCCAATGCCCACCACGATTGATGATGACTGACCCACTGGGAACTAGCTGCTCAAGTTGCCTCTGAATACTCATTTTACCCTGACTGACGGTTCAAACATTTGCCAGTGTTACGATATAAGAACAGTTGGTAGAGAAAGGATTGACTTCTAAGAGGGCGTAGCGTCAAAGAAAAGTTCCCTATTTACGGGGTTTGCTCACCTAGGTATCATACTGGAGGTCCGAGGAACTTTTTAATGATTTGCGATGGGATTTTGCTACACAAGCCATAATTTCAGGCGTTCATGACCCACTGACATTACAAAATGTAATCATATAATTTATAGACACGTTCACACGTGAATAGATTTAGATATTCGAAATTCATAAGTGAAGTTTCCGATTGAAAGAAATCACTTATTTTCTTTTTCAGGAGTTTTTGAACTGCATTTATTAGTAGTAGTGAAATAGGCTGTCTAAAAAGTCAAACATTTCGTAAAAGAAGATCCCAGTGGTTAAATAACGTTATTTCTCACGTGATCGTTGATCAGTTCTCATAAGCACGACAGAAGTCACGACAGAAACTTTCACAAACAATCACGCCTCTCACACTCCATCTGGTATTTGTACACCTATACTTACTTACCACCAAAATTTAAGGATAATTTGACCGACGATACACCAATTATAAATTCCTAAATTACAGATACGATGTTGCAAAATAATTTTTTAAATTTTTATTTACTTCGTCATTCTGGTCAAATGAAAGTGATAAAAATCTTTGTTCATTAAACAGACTCAATCACCTACTTGTTAACAACTAGAGGCTCGCTTTCCGAAATATTTGTTACCAAATTGGACAAGGGAAGAAACTGTGATTAGCAGCAATTAGTGACATCCGATTTCTGATCACTCATCTAACTTTCTCAGAATGTGACTGTTAAACTTTAATATGAATGTAAGAGAGTTTAGACAAAAGAGTAAAATGATATAGCTTTTCGGCAAGGGACACACACAGTCAAGTTACTATTTTATTAAACAACAATATGCAACCTCAAAATGGTAATTTTGAACAAAATCAAAAGATCTCAAATTCAATTTCAAAACAAAAAATGTAACAATAACGGGAATAAGCAGAATGTATAAACTAACCTATGTTCGGCGATTCAAAAAACTCTAAATACTCGGTGATACTTGAACCACACTCGACAAATTCACTACACATCTCAACATTTACAGCGATCCTGCGATTCACAGCATCATTAATTACGCTGTTTCTATGGTGACAAATGACTGACGAATTACGATGGTAATAATCGTAATAATGGATGAGAAGATGGCATATATATATATTGATTGATATGGCATTCATGGAATCCCTTTTACTCCTGTACACCTGAGCTCAACAGTGGGAATTACTTTGAACCATTTATAGTATTCATCGATGAGCAAACAAAATGCATCCATTATTTTTAAAGCGTTTTCTTAAACAGTAATAATAACAAATTTGTAGGCAATTATCTCTCATAAAGAATGTATATTAACATCAACAGAAACTATCCCCGACATCACAAATGTTATTTATTAGGAGTATACATAAGGCAACTATATTCATGGGTATGAAATATTACGAAATAAAAACAAATGATTCCTTATATAACACAGCCTTCCTTTTATTCAGAAAAAAATCATAATAGTATTAATATTACAACACTATATATATAGGACTAGACTTTGAATCACCAAATTCCTTTCTCCAGTGACACACTATAATACCAGCAGGCACAGGATGGCTGAAACTGGTGAAAATGGCCAATAAACATCTTTCTTATTTCATACAGATAATGGGCATTGAATTATCTGCAACCCATTCTTGCTCTCATTAACCAAAAGCGTTGTGCTTGTGTACTAAAGATATTATTAGCAGGTTATATACATGGTCGTAGGAACAGGAAAAGAAAATACATGACCTTCATATGATCATAGTCATACTGAAAACCAAAAACAGGACTAAACATTGCAACCTCTAACAGAAATCACTAAGTAAAAACAAGAGCATGACTTCCTGCCTCCTCTGGCTCATTAAACCCCTACTGTGATACATCAATCCATTTGAGAAAAAAAAAGAAAAAATATAATCAGCGAGAAGAGAAATTAATATAAATGATCAAGTAAATGGTATACACTTCTTATAAACATTTCTACATTAATAAACCATTTGTTAACTACTCATGTCCAAAAAACAAGAAAATTTTACAAGGTGCTGACAATATTTTTCAGTTACAATATGTGGCTCTTTTAAAGTTAAAAATAAATAAAAATTCCTTGAAATCATAAGATCCCTGCTCCATATTATAAGGGATCAATCACGAGAATAGAGTACTAAAGGGGACACAAAATAAATCCAGTAAATCTCATTTTCCACAAATCTATCCAATAGATATAAATAATAATTATCGGATACCTATGAAGTAACTCTTCCATTTGAAAACATGCAACCATTTTTTCTGATGGCTAAGGAATTAATTTTTCCCAACGTTTGGGATGCTCCATTTAATGTACATTCATGTACATGAAGCATCTATTCTCTCAAAGCAGTTTCCATTGAAACAAGCTGTTTTCATGTGAATGGAATGAAAAATGGCATGTAGAATTTTGAGGAGCTAGTGGGGGTGAAGGGAAACTGAAAGGGGAGACATTGCTCATGGTTTAGGCTACATGGAAAACCCAGATTTCAGCAACTGTTGCATCTTATGTGACAAGCACTGCTCCAAATGGAAGACATCAGTCAGAACCGGATTGCTATCAATCACCAAATCAATGTAGTTTAAAGGTTCCAAATGGATTCTCTAAATTCGGTAACCTTCTTTACAGGCACCAAACAAAGATTTGAAGACAGGGAGAAATGACACAGGACACAAAAACACCTACTGCAAATCAATGAATGCAATGAGTATATTGAAATCATCAATAATTCAGGGTCAGAGTTCCAATTCATTCCCTCTCTATGCTGTCTGATACTTTAATATTGTGTGCCTGTCCTCACATGTAGTTGATCTAAAGAGATTTGCAGTAATATGATCTTTTAAATGAGATTGATTGCCGCACCTCTGTTCAACAGCTACCTCACAGTTTCCGGCTGTTTTCTTAAAGTAATGTAGAGGCATGCAATTCCCATACAAACTCTGTCTAAAGACCAAGTCAAAAATTAGGCCGATGTAGACTAAACTGCATCCTGAATGCTATTTCTGTCATTGCCATGGTTATAAGGACAGCTGTGTCAAACTGTCCTTCGATACATTCTGGATTTGACCTTAAGCCATTGGCAAAATAATGAAGCATGCACTGAATTAGGGATATTGAAGAGTACATACAAGATTTCATTGACAGGTTTTGGCCAGCCATGGGCTGCAAGCCACCGTCAATCAATTCAGGTTTCACAATCTTCTATTTTAAACTCAAAAATATCACAATGTATTCAAGGGGTTATTGAAAGCATATCAAAATACTTTGCACTCAAAAATGTATATATGTAGTTCACAATATTCAGTGAAAAAGGTACTCAATGAATTATGAGGTAAAACAAGTTGAAGATGCCTCCGTATTTAGTGATATCTAGGACCGAATTAGTATTATTAGCCCTTTTGAGGTTCTCCGAATGCTCACAGAAGACTAACAAATTTATAATATGACCAAAGCATGCAATAAGCCATTTGCTTGTACACCTTGACCTTTTTACTCATTTTATAGGAAAGTGTCTTTAAAGAGTTTTCAAGCCAATGTGTTATCAAAAACACACACTACAAACAGAACACAACTCTCAACAGACATGCAAATAACCTTCTTTCAATCACTTCAACCAGTTTGATTCAAATTTCACAAAATGCCAATGAATGACTTTTTGATATGCATACGCCAACCTTCACAACAAGAATTTGAACATACTTGTAAACAGGATATGTCAGAAAGGCATTGGAATTTTTAAAAACCTGCCATGACTTCCCTAAACACTTAAAAGACCAGGAATTTCACACTCTTCCATTATTATCATCTAATACACCAATTTTCTGCTTTCATGACACACTAACATGAGACACTTCCAACAAGGTTAATTAAAGAGCCAGAAACA
This sequence comes from Hetaerina americana, assembly GCF_022747635.1. Taxonomy (NCBI): domain Eukaryota; kingdom Metazoa; phylum Arthropoda; class Insecta; order Odonata; family Calopterygidae; genus Hetaerina; species Hetaerina americana. Next base: position 10,561,493 of record NW_027286514.1, on the reverse strand, counting down.
GTAAAACCATTTGCATCATGGTTCTATGCATATAAATACACATGAATGAGAAGGGCCTTTTCAGAGGACCTCAAGATATGTTTTCTGTCTGAAAGCATGCGCTCATTAAAAAAAAGCTTTTGGTTGACCTCAAAAAACTGTACACAATACAGAAAGATACAACCAAAAGTTTAAGAGCAGCACTGCTCTTATTTTGATATTACGGCCAAGAAAAGGCATCTCCCGCCCACCTCGTACTTTTCTGGATAGCTCATACAGATTAAATTTTTCATACACGACTTGCTCTACTATAAAATTTCATACAAATGTGCATTTTTAACCATGGCTGAGTTTAGAATTTTCAAAAAATGCATAAAATGGACAAAAAATAAAACCCTTATGACACTCACGGAGAAAAGACCACTAGCAAAACAGACAGTTGATTGTTATGTTTCCCTGGGTCCAACCTCCTCTATAGCAGAGAGACACTGTTCATTGAATGAAAGTTATAACAGCCAACCAATGGCATATTCATGGATAGCTGATGTGAATTGTTCATTGATGAAAGTCAAATTCATTCTGGAGTAGTGCTGATTTTTGAGCATCCAAAACAGGACACACATATACACAAAATCAATCACAGATGACATTTCTCCAATCTTTTCAAGGCTCCATGTAGAAGGTAAGATACCATGTGGGTTCACACTATGCACTTGAGAGGTGATGGTAAGTTTGTGGTAAGATACAAAAACAGAAGGTGAGATATTTAAAATTACAAACTTGTTCCTGAGAGCAAAATTTCCAAAAAAAAAACTGTTAACCCAGTCCTTCATCAGGTTTTAAAAACACAATGTCTTCTTCATGGACACATTCTCTCTCTCTCACGTCATGTAAACTCAAAATGAAAGAGTACTAACTCTTCAAAGTTCCATGTTGCCAGTCGCGACTTGAAAGTTCACACTTGAGTCTCTGCTACCAGTGCATTTATTCTCATTTGTGGATAAAATTCCATCAAATTAGCGAAAATAAAAGCTCCCATCAAATACCACTAATTCTGCGAGGTACTTCAGCTGCATATTTCTTCCATAGTTGCCAATTTTGAATTGCAAACAAAACAGCATACACAACCTCTCGTATCCATTTTCATTATATACCATGAGTTTACAATATTCTCTCATTCCTTCACAGCAAGAAAAGTCTAAAAAAAAAAGGTCTGCTGTTAGGAAATTTTTTTCAATATCCTCTCACCATACCTCAAACAATATTTCTGAAAATAAATTAAGGCACGATATTTTAGCTCAGGAAAAACAAAACTGCCCTCAGTTAATAATAATATTCCACGCTTCTAGGCAATGAAACTTTCTTCGAGAAGAAAAAAATAATAATAATATTGTTATGTACACCACCTTACAAGAACGGAAAAAACACGCACTAATTTGAAGGTGATCGTTCTCATATTGTCATTTTCTTAGAAAAAATAAAGCTTCCCACAGTAATCAAAGTCGTTAACGTCCTTATGCAATCCTGATGCATAATCGTGGATAAAAAGAGGACCTTAGTTTAAAAAAAAAAATTTGTGACGCGAGGAGGAAAAAAATACGATGTCTCTCTCACTTCTTGGTGCACACGCTTTCTTCATGAGTGCGGGGGGGTGACGACGACACAAAACTTCGGCGCTTCTTGCGCGGGGGGCGGGGCCGTTTCCGCCCCGGGCGGAGCCGCGATCATACGACACCGCACTCAATCGCCTCCTCATCCACGCTGGCCCCCGCCCACCGGGGGGGTTCTTCCCCCTGACTCGTAACCGTGGTCTCGTGATCGCTTCGCGGGGGGGCCGCCGCCAGACCGCCTTCTGCTGCCCAGCATTCGCCCATAGGCGCGGAGCCCTTGTCAGGGCTGTCGTCCGCCCTCGCCACCTCCAGCTCGGGCCCTTGGAGCTCCGACGTGACGGTGGGCTCCGCCACGACCACCACCACGGCCTCGGGTGCGGCGGCGTCGGGGATTTCGGGCGCCGACGGGGGGGAGGGTGCCTTGGGAAGGCTCAGTCCCTGCTCCAGCTCCAGTAACTGTCCCATGAAGTTGAAGTTGGGTGCGATAATGGGGCGGCGCCTCTTCACCCTTCGGTAAGCCTCAGCCATGGGCAAGAGGCGGTGGCGCATGAGGTAAGCGATGCAGATGGTCGGAGATCGCGAGACGCCGGCCTGACAATGGACCAGCACGCGACTCCCAGAAGCTCGGGCCTCGTCTGCAAATGAAGAAAAAGGAGACTTCGGTTAATAATCAGTGAATGTAAATAGGAATTACTGAGAGAAAACACTATTTAGTAATAGACGAGGAAATAATAAAATAAAGCATAAATCTTAAAGGAATGAAGGAATACAATTTTTTTTCAATGCTGGAATTTCTCTTTTTAAAAGTACATAACTGATCTTGAATGGTAATTTGGGGATCGAAGTTTAAAGCTTTGAAAGTTTAAATATTTGAAAAATGAACAGCCTAAAAAATTAATTTTATAATCTTGCACGAAAACCATACACGGGAAAAACTATTACTCAAACTCTACACGAGGTAAAAATTAATTTGCAAAAAAGTGATACCAATAAAACAATAGTGATAAGGCTAAAGTATTTTTTTAAAGTGGCAAACTATTTTGCAAATAGAAAATCTTCATTAAACATTTCACTTCACATATCAGGCAAATAATTGGGTGAGAATTAATGCTTTGCATCCCCATTATCATTATTGCACCGCAGGTGAGACTCAATCCGAGGTCTGGAATTTAAATTCCACTTCAGCGATGGAAATTTTTCTCTCCTGGAATCCTTGCACCTAGTTCGTTCATAAGGTCGTAGATCCCGTACGGAGATAACAAGCGACGTGCCCCACTATCGGGAGTAGGCACTGTGTGACAACAATTCTGATTCGCAAACAAATCCCCGCACAGCCTCACGATCGTGATCGCGGCATGTTCGACCTCAAAAATAAAAACAAAATGTACCGAACCAAGTGAGAAACCGCCATTAAGGTATTTACACTTTTTTCATTTCTTTCCATTTTGTCTGCTGGAACGTGCCGATATAAGAGTTCGATCAGACACAACAACCAAACAATCACGATCAACGAATCCGAAAAGAAATAGCTTAAATAAAAACAACCGAACGCCGAAAATTCAGGGCGATTTTTTCCAGGGGTGCAATGGGGAAGAAGAGTCGGGGGAAGGGTACGGGGGAATATTGTGGACATGAGGAGGAGGGGGGAATAGGGCCGAAAGCGGTGCTGGAAGGTGGGGTTGGAAACGACGGGGACTAGGGTGCGTGGGCGGGGGTGGCTCAGAGTTCGACGGAATTGGGTGTCTGGGAGAGAGGGATGACTGAGATGGAGGGACGAGATGGGGGAGGGATCCCGGGGGCGAGGGAGGAGGGAAAGGGGAAGTCGGGCCGGGGTTCGGGGAGGAAATTAGTGAAAACGGAATACCGAGGGGAGAAAGGAGGGTGGGTCAAAGGCAAAAGGGGAGGGCGGTTGCACGAGGAAGAGAAGCGTCGGCACGCAGCCGTTCCCATGACGACGGGCTTGCTCTCACCCTACCCCGATAATATCCTCCCCGCCCCACCCATCTCTCGATTCCCAGCCCCACAACCCCCTTCCACTGCCTCCCACCCTCCTCACGCTCGGCTGCCGTCACCGCCACCCTCCCCAAAACAATACAACCAGGCATACATACCCCCATACTTTCTCACATCCACCAACTAATTTCCCAACCCCACACCCCTTCCAGACCATACTCTATACCTCATCCGGAAATACCTTCGCACTCCCTAACACGCGAGAGGGCGAAAAAATACCGAAAGATATCGTGTGCTGTGAAGGAGGGTGGGATGGAGTTAGGGAGCAAGGTGGGGTGGAAATGAAACAAATCCGTGGGGGAAAATCATCCGAGGATGACTAAGCCTTCGAGTACGAATCATGCGCTTTCATAATATGCCTTCGCCGTCGTGGTGACAATGGAGGCCTTTATTTGCACGAGGCGGAGTATTTGGGTACATGGCGGAAGAATCGAGAAATACCCAACATACTCGCGCTTCACGGCTAGCAGAGATTGCGTTGAACTGGAATCGTTTAACCAGCATATTTTTTGCGATATTAATTAGCTATTATATTTCCTTGCTTTTGACAGAAAAAAGTTTGCATTCGTATCCACGCCCCATGGGCACGGCCAACCTCGGCGAGGAAATTATTACCGACATCAAAGCTTTGATATGATGAGGGAATGATACTCGGGTTATTTTTACTGCGGGCATTAAGTTTCAGCGGGCATTTATTTACTCAAATCAGGGAAGGCATAGGAGTGGGAAGGAAAAATTTAACTTCCACTGTCCATTATCGCGGGATTGCGAGCACTTTTTTTGGCACCGGACTGGAAAAAGAAAAGCACGCACTTGATCCATTCGTGATTATTCGATAACGAGTAAAAAGGGGCACATAACGAAAAAAGGATGAGGTTGAAATATATTTCCATCATTCGGGCGGCCGAGAAGATCCACGGCTTCCATCGCACCGAGATTTGACGAGACCATCGGCAAGTGATTAATCGACGATCGATCTCCGCGTGACTCCCCGGAAACTTTTTGTTATTCACTCAATGGCGCCATCACGCGAGGTTCCCTTTGCGTGCCATTGTTTCTTCTCTCCACGACCCTCACCACATCCCCACTCACACAGCATGGCCATTTCGATATCCCCCTCACCTTCCATTTCTCCCTCTCTCTCTCTCTCACACACACATGCGCCCCCCTCTCCATTCCATGTAAACCAGACGCCGGCGCACGGACCCTGGGGGGAGCCAATTACAACTCACGGCATCGTCCGTGCACCGTGGCGGGTTCATTGGCCTTCTAAGGGGGGGCGGCGGGCAGCGGAAGGGAGCATGCGCCTTCCGCGAAAAAACAAAAGAGGAACAGTAATATTGAAAAACCAACAAAACTGGGAGAGAGAAATACGGACGTGCAGGCTAGACTCTCCTCGGGAGCGTGTACGACTACCGCAGCGGCGAATGAAAACGAAACAAAAAAATAATAAAAGACTGCTAACGATCGCACGGTATTGGTGAGCAACGGGGTTTGAAGAGAATTGTGAGGAGGTCGGGATGGAATGGGGAACACGGGGGCACTAACTGTACAACTACGGAAGGAGAGAGACATGGAGGGTGGCTGTCCCGCAACGAGTCGATTGCAGGACTCGGGAGAGGAGGCTGCGGCTAGCTGTCGCTTTCGAGTGGCCGAATGGCACGGGCAACCAACGCGTAGCCATCAGCGATCATCAGCCTGGTTATTAAAGAGCACCTTCCGGCACACGCTCCGCGACCTCAGGCTCTCTGGCGGGCGAATGGGTGCGGATCTCGGCCGGATGTGAAGGGCGCTGGAGACCAGTGATCAAGAGATTGCGGACGTCGTTATGCCTGCGTACGTTCGGAAATGACCGCTCGCTTGTTTTCTTCCCTGAAACGAGTACTTATTCATACCTTTAAAGGGCGAGGCCCGGATTGCTTCGCCATTTCACCCGGATCGAATGCACAAGAGGTATGGGAACGCGGCGTTGACGGGGCTGGAAGCTCAGAAAGCTTGGGAGCCGTAGGAAAATATGATCCTCACCAGGCGGAAATCGATTTCCCGGTTGGAAAAAGGTATTTTTACGACCCTTAAGTAGGAAATTCAGGACCGCCGAAACACGGCCCCCTGTGAAAATATTTCCCCCACCACCGTCTTCCAAGCCAGCAATAGTTTATAGTCGATTGTAATAGAATAGTATTGATACCCTCCTGGATCGGAGTGCCTGGTATGCATGCACCTTCCATCGACCCCTCTCATCGGCCCGACTGGAAGGAACGTCCTTTTTACGAGATGGATTTTCGAGAGCTCAAAAGAATTGCGGTAACATCGAACCTCATAACGTGCAACAGAGTAAACATACTGAACTACATTTTACGGAGAGATCTTAAGTTCAGGGTCAGAATTTGCTGTCAATCCACCATTATCGAGAAGATAATGTCTTGCGTACGTTTTAGTAAGTAAAATGTTTTTAAAATCCCCGCTTAGGGGTATTATAAAAATAACTCGAACCGAAAATCCTCGATAAAAAACTACTACACCAATGATACACTGTGATGATAATGATTTCCCTCCTCTATCGCAAAATCGTCCACGAGAGCTTGAATCCGAACAACAACAAAAATCGAAAGGATATCACACGTCATACACTGACGGAATACGGGAGTGTGTGTCACTTCGTGAAAAAACCTCCTCTTTGAATGAAGGACCTTTTTACGGCTCATATACCTATGTGCTCGTGATTGAAAGTCTGATCTAAACCGCACTTAGGTAACAATTAAGTGGTATGGGAAGAATGGCTTGCGTAAGATTTACGGCTGAGAACGTAGAATAAAAAAAACTTAATAGCCGAAAGCGCTTAAGTTAGACTTGTAAAAAAACATACGGAGGCCATCAAGCGCAGTTATATCTGGAATGGAGGGATTGAGGGGGGTGGGAGGAGAGTGAAGAGAGATGGATGAAAATGTGGAGAGAGGGGATCGGGAGAAGAGGGGGAGGCGTAGTAAAATTTGGTTGGGGGAAGGGGGAGAGAGAATAGGGTGGCGTGGAAGTACAGGCTTATACTCGAAAGGGAGGGGACGACGTTCGGGGGGGGGGATGAGAACGAGAAAGGTAGCGGGTGCTGGCTGAAGGGGGAATGGATTGAAGGGCTGGGAAGTCGACACACACAACAGGGGGGAGCAATGTGGGAAGCTGGTGAGTCATGGAATGGTGAAGGAATTCCTATGCGCAGGAGTGTCCTGTCGGGACGTTTTCAGAGTACGGGGGACGAGGGGGGAGGGTGTTTCTGAGGGGTTGCGTGGGTGTGCACGGTCGTGGACCAGGGAAGCTGTTTCCCTCTCCCCTCTTCTCTCTCAAAACTCTAAGGGGGGACTTGTATTTTGGGCGTGGGCGGCCTAAGGGTTTGAAGGGGGCCGTGGGGGATCCGAGATAGGCAGGGGAGGAGAGAGCGGATACGTCGAGGGGATGTGAGAGGTGGGTGGGTGGGGGTCGGGGAGGAGGAAGTGAGGGGGAAAGAGCACGGGGGTGGTGCGTAGTAAACGGGACGAGAGGGAAGTGGTAACTAACAGCACGAGGACTTCCATACCCTGAGCAACATCAGGAAAAGGGAGGTGGAAATCGTTCTAGGGAAATGACATTTGAGCAAACACCAGATATTCTGATCAGAAACGCAATTAACCGGAATTATATTTAAACAATACATAATTTGTCTACGTAGCTAGCTGGAACGCAAATTTACCATACCGGAACACAACTGCTAAGGATTTTGGGACGAGAAGAAAAAAATCTCCGTCATTGATTGCGTCGCTTGGTCATTCTTTCGCTGGTGTTTTTTAGAAAGTAGAAATATGATCATATTTCATTGCACCTCTGGTGATGAAAATATGGGAACCAAGTCATGTGTCATTTTCAATCTCAACATAGTGATTAGATTAACGTAACAACCCTACTAGTGAGTGACGATCGTGTGAAGACCGAATCGCGGGGTGAAATCCAGATCACCAAGACCCCTAATTCTTATAAGGGTTCTTGTACTTAAGCAAGATTTAAAGCAATAGAGAGAGAGAGAGAAGATAGGGTGAGGGACGAGATAAGAAGTGAAGAGGATAGAAGGAAGGGAGGTGGCGAGCGAGTGCTCCTCGGGATCGGGGCGACGAAAGAGATGCAGGAGAGATCTGAGTAGGCGACGGATCGGAGCCAATGATGCTGGGAACGGAGAGGAGGGGGGGAGGGGACTTTTTCTCATGGAAGAAGAAACAGAACCCGGCAAGGGGAGAAGGAAGTAAGCACGACGGTGGGAAAGGGGATATAGGTATGTCACCGCGAGAGAAAAATATACCTCGACGCCTGGGCAGAAAATGCGGTCTCACCATTGCAATGCCTTACAAGGACGCCTGCGACAATGGAACCTATGGGCTGCGTCACGAAGTCGCATGCGCACTTCCCCACCGGCTGAAAGGCCACTATGAAAATTGGGATGAATGCCCCCGAGTAAACCTCTCATTACATTAGCTGTTATTATTATTATATATCATATCGCGACAAATGAATTATTTAAGGGCGGATTTCACCAAAGTATTTTATCCCAAACGAATTCCTTGAGTAACAAAATAAAGCCAATAGCGTCTTATTAAGTACCAGTTTAAGTATGTCTAGCGTATAGCGAGCTTCATGGCATTGATGGGTCCAAAACTGAAGAGTGAGAGATGGGTTAGGCGACGTAGGAAATGGCCATTTCCCTGGACAGGAAAGCAAGTCTACATCAGCAGAACACCCGCTGTAAATATGATAAATCCAAGGGTAGATATGAGATGTACATCCGGCTGTCGGCGGTGCTCTCCTCTTCGTCCAAATAACTTGTAACAAACACACCTTCCGACAGAGATAACGTGAAAATTGAGTTAAATATAAATCGCACGACTGAGAAAAAAGAAAGCTCACTTCGGGCCTAGCTGTGTGAAGCATTAAACTGCCACGGTTATAAATACCCCATTCTTCCTGAAACTGCACTCATCCAAAACTGGGTCCCTTATCTTCTCCGCCTCGGGAGAGTAAGAAGTATATGCACAGGACTACACACATCCCCACCCAATGATTTCATATCTCCTCTCTCTTTTTGGTCGTTTGCATGAGTCACTCATGTGCTTCCCACACCCGCACTAGCCAACTGTTAAGATGAGGGAGCTTTTATCTGCTTTGTGGGAGACGATGCCTGTCAAACGACGGTACCAAAAGTGGGGAGCATTCCAAATAAAAAAAATACGGCGCTGTAGTCGTTCTTTGAAAGGGCACTCGAAGCCAATATCTTCCTCAAACAAGACTCCTTAAGTTTATTTTAGTAAGAGACAGGGGGAACATTTCTGGATCTCGAAAAGATTTCTTAAAATGCAAGCGAACAAACTCCCCGCTGATATAATAAGAGATCCCCTGGTCATAATCTAGTCAATAAGCATTAATTGAATCTCTTTTCTAAAATACCTCCAATTCCAAAACTATTCATAAACCAACCTGAGGATGAAAAGAAGAACAAAAAAGTTTTGACCCCTCCTTAATTTATATTCTAAATACGGCGATAGAAATTATAAACGTGTCTTAAATAATTTATCTGGCGATACTTAAATAATTTAACTTATTATTATGGCTCCTAGGAGTGAGACGAGACCAACATTAATTTCGAAAGTTTCCCGGGTCTACGGAAGTTTCTATCTTTTACACGTGATCGAGGCGTGCTGATTCCTGACAACAGATCGTGCAAATGTGAAACTTTTTACACAAATCACGGAAACATCCATTCTCCGACGCCACGCGAGTTCCTTTACCTCGCAATCCTAAGTCAAAATACCGATGCAACCAGATATCCCGTTCCCTAAGTCCCTTCCGCATTAGGTCTCGATTCCCCTCATGTTCTGAGCCCACGGAGTGAGACGTCCCCTTAAAGTTTCCCGGAGACCCCCCGCCGATAGGTCTTAATTTCCTGAATCTTAGACTGTCAATGTTTCTACCATTCCGAAGACTTCAACTTTTCTCACTCCTTGTTGAAATTCCGAAGATATAAGTCTGAATCGGATATCACAGTCACGAGACATGATAATTTTCGATTCCCTTTATAGAATAGGTTACCCAAAAGGTTAATTTCCGAAGAAACACAACATAAGAGAGAGAGAGAGCAACAGAGAAGAAAAGACTTCAACGCCTGCACGGGCGACCCAGGAAATCCGTCAGTAAACCAACTCCAACTGCGTTCTCACAGGCAACCCGTGTTCTGCGAGTCACACGGGATCCTTGAAAAAACTTCATATATCCCTCTCTCCGCATAATCTCCCTCCCCACTTCCACCGATCTACCCCTCCTCCCTCCCTCCACTCATCATCAATTGAGCTCATTCAGAGGAAACGATCCTCTCCCGGCGAGTGACGACTACGAGACCGGCAAAAGAAACGCCAACGCACTCCGGCGGGGGCCACTTGGGTTGTCAACCATCCCCCCCCCACGGTTCTATGGAAACCTGATGCACTGCTTCCATTATTTTTTCCAATTCACCGCAGCCTCCATTTCTCATTCCGCATGCAGCATAGATCGTAACTTTTCCGGCTCCACCGCGGACTATGCGCTGGGAAGGAATAGCGCTACTGAATGCTGCAGAAGGGTACTTGGGATGTTGAAGGCAATATCGCTTCAGCGGCGATCACGGCTCGACGGAAAAAGTTACGATAAGAATACTCTTACGGCGGACGCTGGCGTTCTGAAAGAGCGAGAGGCTAAACGTGTGCGATTTCAAGATTGCCCCGTGAAATAATTTCAAATGCCTTTAAAGATTAACTCCAGATAACTTGAGCGTATTTCCAAGCGGAACAGAAGTTTTAGATCTTGAGTTCTTCAAAGGAATGTGTATTCCTTGCACATGCGTTCCACCACTTAACTCCTTTGTTCGTAAATCGATAATGTAAGATTGCAGGCTGAATAGTAATGCGGAGAAACCAAGGAGCACATTATCTGACAGAAGTTCCGACAGTATTTCTACCAGTTAAAATGATAAAATGCAACAGTCACATAATCGGAAGAATAATAGAATGATAAATAATATTACTCCTTGACGAAAAATGAACCAGCCCTGTAGACAACCTATCCCCCTTAATAACTAAGGTTTCTAACAGAATTTGTCACCAATCGATATACTATATATATTACGCGTCTGCCCTCTACAATATAGAAGACACTGTGGATTTATCCATTGCTTGTGGTTATTTACCAGACTGAGGGATGGACTGTGTCCGCTGACGATTTCGAGCACATTAACATGGAATACTGCATCAACTGCACGATTGACACCATATTTTCACGGGGTCAGCGGTGGCGTGAGAAATAAAAGCCGAATATTAGGCGAAATCAGTGGTTCCCTTGCATTCTGAAATGGCACCCAGTACTACTAAGGGGGAAAACGGCCTTTTAAAAAAGAAGGAAAGACGCAGAAAAAAATGAAAATGGTGATCCAACGGAAAAGAAGGGCAAAAAAATTCCCTCTTTCTCTCTATATCACGCAATCTCTTCACTATCCCCCTCGACTTCGAAGGAATGAGAGCCGGCGAGCAAGCGGCTTTATCTCCGGGCGTTCATTCACACACAACTTCCTGCCTTGTGGAACCCTCGGGCGGGACCCCGTACAGCGTAAAAGGGAAGCTAGATAGAGAGAGAGTGCATGGTTGAAATGTGGAGAGGGGGATGTGTGCGGGGTGAAGGAAATGGAATTTCGCTCCACCGTCAACAGAGCGCGCGCAATGATTTACCTCCCATTGAAGTCGACAGAAAGAGAGCCATCCACTACGTGAACATCATTCAACAACCCCTCGGGAGGCAGGTTCCTAGTCCGTCCGCAAGACACTGTTTCGGATGCAGAGCGGCGCAACCATCGGAATGCGAAGGACGATGAAAGCATGTCAAGACGGACAGACACCTAATTCGCGTCGGTGCACCCGCATCCTCGGCCAACCCCTCGAAACAGTTGGGATTGCTTAGAGGTAAGAGAGGGGGGTTGTGTTTTCTTGAAGCTGGCCAGTATTAAATCCAAAGTCAGGAAGTTCACGCAGGAATTTCTGGTAGAAATTATATGGCAAGAACGGAGGGACGGAAGACGAGTTAGCGGGAAAATGCGTAGGGCGAGAAAACAAAGCTGTTAATGACTGAATGGACAACAATGGTTTTCAACGACATACGAAAAAAATCCCTTAGAAAGCACTGAGGAAAGCAATATTTCACTACTATATTTTATTTTATTTATTAAACCCTTTTATTCTTTTTATTTTTTGTAACTGATATTTTTTTAAAAGTCCAGGCAACTTCCGAGTTGAGATAAATTATGTTCGCTAAACATTTCGACATGCTATATAATGACACAATGAAGAAACCTGCGTCCAAAAGTATCCTAGCGGCAATAACGCATTTGCTACCATCCCCTCGGACAAGGACGAATTCCAACTCTCTCGATTGTATCGACAAAAATTTTTTTTCACGTTTTTAAGATCACGAGTTGCTACACACACGCGTCTCCTCCCCCTCTTCCTCCCTTACCCGGTTTCCGTTTATAATACACCCCATGCTCACACTCCACCCCCGCAACCTTCCAACACCCTTCCTGTCTCCCCCTCACCCACCCCCTACCCTATTTCCTTCCCTACACCGGCCTCTTTTAGTGCGTGCCCTCCCTCCTCATCCTTCTCTACCCCCAAAAATCTCTCCCCACCCCCTGTTCGCCCTCATTCTGACCCCCTCCCCACCCATACACACCCGCAAGCACACACAAACGCATTCACACGCAGCTGCTCTCCCCTCCACAATGCCGCGAGCGATGAGTCACCGCCATCCTCCAAAACCGACTTCCCTCTTCCACACCTCCTCTTCACATAACCGCCGACACACACACACACACACACACAAGAACGGACTGACAGAGGAGCCAGCGGAACGAACGACGGGCACAGACAGAACACAACTCAAAATCTTCCTTTTCGGAGGAGGAGGGCGGGCTCACCCCAGGCACAAATACATTCGGGCAGACAGACAGACAGACACCTCTCTCTCTCTCTCCTCCCCGTCTGTTAGCCTTTAACGCTCTTCTCTCTCCTTCCGCGGGCACACACACAGACGCATCTGTTTTCTCTCCCGCCCCCCGCCCCGCTCACCATTACATTATCTCCACCAGACGGCCCTCGGGAGGATGGACTGAAGCAGGATCCCCGATGCGGAAGGGAAGCGGCTGGAAGGAGATGAGGGAAGAAGACTACCTCCCGATGGAATGGAGGGAAATGCGGGCCAGAAGGGGATGAAAGGGGGCGGAGGCGTGAAAGCCGGGCGATATCGTTCGACTAGCAGAGATCAAGGAGGAGCAGCAAGCGGGGAGGAAATTCAACGCAGCACGGAGATGGAGAGAAGGATTGAGAGCTGTGTGTATTCAGGTGGAATTGAGATGATACCCATGATTCCCCGCGAAAATTAACCGTTTGTGGTGACGGGGAAAACCGGAAACAGCACACGAAACGCGCAGGAAAATAAGTCTGTTTGCGTGTTTGTGTGTATATGTGCATATGAGTATGCATGTGAGTATGTATATACATACATATATAGACATATATATATATATATATATATATATATATATACACACACACACACACACATATATATATATATATATGTATGTGTGTACAATATATATATATATATACATTACATATATAATAGATATACGTACATCGTAATTATGGGATATTAGAAACGAAGATTCAGGGAACCTCCAAATCTAAGGGATTTAATCAATGGCGATAACCGTGATATGAATCAGAATTGAGAAATTCCTTTGTGACAAAGGGGCAAAAATATTACATTCAAAATTCCACTGATTTCTAAGACGCGATACGAGCGAAAACGATAAGCTGGCACAATCGAAACTCTCAGAATGGGAACACGGAGTACCTTTCTGATGGTTCAAACGAAATATTTGCACGACAAATTGAAACTTCTATGGCTCATATCTTTGATTTAGTCCGCAGAAAAAAAACGCTAACTCGCAAAAGAAAGTGAAGCGATGACATTCCAAATATGTTTTTCTACGCAACGCAGGGCGGCAAAGTGAGAAATTTTCTAGGAATGATTCATGGAAAATGATGAAAAAGTGAGATGGAGCCAAAATCTTAAAAAGATGCGAGAAGAGGTAAAAGCAGCCAGAAGATTAGGCGGTCACCAAAATACCAAAACACCCGTGTAAACTAATGGGGACAGCCTATTTCCTTCAGAGAAAGCGGTGAGAATTATTTCCCAATAAATAGCAGTCTGCGTGGTTACGGGTCAGACGACGGGGGATGCCAACGAGAGAGAAAAAAAAGCTAGATCTACCAGACACCTAAAAACGATGAAGTGACTCACCACCCAGAAGCATCCCATCAATTTACGTCTTAAATGCGGCAAAACGCATCGAAATGACCACGAAACGACCGACGGAAAGAGAGGAAAAAGTCGAAAGGCGGAAGGAAAGATCAAAGAAGCTCTATTTCTTCCACCCCCAGCTCAGCCTTTGGGCACACGTTGCGTAGCTTCTTGGATTATATCCTATTCTCACTCTTCTCTCTCAGGCTGCAATTCTTTTCTTTCAGGGGACAGACTCAAGATCGAGCAACGCAGGAGGTGGGGATAAGACTCGAGCGTTGGGGGTGGGGAGGGGTGGGAAGGGGGAGGGAAAGAGGAACAGATAAAGCTTCAGAAGTCATTTTCTAGCTCAGAGAGAGGGGGAGCTGAGGGAAACCAAATAACGGAATGACTCAACCGTACAGGTCTAAAAGGAGACGGGAATGGGGAACCACGATCGGCTGTTTGCACGAATGGTATGGGGGAAGGAGAGGGAGCGAGGCCACGGAAGACGTTGGTGGTGGCGGCGACGGTGGTGGTATGGGCCGACGATAAGAAACGGAACTTCTTTTATTTTCGATATCCTTGAGAGTCTCTACTTATGAAAAAAGCTCCTTGGTTACGGACGAGGCTAAGGGAAAGCGGTCCGATATCATTAACAGCGGGGGAACGGTGCAGAAATAAGTAAACGGACTTATCTATGCGGGCTAATTAAGCAGAAAGCGGGCAGACACGTGACTGCTCCACGGAGTAGGCTTAATTTTTCTTTTTTTTAACGAAGATAACAATCTGATTCGATGTCCACGAACCCCACCTTCCATTCTGGTTTCCCGGAAGCAATCTTTCGGAATAAAATCACACAACACTCTTTCCCCTCTCTCAGAGCACAATAAATTCTCTATGTAGAATGTGATTATTTTTTAATGGTTACGGAGAAGGATTGCTAATTCTGAACCGATGTTTTCTTCGGTCATTTCCGTGAGGGTGGCAAATGCATGATAACCCGTCGCGGGTGATGTCCGGGTTGCACACCGGAAGGATAAAAAAAATAATAGGAGAAAAACGGACGGTGGAATATCAGCGACCGCACCATGGGAGGGGGAGATTAACTTGGAAAACTTACACAAGGAGTAGGTAAACTTCACCCATAAGCCTGATTCAAATATTTCGAGTCACCTCGAGACCTAATTTGGGATAAAACCAACGGTAAATGTTGTCCATCGAAAGCTTTACCTCGCAGTAATATACACCACAGTGATATCGACATATAACCCGGTTCGACGATACCGAACACATAGGTACCTTATCAACGCCCCCCTTCGGCAAGACCGCAACACATCGAGTAGGATCGGGAGGATAAAAAAAACGACATGAATGGGTAACGAAAAACGGGTAGACGAACGAAGAGACAAGGAAACCTAGAATGATCCTCCTTTGATTTCACGAGGGAGCGCAACGCCCGAATACCAGCAGGAAACGCGTAGTTCACTCATTAACCCAAATCGGGCACGAAAAGGCGGCGGCGGTGGGATGGTGGTGGTTCGAAAACACGAAAGCAGGAAGTTTCCCTTTTGTCTCCGCTCCACTCGCTCATTTTCTTATGTATTTTTTTCCCATTGGGAGAGGACGCGAATCGGGTCCATCGGCCGCCGGCGTTTGACGGGAAAAATCCGCAGGCGAACAAAACACGAATGCGAAGCGAACCAAACTGGAGCGAGACGGTGGCGGAAGCGACGCGACGCATCCTAGACAAAACACAAATACGTCCGGGACACAATAATAAAAGGCGAGGCCGTTCCTTTCGAGGGTGTAGGAATAAAAAAAATCTCGAGAGAGAGATAGTGGGAGAGAGACGGGTTGTGGTGGGGTTGAGGACGGAAACTAAGGCGTGCACGCATTGCACAAAAAAATTAAACTCTTGAATCGAAGGGAAGAAAACCTCAGCGGGATGATGACAGGGAAACTTCCCTTCAAATTTCAACACCACGAGTATCTTCCTGAACACACGTGAATGCCTCCTCGCGGGTCCACAAAGAGTACAGGCAAGGAAGAGGTTGGATAACGAGTAGAAAGTAGAGGAAGTGAACCCTGGGAGAAAACTCCCCATCAATTCCTTTGACTCTTTCCGGTCCATTCATAGAATACCTCGGGGACTTCCTCCCGAGGTCCTCAGTTTGGCCGGAGAAAAGGAAGGGAGGAAGGAACCAGACGGACTCTCTTCCCGTAGCCATTTGTGCCAGAGGTCGAGAGAAACAAAATTTTAGTCCTCAATAACTCGAACTTTCTCCCTTCAGACGAACATGCATTTTTGCTCGTCTATGAACACATGCGATACGATACAAAAATTATGAATTAGACACTCTTAATTTGCTCTTAACGCTGTCGAAAAACGAAAATGAAGAGTGAAAACAATTTTTCAGCATCTAAAGGTCCGCCTTAAGGTTGCTTTAGACATGGCTCGAGTTTAACTATTATCACAAAGACGAGGAGGAAATCAGGTTAGCAAATTCATATGCTTGATGGTTAAAACGATATCTCTTGAGCCACCTGATAGACTCACCAACATTCCAAGGGTGC
This sequence comes from Hetaerina americana, assembly GCF_022747635.1. Classification (NCBI taxonomy): domain Eukaryota; kingdom Metazoa; phylum Arthropoda; class Insecta; order Odonata; family Calopterygidae; genus Hetaerina; species Hetaerina americana. Next base: position 10,544,937 of record NW_027286514.1, on the reverse strand, counting down.
GAGCATCATCCATTAGCACCAATTTAAATAGATGCAGGAGTTGCAAAACATTTAGGGGTGTTTCCGAAATCTTATAACAATAACAAATATGAGCCATCAAAATAAAAAACAATACAGATTGACCAAATTCGTCGTGTTTTAACGTAGAGAAATAGGTTGAGGGTGATTTGAAACACACATGATTAACAGGAACAATGAAATCTAATTTATCAACCACATTAAAAAAAAAGATAAGTGCCACGCAGGCTTCCACTCAAACTCCTTTCCATCTTGAAGTACCACCACTGAGCAGTGAGATGCCGGTGAACTTACGGCGGAAAAAATGAAAAAGTTACTTCGTTAGAAGGTTCGGTTGAAAAAAAGGCATGCGCTGCTCGGCGGAAACACTCAAATCCACCCACTCGTCCAAACACTGAAACGTGCATGCTCTGAAAAACTGAAGAAGAGGTGTGCCACTAACAGACTAAGACGCAAAAACCATAATGGGAGCCCGATGGGAACGTGCACGGGAACGGGAGGAAGCCTGGGGTGAGCGAAGGGGGGTAGGGAGAGGCTTTGGGGACCGCAGACACGCGGGGCGGGATGGAAGGAAGAAGGTATTTGGCAAGAAGAGATGAATGGGACGGAGGGAGGATACGGAAGAGGGAAGGGGCGGGGGTTGGAAGGTTGAAAAGGAAGGGCGGGGGGAGGGGCAGGCAGCATTTATAAGGGGGCGGAGTCACGCTGCCTCGCGGTGAAGGCTTGAGTGAATAGCAAGGGTGTGTGCCCGGGAGAGGAAGAGGGTAAGGGAGGGGGAAATTCGACGAGAGGGTTTTGTGTTCTTGAAGGAAGAATCGGGACGCTGAAAAGGGGCCATTCTTGGTCTTCCAAGGCAGGATGGGGATATGTTTAAAAGAAGCACACGATAAGAAAAAGGAAGAGACAATCCCGGTAAGGGTATTGTGCCGAGCTTTTTCGGTAGGGGGGGTATTTTTTTCAGCCTACCGTGAGAACCAGGTGAGAATTGAAGACATAATCTGTGCAGGGAACTACGAGCACGGTAGGGCTGCGAAGGAATAAAAATCAAGAGCTTCCACAAAACCACGGAAAATACGTATTGGAACAAAAATTAGGCCTAAAGAACTAATACCCAAGTAAAAAAGCTGATGGCTATTTCGCGAGACGATCGAAAATCTGAAAGGAAGAATCACAAAAAAATGACAACACATGTCATGAGGTAGAATAAATCTATCATTGAAATACAATCCAGTGAAATACAAGACTCTGCTAAAGCTGGTTGATAATGTAAAAAAAATGTTTTCATTGAAAGACCTAAAGATGAAGAAAATCTAGCGTACAAATGATGACAAAAAACATTTTTTAGCTGGGATAACGGATTAAAAATACCTAAAAAGAAAATTCCCATATGTCATCACTTATTTCTCGGAAGGCAAGTCCAAAATTCTCCAGGCTGAGGAACAATCAAGAAAGGAATTCGTTTTTAGAGGCAGTCGACAGTCTAAGGAGATCCGTCCGCGGAGATATTTGAAGGTACTGAGGGATTCCTTTGTGCGCGACTCCCCTTCCTCAAATCAGTGCTTAATCGGCATAATCCTCCAACGGAGAAATACAAAATAAAAGGCAGAGAGAGGGATATTGGAACTCTTTTAAGACCGCGACTTTCTGAAAACTTTCGTAACGTCGTCAGCGCCACGGGAAGAGGCGATTTCCTTGATTCGTGTTCTCGGCGGGCGAACGGGAAACAATGAGCGGAGTCACGAAACGAGGACACCACGACTCTCATATCTCTCTCCCTCTCTTTCACACACACACCCCGAAGGGATACAAGGGGTGGAGAAGGAAGTCGGCAAACAGGGATGGGGGGAGAAAGGGGCGGTATCTTTCGATGTGGAAAAAAACAAAGGAGGAAGGAACGTTCGCTGGGGCACGACGAAGCCGAGGCGCCGCAGGAAATTGCGAGACGGGAAGAAAATTAAATTTTCAAGATTCTGCGACACACCAGCGCCTCCCTCCGTCGATCACGTTTCCCCGAGAGAGAAAAAAACGATTCGCGGGGAATATCTCAAAAACTCCACTTTCCCGCGAGACGGCCTCGGGAAAATTCGAACGACACGGCTTTGTAGACGGTGCTCCTATAATTTTCAAAATCAACCCTCGACAAAGTGTATGCATTCAAACCGATCAAACGAGGCACATTAAAATAAATAGTCTCCCCAAGAGGAGAGGCTGCCCCAGGAATGGCGTCCACCGAGGATTGCTAGTCATCCAGCGAATGCGATATGAATTTTTTCAGATGAATAAACATGAATGGAATTCGCCGCTTATAATGCGGCCGGGTGATTTGTTTTTTGCAGAAATTCTGAGAGCGAAGGAAGAACAATAATTCAGAAAGAAACTAAAAGCCGAAAAGATAAAGAGCCTCGTGCAATTAAGTGTGACGACAATAAATACTGAAATTCCAGAAAAGTTTTTCACCTGATGACACATCAAAAATATAAGAAATCGAAACTCCACCCGAAAACGAGTATAGTCAAATCTCTCACGAGCTTTATTACAAACAAGCAGATCCTTTATGCATTCACGCAATGAGTGTGTTTTGACTGCAATATCATTCTAAACAAGCTCAAGAAGAAATGACAAACTAGATATGCTCACAGCCGAGACTATCATCTTCATCGATATTTTTAAATGAAAATGTGAGTAAATGATGCACAATGTTTCGTAAAAATAGCCCTATGATCGGAACATTACTCATACGCGTAGGTGCATCACGACCAAGCACGCGAATCAGCCCAGAAAGGCCAGCAATCTCTGTGGGGAAGCAGTTCGGAACCTACGTGGGCTGGTATGAGCGTCGCCGGGGAGAGAGGACGCGTTGCCCAACGACAACAACACGACGCAACAATGCCCCGCCATTCATTCCCTTTTGGCGCGAACTCTCAGGGTGGCATATGGCGGGAAAGTAAAGGTGCGCTTGCAGGGACGGCGTCGCGGGCGAGCGTGCCGCCGGCAGACCCGCCGGGTGAGTCATTGATCACGCCGAATGGTTCCCGAAATATTTCACCCGGCTACCTCCCCTTCCATGACTGACTCCGCTTAAGGGCAAGTAAAAGGGGTCGCTCATCGTCCCCCGGGTGGGAGACGAGCCTCGCCCGCCGAGTTTATTATTCGAACGCAAAATTCGAAGCCGCGGAGTTTATTATTCGAACACAAAATATGTAATCACCAATTGCACGCAACTTACGCGCAGCGAAGGAATGGGAGAGTGCGTATGGTTACCAACTAATGCAACATAGAAATTCTGTACGGTGGTCAACTCTTTACCATTTCGGGATTCCTTTCCATTTCCATAAGACCGTTACCACATGTTACCTGTAGAATAAATTCTCTGGATTTGAGCTTTTTTGTCACTCTGACGAGAGTTCAATTTCATTGCGATGATGAACAATACGATTAGCATAAAAAACAACATAATCCGCGGAAGTGAACACACACGTTAGTGGATAGGAAATATTTCAATGAATACACTAAAAAGGGATACATTTAAACAAATACTATTTTTTGGGAAGCCACGTTTTATTTTCTGATTCGGGAAGAAAAGCTAATCACCATGAAGGGACGGCGAACTGCAGACCATTAACTTACCAGTATGAAATTATAACAAAGCTCCACGTTATAAAAACGGATGAAACTTTCAACGTTGGCTTTCGTCTAACGGAAACATGACTCGAAATGACATTAACGTTTCAATGTTGCTCGCGGGAAAAATGTTCAAAATAAAAAAAAACTATTCCAATCATAAATTTTCTGTCCGTGGGTTACAGTATTCAAAGAGCATGCTTTCATTCTTCAATCCCAATGGATACGAGGCTGCATCACCGAGAGAAGTGATCGAATTATGTTCGAGCGGAGAAAAAGGGAAGTTGAGAAATAAGGTGATAGGGTCATGAAGGTCGGGATGGAAGTGGGGAGAGGGGGGATAGGATTTTCAACGAGGGGGACCACAGAAAAAGGGGGAACGCAAGACAGGATGAAGCCAAAGGAAATTTCCGGTGTTATCCGGAAGCTTTTTGACGTCAGCACGCACAGTTCGTTGGGGTTTGCGAGAGGACATTTTGTCAGGTTTGACGCGTTTAATGATCACCGCATCCGTTTATTTAAGGATCATTGAAGAATAAGGCTCGACATGGAGGGATTCCGCAATATGAGGGCAGGCGGGAAACCCCCGCAGAGTCCAAGATACGAAAACTATGAAGAAATTGTGGTTTTAACTCAGATTTATCCAGTTTCCTAAAATAAAGTTTCACACGTCCATATTCACTTCCAATCCTTTTCTGTCGAGTTACAGAAAACGGAAATTAGACAGTTGTTTTCCTTTTCATCAGTCATGAATTGATATGCATCAAAATATCTTTCGTGAAAACCTCAAATCTTGGGTATTGGATCTTCATATTAAGTAATAACTGACTCGGTTTGTTTCAGCGGATTACAACACGCCATTTTTTTCTTGTAGCACTTGCATATGACAAGACCATTGCCCATTACACTGCTCCGATTAAATAAATAAAATCACTCTGAAATGCAATACTTCTAACAGATCGGCAAAGTATTACTTTCCTATTTTGAGATAACCAACTAGCATTCCTGAACACTAGTCCTCGGATAATACAACAAAAGAAAAAAGGCTGTGGATCAATAAACGGAAGCCTTTTATTGAATCTGTAAATAAGAAATTAAGGCCATCATTCACCTCATCGCATTCGGTTTTTCCACCACGAGATAAAATTTTAATTCGAAAATATTTAAAGATGAATGGTGCACACAGTCACTGATGCGATAAGAGGTCCCTTGTTCGTGAGGAGGGCGATACATCAAAAGGACACCGACGATTTTGGAAATATCGACTTCCGCTAATGACAGTCCGTGGGACCACCAACACGGAACTTTTGAATGGAAAACTACAAAGGCGAGTGAATGGAGCAGATTCCAAAGAGGGGGCATGGGAGGAAAAACGACCTTTTAACCCCTTTTCCTCCACTCCGGAAGTGGCCACAAATGGCCTGACTGTATTGTAAAAGGTCGACCTCCAAAAACGGGGAGGGCTCATTCATCCCGTCCCCGAAATCCACTCCCGCTGAGCACCGAACGGACGTCGTGCCCGGGCATCAGGCCGCGCGTGCCGGAAGTGTGTGAGGAAACCCAGGAGAGGAGAGTTATTCTTTTACCAAAGAAGGGATAAAAAATTAAGTGGAAAAATTTTCTCATCTCGCTTGGGAAAGAGAGAAAAAGAACATGACGGGAATAAAGTGCACAAAATGATCCCGAATGCTACCGTGCAGGAAACGGTCCTCGAGGAGGCAAGAGAGCGACTTTCTCACCCCAAACCTCCCACAAACGCCCTTCTTCTCCGCTCCTCCAGATCGAGGCAAAACACGGGTTCAGCGTATTTTGACATCTATGCGTTCAGCGGGCAAAGCCACGCAACGATGCGGGAAATAATGGTAATCGGTATGGGACATGAAGAAGTGTTCTGAGCACCCAGATGATTTGATGAGCTCGTGACCTTGGTAAGTTATTGCCCAGGAGTACTGCTCCCGCTATACAAATATTTATGTATGTATGTGTGTATATATATATATACACACACACACAAATAGATATATATATATATATATATATATATATATATATATATATATATATATATATATCACACTTATATATATCTCTTCTTAGACGAAGCTAAGTTGCGATGATCAATATGTACCCGTCCAAAACCCGCGGAATTTGCGGGAGGTTAATGCAACCAAATGCCCCGATTTTTTGGCCAAGAGAGAGCGTTAGGAAGCTGTTTCACCCACGAAAGGAGAAAAAGACGACATAAGGAGAAAAAGACGACATAAGAAGAAAGGACAGCAGGAAAGCAATCGTACGACGTTACTAACGACAGGAACATTACGTTTCGTGGCCGCCTTCCCAACCTCTCCTGCGCTCATCCTTCATATGAATTGCCATCCCTTTCCCTTATATCTATTTACATGGGAAAGAGTGTATTTTAACCACATGGGCTTCCGTCTTTGAATAAATAAATATATTATATATATATATATATATACGACGACGAGAACCTCCTCCTCCACGGAGGAGGAGGTTCTCGTGAATTAACATACTGGGAGAGAAGAGCAAGGAGAAAGAAAACAAAATGACCACTCTAAAAATGAATCCAACAAAAGAGTGTGCGAGGGAGGCCGAGAGAGAGACGCATGCGGAGAGCACTACCACATCACACGACGGCGACTTAGCAGTGCATGCGCAGGTCATTAAGATTGGCGGCAAGTGCACGTCGAGTGTTTTTTTATTAACGAAACCAGCGGGAACATGGAGGAGTGTGTGTGTGTGTGTGGAGAAGGGGGTAGGGGAAGAAGCATTAAGTGGGATGTTAAATATTCAAATGACTATCCCGCTCCCTCCCCCTTACAGGGCAGCCGAGCAAAAAGGGGCTACCCCATCCCACATCACTCCCGCGCATGGTTATGAAATTACCCCCCCCCCCCACTTTGCCCCCATGTGCAAAACCCGTGCACCCCCTCCCCCATTTGTGGCTCTTCCGTCGACGCGCAGAACATAATAACTCAAGTCCCTTTAATCGGCGCATAGCGGGCTAATTTAGCCAGTTTATTCATTGAATTCTCATCCGATTACTTCTCCCCTCCGCTGCGGCCGTCCACAAAGAGATTGTATCAATAGCATTTTTGTCTTAACGGACGGGAGTAATGGACGTTTCCAACGGAAACACACAACAGGATCGTGAGATAATTAAATGGTTGTAAACCCCTAAATGCCCATGAGGAGTCTCGCGAGCCGTAATATATATACTTCGCTGATGATTCTGCATCTGCCAGAATTAAGCGCTTAAATCGGCGATCCTTAGTTCCGCGATATTACATCAAAGGATTAGACACCATGATTCTTGATTTAAGATGACCCATAAGGACTACAGATTTTATTTTATGGGTGAGGAACACTGAGATAATTTAATAAACGTATTCAATGAAAAACAACTAAAATTTTACTTAAAGTAGGTAGTTACATAAGTCCGGAGTATCGGAAATACTGACGCGGCTTAGTAAAACCTCCACTCTAAATTAGTATGTGTATATATGAATGTGTGTGTGTGTGTGTGTGTGTGTGTGTGTATATATATATATATATATATATATATATATATATATATATATATATATATATATATATATATATATAACGACCTGTAAACCCAATGACCGGTGGTTGAATACCCGATTATAATAATAAAATGCTAGTATACCAAAATAAATTATTATCACAAAATAGAGTTAAACTACCTCAAATGTTACTTATAATACGTTATAATATAATCGTCACAGCTTGGAAATTATGCACGATGTTTACTTGTCCATCAGATTAAAGCAAACAATATATAAATTTACAAAGGTCAAAAATAGCAATCATTTTGGAATGTCTTTGGCTCTTCCTATATTTGGAGGTCGGTAGAGTCGAATCGATTAATCATACAACCATCAATCGATTAGGACGGGAAGTGACTATAGGCAGGAAGAGACTGATGCATGGTCGGTACACAGCTGAGCGACGAGGAGGATGTCACAATGTAGACGGGATGGGGATAAATTGACGTTTCCGACAAGCAAAATTGGTCCAGCACCTAAAATATTTCGAGTTCGATATTCGGGAATGAATCGCAGGGGAGATAAAACGCCTCGTGTTCACCCATGCACGATTTGGCGGAGGATTCTTCCAGGGCCGGTCTTGCACCCCCTGCTAAAGGAAGCAGCGCTGTTGCGATAAGAATTTGAAATTGTTACTTTCTCTGGTTTTTTCCTCCTACCTAACATCGCTACGCTTTATAAAGGCATGTTGATAATGGGAACAATTTTGGCAATTGCAATGGGAAAGAAATGGAATCTCCTCCCACACACTTACTATGCTCGAATCATTTTGCTCGTCTGTTTGCGAAATGATGGGATGCAGCTGATATTGCTTTCAAATTTGGATCGTTGTGAGAGGGGAGAATAAAAATAACATCCAAAGACAATGAAATGGGTCATCAGGGTTCAACCTTGCGAAATTACCAGAAAAAATTACGAACCGGACAATTTCGTTCGCCGGACGAAGAAAACCCGCGTTGATAAAAAGAGTTGTCCCCCCATTCAGTACTTTCCCATTCCTGAACCATGGTTTGAGGAGACATTTTCTTTTCGGGGACTCTCCTTCCCCTTGGAGGGGAGGAGGAGATGCCTTATAAAGAACAATACGAACTAGGGGAGAAAACCGTACGGTGACAAACGAGTAAAACAATATCGGGGAAAACAAGGGAGAGGGGGCGAGGAGGAAGGGAGACGAGAGGGTGCGGGGGTTGGAATGGGGGGGTGGGAGGTGGGAATGTTTCGGCAGTGGTTTATACACTCACGCACACACACACGCATCCACACGCGACTGATTTCCGTTCGAATGACCTCATCCATCCGCTCACGACCCCTCTCTCCCCTCTTTTTCCAATCGGGTCTCCCCTCCCTCCGGACCCCCACCCCCCCCAGGTCCACGCCAGCCAGCCAGCCGACCGATCCACCTCGCTCATGCGCATGTGAGCACCCATCTACTCCCCCGCGCCCTCCCTTATCGTGAGCTCCCCTCTCCCCCTTATTCCTCTTCGCCTCCCACGCCCCTTGCCCCCCCCCTGGATTTTCGTCCACATCCCGTTGCTATGAACGCGGGGGCGGCGCAACTGAATGGAGAAAGGGTGGGGGTGGTGCACGGGGAGGGTGAGAGAAGACTTGGTCCATCCGCCAATGGGGGACAGCGCACGCCATAGGAAAGAAAGGACAGAGGGAGGGATATGAGCCCGGGAGTGAAAGGGGGAAGTGGGAGAGGGGTGAAGGAGGGAGAGGGAGGGCGAAATAAGGGAGATAGGGACACGTGGATGCAGGAACGCGATAATCGTCCCCCCCCCCATCCCACGCCATTTCATTCGCCCACGACTTGTTTCTTTTCCATTACCCACGGCCTTCATTTTCCCTCCCTATCCCTCGGAACCAAAAATGACCGACACAAATCATCCCTCGTCGTTCTTTCAACCAAAACTCATCTCTCTCTTGGATCGGGGGGCGAAGAATAACGACGATATCGACCTGAATGAAACTTCATGTGGTCTCCGTACTCTTTTTTCCACGAATGCCCAGGAACAACACAACGTCCGCTGAAAATCATTAATCTTTAACTTCCTTGGAAATGGGATGGGAAAAGAAATTGGAAATTCTCCTCGGAAAAAACACCACACATTAGTGTGGGAAATCTTCAACGGCAAAGAGTAAATATTATGGTAACTTTATCAGCAAGCTTCTTCCTCCACGTTAATCGAAAGTTCGTGGACAAAAGGTATAATGCGCGAAAACGATTACGGGATCTTTCGTTTCATTACCAAAGGTCTTTCGATGACAGTTTCATCGAAACCTATTGGAACAGCTTCTTCCTCCTCACAAAGAGTTCAATTTCGATAACGGAGTTTGAGAGCTTTTATAGCGCTGCGGAAACCACCCCGCATCCGTGGAATTCCGGCGGTTCGGAAAAGGTCTTTATTATACATCCGCCGCCGTTCCTAAGGAGTACCCAACCACTTCCTCCCACTGATTCCCCTCATGCTCTCCCTCCTCGCCTCAGCCACCCTGCCGATACCCTTAATCCCTCCCTCGTTTCCCCAAAGTGCTTACGCCCACGAAACTTCGGCTCAGTCCCTTTCAAAAACCCCACCCACGCCTATCTCATAGACACCCCATCCCTCCCGCCGCCACCGATCAAATCAGTTCTTGTCCTCTAGCACGCACGCACGCACATCAATCCGCCAAACCCTTAACCTTGCCCCCGCCCTCCTACGCCCCCCTTAAACTCGCCCTCCATCCATTTTCAGGAACCCTTACCTGTCCTTCCCGCTTATTTACAGGTTCGATGGATACTTCGCTGCTTGCGGCGGCGTGAGGGAGGGAAGTGAAAGGGGCGGCGATTACGACCCATACCCGCCGTAATCCGTCCCTCCCACGCTGCTTCAGGAAAATGTTTTCTCGCGCGGTGCGTGGGAGCCGTTTGGTTATCTTGCCTGCAGCAACCTCCATCCCACGTTGTTAAATGGATCACCTTACGTTTTAAAGCCCATTCCCCCGTGCTCAGGGAAAATTCGCTCGGGGAAAAATCAAGATTTTTTTCAGTATCGTCGCAACGAAAATGTTGAAAAACAAATATGACGCGAAAAATATTTTAAGTCGGAAAAAGAAACAGAAATTTGCTCTAAGGGCAAAATAGGATTTTTATCATGACTGGAAAAAAAAGGTTCCGGAGACAGACCTCATCCCCAGGTCAATGAGACGTTGCGCTCGGACCAGTGATTCATTATATGCAAAAAAATGTTGCGACAGCACGAACTCACACCGTGATAATCGCATGTAAAAATAACAGAGTGAGAAAATGGGTGGATTGAATCACCAATTGCACCCTCACCTATCATTTATTTCGTTATCTTTTCCTGACGAGGCACCGAAGTTAGCCTAATACAAATCCTAACACTCACCCCTAGAAGAATCTTCACGTTTTAAATGACCAATCCGCGACTGATAATTTGTCCTTCAGTTGCTATGTCACTCCCGAGGACGCACGTGCGTTTCATCAATCGTACGCCTTTGAGAAAGACGTTACGTCACGATGAAACGGGGTTTACCGCGGTATGACGCACAGGAAAAAAAGCCGATCGACGTATTATCAGCACGAATTGAGGAATTGTGCCGAAATTAGACGGGCGATTAATAGACCACCCGACCACAGAGAACCACCTAAAAATTACGACTAAAAACGCGCTTCCCGCCGTTTAAGTCTCGCTCACTTCCGCCTCCCTCACCCCAGACGAGCGCGAGCCGCGTTTAATGCTCTCATAAGGAAAAGAACTAGCTGGGCTCGCACACACTCAGCAGCTGATTTCTCGGCTTGCGCGACAGAAATTCCGTCCTAGGCAACCGACCAACCAGCCTTAAATGGACATTCCCCGTTCCGTGGCACTACTCATCGCTTCAGTTTCCAATTCACGTCCGCGGGAAACAACGGAAATACAGTTGCGTTATGAATTCCATCGAAGGTTCTCGGTTGCCAAATGCTCCCCCCCCCCCTTAAAGCAGACAAATGGATGTGACGAGGTGATTTTTCACCGAGACGTAGGCAACACAAGAGAAGCACTTCACTGGGCACGGAAATGATACATACATCCCGGCGCGCCCATTGGCTCGGCGTGCTCAATATTTCCATTGACTGTTCAGCCGTCATTCAATTGTTTTCTATCTTTTTTTCAACTCGTGACTCGGGAGTCATTCAACCACACGGCATTGTGTATCATAGCTTTTAAGAAATGCATCACTGTCCGATGGAATTCATTCCAAAATTTGATTTCAGATTCGCTATATCCAGGTAGTGGGTCACGATTTGTGGATACCGTTAAAAATTACCGAATGCTCCGCGTTCCATACTCTTATTCCGATCCCCACGCTGAAGAAATCGTGACCATTCGCAAGGACATGTGTATGCATGGGGGCCGACGGACGAAAGTCCGCATCCGTACAACTATACTCTTAAAGATTTTACTAACTAACCTCCTAAATATGACTTTCCTGAACTCGCGACATCGATCGAGTGAAGAAGGGAATTTTTAAACTCAAGGCAAGCCTCCGGAAAAACCTCGCGGACGGACAATCCTGCGCTAAAAGGATTATGACAGCTGACTTGGGCACAGCGATTATTCCATATTTTTATCGAGAAAAAATTCGCTGAAGCTTTTCGCCCCCCCCCCCATTTAAGAGATTGTAAATACAATTAATTTCAGGAGGACTGGAAGGAAGCGGTCGCATTAATTCGCCTTGGTGAATTTTTACCACGTATTTGGAGTCACATGAGGTGACACCGCGTTACACTAAACGTATTCTGGGACCGAATGTGACGAAATTCCTATCAATTTGACGGGCCACCCGATATTTTCATCATCCTCAGGCTGTCGATAGCACACTTCATTACCCCCCCCCTTCCTCAGAACTCAATTCTCTCCCTTTTGCATACGCAACCGAGGTGCCGTCACTCTACGCACCGTTGCTCCCCCCTTCTTGTCTCCAATCTGTTCCACCTATCATCTCCTCCACAGTGTACACTCCATTAGTTTCACCAGTGCACGCAACATGAGCCACCAAAAAAATTCATTAATTCCTCGAGAGAAATATCTATACAAAGAAGGGATATAGGAAACCATGTATATGTTATACCACCATATATATATATATATATATATATATATATATATATATATATATATATATATATATATATATTACACATAGTGGATAATTTGCATAATCTCATCCCGAGAGTTCGACTGCATCATAAGTGTACATAGGTTTACGTCTTCCTAGTCCCTCTAGGGGGACATATTGAGACAGAGGCTACGGTAGGGGGACATAACCCCATGGGAGCGCCAACGATGGACCCCCGGTGCATCCCAGACACCCTGCCTACGGCACCGCCATTCCCAGCACCATTATAAACTCCTCTCCCTCCAAAGCCGGGCGCTTGGAACACAAAACCTCTCTCGTCCTCCTCTTTTGATACTTTGTAAGCGGGAGACACCGGCGCGGAGGGAGTGCAGCGGCCTATGACTCACTCGCACGCGAAAGACGAGTAAATCCGCAGTCTAACGGGCGAGGTTTTACATCCGGACGCATGATGGGGGGGGGGGGCGGAGGAGAGAAGAGAGAGAGGGGACAGTTACCGGAGAAGGGGCGATCGAGGAGAGGATCCATCACTCCCCCAAGAGGGAGAATGGGGGACACGATGGCGAGGGATGCGATTCGATGGAATGCACGAGCCGGCCCCCATCCGACGGCCGCGCGGGAGATGTAAAGACCAGGGGATCCCGCTCAGCCGAAGCGGACTGGTGGGGAGGGGGGGGCGGCGGTCTCTCTCTCTCCCGGGAGCTGGCAGAGAGAGAGACTCGGATCCTTCAAGTCCCGACGATTTTTTTTTCTCCACGAAATGCCAAATAATTTCTGCATCGGAAAACGTCAAAGAATTCTCTTTGGCGAATTGCGAAACACAAAAGACGGCGAGCGGTCGGAGCCACTGCTGTTGCTAACGGTGACTGCGTAGGATGAAGCATGAATCGGGAGCACAGGGAGGGTTTGCAAAATTCACCACCTCTCAAAAAATCTTCTTGGCACAGGTGACACTTCCGGTATGTGAACAGTTAACGACGAGATGATATACGCATTATAAAAATAAACTTTCGTGTCAATGAACTACAGAACATGCTTTAAGGGCAACGTTTCCGATCAGAAAATTTTGGATTTGGCCAATTGAAGACACGAAGGGACAACGCAACGATTGCTTAAACATATATTTACACAAGTGAAAAAGGAACACTGAGTCCCTGATATTCACAAAAGAAATGAATGGACACAAACGAGAATTGAGATTAACGCTTGGAAAAGTGAACAGCCGATAAAGACTTTCAGTGGGAGCGAAGAAAGAGGCTACGGAAACAAATTAAAATAAATACAAGGTACTGAAAACGAGATAAATAAACACACAGTGGGCAGGAAGTAAGCGCCGGACGGCCTCTAGGAATAACCTGGCGGTCTGGCAACGGAAAGGGAGACGTCGTAAAGAGTGCCGGAATGGATGGGGGGAGGAAGAGAGAGAAAAAAGAAGCACGCGGCGCGCACTGGAAAGTGCAAACAGTCGGTCTCAGTCGCACATATGCCCGGACGCGCTTAGTTCCAGCCCCTAGACTCTGGACCGCGCCAAAAAATCTTACAAACCACGCCTTTTCGATCTTTTTCTGGCTCCAACGCGCAAAGCGTGGGCGCACGCACACACAACACCAACTGACTACAGAGGTCCAGCATATAAAACCCTTGACGGGCCCCACTTCACCACCCACGCCCACCGGAGCTTCAAAAATCCTTTCTCCCAACCACTCGCCATTCGCCCTTCGTTTCTCTCCATCTGCTCTTCCTTTACCTACCCCCGGGGCGAGATCCGCGATTCTCTTTTTCATTTCATCTTCCACTCAGTCCACTGCGCGAGCGATTTCCCGGACCGCCCACTCGTTCGTTCCCTTCCGCGGCAGTATCAAGAGGGATTCCATAAAGGAGACCTTTTTAGCCGGGCTGGCTTCCATTTATTTTATCCCAGTCCGATCCACTCCCACCTCCCCACCCATTACCCACCGTCGCCATATTCCAAAAGCGCCGACTGGACATACAAAAATCTCCTTTATTTTTTTTAACCATCCCACGATCCCACCCTGCACCATATAAAACCCCCCCTCCCCTAGTAAACGATCGCATTTGATCCATTTCCAGCCACCACCGTCAGCAAAAGCGATTAGCATGGGAAATTTAGATGAAGTGTGTTCAGAAAAGTAGACGCCGGGGTCCATAGATACTAGGGGGAGAAGTACATGCGGCCGCGAGAGGAATTGTACACATATAACACAGATTGTTGGGGTGGGTATATTGTACTTGCACGTGTATATATACATATATATATACATATACATGCACACACACATACATACATTTATATGACCATCATGAAAGACCACTGGAAGAGGATCTCTAATCTTTGCTTTCACGTGAGCTGAGAAGTGTTTGTCTTCTTCACAGCGATAGCACACGTATGAATGTACCTTCCGACGAAAATTTGCTAACAGTTAATAATAATTCTATTTTTATTTACTTATGGGAACAGAGACCCCACACTCTGAGCCTGTCAGGTGGAGGAACGTAAAAATACAATCAAATCAGCGCACTTTCCTACTACTAAGCGATAGAAGCAGAATGCTCGAAATGATATTATTTCGATATTTCCGACGGGTTTTCTTACAACGGTGTGATCATTGTTAGTTCTGAAAGATATAAAACGGGTTTCTTACACGTGAGATTAATTAAAAACACGAATAAGTCATAATCGAAGGAATAGGTCATGACAATATATCAAGCTGAATTTTGTGTTCCTAGTTTCTAGATTGCTAATTGACGGGAAGGATAAGAGGTAACACTGAGATAGTGAAGAAACCCCTTCGCTAATTCGATATCCTCGCTCCGGCGACGGCGTATACCCGAGGGATGCTGCGATCGAGGCATCCTGCCAAGGGCCGGACCAATTCGTCCCTTTAGCCCCGGTTGGCGCCTCCGTAGAGGCACATGGCACGACCGACACCTTTCTCCTTGAGGTGGAAAGGGCACCCTTTAAAAAAATAACCCTCTCTCCACATCGACTCCCATCCCGATTCCATCATTTAATTCTCGGAATCATCTCGAGGCCATATTACACGGGATCATAGGGGAATTCACTTAATGAAAAGGGACGAAATTCGTCATCAGACTCCGAATGACGGAAGGAAATTAGAACGGAAAATTTACTCAGCTGAGCAAAGAGCTTACGACAGTTCATTCGAGATCTCCATCGCGGAGATTAAATACGAAATTTCCGGACTGGCGAGAAGATGGAAAAAAAGAGGCGGCACGGTGATCAAGAGCGAAGGGGCGAACGACCGCTTTTATTTTTTCCAGCTTTCTTTCCCACCGCTCTCCTCCTGAGCCCGTCGAGCCCATCGAAGGGGGGGAAAAAAAGAACTTGGTAAAAACTCTTTTCTCACCTGTTCCTCCACGTGCCTCCCAAAATTGTGACCCAGATAAAAGTAAGTATTTCTCCGAGACTCAAGCCTACTAAAAATGAAAACCAGCACGACGTGAAAATCGTGAGTTCCTCAATTCTAAAAAAAAAAAAAAATCAAATAACTTTCCCTATCGGCAGCTCTCGGAATCTTCATCGTTCTCAAAAGAGAACCATTAATTTTCATCAAATCGGCCACTTCTTCTGATGACAATGGATTTATCTCCACCAACCTTGATATGCAACGATATTATAATTTTGATAACGACCGGAACGTGTGTCGTTTGCGATAATTTTTTTTGAGACAGCCTGTGGCTCACAGAGCTACCGCTAGTTCTTTTTTCAACTTGGGGCCATCTGGTGTTTCTAATAAAGCACTTGGACAAAAATATCTTATTACGGGATAAAAGCCGCCGGAGGACGCATGCAAAATAACACCAAGCTCGTCACAGATGAGACTGCTTTATCCGCCCTCAAGCATATCATTTATGTCCCCTTCCCTCGCGGATTACCGCAAACAATAATCTTTCCTTTCTCACAACTCAGGTCATGCTTGCTCAGTCCAAACAAAGAGAAAGAGAGAGGGCGAAGGGTGAGTCACTTCAAGTATCCGACGATCGAGTCGAAGCTATACGGACCCAGGTGGGCCGTTGTGGCGAGGCGAAGGACAAACGCGATGAGCCAGACCATGTCTTTTTCACTCCGGAGCAGGTATTTATTTCCCTTAGAGAACGAGATGTATTGCGGCCCACTCAAAATTTTAGTGCTATCCTCTTGGGACGCATCGAGGAAATTTTCGGCGCAAGGTTTCTTCGAAATGGACCACCGTCTACAGCGTCTACGTAAGGATTGCCACCCGTACTTCGCGCACGTCTGTTGAGCCGAGAACTTAACACTTTCGCGAACACCTTCAGACAGCATGACGCACTGGACCGCTTCCAAGGAGCAGGCAATTAACGGCGGGATTTCGTTTCCCGCCTGCAATCGCGTCATTTGCACTCCTTTTGATTTCGGTAGTCATTAAGTGACTACGGACATAAATCCGTCGGGCCATTATGGTCCGCGGCAGACCAAAGCGATGCCATAAAAAAGTGGCGTTACACGAAGGACACCCAAAACGTTGGCCTGCTCACCTATCGGCATTCCTGCAATATGGAAGGAACCAGCCCAACCATATAGACCACCCCCTCCCATCCATCTGTTGATGTTACCTTTGTAGGGTACAATGCACCACGAGGGCTCCCATTTTATGGACGTCATAAAATTCGCAGCTGAATCCATCGGGCAACTCTCTTCCGTTCGCCCCGCGGGAACATCTTTCTCACAATGTGCGACTTTTCCCGATGAAGGGGGGAGGCGGGCAGGGGACTTGTGCCTGTAACGGAAATCGCTCCCAGAAAACACAATGCAACAGCGAAGTTCAGAGGCGAACAAAAGCATCTCCTTACACACAAGAGGGAGTACACAATGGGGCAGGCGAATTCCTAGAAGGACCCACCATCAGGGTTTCAGCGTGGGATGAATACATTTCTCGCGGGCGATTTTCACTTACTCACCTACCGCCCCCCACACCCTTACCAACCCGGTGTGCGTAGGAGTAGGTATCAATTTGGCATGCGCCACATAGTTGATGGATAAATTATTTTTTGTCGGGGGAATCTCGAAACGTGCAGTCGCGTTTATATTGACGCCAATAAAGCCATGCAGACAAAGCGGACACGTAGGCAGTTATCTCACGCCGAATGAGTGACTCATCGATATGTTACGCCCACTTTTCAGATCCCCGTGTTTGTAGGAAATAATCAATTCAAATCCATTACGTTATACATGGTAGAGATTCGACAATTTCACGCGTAGTTAAGCATTCACGTTGGATATTTAACCGGCGAAGCTTTGCAAAATAGTATTTGGGCGCATCGTTGGGACCACACGAGCATAGGGTATGACCGTGCTCAAATTTCAGGGTGATTTTTTGCTTAATGGTAACATTTTTAAAGCCCGGGGCAAAAATGGAGTTGATCTATTCCGCACATCTCACGATAGTATTCTCCGCTACTGGTGTCCCATAATTCCATAAAGTAATCACTCGTCCCAGTTTTGTGTTTTCCAATCGGATTGCGTCTCCTACTTCGGCTACCACTACGCTTCGGGCTGATACGGCGGAAATGCGATAACGAGGGACGAAATGAGACCATGAGGCGCGTGGTTTGCGTTCTTATGCACGGCCGACTAAAGAGAAAAATGATAAAACACAGCGAGGGACGAGGTGTATTAGGATCGAGAAACGGGATAACGAGTGCCTCTTTCTTTACGACTCCCGTCATTCCCGATACTCCCCGCCAACTATCCCGACGTTGCCCTTCGAAGCCACAGTGGGGATGGGAACGGGAGGGGGGGTTTGAGTGGGGCAAAAACGACGACTTGAAAAAGAGAGAGGGAAGCAGGGAGGCTGCGTTGGATCCTCGACGCGGTGAGTCACCGCGGATGGTTTGTCGAGGTGTGCCAAGCCGCAGGAGATGGATATACGACGGACCGCCGGGTGCGGGGTGGGGGAGGGAGAGAGAGAAGGAGGAGAAATGGGGTGTGGAAGGAGGTTGACGCGAGGTTGGGGGAAGGTCGAGAGAGACATATCTTTCCTAATAAACTTTTTCAGGGCTCTTTCGTAAGTTACGATCGACTCGGTTAATGCCCATGCAACAGTGAGTAAACAATAAGATATCAACAGTGCACGCGGCTGTTGCGAGCATATTAAAAAAACTGGTAGGTAACCACGGCCAACGCGGAGCTGATGAGCGCCATATCTCGGAATGTTACCGAAATGAAATTCAACGGAAACGTATACCAACAGAAGCAAAATATCTCAGAGCTAAAGAGGGTAACTGTCATTTAAAACGAACGGTGATTATTCACAAAAAGGACTAGCTTAAAAAAATGCTTGACTACGGTGTTACAAAATAAGCATTATAAAAGAAGTAATAAAAAGCCATGAACATATATTCAAGACAGGTGCATATGGCATTGCAAATATAATTTATTTTGGGATAATTAATCAACTTCTCCTATTGAACTATATCGACACAATAAACGATTCGTAGAATTGGTATTCCTTTAAAAATAATAAAAGCATCCTCGATAGAATTTTTTCCTAACAAATTATCAATTATTAACGATTGCTTCCATCGATTGGTAATTAAGATAGCCACTTCGAAAAAAAATCGTCAGATCGACCCCTGAAGGAGATGCACAGCTGAAAATTACGCATTCGACTTAATTACACACAGTATCTAAGTTTTCTTCCTCGAGCCAAAATTCACTTCGACAAACTTTTGAGGGCCCTCATGAATCGAATTGGATGAAACGCGCGGTTTATCTCGTTATCTATCCCTTAAGTCCTGGAACTCTCCTCCTTGGCCATCTTTTCGTAGACACTCAGGATCACACACCAAGGGACTAAATTCATTGAACGCATTGAACCCCCGCGAAAAAAAATATTTCGCAACAATCGTCGGTTTGAGAACATAACGAACGAAATAGCAAACCGATATGAACATAGTTGCCACATCAGGCCGAATTATTTTTTTATCGAGGATTTTCGGAATGAGAAAATGTATATTTAGGTAAATGGCTACGGGATGTTGTTCGCTCGAAATGAAAAGAGCAGGAATGCTCGGAAGCGTGGACTGAATAAACGAAATCGAGCGTAAATTGTGTGGGGAGTGGAAGGAGTGGAGGGATGACTACGAAGGACATTTGGAGGCCGCCCCCTTTCACCCCTATCTCCCCCGCCCTGAATCACAAATCTTAAAACCGCACCACATGCACTCAACGCACACACGTACGTACGAACCAAACTAGTCTCCCCTCTCCCTCCCTTCAGAACACTTTCTTTTTCTTCCTCTTCGCCCGCCTCCCCTTACACTTTTCCCCTTCACTGGCCGTCGCTTTCTCCACCCCTCCCCCCGCATTGACCCCCCCATCCACAAACTGACTCATGCCCGAGACGCTCCGAAGGTCGATGGTTCGATTACCGACGCCCTACGTCGGCTCAAACTGTCCCCGAGATTTTTTTCCGATAAAAATTCACTGCGCTAATTCCTTTGACTCATTCCTTCGCGGCTCCCCTTAAGTGGAGGAGAAAGAAGATTTTTTTCTTCTTCTTCTTGGCACCCCACGGTTTCCACTTTCTTCCACCCTCCACGGTCTACTCCTCCCCATCAATTCCTTCCAATGGCATACTCCTTCCTCTCCATGTTTTTTTGTGTGATACGGAAAAAAGCAGAAAACAAAACACGGATCCGCTGCTATTTGTCTGATCCACCTCATTTATGTCCAACTCTTCACGGTTTTATTTTTCTTGAATATAAATTTCGCATAAACGGGCGTGCTAATTTATTTCCCCTCCCGCTATAAATAAATACACGCGGACACCTCTTACTATATTCCGCGCTGACCCCCGGGATGAGTTTTGGACGGAAAAAATTACAAGAAATGAATGAACAAAATTTTCCATTGCGGGATGTGTCCCCAGACGCCCACATTAATCTCATGCTCTGAAAGTTTTCAGTGGGGTCTTATATTTCAGTTCATAACTCAATGAATAATAAAAAGGTTGACCAACCAGTAACTTCCACGAATGGCAGATATTCTTCGAAAAATCTATCAGAAATGAAGCAGATAAAATTATCGAGGCCTCGAATAGTCATCAATGGTGGCAGAGTAGGCGACTGCACTTGAATGTATAAATCGAGACTTGCGCAGTCTTTCTTGAATGCCTACAGGGATTGGAAACAAAGGCTCAATCGATGACGTTCTGTATTACCAAAACCTCAAATTACGCACTGCACTCAACAAAACAATTTAGAACGCATTCAAAAGTCTGGCGAAACGCTCGACGGGAAACGAATGCACTTTAGTCGTTCGCATGGAGGCAGAGGTGCACTTCATAAAGTAGCGAGCTCAGAATATAGACGTCACGTCCACAGGTAAAGAGAGTTCTAAATGTGCACGAGGAAACCTTTTACTCGCCAAATGAACGTCGGCGATCGGTTGGACATCGAATTCGTGACACAAAATGATGACCATAACATATCCGTAAACCTACCGGCTTCGCCTTGGATATTCATTTTGAACGAGGCCGGTTCAATAATCAGACGCCATTTCGACGAGAAAACAAAAAAGAAGAGCAAAATAAGGCCGGTGCAATGTTCAAAGCGGTCGTCACCGTAGGAGAAATGAGCGACATTTTTCCACACTCTGACATCCCCACTGCAAGATCACACCTCGACGGCCACCTGCTGGAACGCGGAAACGCTAAAAGGCTTACTGCAATGCATATATATATATATATATATATATATATATATATATATATATATATATATATATATATATATATATATATGCACATGGCGTTGCAGAAGTTCCTGCCAAGTAGATGTCGCATTCCCAGGTGAGTAGAATGAAATGTGTCGAGGTAAATCGAGACGGATTTGACACAGTCCTAACATTGCAGATGGTAGAACCAACAAATGCGAAAATAACAAATTAGTAACAATGAATGAATGTTGAACTCTTGATAAATAAAAAGGGAGCCCGAGGCACCATAAAACTACAAGGATAGTCCCCCAACCCCACATTTCAGGCAATTGCATTGCATTTTTCGAAAAACATTTCAAAACAGAGAAGGGGACATGAGTATAAACTACTATTTGGAACGAGATTAAAATATATTTTGGGTGTCCACTTCGATATTTTAAGCGCGTCCACGGCAGAGTTAATTCAATAGGAACTGGCGGCGGTCTCCGATTCAAAAGGTAACATTAGTAAGCACCTAAAACCCAATGGCAAGGGTTGGAAGAAGGAATGATATGCCTTGGGTGTCGCAATGTGTACATACGCAGGTCCAGTAAAACTACTACGCTCATTACGCAAGGAAGCTGTTTGGGTTACGTTGAAATTCCTCTCGGGCGAGGAATTGGGAGTGATGTCATGAGGACGGCAGGGGGAGCAGAGAGGTGGCAAGGGGATCAAGGAAGCGAGAGACCGGAGGAGTGAGGAGCGCACGGGGTGACTAAAAAAAGTGACGAGTTTAGGAAAAGTGGGACACGGGAGGGGAAGGTTGGAAAGAGGTGTTGTATCTCTTACACGGATCCCTCCACTCATCATCTACCACGGTCTTCTTACTTCCCCCTCCTCCGGCCCCCGGGGAGGCTAAAGAATATGGACCAAGGGAAGAAATGGGAGCGATAACGGAGCGACTCAGGTTTCAGCGGAGGGTTAAAAATATAATATAGGAATGGTGAAAGCATTGCAATGCAAACATCACCCTAATCCAATCACCATGTGCACAAAATTAAGAAGACTCCAGGGCAAATCGGGGAGCATATTTAAGGTTAAATCATCCTCAAGGCTCGGGAGAAAATGGCGCAAATTACCGAAGAACATTTTTCGATTTCTGTAATAAAGCGTGAAACAGGAAAGTCGAGCACAAAGGCAAACTTTTTGGACGTTGACATTGGGCAAGCAATGAGTTTCATGACACCGGAAAAGATGAGAGAGAGAAAGGGCTGGGAAGACTAGGGGAGGGTCGAGCAAAACAAAACAAACTTGTAATCAGAAGAATGTTGACTGCGTTGAATAATCACACGTAAATTCCCGGATACAAAACGGCGGAAAAAAAACTCCTCTAATGAGTCACCCCCGAACGTCCGTAGATTGGCCATGCCAAGAAGGCAGCGACGATAACAAAAGTCCCGGGAGTGATAAGTCTGCCTCTCGCGCGACAACGACGCGCGTGATAAATGACACGGACGAATGTTTAGTTGTTGCGAGCCACGCCCCTTCCTCCGCGGAGGCAAAAGAAGGGCCTTCCGCCTCAGCAAAAAAAAATGAATGGATATCGGCGAGCCGCGCGACGGTAGCCGCCATTCTCGGCACTTATGCGCGCCGGGCATTTCGCGAGAAAACATGCGGATTCGGGAGAGACAAGCAGGCAGAACTGGCAACGCAGGAAGCGGCGCCGCAGGAGGTTTTAAAAAGCGAGTCAGGGTCGCGAGCGACGGCGTGACGCGTGATCGTGACGATGAACGGAGGGGCACGAACCATGAAAGGGAGATTATAAAAACAGGGGGGGAGAGAGGGACGAATGGAGGAGGAGGGCGCACCTACTACACCCTTTGACGCATTCCTACCAGCGCTTCTCGAGGGCGAGAGGAGGTTAGGGGCACTTTTATGAATGAACAACACAGCTTCGAATTCCTACGAACAACATATTGTATCCACACATTTCCGAGGACGGTGACAACGGGCGAGAAAATATAGCGAGGGAGACGTCGACCCCGCGCGAGCAGGACCGAATTGAGATAGTATACCGGATCGGATTCTGCTCGCTGAGTCATTAATCCGCAAGAAAACGGGGAAAACAAAAATTACACGACTAATTGGTCCTCATAGGAGGCGAGGGAACTTAAAAAACTATCTAGGTGATGATTGTGACGATGCTGTAACCGAGCGATGAATGATCACTAGCTGTTCACATTTGAAAGGAAAATACAGCAGCGGTGAGAGGGGGTATGGCTAGTCGGAAAAGCCAAAGGTCGACTATTTGAGCCCTGCCTCGGGCACTGGCGTCTTGATTTGGCGACACGAAGTCACGACCACGGTGCGTTATATTCCCACACGACTACGAGAAAATCCAGCCGGGATAACACTAGTGGCACGGCATTGCGAAGTACGAACGATCAAAATCTCTAAAAACAATGGTCTTGCGAGAAAGACGAAAGATATTTCAACTCTAAAGACACCACTCATATAATAACCTCCAAATCGGACGGAAACAAAGGAGTGCATATTAGCTATTCGAACCTCAATATAAAAAAATATGGAAAAAATCGAAATTGGCCACACCCTGGAAGGACAATTTCTGAGAACCCAAAAATACAACCCCTTATAGCAGCAGAAGTGGAATGGTGCGGAAGAACACGGGTGGGGGAGAAGGAGGGGCGGCAGGTGCTGATAATTTGGCTGGCCCCACTGGACGATGGGAACGTTATTTATTTTTAAAATCAAAACGACCCTCGCAGGATTGCCATTAAAGCCACCAACCCCTTCCCTTTCCTCTGGCCGCCTCCTCTGGAGTCCATTCGGGAAGATGGGAGGTTGGAGATGAGCGAGACCAGACCACCCCGAGGTTTCAAGATCTCTTCCGGGATCCCCTCGTATATTGCGTTTCGGTCGCCCTCCAGTTCCAACCTCTCCACCCTGAACTCCAGACGTGTCCTCACCTGGACACAAACCCACGACGTCTATTCCGACCGCTGTGCAGCAAAAGCCCTCTCGTCTCCTGTCCGGTCTCGTAAGCCAACCTTCCCTTCCCACCAAAAAACCCACTACTACTCCCTTGGTCTAACCATCTCTCATTCCTCCTGCTCCTTTTTGGCAACGGGCCCGACGTTTCAAGCCCCTGAATCATGCTTCCTAAAAGCCTCGGCGGTGGAGAGAGGAGGCACAAGGAGGAGGAGGAGATGGTAAGATGGAAGAGGAGACAGGCAGTGGGTGTGTGCGTGCGTGTGTCTCCATGTTCGTATAGCACACTGACCACTAGGCGCCGCCATAGGTTCCTAAAAAACATCGACCTATTTGCAACCCGATGATATGTTATCACAATTACAGCGAGCCGTTTCACTTCTTGGATCGCCCATCTATCGACGGACGGAATTATCCTTTCAACGCCTGGTCGAGGAGTCGTCCAAAAGGTCACGCGGAGATTCGGGTCATGGAAGACCTATTATAAAGCCCTCATGCAATAACAACAGGGAATAAGAGAATTAAATTGTGGAGCATATTAATAATAATAATGAATCTCAGAAGGATACCAGACCTAACGATGACATGTTATGAAAAAGCATATATATATATATATATATATATATATATATATATATATATATATATATATATATATATATATATGTATATATATATATACTATATACTATATATATATATATGTACTTCTGATATAAATGTATGTACATATATATCAGAAGTGTATCTCGTAGGGAATTCAGGAATGACTATCTGAATTCTAGATAGGTCACTTGCATCTACAACAGAAGGGGTGCTAAAAATTCAAGTTCTTGTAAAAGAAAACCATCTAGGTGGACAAGCTTCGTAGCTGCGATGCGAAGAAAATGATGAATCCCGAGAGACAGGATTATGAATCGCATTAAACCTATGGAAAAAAAGTATTACAATCGTTGCTCTCTTCTGCCCAATGGTTAAAGAAAAACTTAGGACAACACACATATCCTTCTCATGAGCAAGCGAGGAAAAGTCGATTTTTTCGTATGAGTACGGGACTTTCCGTTGCAGATTTGGCGTAATTCCAAAGTAATCTTTTCTACTTTGTGGGGAACGATATATATAAATACATGGTCTCAGCCTATTTTCATTTAACCATCATATAAGATTGTACGACTCAGTTTCCAAAAGATTTCAACGGTATATTTACACCACCCGGAATGCCACTGAAGTAATGAAAATCACATCACGCCAGGCAAGCCAATGAACTTCATTTTCAGCAATGTAGTATTTTGATATTATCAGGATATATACCATGCGGAGATGAAAAACTGAGTTCAAGGGCCTCTATTTTTACAGGAAAAGGTTTGAGCAACGAACAACCCATCCACAAACACACAGATCGATTCCGGGACGTTTGATATCGCTGCATGTAGCCTCGGGCACAAAAAAATACGCGCTCATTTAAATTGGACACCAACGAAAATTTGATGGAAAATGCCGTCGAAGTCCTTCCCTGGGGGTGAGAACTATCGTGTGGCAAGAGGTAGAAACAAAAATGAGACTGGATTCAGAAGCAAAAATGAGCCAGGCGAATTCCTTTTTTTATCCTCTTTCCACAGGGTCACCACCGAAATAAAACGAAATAGACCCTCAGGAGGGAGACACCAGAAGACAGATGGTGTATATGAAGAGTTTTGTCGTCAGGGGAAGAAGAGGAAACGAAAGGGTGAGAGGGAGAGAGAGAGAGAGAGATGCGAGGGACGGGAGGAAGCCTTTGTGGGGCAGGCATCTCCAATCTCCTCTCTCACACCACTGCATTCTAGCAGCTTCCCTTTTAATGCCTACGTCACGATCGAGGTACGGACGGGGAGGTGGGGGGAGGTGCGGAAAGATTGCTCGGGGGGGGGGGGGTAGGCGAGGAGGGTCACCACGCACACAATATGAAAGTTAAAAAGGACCGCCTACGCACCTACCTGTCCCACGGACTCCCACGCGAGACGGGGAGATTTCGAACTCGGTGCGAAGCGGACCCGAGGGAGAGAGAGAAATGTGTGGAGGGAGGGGGCACGAGGCGGGGTGGGTGGTGACGACGAGGAGGGGAATCTATTCCTCTGGATCTGAAAATGCGGGGAAATCGAAATGGGGATGGAACGAAAAATTACGAATTTAGAGGGATGCGAAGCGGTAAAACATCCCAGGATAAATGAAACCATCCTTGAGAAAAAAAAATTTAGGGCAATCCCTTAGCAAGGGGATTAAAAGAGTGAACGAACGCCTTTCTCTCCGACTGGGCGTGCCTGGATCCCTCCCACGCGGTCCTAAACAAAAGTCCGACAAAAGGAGCAAGGAAGCACCTGAAGTACGATTGCTTTGGTTGAGATCCCAATTCTCCTATGTATTGAGTGGAAAGGCGGGCAATAGACAGCAATATACTGTCCATTCCAAAAACAAAAGTGACCCTTAACCTTATCGTGGTTCACAGAGTCAATCCGATACTTTCCGGAATACTTCCGCCTCGTCTTAATAGTTAGAACTTGGACGTGGTGTGCATCCGAAATTACCAACACGTGAATAGCAATCATATAACACACACACACACACACATGCTATCTCAGCAGTGGGCATTCCTACCCCTTTAAAAAAATGGACAGTTATGGTTCATGATCACGAAACGTCGGGCATTGCCTCAAAACAAATAGGAAAACATGATCAAGAAACCTAGATGTTAAGTGCGGTCGAAATACTGATATAATCTGAATTTGCTCAAATAATTGCATGGAGGTTCGGAGTCTCGGGTTGGCACGCGAGCTCAATATGAAATATTTGAGGGTCTTTAAAAGATGAATTGTATTCCCCAACGGATTTCGCAGTTCGCACCGCGTTCCAAACTGAAATCCAGCCCCGTAAAAGGGTTCTAGCACGTTTTCCTCGCTTCTGAATGAGCATAATCTCACCCAAGTAACTAGTTTTCATAAAATTTTAAGCAATCAATTACTTTCCGATCGCACGTCCTTAAACACATGTTGCACAATCGTTTGAGGCAGCAGCTACTAGTTGAGCACTACTTATATACACGGCTTAGAGCACTACTGATACCTCGTCAACAACTCATTTTTTTAATATCACGTAAAAGTGGCGACGACTCAAATCAACTAGAGCAGGCACAAGAGCGATTAAAATGTTACAACACGGTCATGAGTTCGTCGTGTGCGTGAGCGTTTGAGGGGAGGGGGGGAATGAGGCGAAGCGACACCCACGACGATACTGACGCGCTCTGAGCGAGGAGGTCGCGGGTCGCGAGCACTCGCTGACCGAACCACTGGAGAGAGACAGAGGAGTCACTGAATGAGAGAGACGGAGAAAATTCCGCCGGTTACCGCCCCTTACTTCTCCGTCTCTTGACTGAGGGAGGAGTGAGAGAGAGAGAGGGGGGCATTCACTTCACTCACGCTACCTGTTGGTCTGGTCTAGGGAGAGTTATGTCACTTCCCACTTCCCAAGAGAGCTGAGTGGGCAGGTGGAAGCGAACCAAAATTCCTTTTTTTGCCCCTTCATCATTTTTGAAATTGACGTACTCGTAGTATTTACTAAATTTAACGAATAATTAACAACAGTACACTTCGATCAGTTACACCAAACAATGTTACTCGCATATAAAAGATAAGGTTTCCTGGGCGAGAAAATTGAAGAACGAGAGATGAATCTGGCGAAAAAATCTCTTGAAATGAAAAATGAATAAGTTCCAAAATAGTCAATTCAATCAAATGGGGGTATCATTTGCTGTTCGTCATATGAGTAACGCCATCCCGCGTTGTCACCTCAACACACTGCAACGCTATTATAATGCACTTGGTAACTCAATCCAAATACTGATAGCATGTGATTGTTTAATCTTAAATGGCACATTTCATTCTTAGTTACCTAATAATTTGCATTTGATGACACGCGCCAAATGGGCATGCCCAACGGTATGAGCTTTCTCACTGAGCAGTCGGCATAATGAAAGGTATCAAACCGGTCATACTGAATAAATTGAAAACAATCAACCATAGATCCCAAGCGGAGACGGAATTGATATGAAACGCACACACCAGATATAACAATCCTCATTTCCTTCAAGAAAAAGGAGTCAAACTTCGCATGGCACACATTAAGAAGTGTCACCTTCTTGTTTCGTCCACATTTCAACGCGTCCATCAGCGTCCCGAATGCGTTAACCCTCATGAAAATTCATCCGCGGTGCCGAAACCCCTCACCGGTCCGCGGACGCAGTTTTAAAAACGCCTTTCTAGAGCGCGATGGTGTTAATTTCGTCCTATCCGCGTCGACGAAAAATGTATCCCGCAGTTTAAATTTAAAAAACAAATGAAAGAAAATGGATGAACAAAATGCCCAAGTCACCGAGAGCGCCCGCCTTCCGTCTCGGCGGGAACGTTGGCCAGCCTCTCGATCTCCCAAATAAGGACAGTGTCAAAGACATGCATAACAGGCGAACATGGAAGGTGAGGAGGTATCACCGTGGTTAGCGAGCGAGCGGGAAAGAGAGAGGGAGACGCTGGAGAGAAGAGAGAGAGCCTCGTAGGGCAGGAGGAAGGCGGCGAGAGGGAAGGGAGTGAATGGGGTGGGGAGCAGGAGAGGGGAAATAGAAGGTTTGCCTGTAAAGGGGAGGGGTTGCGTGGAGCGGGAGGGGAAACGTAGCGGCCTTTGGGGAAGGCCGCGACCTCTGGAGGTTGGGAGCCGAGGAATGGGCCCCAGGGGAAAGAGAGGGGCGGATGGGGAAGGGGCGGAGAGGGGATAGAGGTAGGGAAAAATTTTTCTTACGTGCCCTGAGGGCGGGATGGGAAGTTTAAAAAAGAAAAGGAATGTTCGGAGGATGGGGTGTCTGGATCAACGGCATTTACGTGCAGAATTGGAGGAGACATGAGCATTGAGCCGAAAAATGAGGCATTTCACCTCTTATTCCGCACACTTCCCTTCAGGACATACACTTTGAACTTCGACTAAGTACACAAGCCAGCCCGCAGCGTAATGTGCATGCAGACCGGATTGTTTACTGATAGAATTTTCACATTCCAAGCCAAAGAAAATGAACCAAGAGTCAAAGAGGAGAATATAAATACGGGAACCAAGGAAAAAGAAGTAAGAGAGACACGAGGACAAGGAGGGGGAAATAATTCTCCGACATACATGTACAAGCATATACAGTACTAATCTACGTATTCCTATGGACCATTCCTAAACGTATTGATATTGTTTATGCCTACTCGTAATCTAGAAAATTACAAGAAACTATTTCCACCCCATTCGGTATTCTACAAATTGTTAAAACAAAGCAACGTCAAATGCCCTCGATCGGAAAAAGGCCAACAATGACTTTAGTTTTTTAGGTTTCTTTTCGTTTTCACAAAACCGATAAGGATAACGAAGAAGTAAGAACATACATAACAAAGATTGAAAATTACAATTCAGGGAAAACCACTTCTACGCTATAGTGCATATAGAGGAAACATATATTTTCTGTTATTTAACCGGATTCGGGCAAAGTACGTTCCGGAATTATTTATATCAATTTCTATTTCATTCATTTGAAATCACATCCGCCACGGCTTTAATCAATCCCAGAGAATATCGCGTTGAATGCGAAAAAGAGCATTTCGCTCCGGATACAATACCCGAGAGTCACTAGAGAAGAAGTTACTATAAGTTTTATTTTTACCCATTCCGAACCGAGGGTACCTCTATTAGTATTACTAGAAGAGGATGGAGGAGAAGGGAACCAGTCTGCCAGGTCAGAGCTTCTAGTGAGGCAGAGTAGGAATGGGGAGAGGGGGGGCTGGAGGACTTTGAATAAATAAGCATGAGGTCGTATGTGTGTGAGTGAGTGCATGTGAATGGTGCGTGCCTCGCTCTCAAGTGTGCTCAGAGCGGGGACGGTTTTATTCAAGCATTCCACCAGCTCTCTCCACTCCTCCTCCCCCCCCTCCACCTCTCTCTCTCACTCACCATCTCTCACTCACGCCTCCCCTCCCCACCTCTTGTTTCCCTCCAACGGAGCGGCAAGGGGGCCGAAAAGCGCGCCTCCCACTCGCCCGCCCTTCGTCCACGCTTAGTGAATGGGCGCCTACGCGAGGACCACGGACAGATCCGGGCACTCCGCGTGGGTGAGAACGAACGGGTCTTAGCCGTCGTAGCGACAGTTTTTAAAAGCCGAATATTATCAAATGTTTTCGTGACTTCAATTCTGTGTTACGAACAGAATGGAATGCCGAAAAAATTGTACGCATTGTTTTCCTATCCCTTCTCCCTATTCATCCGTAAGAATATGTTTTTACCTTTTGTCGGGTTTTAGTTTGAATTTTAAAGCACACGTGTGTATGAGTATGCATTTGTGTGTGTACATATTGAGGGCATTTAATGTGGAGAGTTACTCGATTTAAGTAAATACTTAGGACTTCTGGGAAGTGACGGAGTTTTTAAGGGAAACTAACAAAAAATTCTAACGCTGGTAAAATGAAAAAAATACCTCCGAATACAAAAATAAAAACCGAAGCAATACGCAAAGCCACGTTCGGGTTACGCCAGCAAAGGAATCTTCACTCGTCACGTACTGAGGTGTCCTCAAGCCGTTCGTAGGTTTACCGCATGGGTTCTCAGTCCGTCCACTACTACCGCGACTCCTCTTGCCAGATGACGTGGTCACCACGCTCGGACACCAAGAGAAGACGGGCAAGGAAGAGGGCGTATGACTGTCTAAGCTCGAGCCCTCTTCTAAAATAGGCCTCGCGCCGGCAACCGGCGAGATCGGATCGGAAAGCGGAGAGTCGGGTGGAGGAGGAAGATGAGAAGCGGTAGATACAACATGGCTCACCCCGCTTCACCAAATTCGGCCAGGTCATGTGCAAACCATCTGAAGTTATTAACGAAGGCCGGAACGGAATATGGCCGATAGAATTCAGCATTTCAGAATCGGATTTCAGATAAATACAAATTTTTACTGTGACTTCACTTTGAAATCAAGAAGGAATAAGGCAAATGAAATATAAAAAAGTTAAGCTTTTATGAAACCTGACAACTAGTATCAAAATAAAAAAAACTTTGCCCAAGAGATATTTTACAGAGTACTTCACCTCGAGGATTAAGTCATAATCCAAAGTGCTACATTAGATCGAGGTGTGGATGGTTTTGGCTATTATTACTACTACTCTACGTTTAAAAATCATTCAGCGAATTATGATAGTTGCATGTAAATTATGTTATGTTATGATGGGCATGTAAATCAAAACTTAGAAAATTTCAATGAGTTTATAAATACGCACCATAAAACTGCAATTATTATTTTAAAATCCGCCTCTCTGAATTTTCTTTACGAATCGACGGAGCTGATAATCGAAATATTTTCCTCCTCTGATACTGCCACAACCACAGGAAATCCGAACGGGAAGTGAGATTCGAAGGTCTTTCTTCCCCTCTGATTATATGATAAAACACTCTCTCTACTGACCCAACTTTCGAGAACGAGTCCTCGGAAGTCATTTATGACAAGGCCCTATATATATATATATATATATATATATATATATATATATATATATATATATATATATATATATATATATATATATATATATATATATATGTATATATACATGGTCGAGGAAAAAAAGCCCGAATACGCACGAACGCAAAGAGCTTAAACTTCCTTCCTTGTTCCACTTGCTCACGTGGTTCGCTACGTGGTATTTATCTTTCTTGAGTCGGGAAATCACACAAGGACATGGCATGAGGAGGGGGGCCTGATTCGCAAGAAAAAAATCCATGCTGAATCCTTATCCGGACCAATTCGAGCAATTAGTAATTGTGCGCTTGAAGGCAATTAGGAAATATTCCGGCAGGAAGTTGTACGCAGAACGCCCTCTGAATATTTCGCAATTCGCCAACAGAGGAGTCGACGGAGTTCGAATAAAAAAGCAGGTCACGGGATTCATTGGAAAACACTGAATGGATGGGAAAGAGGAAGTGAAACTCGAGAGGATAAATACTGATGATACAGGGCTTCGAATTAAAAAAAAGATATTGGCCACTCGTGTATTTCAAAAGAGCTGAAGTGATTAACCTTGAAGGTTGATCGGCGCGGAAGTCATTAATACGTGAAAAAATATTCTCTCTAAAGAGCACACATTTATTAACAAAATAACGACTTAAGGAACCCACAGCATGAATTACGTCTCCGAAATGAATTTCAGCAGCCACTACGAAGTAAAAACTTCACCGAGACTTTCCGGGAGCCGGAAAAATGCAAATTTCATCCATTTTGTCCGTTTCCAAGACTCGGCAGAGGAAAGTGAATCATTCCCGTCGATTCCCAATACTCAAAGCCACGGAAAATCCCTCCCCAATCCACCCTCTATTCCCGATACACCAAATCTAATTCCCCAGCACAACATCAAAACCACGCACATTCTAGAATCCATTAGGTTGTCGGTCTCGGAGGGGAAACAGTATATAAGTGGGGAAACAGAATTACTGAAAGTGAGTCTTTCCCACCCGAAATCCACTAAGACCAGTCTCCCTCCCCGGTATTCGAGTGAGGGTGTCGGTTACTCCCGAAAGGAGACAGGATCTGTAATGCATGCGAGTGGCCTCCACTCCCCTCCGGGTGAGTAAGAGAGAATAGGCAATAGGAAGTAACGCGGGAATCAAATTGCGCGGCTCTTCTTCCCCCGCAGAACTCCGAACAGGAGAATGCGAGGGAATGGGATAGGGGGGGGGGGGGTTGATAAGTGGCCAGGAGAAGGGGGGGTCACTCGCTTGGCCGCGTCGGGGATCTTAACGGGAAGAGCGCTCCCGAACACTTCCGGTGGTAAGAGGAGGAATGGTGGGGGAGGGGAGGGAGAGAGAGAAAGAGAGGAGCGCATCAAGTCTCTCCGGCCTGCGAACTCTCCCATTTCCTCAGAAGCTGAGAAAAGAACTCACGCCGTAACTACTATATGCACAAGAAAGGAGCTAGGTGATTGAAATTTACCTGATATTAACTAGATATCTTAAATAATACGAACCTGTCAAACCTTAATGATTCAAAACCGTCGGATAATTTCTTTTAAAAAATCTTGTCTGATACATCATATAAATCTGAATCTCCAATTAATGGAAATTCTGTTTTTTTTTATGGCCACAAGCGACAATTCGGATGGGGAGGTAGGGAATGCGGTTTGGTCGGGTATAGGTACTACTCGTATTCGCGCACAGGGCGAAAAAATATGAGTCGCGCGATCGCGAATCAACTGTTTATACCCTAACAGCAATTCCATAAAGTATTAAGACTAGAGTGCGTCATGATTGGGACAAATAGCACTTTTTTGGATGATGATTTAATTAATGGGAATAACTACTCCTTGGAAATATACGCAGGTGGAGGGCGTAGTCGGAATCCATAGGACCGAGTGCTAACCTGGAATTTCCTTTATTTTTTTTTTTCGACCCCGGCTGCTGAGCCCGGTGGACGAAAACCAACCGGCCCCATATAAATTAATAAAATTTCACAATGACGACTGACGGTGTTTAAAGCAATCGGTTCGGGTAATTGTGATTGCGTGACGAAGAGACTCGCAACTCGAGTGAAACCTTCCAGACAGGGACGGCTGAACGATCAAAATTCGAAACACATTTCTTTCACGTTGTCGAAGCAGAACGACTCTCTACATGTTAAAAACCACGCGTCCACACGAACGCCCAAAAATCGAAAACGAGCATTCACTGCACTCCCGATGCTTATTGCAGAGCGTCATTAGCCTTCGGACAAGAAAAATGAAAACAGCAAAGCCTCGCAGCCGAGCGGTAAATAACACCCTGGGCAACTAAGTCTGAAAGCTCGCCCAAGGTAAAGGTGAGGCAATAAAGCACACCCGACGACGTGGTGCTCCACGCGCGCGCACACACACACATTCACAAACACACCATACACCTTCACAACGACTGCGAGAAGCCAATTCTCTCCTCACAAGGATGTCCCGGAAGTGTGGTATAAGTGATCAGCGAAGGATGGAAGACTAAGACGGGACGAATCGCGGAGGAGGAAGAAGCTCTCGAGGTCCTCTACTTGCTCTCGACATTTGATCAACACCAAAAAAAAATGCGATGCGGACCTTTTCCTCACGCGGGACGGACTTCCTCGGGCAGGGCGCCAGGTGACACGGCCGTAAGACGGCCTTGTCCCGGCACCCTCTCGCAACCGACTCTCTCGGTGGACCGCCATCCCAACACGCATCCGGCAAAGAATGCGACGCCGCTTTTAAAAACTTCCGCCCACATTCTTTTCTCATGATCGTCTAGGAACATGGTGGCTGCGCAATACTTTTCCTCGCCAATACAACCTAAAAGGTGATGCGGTATTATAAGCGCGAAACCTTCACAGTTGGCGAGGGGACGGCGACACATAAGTTACAATCCGTTCGGTGTCGAGAAGACCAGCTCGAAAACCTTGCAGTGGCGAACAAAGCCAGGAGCGTTCCTGGCTGTGGAGACGACAATTAATAAACCGCGGGCATCGTAGAGAACATTTTGCAGCTTACGGTTATCAGATTACCGAGTTTCGTGGATAATCCGCCGAGAGAATATTCGTCAGTCGTCTCGCAAGATTTACAGTAGGATCCGTTTTATGACAAGTACGCAAAAAGCCTTCGCCTAAACCTAAATAGTGAATCACTGGCATCACCTTCCAAAAGCGTATTCACCAGGAAATGACAGAATGAAAATTAAAAAAATATCGATATTGGATTACGATGTAATAACTATGGCAACATTCCTGAAGAAGGGGCCCACCGAGTAACTAATGCATAATAGCTTCAATACACTTGAAGGGAAATTTAAAAAACACTCGCTGTTATGGTTCGAACGGAAGATAATTATTGACACAGGCGAATCTCAGCGACTCGGCTCAATATCATTTACTACGACGGGAATTTAAAAAAATCAGAATGGAACAAAAAACATTAGATTACACACCCGATGCAGGCTAATGCCGCGTTCCCAGCAGGATACGAGCCCGTTACTTCTCGGTTAGACCAATAATGCATTACTCCCCCAGAAAAACCTAGCCAGCAGATGTTAGCAAATTCCCCATCCGCAATGATGGTTGTTCTTACCATGCACTGCCTAGTACGATACTAGTCGGCAGAGCGAGCTTAGCGGACTTCAGAACGTTCAATAAACCCGGAAGGGTAAAGTTAACGTTCGCTGCAACGGATCCAATCTCAAACCCAACACCCTGTTAACGCAGCAAACAATGAGATTACATCATTGGCCCGCATGAAAGAGCAGACGTACAAAAAGTATGAGGGTAGTTGAACGTATGAAGACAGACCACCATGGGGTGAGGAGAGAAAACCGAAAACGGACGGATTCCACCGTTTCACCTGCCACGCTGTTAACGGAGCGCGGACATTTCACTCCCCCCCTCGCGATGTTACTCACGTACGAAGAGCGGGACCCCTCTTCTTTTTCGTCTCTCCAAAGGAGGAGAAGGATTGGGGGCGGGGAAGGGCGCTTGTAGGGCTGGGAGGGGGGGAGGGGAAGAAGCAAGGCGTCTTCTTCACGCACGCCGAAAACCCTTCACCGGCACTCCCCCGACCCTCCCTGTGGGGGAGGGCGGGGGTTCGTTCCTTCACGGCCCGCGTTCCTGCCCAAGGCGTTGAGACGTTAAACGCCCGTGTCTCTCTCCCTCCCCCCTGCCATCACCGCGCGGCGGCCCTCCACTCCCCGTGGACCAAGCCCCGCTGCATGGCTCCTCACACCGACGGCAGCCTCCCTCTTAGTCTTGGCCGACCTTCCGAAGGAAACATGCTCACCTTGAGGGGACTCGAAGGAGGGAGAGGGGGGCAGGGCAGGGAGTGGAGGCATGGCGTGGGGGAGGGGGTGCTTGACGGGGGTGGGTGAGGGAAGATCGAAAAGGTGGGAGTAGTTCGTATGGAAGATGATTGGGAGTGGGGAGGGGGTATGAGGGAGGATTGTTGTGAGGGAAGAGGAGAGGGCTCTCGCTCCTGGCCACGTGACAGGAATCCCCTCGGCAACTAAACTAACATCACCGCTTACAAACGGGGAGACAACCCGAGCGACATGTGCGAGGAATGTAACCGCGTATGCTTAAACTCCACCTTCCCTTCAAACGGGGAACATTTTCATGGCTTCCGAAAAAACAATCGGATGAGAAATTCAAACAACAACGATAATCTGACTTAAAAAAAAAAGCGAGAACCGCCGGTCGCAGTTTTGCCTCTGACATTCAAGGAGAGACAGGTGTACCCTATTGGGGGGAGATGAGTACATCAAGAAAACTCGCGAATGCCCGCAACTTGGTGGCTATTTCACGCCATGCAACGATCGCTTTTGAAATATATTCAAAATCCACAGAACCATTCAAATAGCCAACTTTTAATGAGACAGCGAATTTCCTTGGGAAGACTTATTACACCTTACTGCGTTCTCGGGACTTGCTCCGAAAATTTGACACTGCGGTAAGCCCGTTCGCTCCAGCAGCATCCTCGTGAATTAAGTTATCAGAAAGGGAACTCTTAGATAAAATTAGAAGGTTGTCGTAGAAGGTATTATACCCTAAAAAAATTTACTCAGGCTAAAACATTTCCGTTTTGGATTATCCTCATCATGTAACAGATAAACCTGTACATTACATTCGATTGACGAACTTTCAAATTGAATTAGGGAATAACTGAAGTACTAATCCATTTAGTAATAGTTGCATGACCACTAATGGGGATGTGCATTGCCAATGAACACACCAAAAAATAACTACCTTGAATCAAAGACTTGCGCGCGATAGGTGACCGGTTGCGGACTTTTTACTTGAACGTCCGACTTGCTCACGGGTGCAAGTAAGGGCCAAGGGAAATTGACCAAAGGTTATCTTGGATCACATCCAGCAACTACTTCGTCGCTCGAAGTTATACTATCCACAGCGACAGCACGCACTCACGAAATATTTCAACGCCCACCGGTTCCCGCCCATGGGCCGCACCTGCGCCCTTAGGATTCCCGATTCTCGGGGGGCCACACCCGCATCACAAATCTAGGAAGAAACTAAGGGGACGCCTTGGGGGCCGCCAGAACAAACACAAGCGCGCGCACACACACACACACTAAACTATCGTCCACAACGACGCCTCTTCACTTCCAACGGTCCTCGAGTTTGAAAAAGAAATAACGCCTCCATTTAAAACTTCCCCGTCTTTCCCCCCGACCCCCCTGCTCATCTGCAGCCCGTTCGTTCGTTCGTTCCCCGTTAACATCGCCGGAATGTCCGTCCCCATTTTTGACTCCGCCGTCACGTCGTACCATCGTGATATTGACGTGATTGCCATCCTTTCAAAAAAATAACGCTCTTCTGAAATTGCCGGGGACGAAATTGACATCAGGCGGGAGTCAACCGATGAAAAATAACTGCTCCCACCCCATCCGCCCTTAAATTCCGGCCAAAAGGCGTGGTCAACCGCGGCGGAAAAAAATCTTCGCGGCACGGATCCAAGCAAACACACACACGCACACGCATATTTCAGCACGCTGCCGATCAAATCTCCTATCGCCAGCGGGGCGATTTGTTCAATAATGAGGTTGTGTACGCTTTCCCCACCTTGAATATTTGAACGACGTCGACAAAATAAACCACGCTCTATCCCAAGTCATTCGGTTTCATTGCGAGCTAATCTATCCACATCTCACCTTGTAAGGCGTGTACAAGATGGTGGAAGTTCATCAGCCATTAAAGCAATTATTTTGTCGTAAATTATCATTGCTATTGTTTTAGCCTAGAATCGCGAGAGGGAAAAATAGCTTTTAGCAAATGGATCTGCAGTCGTTTTTCCTTAATACTTTGCTCCCAACTACAAATGTAATACGACGGTGGGATAATTCCACATTTATGTCAGCGACAACTCACCCTCACAGAAAGGCCCGCGAGTAACGGGGAGGTTCGAAATTTTAATGCCAGAATAATCACAGCGCAAATTTTTCTCGAAGACCCTCTCTTAAGCTACTCTTCCCGACCCTCCGGCACCTCGTAAACTACATTAGCACAACCGATTCCGGACTATTAGTTAGTTCCTTTAAATGATGACCGAGACCGGGAGAGAAAATAGATGGAAGAAGAGAGAAACGGTACGGAGGAATTATTACACCATCAACTAATTTCGCCCGCAGCTTTCTTAAGGGAAGGGAAAAATAAAAGCTCAAACTTCCATCAGCCTGTCTACCAGCGCGAATTAAAGTATGTGGCAAAAAAACTCGCAGGCGTCATCTCCCCCAGAAGATCAGTCTCCCTCTCCACCTGCCTTCCCTTCCCTCCCACATCCACCGCTTCCAATCGCCGGTATACACATTTCGAGTATCCCCCTCCGCCCATCCCCCCACGGCCAGACCGATAGCCGACCCCCCTTGCCCTCCCCTCCCTTTGGTCGGCGCCAGAAGCCACTCCCCTCCATCCCCCGGCCAACAGGTATATCCTCTTCTTCTTCCACGACCTCCCTCCGTCTCACCGTCCCCGATAACCCTTCCTATTCTTCATCTCTCTCTCGTTCACCGCTCGAGTCAACGAAGGAATTTCCTCCGAAACCACACTGTCTGCCTTTCCTCTCTCTCTCCACTTTACGCCCCTTTGA
Organism: Hetaerina americana; assembly: GCF_022747635.1. Classification (NCBI taxonomy): domain Eukaryota; kingdom Metazoa; phylum Arthropoda; class Insecta; order Odonata; family Calopterygidae; genus Hetaerina; species Hetaerina americana. The sequence goes on along the minus strand of NW_027286514.1, from coordinate 10,506,217 downwards.
CTTCATTCGCTACAATCCCCCCCCCCTCGCCCCGCACCCAACAAAACCCTTTTGTCTATTTTGTCTTTACGAAGCCTTGGGAGAGATGAGGAGAACGAGGGGGAAGATATGAGAGGCGGAGGAAGACGACGGGGCGGGGGAGGGGTGGAGCGAGCATATGCCTCATTTCTCGGAATATAACTGTACCGGCGGATATTTTTATATATGAATGCAACGGAGGAGAGCACACGGGAGTTTTTTTCCTTGGTTCGTCAGACTCGTCTGCAGGCTCCGGGGGAGGGTGGTGGAGGGTTATCTTCATTTTTCGTACGGAGCAGGGCTCTCGGTGCCACGGAGGGATTGCTTTGCGAAGCCCGAGAGAAGACGAGAGAATGTTCCGCAAAACGGGGACGTCATCAATCAGCCCGCATTCTATACAGACGCCGAACCACGATAACACTGGGGAATCGGTTCGCGAGTGCAAAAACTAAGACGGATGTTCCTTCGAAGTCTCAAACTTCATAAGCATAATTTAATCGAGAGAAAGTTTCCCGAACTGAACAAAAAAAATAACGATAAAAACAAAAATGTTCATCAATGGTAACTACTTTTGGGTGCGTGTGTTGTGTATGTGTATGTGTGTGTGTGTGTGTTGTGTGTGTGTGTGTGTGTGTGTGTGTGTGTGTGTGTGTGTGTGTGTGTGTGTGTGTGTGTGTGTGTGTGTGTGTATGTATGTATGTATCTATGTATGTATCTATGTATGTATCTATGTATGTATCTATGTATGTATGTATGTATGTATGTATGTATAAATATATATATATATATATATATATATATATATATATATGTATATATATTTTTTTTATATACACACACACATAATTATCTGGCTCGGAACATCAAATTCAATTAAATCGGACGTCCCCGTTTGGTTGTACCAAATAAAACGAAGTCCAGACGCGCCATGTCCATTAGTGAGAAGAGCGATATATTTTAAGTAAGTATGTCACGTAAAAGCAGAATTCAGCCGTCGGAAAGAGCAAGCAGGGGAAAAAAACAAGACTTCAGCGAAACGACCACACTCGCCGGCGGATGCAAAAATCTTGTTAAGAATAGCAATGAATGGGAGCTACAGATAAAAAAGCGATGTCAGCTGGATGCCACGTAAGAATATGAATGGACTCGCAAGCACCTTAAGTAATTGGCGTATCTTCCAGTTCAAGAGGATAAGAGTGATGACAACGGGTAAGGAACACGAGCAACGGTTAGAGCGAACTACGCAACATCTTCCTCCAACTCACGGGGGAGCGGCGGAATATAAAATGGAAACTTAAAGAAACGAGCATCTGAATCGATCAAGGAATCACCTGCTTCCGGTCTTGCCTCCACCCTGCCTATTTCGCTATCCAATCACCCCCTCTCCCCCGCACCGAACTCTTGACATAACCAAGACCAGCTGCCAAGGAGAAGAGCCGTATGTACACATTATCAAACAAGTATCGCCGAAGAAGGTCTTCACATAACCTCCCAGCAAAATGGACAAGTGTCGCCTGCACAGTATCAAGCGGATAACAACGGGTCGATGAATCCCGCTGTGTATTCCAATTACCCCATTCATGAAAAAGGTAGAAAATATTTTTCCAAATATTAGACCAAACACCCCCCGCCACACGCCCTTGCGGCGGCTTGCGGGGTATGATGTAGATGTAGATTTTTGAAAAGCTAATTGTTACGACGCAAATGTGAGAATTTTTAGGGTACCACCAATGTCGACCAGGGAATTAACAATAAATCTTTTTCTTTCGTGTAACAATCGTATCCAAAATGAGTAAAGAACGAAACGGCTAAATATGGAGGGATGCTGAGCTTAAAATGGTCGTTTATCGGGAAGTTTGTAGGAAGAAACGAAACAAGCTAATGACGGAACGCATGAACGTGGAGCTTATCAAATTTTCAGAAAATTGAAAGAAATTAGAAAAATTTTATTTTATTCTTCTACTGTCGATGAACGCCATGAAACCAATACGCAACCCTAACTTTTGACAAGACAGAAAATATAATATGATCTGTGAAAAAACACGCAAACCTAAACCGAAATCTTCGCACGCACTCCCGCGTAACACTAAATGTTAAAAACGCTTAATAACTTCGCGGTTGCGAGCGATGATAGAGAGAAGGGAGAGGCAAGTGAGAGAGAGAGAGAGAGAGGAGGAACCCCTCCAGGCAGTAGTAAACTAATTTAGACCGAAATCTTTTAAGTCTCCCGCTCGCCACTACTAGGAAGGGCGAGCGAGGGAAGCTTCTCTCTCATTCTTGCTCACGCATCGTAAAAAATGACACTCACGACGCGTCCGTTCCGAGAAAAGGCGATGGAGAACCCTTGCGAGACCTTGGGTAAGGGTTTTGAACTGACCGTCGGAATGAGCCCGAGAGGGAATGGGAGAGGGAAGGTGCGTGGCGAAGCGGGTCCGTAGAGTGGACTGCGGAGGGTTGAATGGAGTCCAACGGCGAAGAGGGGAAGGGGGGAAGCAAGAGGGATGGGGTGGTTTTTCCACGAAGAGGAAGAATCAGCAGCAACAACCATCTCCGCTGCTCCTCCCTCGACAACCCCGTGACGGGCGGATTCACCTCCAAAAACCGGGGCAGCGCTTGAGACGAGGGTTGCACGGGACGGGGGAGGGACCTCTGAGACGATGGAAATGGGATCCAACGAGAGAGGCAAGGGGCCGAAAGAAGGAAGCAGATGTCCGTGAGAGGTCCACTGAAACATCCCTCCCGAAATACAAAACCCCCGGGGAATGTCGTACCCCAGGCAACGCTGGCTGAACATATTTTTAAGCACCGCTTTCAAAAGCGATCAAAGCACTCGAGAGCTCAGGGTCACGAATATATATTCTGCAGCGACACAAAATCATCCGTCTTCGACGCATCGCATTTAGAGAAGGCCTCACAGCTTTTTGAAACGCGAACCTCCCACTCGCTAGGAGAAATTTGGAGGGGTTGGGAAATGTCCGAAATTTATTCGAAAACAAAAATTTGGTGAATAAAGTCTTTCGCGCGGAAATCTGCACAACTGTTTGCCACAGTGAAATAAAGTAATTTAAGAGTAGAGAGTACAGTTACAATAATGTTGGAAGAATATAATTATGACCGAAGTAGCCTCTATCAATTTCACCCCCGCAGAGGGGAACCTACCATCAAGTCATTTGACTTCGGACAGGGTACGGCGAATGCAGTTAAAACCAAACAGACCATAATAAGTCCAATAGCAACTTAATAGACAGGTCAAAATGATCAGAGCTATTAGATAGAGCAGGAAAAACTCATTACCTGGCAGGAGAAAAACAAAAATACTTGCGAACCCTGACGGAAATTTCAAGAAGCTTCTGAGATCATATCGGTCATGCTACCGGAAGACGCAAACAGAAAGGTGAAGGGCCTTTGTAAAAGGAGTTCGTATTCTTTCAGCGACGTCAAGAATGGGATCGTTTGAGAGTAGACCGGGAGGGAGGAGGAGGAGCGGGGAGGAATAAGAGTTAAACAAAAAAATAGAGCGCGGAAAGACAAGTGAGTGGCAAGATGCGGTCAGCACTAACGACGGAATTCGGGGGTAGTGAAGACGAGGACTGCTCGAGGAAAATAGTAAGACGGACGAAAACAAAACTGCAGATTCTGAAATTTGTGTCTTGGTCACGCGAACTCAAAATCGCTGTCTCACACCTTGACAGAATTCCCTCAAAATTAAATTCCATGAGAAAGTGAAGGAAACCTTGATGTGATGCCAACTGACCGCTGGTCGGTTCCAATACGTCGTGGCGGACTTTGTCCCAAGTATAAACTGAGCGCTGCGAACGACAGATTGACCTTAATTCTATTCTAAGTGAATTTAAATAATCCCTATGATTATCCAAAGTCCAAAATCAGAGCAAACTCCGATTTAAACTTCATAGAACATTAGGGGGAAACCCGAGTCACGAACAGGATCAAAATAATAACAAGGTCGGTCGGCCTCATTCACCAACTTCATTCACTCGAAATTGGCGCATACGAACTAACTTCAGACTTCCCAATGCCATACAGGCATCGCCCATGCTCTGCAAATATCGGCACATCACGAAATGCCTCCGAGAACGGAGATGGGACGCAAACCAAATACGAACCTGCCCCCCTATTACAGTCCATTGCGAGAAAATGGAAGTGACGGACGATTTTCCCAACTTGATGGCCTGGAAGGCTTTAACGTACGGTCGCGTGAGGGAAGCGAAAGGAACGAACGAACGAGGGCCGGATTTGCGTGTCCACGAACTCCGGTCCGTCATATCTTGATCGCAGTCCAAAACAAAACGATAAACGATCGAAAGAAAATAATATCTCAAAAATAGGGTTATATCGACCCGGATCATTATTTCTTACCGAGGAAAAATATCGAAAAGAGCACGGAATGAGCGGACAAAAGAATGGTTTCCCCTCCGCGACCCACATTAGAGTTAACATCCAAGAACGTAGAAGATGAATGAAATTCGTGACTGAACCTCTGTTCTCTCTCTCTCTTTCCCAGTGCTTGTCTGGCGGTGAGTCATACAGCCCTCTTGACGGTGTTCAACGGATAAAATTAGGCAATGAAATGCGGCAAAGTGACGAATGCGGTAGTTTTTCCCCAAGACAAAGGCGCAGACAAGCTTCCCACCTATTTACGCCAAGCAATCCGAATTAAATCTTAGCTAAGGTACAATTTAGCATCGAAAAATCCATAACGACCAACAACTCCGCTGGCCTCTGACGAGTGGTGACTGTACTATCAGGATTTTACTCGATCACTTGGTACTTGCACGCGAGGGAAATTGCTTTTTTCTTAAATGCCAAGGCGAGACTGAACGAAAATAATGCTGTCCCATGGAAAACTTAACGCTCAACTACGGCATGAATTCCATAGTTCATTTGAAGTCAATTACATCGGAAAAAAATCTAGAATCCAGACCGAATGAATGTCTTAAATACAAGAAGAGAAGCAGAAGAGCACGCATTGAAAAATAAAACAGGAGTCTCTAAAAAAATATGAAAAACGAAAAATCTCCTCTAGGGTGAAATGCTGAAAGGACAAAAATAATTGGAACAAGGACCGTGTACTCACCAATAAACTGGAAGGCCTTCTCGAAGTACTGCTTCAGATTCTGCTGACCGGAGTCCGTGGCCGGGAGCCGCAAGTAAGTGATCCCACTACCCTGGTGGAACCCTGGCAGGTGCGCCGTCACGTTGAGGACCCGCGTGACCCCGAGGGAGCGCAGCAGGTGGAGGTCGGCGGCGTCCCGCTCGTTGCCGAGGTAGAGGAAGGGCAGCACCCTGGTGGCGGGCGCCCGATGGATGTTGGAGGCCAGGCAGCCGCCGTCGTCCATGCCACCCTCATGGTCGCTGCACCCGTCGTTGTCCTCATCTTCGTCGTCCTCATCGTCCTCGTCCTCATCCGAGGACCTGCAGCAGCCGCCGGGGCATGTGGAAGGCACGTCCGGGGAGGAAGGCGTCGCCGGGGTCGCCTTGGACCGCCTCCTCGCCCGGGGCCGTCTCCGGTGTCCGCCGTTGGGCCTGCTCGCGCTCATGTACCCCGCGTCCTCATCCTCATCTTCGTCCTCATCGTCCTCCTCGGCGGAGGGCGTTATGGAGGAACTGGAGGACGAGGAGGACGTCGAGAATGCAGAGGAGGAGGACGAGGAGGAGGCTGGCCTCATGCAGTGGTCCGAGGGATCGTGGTGGTGGTGATGGTGGTGGTGCCTGGACGGGGGGCCGGGTGGGCGAGGCGGCCGGGCGCAGCAGCCCCCGCTTCCGGTGGGGATAGCCGCGGAGGGCGGGGCGGGGAGTCGCGGGGACGCTTCCGGCGAGGATGCGCTGTTGGGGCAAGGCAAGAGGGCGTCCTCGCAGAACTCCCTGTGTCTTCTGTGGAACTCTTTGTGTCCACCTGCAAATAGAGACGAAGATATTCAACTGTTATTAATTGCCCGCTTTAAATGGTAACTCGCATATCCCATCGCTATGCCACATGGAAATTCCTGACATAGACGAATGCCATAGAAACTCGAATCCTTCCGTGAAATCAGTAAAAATCAATATCAAATTCGAAGCGTCCGACGTCGCGAAAATGAACGAAATCACACGACGTTCCCATTTTTCACAAAAATAAGTAAAACGTAGAGAGTTCATTTCAGCCATAGCTGACAGTCAACTTTTTCAGGCTGTAAAAAGCGCTACAGTGCGACGCAGGACTACCTCATGAGCACAAGCCATGACGATAAGTATTCGAATCGGAATGAATTAAATGGAAAATCTTCGACATTTGATATTAAATTCCAAAACCGCACGTCACGAGCTGTCGAAAGGGATTTATTATACATCCTCAGTCGACGCCACAAATAGCTTCGATTTCCAAGATATTCGCATTTTCTAACCCAACCGACATGTGCCAGGGACTACTACCGTCCTATCAAGTGATCCTTTAGGATTGGGGGAAGGGCGTAGGGATCACGGAAACGAGTAAACACTAGAGAGAGATTGCTTCACACCTCAGCCATCCATCCCTATGCTGCTACATTAACCGCAGGCAATGAAGTATCTCCATCCCCGCGGATTAAATTCATCACGGCGAGCGACACGAAAATTTCTCCGTCCACTCCCGAGGAGAATATTCACCCGCTCCCTCCTCAAGGACTCGAGAAACCACGCAGCCCGAGACCGATGACGGCTGTCACCGTCGCCACGGCAACCCCCAGGGAGTTAAGGAAACAAACGAGACGAGAATTGCATTGTACATCATCCTCCTGAAACACGATCGGCATAGCAACTTTCACGACCTCCCTCCCCACCTCATCGACAGAGATCCACCGAGTATTCATTTCGGGGAATTGAGCCGTTCTGGGTAATTTCCTAGTTTTGGTCAACCTTGATGCAAAACGTGGCAAGCCATGGTAATGCGATCCGCTTTGAGGAATACTAAAAATAAAGAAAACTGAACCTCTATGCATACAAACAGATGCTGAAGAATGTGATCCTCGGCGAGAACTTCTTTTGAAGTAAGGGAAAACAAAAAGGCTGAAACGTTATCAGCGGCACATGTCCACTCTACCAACCGCTGAAAGGTGCAAAAACTCAAGAACTCGCGTCGCAAGCTTTCCTCCTACAGGGAAAGACGAGATCCAACCGGAAATGAACTTGCCTAGTAACCAATAACTCAACTCCGCAAAACGAAGTAAAGTTTGCCGCTAACATAGCTGTGTGAAATTTTGCGGAGACATCCATGATGCTTCTTCCAGTACTCGGTTGCGTAACGACGGAGAAAACAGCGGGTGGTGGTGGTATAACGTTCATCACACGAGACCCACAAGCACCACTCCATCGATCTCGCATGTGTCTTGCGAGAGAAAAAAATCTTAAGGAAACGATCCTTCAGTAAAAGGATTTCTGGAGATCCCGAGGCACCGCACGTGACAAACTCCCTCCCAACACACAGATTATTACCCATTAGGGATTAATAGGTACTTTTATTCTCTCGACGAAACCCCGTATTTGCAAAACGTTCCTTCCGATTCATGGGGGAAGTAATGGAACTCAATTGGTTAATTCGAGAACACGATCCTCCCTGTAACACCAAAGAGTATTACACTTCGCATGAGACCTACAAATGAAGAGTGAAGAGCGATTATTCGGAACTCCGGAAACGGAGTCGATCCTAAATAATATTTATAACGAGCAGGTACATACTATGTGAACTGAGATAACAAACCCCTCTGCGACGTGGAACTGAGGCGACTGAAAAATATCTTTTTAACCCTTTCGTGAGAACCCCTCGCGAGTACACCAACCCTTCACTTCTCAACCCTGTCGTGACGAAACGGCGGGACTTCATAAGTCTGAAAAGTACAAGTCCAATCCATTACCGAGAATGCATTCCCGACCGCTGGTACCAAGAAAACGGCAAGGGTTGGGGTGGAGGGAGAAATAAGAAGGGCATAAAGAAATACAGCAAGAAAACCGGTCAATGCCCAAAGACCTTTTATTTTTTCACCCCCCCTCCAATCCCGGATCCCCGCCCCCCTGATTGCAGTGCATGTACGCGTAGATGGTACACAAGAGACGACCGAAGGCTCACTGGAAGGGGGGGAGGTGTTGGTGGTGGTGTACTCTTGGGATGGGGTAGGGCTTGCGAGGAGAGAAGAGGGGTATATTGGGGCATTGGTAGCTTCGGAGGAGGGGTCCGAAAGGCGAGAGGAGGGGGAAGGGAGGGCGGCGGGAGTAGGACGTGCCAAAACTGTTAGTAACCACTCTATTAAGAGCGGCAAAGATGTGAAAATACACCCCACGGTGCGCCGCGGCGGAGACGAGCGCGTGTATTTGTGTGTATGCTTGTGTGCGAAAGTGTGTGTGTCGGTTTTGGGGTCGCGAAAGAGGAGGAGGAGGGTGCAGGCAGGAGGGAGGTGGGGAAAATAGGATAGGAGGGAGGGGGGAGAGAGAGGTGTAGAGGAGAGTGTATAGTGTATCTGCCTTCCTTCCGGTTGTCCGCGGTGACTCACCGATTGCGCCGTGAAAGGGGAGTGAAGGATACGGGGGAGGGGCGGGGAGAAGGGGAGTGAGTTTGAGGTCGACGAGGAGAGCGAGCGGACAACATCATGGCCGTCTGTCTCCTCCTCCGCTCAAACTCAACCCCCTCAACCCCCCCCCCTCAACACCAAAGACAACCTACCCTCCTCCTCCCATACCCACCCACTACGTCCGCCCTCTACCACGTATTCGTCTCCGCTCCAAAATGCTCGTAGGTCCTTCCCTTCCTAGCTACCCACCCTAGCGCCGACAAACCCTAAAAACGCCCCCTTCCGCGCGGGAACAGGGGGGAAGGGGTCGGGAGTGAACCCTAATTTTCGCCTCTACGACACACACCCAAGGAGAGAAGGCCGCTTCCTCCCCGGAAGTGGGAGGGGGCTAGGGCGGAAGGTCAAAAACCGGAAGGAGGGCATTAATAACTGCAAAACCACACTTTCGAAAATGTGGACAAAAGACGACTCGAACAATCGACGTAAAACGAAAGATTGGGAGGGTTGCGAGGGGCTACGGACGTCGGGCCTCAGGACTCAAGTAACGTATTTTTTCAAGGTTTCCCAGTCGGCGCGGTCAAGAATTTTAACCGAACCGTCGTCACACCAGAGTGAGTCCCCATGAGGAATCTTTAAGAACTAACGAAAACTTAGGAGAGATAAGAATTAAACATTGCTATGAACTACAACGAGAAGCAGGACATTTGAATAATGCTGGAGAATAATTGACGCAGAAACATTATTTCAACAATCCCCCGGAAAAGACATTTTTCACGCCAAGATAATTCAGATTATCGCGACGGAGAATTTGAAAAATAATTTCACCGCATTAAATCGATGACGAAAAAACAAAAGCCCTAAAACGAAAAAAACAAAAAACCAACGTTAAACATAAGATAATTGTTCGACCACAATCATCGTCGACTACTACCGCTTAGAGGCGAAATAACTACAGGGTGTGGAGCACACGATCGCTAGAGTAACGTATGAAGGAATGCACTGACGGAATATATGACGTTGATTAAAGATCGGTGCGCAGTAAGCGAACGAATGAAGCAGATGGAAAAAGGGAGCAAAAACACTTCGGTGCTTATTATTTCGAGCAGTGATATGCGGAGAATGGAAAAACACTGGAAAATCACACCGTACCGAATCAAAACAAGACGGAGAAGGAACGAGGCTGAAGGCCAAAACGTGAAAACATTTTCATAGGCATATCCTTTTGCGCTTCCAAGAGAGAAGAGAGCGCGTGGGATTATCGCCGCCTCGCATCAAGCCAAAGCCCGCTCACTCCCTCCCCCCCTCTCACTCCATTGCGGCTTCCTCCGCGCAAAATGCTCCACTTTTCGTAAAAAAAAGAAAGGAGGAGAGAGAGACGACGCCGTTCCCGCCTTCGCTTCCGCCCATTCTCCCTCCCGCGCCCCCTTGGAAATCAACATCCTCACTCACATTATCTTTCCTTGGCATAAACTCTCGTCCTTCCGTCCCTTTAAAAACCAAAGACCCACCGCCCTCAAAAGCCGTCCATTTAAGGAGGTTTCTCCTGAATTATTTTATTCCCCCACCTCAGCCCCTCTTCTTCCGTCGAGTCGAATCAGACCATTCCCCTTCGCGAGATCCCGTTCCCACCCCCCTTCCTTCCCCAAACTCCCACCTAAAAACAGGAGTCCCCCAGGGAGAATTTTATCAGATTTAGCAGCCAGATCACAAGTAGGGGACGAGAAAAGGTAAAACCATGAGAAGGAAAGGAAAATAATTGAGATCACAAAAACCTTTTTAATCTTACTCAGTCGATAAACAACGTAACTCTAGTTTTCACGAATTTTTACTGAACATTCGGAGCGCAACAGGGAAATCTTTCCGTGAATCCACTGAGAACTAATTCGAAGGGGAATTTTTCAGACGGAATGCAGTCTACTGGACCTCCATTCAAGTGTGGAGCATCCATTCATCATCTGCGAGAATTTGTGTGTACCCACAAAATATAATTACAGAGCTAATGAAATATAAAGATGAGCTCGCATGGACAAATACATTTACCGTGGAAAGGGTCCATTCCGAACATTGCAGAGCCTCCAGTTTAGTTGGGGGGAACTAGAGGTATGAGCAACATCGAACTAATTACTAACCACAGGTTAAGACGTGGAGAACACAGGGGGGAGTCTTCGGAATGTCCAGGCGAGATTGGCAATGTCACAATTGCCCAGACAATAACATGATGGGACGCCTTGAGATGATGCTACGGATAAATCTCTCCGCATAACGTCAACATAATGCGAACGACGACCCCCTCAGGTTTCGCCATGCCATCATTAATGCTCGGGCGTATCGGTTGCCCTGGCGACCGGAATAACATCTGCACCGCGTGCTCTCGAAACCCAAGTACCCCCCGAGAGCTCCACCCCCCCCCCACCTGTTGAGCCCTGCGACCGAGACTGAAAAACGAGGGAAGACAGGAAAGTGAAGAGGATGGGGTAGGGGTGCGAAGGAGGGGTTGAGGTGTATTATTGGTGGAACAGGAGGTTGGGTCGGGGATGGAAGGGGGAGGAGAGAACTCGAAGGGTCCAGGTGGATGGGTAGACGGGGTGGGGAAATCATTCCTTTCATGCGTGCTGGCTGGCGGGGACGGAGATGGGGGTTGGGTGAGAGGGCCGCGATTCGATGCAGGTCGTCTGGGGACTTCCAGGAAGACCCCTAACATGACCCGATCTCCCCGGGCGATGCGGCCGGCGTCGAGAGGAGACGAAAGAGAGGGGAACCGAGGAAGTCTCTCGGAAGAGGAGCAGAAGCGAACGGGCGTCTCCCTCTCTCTCTCTCCTCTGCCTTTTTTAAAAATCCCCCACCAGACTCTCGGGGGAGAGAAGGGGGTGGGGCAGTGAGATGGCGAACAAAAAATAGGCTTCCGCCACCACCGTCGTCCATCGAAGGCCCAACCCTTTGGGAATTTTGGCAGCCCCGGGGACCCCCGAACTCCTGAACCGCCAGAGAGCACGTCCCATCGACGCAAGCGAAGCGTCAAGGAACTGGTGAGAGAGAGGAGGGGTGGAGAGGGAGGATGAGGAGACGGTGAGGGGAAAGGATTGCGCGGGGCGAAGAGGGGCGTGACACGCCAAAAAGGCTTTGAACTCTGTGAATTTGGCAACGCCGCGCGGAGGGCTCCACGCCGATGCGTGGTCGCGATGGACGGAGCTTGCCGTTAAAATAAAAAAAATCGTTGGAAGAATTAAAAAAAAAGTTTATATAAAACGCTAGGCTATCAAACTCCGCGTAAGATTTTCGCCACCCGCCCACGCATTCCTACGAGACTGACGTGGAGTGCCGAAGGGGAAAAAATAGGCCGCTTACGAAGCCAGTCGCTTCATAATTATAAATAACAAAGAATAAAACACACGGCCTCTTAAGGAAAGACTCCGAGGAAGAACAACAATGTAGTCTGGAAACCAATCCCATGGATCTGGATTAAAATTTGACGACTAAGAGGGGAACACGTGTTTTTTGGGATTCGCCAAGGATGCATACCTGAAGCGATTTCCTTCGGAAATGCCTTTGTCTTGCACTCAAGTGTCCATACCAGAGCCTTTCGATACACTTTAAACCATTCGATCATTAGGAAGTTGATTGCTACATCATGCGGAACGTCACGGTGCTAAGCTTGGAGGATGGACGACGACGTTTACGAAGAATTTTGACAACGATGCATGCCATTTCACTCTTTGGTAATATAACGTAAATCAATGGAACAGTTGGATTGGCATGGAGTCTCGAGAATAATCCTCTCTCTATGCTGTGGGTTTTAACTCAACTAAATTGCGCGAGAGGTTGAAAGTTACATGAATTGTTTGTCTCACCGTAAAAGTCGGGGAGACGTTCAACCATGGCCACGATGAGTTCTATGTCACAAAATACAATTCCACGTCAACTCAAATCTCTCTAGCTATCATGACTCTCGTAGACGCATTAATTATTTTTCTAATTCACCGTCTGTCCTCTCACACAAATGCTGCCTAAGTACAAACGAAGGACATCAACAAGAATGCGTCAGCAACAATCATCCAGGTAATGACGAAAATCTATTTAAACTCCACATTTACTTTACACGTCACTGGACTTTTAATTCCCACTTTCTACTACTATCCACCACCCCCTACACGCGCGCCAGAAAGGAGACAAGGAGGCAACAATATTCGCCGACGCGGACCGTCTAAGAGAGGAGTGAGGGTCTTGGATCCCAATTACCCAAGCCCTCCTGCCCCTTCGCACCACCTCCCCACCTCATTTTCGTCCAACGCCACTCACCCTCTGGCAATCTTCCCTTGAATAAAATTAATCTCGCGCCATAAATTCCGTTTTTTCGTACCCTCTCCACCCCACCTTCCGTCCGCAGTAAACCCTGTTCATCACGAGAAGTGGAGCGAGGAACGAAGCGAGACGCCGACGCTGTCGCTGGCCAACGGCCTGCCCCGCAGCGTCGAAGACGAAGTAGAATAAGAATACGGAGCACAAGGGCGAGCGGGAGGGACGCAGAGAAAGACATTAAGGGGAATTCCATTTAGCGTCCGTCATTCCCGGAGCTCTCCCGTGAATTTCTCCAATTAGGCGGCGGGGATCCGAGAGACGACCCTTGCCAGGCCTGCGACATCTTCTCCCTGCATCCAAACCGCTCACCGCTGTGCTGCCTCTTCCCTCAGCTCTCCTCTCTCACGGGCAAACACCGAAATATATAGAAATGTGGTCGTATATAACCTCCCACTCACCCAACCTAGTCGCTCTAAATCTCGCCGCGCCGGGGTGAATAACACAGCCAATCTCCCTTTTTATTCATACACTACCTCCGGCACCCTCTCCCCCCCCCCTTCCATCCCGACGACCCTCTTGAGGAGGTGGGAGCGGACAGCAGGCTGGGTCGACTGCCGGGAAATGATAATAATAACGAACGAGGAAAACGAATTACGAGACCGAAGTGAAGGCGAAAGATCGGCGTCTGCTTCCTCCGACCGTGTGTGTGTGTTGCTGCTAATTTAATCCTACGCGGGGGTCGTAACGGCGCGGCAGGTGGTCGCTTACTCACGTCCGTAATCACGGTAATGCGCTCCGGAGTACTTTCTCCCAGGCGCACGCTCGGTACTCCGGAACAAGTGCCGGCACATGCGTACGCCACTCACGGGGGTCCCGCGAACGGAAACGAAATCTACGCCCTGATGGAACAACGGCGGCGGGCAGTGCGAATTAATGCACGTAAACCTACTCCATCTTGGCGAAAACGTCAAATCGCGTTAAAATAGGCGAGAGACAAAAAATGCAATTCCCGATCGGGATTTTTATATCTTCGCGAGATATATTGACGCTTTTTTCCGGCAGAAGCTTCGGTGACTAGGTGCATTTACATCTTGAAAAACAAATAGTAATTCGTCTATTTACGGTTGAGGTGGCAACATTGCAATGCCGAAATAAAACCGTGCCAAACCACATCCAAAACTCATCATCCGCCAACTAGATGATGATTCTCTTCCGAAGCGAATGAGGTCGTCAACACGGAACACGCACCTTGACTGAATGACATTTTTCCGAGCGGGTTTTGTGAATCGGCCACCTTCGTCACGAAAGCCGTCCGTGTTTACCTCGGCCGACATAGGAAATCACTCCAAAAAAATTAAAACCTTCTTGAAAAGAATTCCGGAGAGGTTATGAAGGACACTCTCTTGAATCCTATTACCCTGTGGCCACCCTGCCTCAACTTCCATCTCCTCTTCCTCTTTTCCTCCCTGCAACGCAGCTGTGAAGCCCACGGAAAAATCCGCACCCATTTCGCAAGGATGCTAGGAGGGCTCGCGTTATAGAAAGCAGATGTTTTCGAACACTGATCCTCTCGCATCCGCTCACAACCCTCTTCCCCCCCTTGCCATCAAACCCGAAGAGGATGACCGAGGAGTAGTGCAAGCAAAGCGCCATTCTCGGCCGCTGCGGCCACGTCATCTCGACAGCTCCCGGACGAGGACAGCGGCCAAACAACACGCGCTCGGTCGCGAAGGCGTCCTCTCTCTCACGCACGAGCGACGGAGGGAGCGCGGTCGCCTCACATGGCCCTTACTCACACACACACACCAGGGATTCCGCCGGAGAGGTGAACGGCGCCGGGTCATAAGGGGGGAAGGGGATACGCTCCTCATTGCTTCAACATCTTCAGGACGCCGGCCGTTTCCAGGCGGAACACACCTTACAATTCAACTTTTCATTAATAACCCCTAGTGCCCTCTCCCAATGCAAATACTTAACACCTTACATAGAAACATGACACTCTACAAGACACCGCCAGGGGGTGCGTGGCAGGGGGTGATTACCTACCAGACTACTATTGACGAAAATTACTACCCCCCATCTCGGTCGGATAACATTAATCTAATCCCTTACCGTTCGTGGAAATAATAATTTTTTAAAATCTATCTGTTCCACACTTGAATCTTTCCATTTCACACACATGATCTATCGCACCGCAGTACGATGGAGCTAATAATTTTAAACTTCATCGCTAAGGAGACGTCCTTCCAATTTATACAGATGTGAGCATTTTAAACTTCGCTCTGGGAGAGATTCCCGACATCGTTCCTCTAATAATTTTTCTTGGTTACTCGGCCTATTATTACGATTTAAAAAATCTAGTTACCCTCGCAACACGTAATTTGATTCGGCAATCAATTTAACTTTCTGGATCTTTCTTTAAGGTTTCCAGACCCTTTGTCCTGAACACCTTTGTCGATGGCGTCTTCCCAAAATATATTTATGCACTCTTGAAAGGTATTGGGCGAATGTGGAGCATTGGATCACTTTATAAGACAAACAAAATAAAAATCGACCCTTCGATTCTTTCAGACTTAGGATGGGAGTCGTCGGTGGACTTGAGGATTTGACGCTCGAATTAATTTACGAAGAAAATTGGGCGAGCGAGAGCACATCACATGTGGATAAAACTATCCGAAAGCCTCATGTTTTTCCGAACGGATAAAAAGAAAAAAAATCTGAAAATCGTTTCCAAAATCGAGAGACCCGATACCTCAAGACAAAAAGCGGTAGCAAGAGTTTGACAGATAGTGAAAAAATTAAAATCCACAATATACGTAAGAACTTGATAGGAATTTTAATCACGTAGAGCATTATTCACTGCTATCCCCAAGCTTCAACTCCCGAACCAAACCCCGTAATTCCTACGGTTGCAGTTTTTCCACACCTGCCTGACTTGCATCCATCTTGAAGTGACTTCCAGGGTTTACGTGGGGACGAGTAAAGTGGGGAGACCGCCGAGAAGTCCCCGGTCCATCACCAGCAGGAGTCATTCGTCTTCCCGCATGACCAATTAAGACCAGGAGGAACTGGACGAGAATGGCAAGGCGGAGGAGAGAAATTTATTCTCTTTCATCAAAAAAGCTGACAACATGACATCACGAATGAATAATCAAGCATGCAAACAATGGCGACAACCCCTAAGGGCCCAGACAACGCCTAGATTTTACCGAACGGGGGGTGGCAGAGGATACACTAAATGTACCGACAAAATTACTAACCTATTCAGTAGCGTTTTACACGAATGTAAGTCCAAATAAAGACCCAATGACTTCTAAAGAGTTCCACGCGAAGGAACTAAACTTGAAATTGCTAAGTGAAGACGCAATCGGGGGAGTGAATCACGGCCGCTTCAAAGAGCAACCAATTCCACCAATGACTAGGCTTCATTCCTTCCTTAATCTCACGAGTGAAATAGAATTACGGTCAGAGGCGCAATCCAACGAACAGACTGAGAATTTCGGGAAGGGCCGACACGTTTCCGAACGTCTATTTGGAAGATGTACAGCACGGGCGCAGAAGATGATAGTGCGGCAACAACTGCCTGGGATCATCGTGACAAATGAAAGAGGTGAGGGCAAAAGTGCGCAAGCCAGGGGCAATAAAAGACAGATTTACGTCACGATTAATATGACCGGGAGGCCAGTAGCTCGGGCGGAATGGTGGCTGATGACGATGATGACGCGGGAAACCTCCGGAGAGCCCGAAGGCCGCCGATCGAGTGACGCACGCGGTAGGAAGAGAAATCCCGACTGGCGCCGTTCAAAGAAAACCGTACTGACAACTTGCACTCGCGCCCTAAAAAGAGACAAGAGGATACGCTCGCCAAGGAGTAACGCAAACGCCTACGTCACTCACCGCCAAATTAAACGCAAACATTAAATTAGGCGCACGCTGACATCGCTTCCTCGACACACGTGACAACTAAAATGCCGTGAGGTGGAAAAATCACTTTAAAACGAAGTCCTACGGCCAAAGCCTGAGAAGATTCATAATAAGTTAACAATGGCGGCACGACCTACCTACGGGAAGTAAGTATTTGGAATAGGAGTAACAATGAACGAACACCCTAAATTAAATCGAACACATTCCGATGCCGAAGAAACTCACAATTAGGGCAAGCCCAGTCGAATAATCACGTGGATTTTTTAATAGTAGCTTCGATCCTTTTTTAATGCAGAATAGTAAAGTTTCTAATATTTGTCTAACGCCATTTACTTACCCCATGGTAGAAGAACCTTCGTTCCGCGGATGGCTCTTCTTTGAAATGCAGAATCAAATAGAATTTCAGATAACTGAATATATAAAAGAAAAATACGAGTAGATTTAAGAATAATTTATTTAAAATTTATTCAAGAGAGATACTTTTATTTGATAAAATTTTATTTTTATTTAAGAAAGATTTATTTAAGAATAACCTCATAAAATCTCCCGAGGCGCTTGGACGTAGAATCATCAGCCAATTAGGATGAGATAACGCTGTTATCCTACCCCATGAAGATTACCCATTCCTGACATTTAAAGGTATATCTTCGCCTGGATCAAATGAAAAAAAACAGCAAAGGGAACATAAATACATTCAAATGCTGCCCGCGAAGCTCGAACGCAAACAAATTCGGCTACACAGATTATTTTAAGAAAATAGCGCTCAGACTTTGGAATTAGATCGGTCTTCATACCCTCCACTCTCTCAAAAAAGCGGGGGGAGGGGGGACGCACTTTTACGGAGTAAAAACAACATTTGAAAGCCGCATTTTCCTTGTGCCAGAGAGGAAAAGAGATGGAAAGAGAGACGCTTAAGTTTTTTTTCTCTCCATAGCCGGACGGATGCTGCGTGCGAGGAAAAACCCGAGACGCGTCAGTGGTGATGTACTCACATGCCATTGATGAGAGGAAGAATAAGTGAATGAACGGGTGCGTTGTTCCGGGGGATTCCGCACCCGGGGTGCCACGCCCTTCGAATGCGTAGCGTTCCCAGGGAACGCCTCAAGGCACCCGAGAGGAGGAGGGCGACAGTAAGGTGTGTGAAATACGATCAACAGGATAGCGACGAAAGTGACGCATTATCTAACCTGCAATCCCAAACAGCTCAGAACTCCTGTTAAACATTCCGGCACAGCGATGACTAAAAAAGGCATTTCCTTTCCCAATGGAGTCATCGCGGAAAATCGCGGGACAAAGCGAAACGACGAAACAGCACGGCAATTGAAACATTTTAACACACTCCGACCGCGACGACACGTTAGATAAATATCCCAAGGCTGAAAGAAAACATAGATCCGATCTTTTGTGACATCTTTATCCTGAAATATTACTCATAAATTTCCAGGATCAGGAGGAGTTTTGAGGCATCGATCCTCCGCAACTGAATATAAAATCGTCCCAGAATATCCAACCCTAATCCCCTTCAATATTCATCCCATGCGCTCGCATAGCAACACACCCCGAAATCTCTCATTACTCGACCCGATCGCCCAACCAGCAGCTAAGGCAAACATAATGTCATCACTCCGTCAACACTGGCGACGAAAGGTCACCAACACACGCGCACACATCCTCGCCCGTCTCAGAAAAAGACTTATCAATGATTCATGAGCTTATGTTTCTTTCAGCAGTGCATCGGCGGGGGAGCCGAGCTAGTTTTCGAGACGACCCCATGTGCGCTATCCATCCCGAACGCCCTTTCCTAAGCGCTCATTTTGTTAGTCAATCAGTTTCCGCAGCGGAAATACACCCCGTTTGGTATACGTCATCGCCCGAGCGCTTAAATATACACACGCATGAAGGCTCATGAGACGAGTTGCCTCCGAGAGACGGTCGACGCCTCTCCGTGTCGATCCACACACCTCCGCCCGTGATCTGATAAGGAGGGATGGAGATACGAAATTGGAAATAGAAAAAAAAACAACGTCGACCCCTAATTTATTATTCCGTCCCATGACGAAGGAGGAGGGAAAAATATTCACCCTCATACCCTTTTAACTCCTTATCGCCGAAATCTTTGTCACATCACCCAGACATTCCGCGCCGGAGAGCGGGGTGGGATCTCGTCACACAAAGAAGACCCGTGAGCAAATAATAAAGAAAACAATTGAAGAGAGAAAGGCGAAAATATCCAGTGAACTAGCCGACACCCGCACGGAGGACAATCGATCACGAAAATAAAAATGCTCGCGAAGCTTTAGCCAAGCAGCGCTCCAAGGCCCGCGGGCGAAATAAATTCCGCCTCTTTCATGCTCGATTCGGCTGGACGGACGCTTCGTCACATTTCAACGGATGATATTTCATTATTTTTAAAGTAGAAACCTTAGTTCGTCCTGCTCTGGCTAAATGAAAGGTTCTCAATGGGACTACTGCCTAATAAAATTTTGAAACGCGATTATTATCAACACATCAACTCGTAATTGCAGGCGTAATTTTGAGCAAGTGATGTTCTATATTCATACAAGAGACATAGACGTTACTTAAACGCAGTTTTCACTAAAAGAAAAATCTAATCGATGAAAAAATCTCAATCAAAAGAATCGAATATAAACTGTAGAAATGTAACGCGCGTCGGTTTGTCATAAATTAAATTTCTCCCGCACATTTGTCGCGCAATCGTATTATTATAAGATATGTAGATGGGTCACACGCTCAAGAGGATTGATAACCCTCCGTAATGAATGGCTCTCTCACCAACGCCCCCCCCTCCCTCCCCCACAAACTCCTCTTCCGCGTGTGGCCTAAAAAAGAGGGAGGGTGCAATAACGAGCACGCGGTGTTTGGAAACGGGGAAAATTCTCATCCATTAAGTAGCGAATTTAGCAAACTACAGTATGTCGACGACGTAAACCAGAGCGCGTGATTTAGCAACGGACACGGGAACGATGTGTTAGGAAGGAGAAAAAAACTGTCGAAACAATGGTGCGGCAACCGGGTTAAAAATACGGAGTGGACCTTCCCAAGCGCGCGGGAAATAATAAACATGTGCTAAAACCTTATGTGAAACCTCATGGGTGATCTTACAATAGTAAAGACATTCGGAAAATACCATGCATATCACAATAATTTTTTACGTAACTCATTGGCCATAAGGGAAATAATAAATACCCACTGGTGGTAATAAAATTAAAACCACCAATGGAAAAGGGGAATATAAAAAGAAAGAAAGAAACGAAACGAAAAATAAATAGCCAAATTAAGAAGAACGTGTCATATATATATATAGCTTCTTCCTTTAGCCACAGAATCGGGGTACAGAAGACACATTCCCATACTACATAAGCCGGAGGGGAGAAAAAAAAATTCAATATATTTTCTAAAATCCACCTTAAGTCCGAGAACAGTACACACACACTTGACCTTACGATGGAAACACGATTGCGAAATATTTTCAAAAAACATCGAAAGAATGTATACACATCAATATATATGAACTGAAAGGCTTTGAAGAAGGAATTCCCAAACACCACAATTGAGTGGGAGAGAGAAACGCTAAGACCATCCAGGGGAAGGGGAAAATGCCCCTCTTGCCTTCACTCATGACGGGAGATGAAGAATGGGACCCGGGAGAAAATAAGCCGTCTCCCGAGCTCCGAGAATCTGACGCCAACGGCCCGGGATCAACTGACAACCGTAGATAACTTCTGGAGAAACGGAATACTGCGATGGGGGCCTACCTGTTTTCATTCCATGAGCACACATTAATACCACCCAAAAGGCCCGAAAAAGGATTGACATCCACGAGCGACGTCAGGATGAGGAGAACTGTATCTAAAACCATATTTATGGCGCGTGGGTGCCCGCAATTGGAGGATGAAATGCTTTTTCGGAGGGCATGGGGGAGTTGAGAGGGGTCGAGGAGGCAGGGGTGGCGGTGCGTGTGATAATTACGCCCCCGTGAGCGTGGGTGGCGCACACAATACGCTCAGGGCCGGCGGGATAGGAGAGTGGGGGGGGATTCGGAAAAATACGGTTTCCCGGGAAACGGATTCACCGCGTGGAGCGACGTGGGCGTCTCAACCTCCCTCATTTTATTGAATTCGCCACGACGCCCACTCGAAAAGGCGTCCCTTCTCCTTTAACCCCCCCCCCCCTGTCAACCTCCTCTTCTACGCACCCTTCTCTCTCTCTCTTCCCCTCACTTGTTTCTCCCGACTCCCACGCACCGGAAGTTCGGATGTGATGCCATCCCTACTTCCCTCCCCCTAAATTTCTATACCACCCTCTCTTCCCGGTAGATTTTAATCGAGTGCCGCGCCGTTATCTGGTGAGGGTGAGCGGAATCGACCTCCCCCCATCCACTAATCGAATTGCCGTGACAACAATTTGCGCAAAATGTCACACACGATTTCTCGTGTCTTCTGAAAGAAAACGAGATGGGGATTGATTGATAGCGAGGGTGGAGGGGGAATGGGGGAGTTGAACTTTTTTCATTCATGGCCAATCCATGTCGGAACCCTAGATGTGACGCTATTTACGTTCCCCCAAGTCAACAGTCCGCTCGGTCAATGGCGCTGAAGACGGAATTTTAATTGAACAAAAAAGCTAACTCTAGGGAAATTGTTTAGGAAATTTCACATATACTACATGAAATTTTGTGATGAAAATCGGCGAACATTGGCGAACATTGACGACATGGTGTGGTATTTCTGCAAGGGTATCGCGCACGGCAACTTACTGAGTTGCGCGAGGTCGCTCAGAGGGTAAACAATTGCAATCCCCCTTCCCAACAACGGCAGAAATCTTAGTACTCGCCACGTAAGAAACTCGAGGTCGAATGGCACGGAGGCGTGCGAGGGAAATATTTCCTGAATCAGCCCGAAGGGTGATGATGAATCAGTCCTTACCTCCTCTCCCATTTTCGCTACCACCACCGCCGCCTCCTCCGCCGTCGCCGGAACCCCATAGCGGGAGTTGAGGGGCGATCCTCAGGAAAAGAAATGGTGCACCTTCCCTCCTCATCCTCTTCCTCCGGAGAGAGGTTGCCTTACCAACGGAGCCTTCAGCCTCCGTCGCCGGGACGCCCGCCTCTCCTTCCACGAGCATACGGCGCTTATCAGGACAAGAGGACTGGGCTACCGGCCCCACGCATGCTACCGACGGAGACAGCTTGGTAACAGGGACCCCTCCTCCTCTTCAATCGGAACTTTTTGTTTCGGTGCTTAACTCACAAGCGACTGGAAGACCGCGAGAGGGGTGAGGGCAAGTCTTGAGGAACGAACGCCTTGCCAACGACGCGAACTTTCCCGACACTTTCTAATATTCCAAGAGGTAGAGAGACGAAGAGTTTTCGCAGGTCCCCAAGGGCCAACACACCGAAAGCGCACAAACACAAGAACGGAGAGAGCACACTTGGAAAAATAACGAGTGCCGGTCCTCCGAAGAAGAGAATAAAAAAGGTCTCCTTTGGTTGCTCGGGGTCAGCAGTTTGAGCGTCCGCTGGACGGAGGAACGAAGAGCGAACCGAAGTGAATTAACCAAACTACCGACGATCGGCGACGAAAATATCCATGGCAGCAACAAACAATTTAACTCCTCCACTTCCGCCACAAGAATTCAACGCGTGGACGTTTCGACAGATTGAACACGCGACTCCTTAAGAGGATGACAACAGTTTGGTCCGTCCCGCCTTTGCACGTCGATCGACTTGAAGAAACAATCAAAACAAAACCCCTCCACACGGAAGACTGGCCAAACAGGGCAGCATATAATGTCACAGAAATATCCGGACGAAATGTTCTTCTGAATATATTTTTTCTTTCTTTCCCGTGAAATTAAAACTTCTCAGGAGTCCGGCATGGTATCCAGGTCCATGCGTTGAAGAATCGAGAACTCCCGGAAAAGAAACAGAGCACTCGCGTCTAAGCTATGGCACACAACTGCGTGCGTGTACAGCTCACGCCCGTCCGGTTCCGCGACGATAAGAAGTTGCGATCACGCCAGTAACCTCCCGTTCTCCTCGACAACGCTGGCCACACTGAAGAGCTACGGCCTCCATCCAGCAGAAGAGGAAGAGTTCTTGGAGGGGGGTGGAGGGGAAGTGACGGTCGGTGGAGGGGTAGTCGGAGAAGGGGGTGAGGACGCTGGGTTTTGCTTCACAGCCAAACGGATGACTCACCGCTCGGACACGCTATCCCTCCTCCAGAGCGAGTTTTTCGAGTGAGCGAGCGTGCGTCTCTCGGGAAACTAGTACTGCGCATGCGTCGAGTTGTGAATGGTGAGGGAAAATCGGCGGCGGAGACGGATGGATAAAATTTTGAAAAAAAGTTTCAGCGTCGTGCGCGCATGCGCGATTGCGTATCATGCTTTTTTTTCCTTCCTCTCATCCGGAGACGCGCAATAGTTTGAATGAGGAATCATGTGGCCAGGGGCTCACAACATGCGCGCGCTTCGGACACTTGTTTAATTCCGTTTCTTTGGAACGGAAACGGTGACATATTGGGGGCGCAAACTTTGTCGGGGATTCCGCATGAGGCCGCTTCAATTTGGGGGAAGAGATTGACGTCCGCGGTCATTTTCCAATGAAATGCGCTCACCTATACCGAAATATATTTTCATCTAATTGGCGATCTCCTTCCACAAATACCATTTTCCCTATTAAAACGAAATCACCTTATAGGTTCGACAGACAGTCGCCACTTGAAAAATACCGAGTAAAATTGACTAGGCGTCCATTTCCACTAAAAAAGGAAATGAACACAAATGCATATTTACCTCGGGATCTAAATTAGTCCGGAGTGTATTCACACCCTGCCACACACCCTAGGGGTGGATTGCTGAGTAAAATTACTAAAATACTAACTTTCATTTAATTAAGTTATTTCATTGGCGATTTTCAGGTACGGTTGTGCTTGTTTACGACCAGGTTTCTCCGTGGAGGAATATCGGCATGGACAAAAATATTTCTCGGCATCTTAACAAACTGCTTTTAAATATTTGTAAACTTTGCAAAAAAACGTAATAATCGAGGTTATTGGACTTCAACCAGTTGTATTTTGGTCTCCATCATGAAACAATACAATTGGAGACACATAAATACTACTTGCTCGGCACTAAATTCTATTAATTCGATCACAATAAAAAGATTGATAACAAGAAATAAGTCGCGATCATTCTACCCCATCTATCCCACTTCCAGAGGAGCTAAAGTTATCCCAGATCAATAAATGCACCACTTCCTCCCCTAGTGCATCCATAACATTAACTTTTTCCTTTCGACCGGCCGCCACTAGTCGCTTTCGAGGATCGCAGGGTATAGCGTAGGTTTAGATAGATTCCCTGGTATCCTTAGCCATAAGAAACTTGGAAACATTATTTTGTTTAAACCTGAACAAATGACCTATCTGAGTGATGAGCTTCCGAAAGAAGTCTTGTTTTTCTGCAAATACTCTCCTTAACTAACGCCTTCGGGTACGGGGATAAACCCGCGTGATACTCTACAACAACTTGGACTAATTCCCGGAATATCGGGACGAAAATCGGCACAATATACAGTATATCCTTATTGTATGCCTATCACCTTTTATAATTAAGCGATCCGTAACAAACATCGCCACTGCAATAATAGCATCATGATTTTCCAGGCAAGGACTAAATTGGCCGATCGTTAGATACTACTACGTATTTTCTGGGATCATGAAAATAAATCGAAATTCAATGATTAGTCATCACCGACCAATATTCCATGATGTACATACTCATGTTTGAACATCTGTGTGCGAGTATTTTCTCAAAAGCTAATGTATAAATGCATAAGAGCTAATATTTTGTGCATGTATTGCTGTTCCCTACCAACCCCTACCACACGTCCAAGCGGAGGTATAAGGGGTACTTCTACATAGTACCCAGAAAGCCACCGCTAGGATGCATTGCAAGGGATGGACTCAAAACCAGGCATACAACATAAAAAATTAAGTTTCTTGTCAATAAATAAAATTCTTCAATAAGAGAAATGTACATAGTCAACAACAGATTCAAGTACTCCCCCTGCCAAACACCCTAGTGGTGTTATACAGGGCGCCATGTAGATCTATGACAGACTGATAGTTTCTACCCAGGTCGAAGGAATATGGGGCGGCACCACCAGCGGAAGTTTAAACTTATGACGAGGTGGGTGTACGGAAATTACCAAATCGGCGACAAATCATGAGACGGCAAAAGAAACCTCCGAACCGACATTCCCAAATGTTCTAACCACCAAGGAGGCGGGTGCGAACCAATGACGGGGCACCTCGAAGTGAGTCACTCTGTAAAGCTGCGCTAGGGAAAGGATTAGCTCCCACTGTGAGGACTCATGTAGGTCCGCATTCGAAGAAATTCCTTACATCGCCCATTTTAGCTGACGAGCGTCCCTAAAAGTTGATGTAAACGAAGATATGTCCTATTTCGCAATCAGGAAACTTTCAATGGTCATCGTCAAGTTCATGAACGATGCATAATGCCATATGAGCGATTTATGGAAAAAGAAAGTTTGGTAATATCTGTGCGCCAGGTCTATTGAGGTTCTCGCTATTTTCATACATGTAAAAGTATTTTCGAAACAATTTATTTAAATTTTAGTATGTTATCAAAATATTAAAATATTTTTTTAGCATTTTTCTCGGTCTTCAAACTGTTTAAATATTAGCTTTTTAAAATGTTCCACGAATTTGATTCCTGAAACAGACTAACCTACGATTTCTCAATCTGGCTCGTAAGAATAAATATATTCTATTATTAAAATGCGAGCACAAACACTTATGATGAAAATTGTTTCATTGGCAACGCCTACTGACAAAGAATAACCACTCCCTCTACATGCATTCAACGCGAGGCACCGGCTGCTTACAGTCCATTATTTATGACGAATGATTCCTCACATTAATCAGGGCTAGGATGATTCACCAATCATGCGTTTTTTTAACGAGTTCAAGTTGCGTCAGTCGCAAAGTATATGATATTACTGGCTTCCAATGGTTTTTATTGAGCAAATTTTACCATATATATATTAATATATATATATAAATATATATATATATATATATCAAAATATATATATATATATCAATATATATATATATATATATATATATATATATATATATATATATATATATAGAAAAACACATAAAAAAGGACAATCACACGTATGCCAAATTTTCGGCGCCAAATCACCTTCCTCTGGGAAAAGGAGAAATATATACATGAATACATGTGTGTGTGTGTATATATATATATATATATATATATATATATATATATATATATATATCCATATCTAACTAATACCCCGCAAGCCTCTGCAAGGACGTGCGTTGGGGGGCGTTAGGATACCACCCGCGAAAGAGGACAAGACCACTATAAATATCAACACATCCATGCAAATCTACACCCAGAGTGGCGTATATATTCATACAAATACCCTTTCAACTTATACGCATTCAAATACATATTCCATCGACTAACAAACGCATGCTCCTTAGAATGCAGTAAAAAATGTATCCAATTACGTAAAACCTAGAACTTGGAAAGTAAGAAGGGGTAATTCTACTGCCACCTAGACAAGCAACATTCAGTGCTTTCCGCCCCCACGATACGCCCGCTTGGTTACACCCGGAAGGGAACTCACTCCCCCACCCTGACGTGTGAATTTCACACGCATTTGGGCTTAATAATTCGTGATTTAAATAAATATACAGTATTTATATTTATATATACAGTATTTATATTTATATATATAGTATTTATATTATATATATAGTATTTATATTATAAATATAGTATTTATATACACATATATATGTATATTCTCAAGGAAGGGAATGACAGATCTCAGTCCTCCTCTTCCTTGAGAAAGATGGTGTGGACCACCGAAAATTCGAAACCTAGTGAGTTTCTTTTCTGTTTTGTGTGCTTCTGCCTTTTTGTCTTTGTCCACTAGTGCTAACTTCATATACATTATTATTCACGTCCGTGAGACTATATATATATACACACACACATTCAAACAAGAAATCCCGCCAAACGGCGAACAAATACTCATTCACATAGAAATAGATATAAGGAAAAGGGATAGGACTGTGTTCGTCCTTTATGTGTGTTATATATATATTTTTTATTTATTTATTTATTTTATTTATTCAGTAAGTCCGAAAACAGCGCATTCTGGCCTTTACATCGAACTATTAACAACGATAACAATGATCACGTTTACAAACACCCAAGCCCTAGGTGGAGGAAAACTCACCCAGGCGGGAATCGAACCCGCGACCCTTGGAATGGCAGACGAGGACGTTACCCCGCCGCCATATATATATATATATATATATATATATATATATATATATATATATATATATATTTATATATATATATATATATATATATATTTATATATATATATTTATATATATATACACACACACATATATATTTATATATATATATATATTTATATATACATATACACATACACACACATATATATTTATATATACATACACACACTCATTCACATAGAAATAGATATAAGGAAAAGGGATAGGAACACACATAAAGGACGAACACAGTCCTATCCCTTTTCCTTATATCTATTTCTATGCGAATGAGTGTGTGTATGTATATATAAATATATATGTGTGTGTATGTGTATATATATATATATATATATATATATATATATATATATATATATATATATATATATACACACATATATGTGTGTGTGTGTATGTGTGAGTGTAGACCTACTAATCCACACCTACATACGTATATATTCTTGCAAAATCTATTTTGACTCAACCAAATTCAAATAAATGTACAAGCAATTAATACATAGAAGCACATGTACCTACGACCGTACGAGATGTCTAAACAGCGTTTAATCTGGTTTGTGTTTCTAGCAACATTGATTCGATTTGGTTGTTATTATGATTCCTTGTCGACCGAGGAATGAATATTTACACCTCTCTGTACACTATTCTTATTCCATTATCTTATCTTTGTGGTCTAACCCGACCATATAATGTGGGGTTACAATAATTCCCTTTGCATCACCGTTAAGCTTGGGTGTTTTGAACCTTTCTCAAAGCATAAGTCTCGCTTGCTCGAGTCTGATGAGGAGGAACTGTTCCTAAATGACAAAACACGAAGAATTAAAATGGTTTCGATGATTTACGCCATTTTTGTTTGAAAATAAATGCAATACGTATTTAGTGATATTAATTTTTACCACTAAGAGTCATGCCATTGATTACACGCATTTAAATCAAAAAGGAATAAATACATCAAGTGGGTTGACTAGAATATCTCAGGGGAAGACGTCCACTAATTAGAAAAGCCGTAAAATTTCCTTCCGGGGATTTTAGTATCGCACATAATACGCACGTACATTTCACCCACGTGTAGCAAGTTGGCAGAAGTAGGACCACGGTTCTCGGGTCAACTCCCATGGTTAAGAAAAACCATTCTGTAGAGAAAATTTCTCAGGGGGTGGCATCAGAAATATGGGTAAAAGATAAAGGGGAACGAGGCAGATTGCAACAGGTTGATGGGAAAATATTTCCTCGGGTGCCGGTCTTCGTCCTGGTTATTGTCGGGACCCCGTACCCCCATTCCCTCGACGAAACGTTTCGCGCCGGAAGAAGTCGCCAGCTTTCTAAATGATAATGGCACGAACGCAACCCAACGACCAACGTGTTCTCACACTACGACCGTAGGCTCTCTCGAGAATTCAAAATCGCGCGCGATTACGAAGGCATGTATTACATTCACGCGGATCTCATGGGACCAAAAAATATGCAATTGCTCCTTTCATTTTTTGGGTCCTTACCAAATAAGTAATGTCGTTCTGCAGGCCATCTGTATCTGGGGGAGAATTGATTGGAACAATGCGAATGCACTTCTCTCGGTAATAGGTCAAAATTATTCCGTCTGTCAAGTTTTTGAACTTCCAAAAATAACCTTTCACCTTCCAGGGTTCCATTTCTCAAAGCTAAAAGTTAATTCATGAGTACCTCAAAAGAAATACCATGATTGCAGTTAAAGTATTTTAAACCAAAAGCCCATTCAAATGCAATCATAAAAAAATATTTACCAGCTTAACTGTATTTATAAGATTGCGCACAAACGAAACTATCAACAACGAGGAGTGAAACGAGAGAAATCATAGTTAACAATTTTGATTTCCACGATGGCAGCGTAATTTATTTTACAGTACATTTTATTGTACATATAGTATAGTGAATTTGTTTCCAATATGGAAATTTTCCGCAAAGTTAAACCTGAAACTATGCGGGTAGTAACGAAAAGTAAGTCGAATTCGACAAATTATGGATCAGCCATTATAAAATTCTGTACAAACGAAGATATCAACAACCAGGAGGACGCTGAATTCCGCAAAATGGGCCCGATAAATGCAATGTGAAAAGTGTAAAATTACTGAAGTAAAAAATTAACGAAGACAAAATTAATAGCATGTACAGACCTAGTATGTGAGAAATTATATTTTTAATTAAAAATGAAAAAAACCGGCCGTTAAAATGGATGTGAAATATATTCAGGATTTTTTTTCCTTTAGGACGGCATGGATGGATTTAAACAGACACACTAATTGATAAGGGAAATGAAATGATATAGTTTTTTGGGTTGTATGTGGAAGTAAAAACTCTCTCCTCCTCTTCTGTCTCTCCTCACAACAGGTTCCTCTACGTAATTCAACAGGTGAAAAAGCGATCCGTGCGAATTCCTACAGAGCGACGACGACTGCGCAGGCAAAAACAAACGGCGGCAAGAGATCATTCCAGCGAACGGAAAAAATGCACACGGTCCCATAAACACGCCATATTTAGACCCGCCGATGAACTTAAAAAAGGGGCTTAAAAATATAGCCATACGAATGAGAGGGATAACGAGGCCTTCGGATCGAATTAATAAGCGCATAACCATTTAAGGAGTACATCAATTTTCATTTTCAATCCTTCCCTCCTTCGAACTCCTTTTTTTTTTAAATAATCCTCCCCCTTTGCATCTCCCGAGTTTTCATCCTTGACATGCATGCGCGCCTTCCCTCCCCGTCCCTTTCCGCGATAGTCCACTTCCCCGACGGTTGGGAGCGCCACTAGAGAGGGGGGAACTAATTGCAATTGATGAGCTGGCGAAAAATGAGTAATGACAGGGGCGATCGGCGTGAGGGGGGAGCCGGGGGGGTGGGTGGGAAAGAGAGGGTGAGGGAGCTTGACTATCGAGAAAAGTCCGGCATTCCTATGGCCCGAGCGCCCTTTGCCCACGTCGTGTCCGCGAAGTCACCCTCCCCACTCGCCCTCCCCTCAATCCAAGTGCTTTCCTTAAGTCTCCCACTAAAACCCTTTCTCCACTCTACTCTTCATAATACCTGCCTCTCCTTCTTCCACACATTCTCTCTCTCTCTCTCTCACTACGCTTTGCCAGGTAGCGAGAAAACACGAGGCAAGACACGGTAAAAGACCGCAAACGACTACGTAGCAAGTAAAAGCTGTATCCGACCAAGATATGGGGGGATAAAGTATTTTTCTTTCTTCACTACAAGCAAGCTAGTATGTTGTTTATTATCTCATCCAGTCTTAGTTTATTTCCTTTTTTTATTAACATCCCCTCTCTTAGATCTCAGTTAAATTCAGTAGTACATGTACCTGTAGATATCATGATCAACATTATTTGAATTAGTTGTCAAATTTATTTTAGTTAACAATAAAAAAAAACTTAATTTTAATATTTCATCCATGGGTGGAATCACCCCCTTGCCAAATACCATAGGGGAGGCTTGCAGAGTACAATTTAGATGTAGATCAAACTTGCTAGAGAAAACTGCCTACATCCTACCAAATGAAACTTCTTTATTTACAAATTGCCCAGGAAGTGGCCACCACGGGGGGTATGCGCAAGTGGAATAGATAATTGATACTCTCCTCTTAACGAACTACTTTGATACTGAGTACTTTCGTTCTCTGTATCTTCACTGTCGATAATTCCGTGAAATGAGAACGGACTGACTGACTTCCTCCCCTGCTCCTCACTCCTTTTAACCCTCTTAACAAAATATAACGGCAAGTGAATTAATGTCAGTAAATTTTGAAAACTAACGGAATTGCAGTAATTTATGTTTACTAGGTAGGTTATTCATAATATTTATTTATTTAATACTTTCATGAATCGGCATACTCATATGAATGTATTATTGTACCGTGGCAATTTTTAATCTTATTTTTAGTAATGCAGATATATTATAATTTAGCGAAATATCCTTTCCATCAGTTAAATCTAATTAGACTTAAAGTATTTTTCCGGGGGGGGGGGGTAAATATATTTATAAGTTATATATCATCTGGCAAGTATAAACAGTGCTTGGAACTTGATAAAGTGAGCCGTGCGAAATTGGATTCCATTCGCTGTAGGTATGACATATGGTGAATAATATTAGTCTTATAAAATGTTTTCAACAAAACACTGTACCTACTGTTATTGAACGCTAAGAATATTGTATTTTCAAGAAGTGTCCACTGTGATTCGTGTTTACTCTTTTGAAACATGGATAAATGAGTTGTCAGCACTGGCGCTCAGAGAATTCATATCTCCTCTCCAAATGGACAATTTACGACTTGAATTTGTCACCATGATTACTTCAGTTGAAGTGACTTCTCCCGAAATGTGATTGCACATCCATGACTGCTGTTCTAACACCCTCCGCCACAACCTTACGGCGGCTTGCAGGGCACTGTGTTGATGTAGATAGTATTATGGGATATTCTGTAGATGTGTGTATCAGTGAGTGACTTCACACCATTCCACACACCAGGAGGTGATTCATATTATTAAGGTGATTCTGCTCAGTCTGAACTTCTGAATGTACGTGAATATCTCGTTCTACTCACGCCTAATAATGTAATGGAGGGCCAGATTATTCCCTCTGCACCTCAATTAAATTAATACCTTTTATTATATTTATCCAATAAGCGAGTACGTGCTTTTATCCCACCCGAGGCTTCAAATCATTGTGTGATAATTCATTTCTCTTCATGACGATTTTCAACGAAACAAGGAACATTTTTTTTCCGGTAATACATTCAATGTTTTGTAGTTTTCTTCAGTGAATTATTCGATTCAATAACTACATCCTTCCCTACAGGTTCCCAAATACTCGATACGATTTTAAGGCGATTCCTGACCATAAGTAATGAGATCCCTATTTGTCATTTTCATTTAGATATCCCTCCAACATTATTCACTTGGTAGGAAACAAAGTTTCTCATTTAATGCGCTTCCGCAGCCTTTTCCAGGGAACTGTGTTGGTGTGTCGCCATAACAATAAGTTGACAGGCGGGGCTGGTTCACTCTTTCACACGCGTATACGTCCACAAATCCGAAACAATAAAACTCTACTTCTGACCATAATACGATATCAAGAAGTGAGTTAAATAAAAAAATAGGAAAAAAGGGCTCACCTGCGACGTCGCCTTGAGAAATGGGAACAAAATGAATATTGGAGCAGGAAGTGTTGGAGTAGGTTCGGGGGTGGTGGTGAAGGGGAGAGGGAGGGCTGATTCCACAACAGAAATATCCACTCGCTTAAAAAATCTCGCTCCTTGTCGGTCCCCCCTCTCCTTCTCACATGCAAACGAACGGCGGACAGGTGGGAGGCAAGGTGCTGTATGCTTCGCGGACGAGTCTGCGGGAACGAGAAGCGACAGGGAGAGAGAGGGAGAGTGTGGAGAGATCACATGATTCCTCCCCAACGCGCACCTCCGCGACCCTCCCTGCCCCTTATCCCCCAACAAGAACGCGTGCAGCAAGATGAGACGCACCGCGAGAGGCGCAGCATTGCCCCACGTGCCCATAAAGCTGGCGAACATTCTGGCGAACGTCGTCCGTCCCTTGGTGACTAATACAGACGTGAGGTGAACTCCTGAACGCACGGGTGGACCCATGAGTTGCTTTTATTATTTAGAGAATAGGTGGTGTACCTGCGTCGCAAGGTTGAAACATCGTGGCATGAGTCGGATCTAGGCCGCGCTCGGGAGAGTACCTCGGTATGGATGTAGGAAGCGGAATCAGAACCAATGCTCGGAGGGAAGGGAGGGAAAAAGTAACGTTTATGGCGCGTGAATCGGGGGAGAACTACGCACGTTTGTGGGTTAGTCACCGTGTGGAGATGTAAGAATCCTCGGGTGATCACAAAGGTTAGTCAGTTGTCTTTTATAAGGGAATGAGGATAAGTCATCCTTTATTCTTCTCTAGTAAGAATAACCGTCTGCGCCCTCAAACTATATACGGCAGTCCATGGGGCACTTAGAGGAGACAGACACATGGAGGAGATATTGCGTTACCTAATCGATGCAATACATTTATTTCAAAGGAATGCAAAGTCTGAAGCGTAAAGGTAACTGCAGAAGGCAAAAGAAGCTATCGTTTACAAGAGTACTACCTCAAAAAAATTGTCGTCACTAAATAAACATTCAAATAAATCGATGCAACGTAACTAAGAATAAGTTAGAATTTTGAAAACGTTATCAAAAACTTCCCTACTTGAGAGTAGAGAATAAAAAAGGATGGTATTTAGGCGAAGGTAATTAATTAAATGCTACTTCATCTATATAGTAACCTACAAGTCACAGCAGGTGTGTATGGCAGGATGTGATTCCAGAAACGTTCACCATCTAAATTGAACATCAGTGACTTGGGAGAAATTAAAAATGTAAGACGATGTAAGTAAATTCTAAACACAGCTTTACATGCACTACAGTATCTAAGATTTTAAAAATATTCCACATCCGCTTCAGAGGCCGCCGAAAGGGAGTGTGCTGTAGGATATCAGGACATACAATATGGTGCCCATGCGAGACGAGCTACAAATAAGTGTCGCAGTGAAATAAATAAGAGGACAATGATTACAAAAGGTGGCACTGATTCCAAAACAAAACAAAATAAAATCGAACCCAAGAGCCTAAAGAAATCAAATTAACTTTCATAGTAATTTAATTAATTCCTTAAAAGGCGACATTTAATGCATAATTCATATAGAATTTTATGGTAATTGATTTCATGAGAGTTGTGCGTGAACTAACAGGCACTCAAGTGAGTGTCAAAACTAATGCATGAATCACTGGTGACCTAACACCCTCTGCCACACGCGTTTGCAGCGGCTTGCGAGGCATTTCGTAGATTCAGATGCGGAAATGCGACAAACAGGTAATTGTCTTGTAGAATGAGTGGTAAAGGCCATTTTCACTACGCGGTTGTAAACATTGAGTCTATAATAAAACCAGCGGGCACACGTTCAGGTATGTCAGAAATGCAGAAGCAGCGGCCAAAACACTCCCGTGGCTACAATTGTGGGGGCTGTTTATTGTAGTACCAAGAACTTTTGACTCCAGAAGACTAAAAAAATAATTGGGCAGCATTTTCTCTCATATTTTATTCTATCAGGTAAACGCGTCAAGTATGTCCAACTGGGATGCTGCCTCTCTGTCTATTTAACCAGTTCTAGTGCCCACGGGAATGTGTCTCCACCCTTTAGTCTACCTTCCTCCCATCTCTCCCATTCTTCATAAGGCGTCTATTGGGTAAGTATTCTTTCGTAGAAGCCACATATCACGCCTCTCTCACCACCCATGCGAGAGTGAAACCGAAACATTTTTCATTTTCATGGCTAAAATGACCTACTCAAGCTTTTGGTTTCCAATCAGACTTAGGTTTAGTCATTAGGCAGGCAGAAAACCTGCTCATCGAGTGCTGGCGCTAGTTTCACTTAACGTGCCAGTCTTATTCAACCATAGTGTAGCGAAATTTTATTTCACTCAAGGCAGTTGGTCATGCTAGTCAGGTATAATAAAAGCATACAGTAGTGCGCAGTGCCTCGGTCCATCGATAACCTTTCATACAATATGCAAATGTACACGTAGCAAAATCGAATTTAGGAGCTCGAAAACATCAAATTTACTTGAATAGTAACATTTTCCAAACAACAATTAATGCATTAATATACAGGCATTCACATGAACAAGTGTTATTTTACATTCAAATGATTGTATGAACTAATAATGCTGCGTGCATGGCTGGTTCTCTAACACCCCCCTCTACACACCTTCGCGGCACCTTACGGGGGCTATTATGCACTATTATGTAGATGTAGACGTAGATGAAACCTACACTAACCCGGCAGATTGCTGCTAATAATAATCACCTTTTTTTAGGTGTATGTATATATATTCCTTTCTGCTTCCGGACAGCTTATCTCCACCCGCACGCCTCCTCGTAAGAAACCGCGAGTGTGCGTACGTACGCTCGTATTCCTAATGAAAACAAGCCCGTGTATCCCGACCGGCTATTTCCGTCACGTCGGTCGGAGTGAATTCCGCGGGTGCACACATGCAACGAACGACGCGAGAGGCGGTGATGTGGCTCGGGGGAAAGTGCGTACGCGGGAATTGGGGAGGAAGTGACGGGAGGAAAGGGACAAGGACGCCCGAATACCTTCTCGACGCGGCGACGACCTTCCTCCGAGCTGAAAAAGGGCGGGGGGGGGTTTCGAGGAGGATGGAGTGGGGCGGTGGAGGGAGGTGTACCGTCCCGCACGCTCATGCCGTCCTGGAAGAAATCACTTTCCCATCCTTTGGGACTCAACTGGCGTTCTCACGATCGATTACTCACGAAGTAACCGCTAGGAAATGGGGATTCATAAAAATTAACAGGCCAGCCCTACCACTAGGGCGCGTCATTTCTTTTATAGGAAGCGGCAATGAAGTCTCCACTTATTCCTGGGATACACCTTGTATTTCCATGAGATTCCTCCAGAAACTCATATTCCAGGCGCCACAATCGAGGTCTAAAGAGGTTATTTCTACCCACCTTCAAAAGCGTATTTTCGCACTCGGAAAATTTTAGTTTTCACTTATCACACCCTCCGTTGAATGTATTGAGTTTATATTATATTCATTTAATTATTTGGGCATATAACTGATTGCATTAATTCACCTAAGGACCTAAGAATATGCTTGAGTCCATAAAAATCTTTTGGGATAAGAGATTAATTAATTAGGTCATTTAGTCACTTGATAAGCTACCACTATATTTGTTTGCTCTTATTGGAAACACTAATTCTGTCTCTAACGTAATTCACTCTCTGACTACACTCTCCTTGTCAATAATTTCTCTATTTTATTTATCCGCCTGAAATGAGAATTGGGTAAGTAAAAGTCAAATATTTAAAAAAATAATTTTCCAATAAGTTTCATTAAATAACTGGTTTTTTAATTACTTTCTTAAGTTAACTATTCTTGTTTGTGGTCATTTATCATTACCATAATTCAATCTTATCAAATTCATATGTATTTATTTCCCCAATGTAATGGCCCCACACTACTTAGGTAGATCAGACCACAAAGATAAACTAAGGGAGATAGATTCCAAGACAGATAGGTACAAATACTCATTCTTTCCCCGAACAATCAGAAATCATAATAGCAAGAAACCGAAGTCACTTTAGAAATATTAAAAACGTTGAATTTACAAGTCGGAACAAAATTAAACACTATAGAGATGTTAGGTATACTTTCAGGTGCATGTGTATGTTAGTTGGTAGTTTGAGTGTTTGCATGTGTGTGGGGTGTAAGTGTTCATGCATGAATGTATGCCATGTTTTTTTTATATATGATTTTGTCGTTATTGCATGCGGTTTTTTTTCTTTTTCTTTTCTAAATTATGGGTGGTGTCCTAGCACCCCCCGCCACACGCCCTTGCGGCGGCTTGCGGGGTATTAAGTAAATGTAGATGTAGATTTCCTTTAATAGCAAATCGTATCGGATGGAATGGGAAATATTTTAAACTTAGATACTGTAGCGCATGTGCTCTGTTGCAAAATTATTTCCACCATTTGAATAATGTAACATTTCTTAAAGTGAATAACATTTCATTTCTGGGTGTGGAATCATCCCCTGCCACATGCCCACTAAGCGATGGCTTGCAGATCACCCAGTCTACATCTACACAACTCCCGCAAGCCGCCGCAAAGGCGTGTGGCAGCGGGTGCTATGACACCACCTGTAAATGAATACGTAACCACATACAAAACCACGCTTATTCACACCCACACAGACGTATATATTCATGAAAAACTTATTTTAGCTTATACATCTGCAAATACATATACAATAAATATGCATGAGCACATGCACTTACGAAATATCTATAAGTCTACGCTGCGTTTAATCTTAAACTCGATTGTAACAACATTGACTTCGAATTTTTACTCTCATGACTCCTGATTATATGTCATATATGTATATGATCCGTGGGTTCCATATGGAACCCACGAATTCATTTCAGATTAAATCATATTTCTGTTGAAATTTTTACCCATTCGAATGACAAATGATCATATTCATCAATAAATAGTCACAATCATAACGTAAAAATTAAATAGAAGTGCTATCTACATCGATATCAACATAGTACCCTCAACCAAATCGGAATCCCGGGCCCTCAGTTGTTGGAGTTCCTCAAAGCCGTGACACCACACTTCGGAAAGTGCTTTGGCCCACCGTAATGGAAATAACGCGAAGGATCTTAGTACTCTTCTCCTAAAGAGTCGGTCTAACAGCTAAAACACACTCCTCGTGGTACTTCCATCGCCGTCCGATTATCAGGCGGGCACTCTACGGTGAATCGCCGTTGTTGTTGTTAATAGGGGTTCCGGATGAGTGTTCTAGAGGCGAGGTCAGTCATCATCGGAAGCCAGTCTGTCACCCAGTGCCACGCCTCGAACTCCTGCCGGGTAGGACCGGTCATGGTTGGTTCCATGACTCAGTTCCATCGAAAGAAAACTGGGAGAGAGGGAGCCACGCATGTAGCTGCGTCAAACTCCCCTCCTTCCCCCTTCCTAAATATCTCCTCCTCGTTCGAGAATATTACAAACATTCACTCATTAGTCAACCTTTTGTACAGCCTGAAAATGGCACTTTCACTTACGTCCTACAGTATCCCTATCTCATCTCGTCCTCTAGTCAAATTCTAATAATTTCGAAGACATTTATTATTTTCCTGCCTGATACATTCACATCTACCGCTAGGGCATGTGGGAGGGGTTTATTTCTTTCCGTTTAATTTATCACTTTTCCAATTTAATCCAAATTCCCATGTGCCGTAAATCTAATTCCCAAATAAGATCCAATGTCTGATGCTAATACGTTTTGTATGCGGGAAGGAATAGGACGTGGACCTGATGATTCATAGAAGTTTCTGCAGTTCTCAATGACGCCGTATTAAATGATATTGCGAGCATTTCAGAATTGAAAATGGCAACGAACAATACTCTCCGTTCCGTGAAGAATCGTAGAATTTAAGCTAACATTAAAGATGGATTACACTCAAAAAGCCGCAAGTTTTCGCAAGGGTGCATGGCGTGGAGTTAAAGGGTTCCAGCCATACATTCAAAACTATATCAAACATATATCAGCTCATATAAAAAAAATCATAATATTGTATATTACAAAAATATCGTTAAAGCATGCATGTACGAATCTTGAAATAATTGACTCAATCTGATTTTAAGTAAGTAAGAACATTTTGGTGTTTTGGTTCGATTTTGTTATGAATGCGTGTCGTAAGGGAGAAGAATGAGCACTTGAATCTACCGGTGACAGTGTCCCTCCGTCTTATTTTTTATCCCGGTAGTGGAATATACCAATATAATTTGGTGACAGAATAATTCTAACGGTGACGCAAGAAAACTCAGATGTCCTCTACCTTTTTAAAACCTGGCCTCCTCTTTCGTGTATCGAGGGGCTCCTAAACCATTTTCCCAAGATACCCGTCACGATTAATCACTCGTACACACTTTCAACAAATCAGACTAATTTTTTAACCTTAACTGAAATAAGTTCCCCCTTCCTCTTCCCTATCTTCCCAGATCTCTAACCCACCCCACCTGGAGTTATAATCCCCTGCCACCAATCTTTTTGGTGGACCACGGAGGATTAATGTAGATTTACGTTTTCTCCCAAATAATTGCAGCATATTCGATATGGGAAATAAAGGAAATAATTAACGATATACATGGAAATAAGAAGCCATATAGGTCGCGAGCTACTCTCTAGAGACTTAAACACAATCTCGGAATGGTGCCAGAAATGGGGATTAACACTTAATATAGACAAATGCGCAGTTTTGAAAATTTGGAACAAATGAAGTGGCGAACAGGACATAAACTACGAAATAGAGGGTTCAGTAATGACTATGGCCAATCAAGTTAAAAATTTGGGGGTTGTTCTAACACCACGCCTTCATGGGGAGCACATATCAGGACAATATGCGGATCCGCTTTAAAGAAACACGGCTTCATGAAACGGGCGGTGGGGAAATGTAATGAAAAAGTTAAAGAGCGGTGTTATTTTGCTCTAGTTAGATCTCATTTGGAATATGCCGCAAGTATTTGGCATCCTTGGGAGAAAATTTGGCAAAAATAATTAGATAAAGTGCAGAGAAAATCCGCAAGATTCGTTAAAAAATGTTATAATAACAACACACGTATGACAGGTCTCTTAGGGGATTTAGGCTAAGGGACACTTGGACTACGAAGAGAACAAGCGAGACTTCAGATTTCGTTTGTTTTGAACCTTTCAGAAAGCTTCAAAACGAACGAGTTTTACGATTACACTAAAAGAATTATAATGGCCCCACACTACTTAGGTAGATCAGACCACAAAGATAAAATAAAGGAGAAAGATTCCAGTACAAATAGATACAAATACACATTCTTTCCCCGAACAATCAGAAATCATAATATTGAGAAACCGAAGTCACTTTAGAAATATTAAAAAACATTGAATTTAAAGTCGGAACAAAATAAACATTGCAAAGATATTAGGTATATTTGAAGGTGCATGTGTATGCTAGTTGGTATTTAGTGTATTTTAGTGTGTGTGGGGTGTAAGGGTTCTTGCATGAGTGTATGCCATTTTTTGTTAGAGGATGGTATAAATTTGTGGCTTTTGCATGCCGTTTTTTTCTTAATTACGGGCGGAGTCCTAACACCCCCCGCCACACGCCTTTGCGGCGGCTTGCGGGGTACTAAATAGATGTAGACGTAGATATGTGGCCTAACAAAAGAAAAACAATGCATCTCTCACTTTCTCTTACCTTATGACATAAGCATTACTCGAACACACCGATAACTTCATGAAGTACATATCCACTTTTGTGCAAGCAAGTGTTTTTATGTGTAAGTGCAAATAAATGTATTTACATTTATGTAGGAGCGCATATTTATTTCCCACGAAAAATAAGGGATCAGAATTACTAATAATAACAGCGTCAGGGGATTAACCATTTTATTCTATGTAACCTAGTAAAACGTTATTATTTTACTCTTCATCTTGCTCTTAGGAGGTCATTTTGCATACGTGAGGTAGTACATTACGTTTAGACACCGTAGTGCATGTAACTATTTTCCCCCCTGCCACATATCCTAGACGTTGATTACAGGCTAAAATGTAAAAAAGAACAATACATAAATGACTGCTTCCTTACACCATACCCTACACGCCCACACGGTGGCTAGCGGTGCAATAAACGTACTCTTACGTGTAGATGAACCACGTCACACATCCTCGAGACGGTCGCAGCAATTTTAAGAAGTAGATGAAGATCTAAGAAGATTCTAATGACGATAAAAGTTGCTTCTCAAACATCGCCTCCCTCCATTCCCTATAACATTCCCACTGCAGCCAAAATTCAACCGTTTACCCATGACGGCACAAAACACACACTCCTATAGTAGGCTTACGATCGCCTCTCCAATTCGACCCTTAAAAAAAGGATCACATTGAGCGAAATCACACACGACAAAACGGTTGAAAAATCATCGCCATGGAAACGGAGAATTCGGGTAGGATTCGAAGAATGCGATAAGAGGGGCGATGACATATCTTCCTTATTGCCACCTTCCCGCTCAAAAGCCTCGTTGCGTCAAGAAGAGCGCTCACTCCGCCGCGCGTCACTGGAGGACGTGACGCAGTCGGGGGAGGGGGGGGGGATTGATTCCAGGCATAAATATGAGAGGGTGGCGTCGTAGACCACGAGAAGATAATGAGCTATAAAATATTACGCACGAGCCGAGGCGCGTAGTGCCATATACCTGCGATTTAGTGGCGTCCCGCAACTCGGTAGGGCAACTTAATTTTTGATGTCGTATGCCTTATGCCTGTTAAATCACCCCGTCACAAATCCTGGCGGTGGCTAGCAATGTGCCATGTAGATGTAGGGAATCATGTAAAATTTCTACAGGAAGCAATTTCACAATGTATGCATGTATATATATATATATATATATATATATATATATATATATATATATATATATATAGTACATTACACAGTAACAAACAATATATAAACAAAAAAAGATATCACTCACACGTTATATAATATAAATAAATATATATATTTATACATAACCATACACACAGTAATCAACCCAAAGGTCGGTTTGGTGGGCATTGGTTGAGTTCACCCAGTACTAAGCCCGGCAGCGTTTGAAATTCACACATCAAGATAGGGGGTCAGTTCCTTTCCCGGTTCTAGTTATGGTTTCCCAGGAAGATCTGGTACCCGAAAATATATATATATATATATAAAATATATATATATATATATATATATATATATATATATATATATATATATATATATCGCGGTAGTCCAGGGGTAGAGCGTTCGTCTACTGACCCTAGGGCCCGGGTTCGATTCCCGGGCTCCTTCCCTCTCTGGCCACCTCATCCCCTCATCTCCACCTAAGCTTAGTGATTTTTCGGATACCAGATCTTACAGGGAAACCATAACCGGCACAGTGAAAGGTAATGTAGAGATAACGAATTTAAGGCATTCTCCATTGCTCGACGCACATGCATATATATAGATTAAAGATATATTTTTGAATCTAAAAAAGATAAAAAAAATTGAATGCAGAGTGTGTGTGTGTATATACATATATGCACACATTGCATATGTACAAGTATGTGCTGTACGAGTATGTACATATATGCGCATGTTTTCATGAATTTGGTACTCTTCTGCTATATTTATAACTAATTTTGAAAATCACTACACCGTTCCGGCATGCCAGACGCAGCGATTAATAAACAACGCACAATGAACATGCGAATGGGACACTTTCGAGTTCATTATAGCTTTCGAGACATTAGCGGTGAGGAGTGAGAGACAGAATGGATTACGTCAGTTCGAGCGCGGTCTACTTCTGCGCCTCCTAGTTTGAATTTCTCCCAAGGGCATGATTCCGATATAATGTAGAAATTTTTCTCCTTAGATTACCACCGGTCAGATATACTACTTGCATCCCTCGCCACCAAACATGGGCAACGACCTCCATCGATGATTCATTCAGAGAAGCAAAAAAAATTTTTTTTTCCATACGGTCACCCGCGAAAAAACGAGTTACGACTGCCCTTGCGAAACAACATTGCGGCAACCAACGAGACAAAGAAGCAAATGCGGGGAAAGGGAGACTCCATTTATTCGTGTTAGAATGCCGGCTTTGTTGTGAATACCTATACCCAGTATTTAGAAAGCGAAGACAACTTTTTGATGACCAGAAAGTTTCGTTTGGGCAAGAATGGAATAAGTTTGGTGTCAGTTGCTCACTAAAGTTATCGCACCGATCGTTAGGCATGGAAATACACATTATTCGTAAATGGCATCAAGCCACACAACACAAGACGGACCGCATGCAGATGTGAATCCAATTCCATAGGTACGAGTATAATGAAAGACGATGTCTGATTTTGAACATTTTAAACCCATAAAAATAGTAATTAACTTACATACGAGTAATTGTACTTCAAAAAGACTAAGGTAAACTCGTCGAACTGCAAACCGCACTCATCCACGGAAAATATAATATGTGAAAGAACAATATCAAATCCAAAGGCAAAATTCTCACCTTTGGCATTCTCTTAGGTCGCGAATTGCAGCTGGAATGGGCTTCATATACCTACAACATCTCAAAAAAATAAATACTCACATGCTCGCGAAAACCTTTAAATGCTCTCCGTTGAAAATCATCATTATTGAAAAATGAAAAGCTTGAGTTTACCGACCGTGAAATGAGTGACTTGTTATTACAATTAAATCAATCTTTGGCAGAACAGTTAACGTTGTCTGTTGCATACAAAAACATGCCTAAGTATAAGAGGCAGGATCAATTCAGGAAGCAAAGCACATGTATTAATATTAAAATTGACGGGATTTTACCCTTAACGGTTATGCTCACATGGTGTGGACACGGAAAAAGCGACGTTAAATTTCTAAAGTGCGTTTTTCTAATCTCTTCGGGGTAGTCATTTGATGGTACAGACATTTGTACACACGTGCTATGTCACATGAAGCCGTGGAAAATGTCCACGGAGATTTATCTTCCCTTAACGCCGGGGGATTCCACCACAGCCGCGGGGCGTGATAAAATGGTACCGCCAAGGTGTCTCCCTAAACAAATTTATTGGGTATCCAACTCAGTAGGAGACCTTTCCACGCGTAGTAGACACCGTACGAAAACAATTGCTCATGAGCACACATGCAGGGGTTTTGTTGGTGATGTAAGACCAAGGATATATTCTAAGTTAGCCGTAAGTGCTGCTATTAAAGTTAAATTATCCTTATTTCCAG
This sequence comes from Hetaerina americana, assembly GCF_022747635.1. Lineage (NCBI taxonomy): Eukaryota > Metazoa > Arthropoda > Insecta > Odonata > Calopterygidae > Hetaerina > Hetaerina americana. The sequence goes on along the minus strand of NW_027286514.1, from coordinate 10,462,658 downwards.
CTCTGGACTTATGTTTTGTCGTTAATTCGGTATCTCCGCCACTAAACGCATTCGTCACCGGCCATGACGAATTTAGCAGTTTAGGAACTTAACCTTTTAACCCGATTGATTTAGAGCGATTAAAAGTATTTGAAACTAGTTCGTGTCTATGATTTAAGCTCAAAAATGAATTGAATGGCATTTTAAACTACTTTGATCCGACAAGAGGCATCGAAAAAATATGAATAGTTTTCATCCTTTGTTTCAGTGTTATAATTTTGAATACTAAGTTTTTTTACATTTTCCTTTTTATTTCCGGAATATGATTAAATATGATGTTTTCTTACCTTTTCACACATGCCTTTAAATTCACAATTAAACAGGATTGCTCTAAATTAAAAAATGTTTCATTAAGAGTAAACATGTGTTGGTGATGGATCACAGCCGACAAGAAAATTTAAGTCATGCAAAAACAAGGTGCCCGTGAAGAAAAGTACGCAAAGAGTGATTAACTTTCAATTACATTGGCCATAGAGGACCTAAAAACGTTCAAATATTTACCCAAGTAAAGCATATCTTTATTCATCTTCACTTATACGCAATACATGTACTTCACAAGTCTCTTGCAAGGCCATGTGGCGGAGGATGAAGGGCTAATACTCCTTCGGCGGCGACCTTCTGTCTCCGTTAGCATTAGAAAACAAATATCGAATATCTTAGATTTTATTCATCTAAGATATTCAATATTTGATATTTACTCGGAAAATTACTTAGTTTAGGAAATTCGATCGGATGAAAGTTAATAATCAATAACTGTCAAACTTTCAGTCATTCGACAGCAATGCCTCGTAGAAGCATGTTAATTTCGGGAAATAATTAAATCATGGCATCTGACGACTATGATTACAGGAGACGGTTCTGCTTACGGGAGTTTACCTCCCGCCACACCCCCTTGCGGCGGCCTGCGGGGTATTAGATGTAGATGAGACTAACTCATGATCCAATCAATCTGGTAACTACACTGCATACCATGAATGCCTATTCTCTTTTTCGCACGATAGTATTTATCTTATTGCTGAGCTGAGAGTCATTAAGTCACCCACCGGGCGCGATGAAGGCGTTTCAACCCTTGGACGGAGAGGTTAGCGGCGAAATAGAAATACGAGGGTCATCCGGAAAGTAGTACCCGTTCGTGCCGCATGAAGTGCTGACGACGCGAGTAGCCGCTGGACGAGGTCAGATAGCTTCAGTGGCTTGTCTGCCTTCTCTGAGCCAAGTTGCGTGACGCTAGCATTGCCTGTGTTGTTTCTGTGATTGTTTACAATGTTTAAAAAAATTGAGAACGCCGCCAGTTGTGAAGTGAGGGCAGTGATTAAATTCCTCAATGCAAGAAACGTTCGCCCATGTGATATTCATCGCCAATTAAAGGAGGTGTATGGAGACAATGTAATGGACGAGTCGTCTGTTCGGCGGTGGTGTCGCAACTTCAACATGGGGAGGGGGAACACACACGACGATGAGCGTTCGGGGAGACCGTCTGTCATTACAGACCAACTGGTGAGCTCAGTTGACGAATTCGTGAGGAACGATCGGCGCGTCACAATTGATGACATCTGTGAGCATTTTCCCAATGTTTCTCGAACAATTGTTCATGAAATTGTTAAACACCATCTGCATTATGCAAAAATTTGTGCAAGATGGGTCCCTCGCGTATCTCAATGAGCTGGCGGCGAAGGACTATGCAGCAGGAATACAGAAACTTGTCACACGTTATGACAAATGCCTTAATTTGCTTGGAGATTATGTTGAGAAGTAGTTTAAAGTATCCTCTTTCAAATAAAATTTTTTATGTTTGTTAATATTTACTTTTGTGTCTTTATTTCACGAACGGGTACTACTTTCCGGATGACCCTCGTATTTACGCCAATTAAGCTTTCGTGAACAAGGATGTGGAACTTGAGAGAGCCTTTGATAAAATAACTATAACATACTTTTAACGCTACTTCGGAGGAAGATTTGCCAACCATCAAAAATATGCGGGTAGCATTTTGAGGCCCACAGTCAGTTAATTACTTGACAATGTCAATTGCCGACGTCAAGTTAAAGTTTCATCAAATTATACCTGAAAAAAATGTGGAGCAACGAAATTACGGGGTAAGAAGTCCTTGCACCAACAGAATCGGGAGGGGCACAAAAAATTGAGGATCGTGTAGAATACGGATTTGCCCATCATCAGACCAGAAACGGTTAAAGGCATGTCTATAAATATCCGCGAATCGTTAAAGAAACTAGGATTCATCAAACTAATGGAGGGAATATATTCGAATGAAAAATTATGGAGAGGTGTTAATACACCTTTGGTTGGACCTCATCTCGAATACATGACGAGTGTTTGAGACCCATCAAAGAATAATATAATTTCAGAAATAAACAGGATATAACAACACCTTCCCGTTTCGTGAAGAATCATTTTGAACGAACTGAGAGCGTCACATTAATATTGGGCAGCCTTTTTTGGGACCCGCTGGAATCACGAACGTTACACGCACAACTTAAAGCGTTATATATGCAGACATAAATCGGTATAGTCCGTATAAAGCTAATACGGAAAGAATAATCCCAGCGTCGCATTGAAAATTGGCTGACGAGACCACGGGGAGAAGAAGGAAATTGACTGCCGAACTCATTGAATGACTGAATCGAATCTATCAAACCATCAGCAATAAGTTCGATCTTCCGCTGAAGCTTCCTGTCGCCGTTGACGCAACAACAGATTGGCTGACCTCCCGCGGGGTTTTGAGGATGTATTAATAACACACAAAAGGATATGGCCATTCGCGCTCTAATACCACTTAAGGAGTTCCCCATGGTCCCACTTCGTGCAGTTAGATGTTCCGCAACTCCTATGATGAATGAGAAACATGTCGATCATATTAGCCGCTTCCGGGAACTTAAATGTTTGTACACTGCATCTTAATGCTCGTTGGAAATGAGCCCAAGTCTTGTCAATGGGAAATGGCTACTTGAAAACCTCTCTAAAAAGATTCTGGTGTAACTGGATAGGGTATTTCAACAAACATTAACACAAGCCTGAATGATTACCCTCATTGCATCAGTTATTTTTTTCCACTGAACAGATTATATCATTTAAAAGAGTTGGCACGTTTTCCAAGATTAGAGAAAGATGTTTATACATTAATAATAGACCGATAATAGTAGAGACGAACATGCGTTTAGAAAATTCGATTGATAGACTGAACGGTTTATTCCATCTAAAATAACTTCTTAATATTTGCCTTCAAAGAATATAAGTAAGACTGAAAACTATAAGTTAGAGAAAACTTAAACAATGAACGTTGGTTATAAAGAGTACTTCACCATTATCAATGAAAAAAAATGCATTCGGTTCATATTCTAGCAATTTGTGAGGGAAAATCACAACAGCATTTGCATTGATGAAATTATATTCTTATTTCAGAGCTTCTAACAAGACACTTTCGGTATATTTTTACCCTAAACTAACCTAGTGAATGATAAAAGAGTTTACGGTTAACATTGCAATCCAATTAAAATAACATATCGTTCATAAGGTTTTACACGTTGGAATGAATCAGCATAATAAATTTCTCTCCTTCGAAGTCAAAAAGAATCTGTATAGGTGAATAAGATTTCGAGTAATTATATCAGTAAAACTGAATATTAACCATTTGAGAGCAAGAGCTACCACGGATAACATTCCATTGGAGTAAGCTGAAGCTAAAGCAAAGAACCCAAGAGAACTCTCACATTGAACAGAGAGGTTACGAATATTTTTGCCCATGCGGACATCCTTTGACACTTTCTTTCTCTACTCAATGGTCCTTAGATCATTCGGACGTCAATGAGTAAGGAATTCGGCATAAGGAAATTTAAGTAAATGAACACTCTACCAGTTAAGTTAGGAGGAGCATACTGATGCAAAGATCTGATGAGAGCACCTTTACAGGCACATTTTATCCCATCTTTATCCCTCGCGCCGTCTGTTGCCAACAGCGGGCTGCCTATTCTACCTGTGCCTCTAGTGGCAGAGACCATGAGTTGCATAGCCATTAATTAATGGAAGTTTTGCCTTCATACTTTCCAGTTCTGTATAACCAGTCCTGGTTTCGTAAAGAGTAGGCTAATGCCGACGCCGGGTTTCTCTCCACCCTTCATCCTTTCCTGTCCTTCCCCTATGGCGCAAATGACCTTAGCTGTCGGTCGCCTCCCCTCAAAACTACTACTACTACTTTGGTAGAGGTCTGCCATATAAATGTTTATGGTTCCTTTTTATTACCTTCTTCATCGTTACGCAAAGAATTATTTCATGGGGTGAAATTAAAATTAACAAAAATTAAGTCTTCCTCTAGCATACATAAATTTGCACGTTACTTGTGGTTTTTGGTGAATATGTTTTCCATTTGCCCTTCCTCTCCCATATCCTCACTTTTCATTAGGTAGATCAGACCACAAAGATAAAATAAGGGAGATAGATTCCAGTACAGATAGATAAAAATACTCATTCATTCCCCGAACAATCAGAAATCATAAGATTAAGAAATCGAAGTCTCATTAGAAATATTGAAAACATTTAATTTACAATTCGGAACAAAATTAAACATTGCAAAGATATTAGGTATATTTGTAGTACATGTGTATGTTAGCATGAATGTATACCATGTTTTGTTTGTGGATAGTATAAATTTTTGGCTTTTGCAAGAGGTTTTTTTTCTGAATTACGGGTGGTGCCATAACACCCCCCGCCACACGCCCTTGCGGCGGCTTGCGGGGTATTAAGTAGATGCAGATCATTTACCCATCCCAACTGGTGCTTGCACACCCAGCCACACACCTTTTCGGTGGATCTCGAGGTATATTATGTATATCTACATTGATAGGCATTCGAAATTACAAACGCTATCGATCAGCCTTCCTAGGAAAACATTATCCCTTCCTTTAAAAACCCTTCAACATCGACATAAATACCCCAAGATCCACCTAAAAGGTGTGTGGCAGGAGTGCAAGCACCAGGTGGGAAGGGTGAGTTTTAAGGGAGGATACGGGAGAGGAGGGTAAAAGGGAGAGGTATTCGTTAAGAAATATTAATAACGTGCAACCCTTATAAGTTTGCTGCTAATACAATGAATGTCAGCAAGTATTGTGGGCGCGCGTATAAACAAGTGTACGTATGTATTATATGAGACGCCATATCATGAGGTGTCCCCTTCCCCACTGAGTGAGACGATAGATGGAAGGAGAAACATTGTCTTTTTAGACATTGTCGCAAAATGTATACGGTGCACACGAACCGAGTCATACTTCGCCAAAAAGTTGAATTATGTTACCTTACTCAAAGCGTAAAAATGACATAAGTATCACTTAAGCCGTTTTGTCTCCTGCAAATTTCTTGTTTTTTAGCCACGCGCCTTTTTCACAGATCCAAAACAATGTTATAAAATGAAAACGTTGCACTCGATCCGGGTCATACTTCGGTACGTGTTGAAATAAATTACTCTAACCATATTCTAAAAACGACATAATTGTCACTTAAACCGTTTAGTCTTATAAAAACGTATTATTTTTTAGTCACGTGCCTTCAGTAAAGATTTTAAACATTGTCGTAATATTTTAACGGTGCAAGTCATACTTCGCCACAAGTAGAATTAAGTTACTTGGTTTTGAATGCGTTTTTATTCTCTTTTACAGGTGGCGACCTAACTTCCCCCCCCGTCACACGCCCCTGTGACGGCTTACGGGGTATTATTTAGAAATGTAGACATATCATCTGCCAGGAACGACCAGTAATCTTGCAAAAAGAGACAGCGCGGGCGTGTCGCACCCCCCGAATAAAAACAGTGCCCGCATCACGAAGAAAAAGGCAATCCAATATGGAGGAAAACGAGGTTGGAAGAGGGTTTGAGGCCAGCGGAAGCTTCAAAACGCGGTCTTCCATCGTCATCCCGAGAATTCCAGTCAATTACATCAGTTAATCCCCGGCCCAAGCAGCTTACTTCGACGAGGATCACGAGGCACGCAGCGGCGAGAAATTGAATGGTGCGCGTTTCTTCTTCTTTCAGTTGGGAAGACGATTAAGTCGCCACTCGATTGTTTCTTGATGGGATTGGGTAAGTAGGACTGCGAGCATGGCTGGGCAGTCGCTCTTCTCATCCACCTCAACGGTTAGGAGGTCATCATCCTCACATACACACCCACACATATATTTTTTTTTATCTACGAAGTCGGGAGTTGACTAGGACGTGACTCACCAACCGCCTGAAGGGCGTAGACGGTAATTTCCACGCGAGTTCCCATGGTTACGTCCGAAAACCAATTAAAGGCCATTACGCCATTATGTCCTTCCTCATATCCTTCTCATCTTACGCCTCGGATACGCCTGACTTCGTTGTCTTACGGGCCTCTTTTCGTTTAAGAAGCCGCGCAGACAATAGGCCATATCGCAGGGCAGGGACACTCCGAAATTGGGGACTTAAAAAAAAAATAAACAACTCATATTAGTGTCGACCGACTGACTTGTTTTGAAAGGCTGGTAAAAGACACAGAAAAACATTTTCGTCAAAGGAATTACAGATGTGATATTACAGTTTGTTTCGAAATTAACGAGAGCATTTGCAATTAGGAATCTCGGCGTTTTGTGTTGGGCCCTTGAATTTTAAAGTTGGCCATTCGGGGGGCCAATGCATTCAATTTTTGTTCATCACGTAAAGGTTTCCGATGCCGCAATTTCCAGCAAAGTAAGAAAGCTCGCGACGAAGTGACTTTGAAAGAAAGGCACTAGGATTTTCTTAGTGACATCCGATCTGCAAAATAAGTAGGTCATCGATTTCGCTTTGAACTGCATAACCCAGCCCATGCATGATGCATCGAAAATAGTAATCCATGGATTTGAATAATGTCTTTCGAGGATTCAAAGGCATAGTGATGGCAACGATGTTCTTCCTACAACATTCTTTCGGCCCATGCGGGTACAGCAATGCTGACCGTCCGTGGGTAAGCAATTTCTGACTTCCCATAACTAATTCAGCATGTTTGCTAAGGGACATATAAGTGCATACTTACATACTTGATTCCAAGCCCTGGCAGTAGTTAGAGTGTTTTTGTAGGCTTCTCAGCGACTGAGGAGAAAATAACGACGATTCTTTCGCCAATTTTTCTCTAGACATTCATAATTTTCTTTAGAGACGAATACAATATTTTCAATGCCGCTAATACGTTTACCCCACGTTTTGTGCTACGCATTCTGAATATTTTGTATTTGATTATAAGACCTTACGAAAACGTCCATACTGAAATACACCATAAGATAGAAAGTTAAACTCGGCATGAAAATAAGTCCATTCGTTATCTAGTCTACAAAAATGTCGAAGGCATGTCGCCGCCATCACCTAATTAATAAAACTATTTATAGAAACCGAATTTTTCTAAGCACCTAACTACATATTCAACCATGCACCTAGATATGACATATAAGGTTCTGAAACGTGCTCAGCACTTATTTAAATTAACGTTAGTTTATTTCCATTATCGTTACTAACTGATCTCGTCTCTTATAGATATACACATACATCTGCATCCACACAATACCCCGCAAGGGCGTGCGTTGTAAGGACAGCACCCGTAAAACAGAATAAAAACACATGCAAAACAAACAAAAGCACGCCAAATGACACCCATTCAGACGATTGTGCTCATACAAAGCCCATTTTATCTTACACACATGCAAATGCATATGAATACGCGCAACTAACACACAAATGAACGTGCACTTACGAATGTACCAGATGTCAATGCAGCGTTTAATAGTGTCATCTTTTTTAATTCGAATGCATATACTATTTGTTTCATGCATATCGACATATCACACTTAGATACCGCAAAGTATGTACATCTAAACTATACTCCGCAAGCCGCGTGTGGCAACGGGTTTAAGGACGCCATCCGTAAAAATAGAATGCAACTACGTGCAGCCGTAGTTGTCAAATGATATACATCATTTGAATTATTTTACTTACATATAGTTCCTAAAACATATATTAACAAAAAATCGAGAAAACTTATTTTTGATGTTTCATGCCTGATGCTGAACCACCCCCTGCCACACAATCTATCGTCGGCTTCCAGGGCACCATTTACATCTAAATGTGCTTTTTGAGAATGAAACCTTGTAAACCCCTATTTTCTACAATTACTCTACTAATTATTTTCTCAGGTGTTTCCCCTTTTATTTTTGTCGCGAATAGTGCACGGGAAATACGAATACTTGTATCTATCAGCTCGATATCAAAATCTCCAATTTTGCAGTAATTGTCGGTCCTCCCAATGTAATTATGAGGCGTAATTATATCTCAAATGTCGAATATAAAATAACACGCTTCATATCTTTGTGATAAGTTTATCTAGGCCGGCGTCTTTGCATATCTAAAGGTTCCCACCTCAGATTCTGTATTAAATGTGTGACGCTTCATGTCCTTCGGTACGAGGTTTTCACGACACTGGCGGCTTTTCTCCGTACCCTTTTCAATTCTGTAATTGATGTTTTCGGAAAAGGATCCCAAACGCTCGCCGCATACTCAATTTGAGGCCTTACTTAAGATATAGAGCACGTTTCCTTCACTTTCTCATCACTACTCCTCTCGACCATAAGTGAATCAATTTAGCATGTGGGAGTTTATCAAAGGCCTTTTTGAAATCCAAGAATATCGCATCTACTTGTTTGTTCCTTTCCCTCGATTTTAGAACGTCGTGTATAAAAAGTCCCAACTACGTTTCATGCGATCTCTCCTTTCTGAATCCGTGTTGTCTGTTGGATAATAGGTTGTGAGTGTCGAGGAATGTCATGACGTTTTTTAACAATAATGTGTTCCAAGACTTTAAAGGAGATGTAGGTTAAAGGCATTGTTAGGTAATTATCGGAAGCTTGTTTATTTCCGCTTTTAAAAATGTGTGATGCTGGGTATTTTTTAATCCAGGGGAACAACACCTTCTAAAATCGATTGGCTAAATATGTATTCAAAAATTGCGCAATCACGGTCGTGACGTGACAATGAGCCCAGAATAAACGGGCATATAAGTCTAATGAGTTACGACCGCATTCTCCGCCATTGGAGATCAACTACGCTCCCATTGATAGATCACCACGTCTGTGCGCCCATCTCTCGTGGCTCCAATATGCTCTATTGGCTTCTTCCTTCCGCGGCGACCTTCACGACCTCACTCTTGACCCAGTTGACCCGAGTTCGACCCAAAAAAATCCGCGCTCCCTTCCTCCTACCCTCTATCCTCCTCCCCTCTTCGCGAGCCTACCCACCTCCCGAAGGACGCAGGCCCCGTGACGCAATCGCGCGAGAGCTGGGATGACGCATTCCTGTTGACGCACGCCTAACGCGTAGCATGCGTGCCTGTGTGCGTGTCTGGTTCGATCCATCGACGCCTCTCGCCCCTCCTTCCATCGAGAAAAACTCCAGTCGGGTAGAGATTTCATGGAAGATAAAGAAGGGACGATGATTCCTTAGCATCGCCATTAGGCCTAGGGATTTTTGCTGGGAGCCTCTTGATCTCGAAGAGGGCAGGTAGGACGTAGGCGTTTAGCAAGGCACAGGGCTCGTGAGTTTCCTTAGGACGCCGGGTAAATTATAACGGTACCAAATTATATTTGCAGACTCGACCACCGAGATGAAATAAGAGAGACAGACACCCCCACAGACAAATTAAAGAAATTAAAAAATCTCTCTTCCCCCGTACGATACGCACACAGCAAAATCGAAACTGAGAGCAGGAAAAAATTAAATTAATATACATACAAGAATAACCCGAAGTAATCAAACAAAAAATTTCGTGACATTTATGGGATATATGTGCACGGGAATTTACGTGTATATGAGGCAACGTGTATTCAAGTGCATGCATGAAATAATATTTCTGTATTAAAGGCTGATGTCCCAACAATCCCCGCCACACGTCCTCGCGGAATATAGTATTACGAATTATCGTGTAAATGTGGACGTGGTTTGTAGAGTTCGGGGAGTCGGTATCAGCATCGCTGTGATTGCGTTCACTGCCGGCCGTCGGAGAAAGCACATAAGGGGAACTAGAGCTGTTGATATTTCCCCTCAGGCCGTCACAAAATGGCCGCTGTGACACTTGCACAAAATACCAAAGCCTCGACGACCCGCGTCAAACTATAAACGAGTACCTCGTTTGCAGATAACACGGACTTAATATTGCGGTTTGCTAATCTCCAGACCACAAAGCGGTGCTCCATTCACAAATTATTTGGGAAGAGAGTGAGATACTTGTGCGTCAACCTCACAAAAAAACTCATCATGAAACGAGAACGTTAGGAAGATTTGTGAGGCCGCCTTGAAGAAACTTGGACTCATTCGAGGAGGAGTTATAATGAGAACGTGAGGGAGAGGTGTTACTTTGCATTGGTGAGGCTGCATTTGGAATAAGCGCCAAGTATTTGGGATCCATCTGAGAAGGAGCTGACTGAAGAGACATAGAGAGTTGCAAAGAATGGTCGCTAGGTTTGTGAAGAAATGCTAAGATAAGTGAGGTACAGGCCGCTCGCTTTGGCTAGAGAAACCGAAGAAATTATTAGGATCCCTCATAGCGTATGCCTAATGCATTACATATACCTTCAAACGGTAGACTTCCAAGACATTATAAATATAACAGACGTCTTTTATGCACGATACCTGACCAACTCTCTTAGCATACTGTGCACGCTTGGTGTGGATGCACCCCATGCTAAACCTCTTTTTGATGGCTTGCAAGGTTGCAAGAAGATGTAGATTTAGATTCCACCTGCGAATTTTGGATCCTTTACTTTCCGTAATGAGATTCAGGTTCCAAATTTCCGTATGGATAGGCAACTACTTTGACTCCTTGAAGGTTTCATTTCTATTTCACGAGGAGAGGAATATATTTTTTTACTCATGACTACTTTGTGTGGTAAATTAATGACCAACTTCCTCTTTGAAACCCGGCAAGTATATATGACTACTCAGCTGTGAGGATAAATAGTGCTTGCCTTCAGTCACTGGAAAAACCCAACCAACCATTTATTGGCATGACCTATCGGGACAAAACTGATTTTTCTCTTCTGATAAATTGTATAAAAATATTTTAAATAATAAAGAGAATCATAGCCTTCATGAAAATTGTTCTTCAAAACGTAAAGCTTTCGCTTGTGGTCTGGTATATCAATATTGGTCCTTCGACTACATTACGTCGTTCAAAATACCACCAATTTCTTGTGAGGGAAGGTCGAAGCTCAACTGTAAAACATACGAGTGGTTCGCAGCGCTGCGTTAAGTAATGTCTCACGACGGATGACTCGTACAAGTTGGCGTTCTTTTTGGATATTTGCTACGAAATTCCTAAACTGAAAGATACTCATGTTTTACTGCATAATAGAAAAAGCTTTCCCAACATTTTGTTGTTGAAAGTATATTTGAAAAATGATGCCACAATACTTATTCATAGTAAATAGTAAATACTAATATTCATATTCATAATAAATTAACAGAGTGTCAGCGGTGGAAATCACTCACAGATCGAAGGTTAATTTACAGATTAAATCTCTTGAATAAATTGGAAGTATGTCTCTTTCCCGTTGATGTTAAACATGAATCATTAGCATCGCCGCACCGCAGTAGGAGACATTGAGAAAGCGATTGGAAGGATCAACTGTAGAATCAAAAGATTTAGGATATCATTTTTACTACGTACAATAAAATTGTAGGATAACTAAACGCGACTGTTGTGAGAAAACAAATATTATAAGAAGTCTGGTTTGTTATAATTATTTTATATAACAATGCTTTTATAGTTCTTCTTCTTTGTAGGAGCTCATATCGAATTCGTGCGGGAGTATTTCACACTTAGGTATCCAGTGCGTGTAGTTGTTGTAAACGTTACGTTCATTATTTGAATTATTTAACATATGTAATGTTGGGTTGTGAATTGTACATTCAAGCAAAACTTGTCATTAATGCTGCATGCCTGTAGTGGAATGGAGTACCCTACCACACATTCCAGAGGTGGCTTGCAGAGTACCATTTATATTCAGATTACGCCAAAGGAATCAATTCAAGATGTTCTGTTTTGATGAATGCGATGCAACGGCAAAGTTAAGTATTCTCAAGAAACTTCATTCATTTTCAAAATTAGGATTAACATTAAGATGCAAGCATAACATTAAGCGCTGACAATTGATCATTGAAAAATTATCTAATTTTTATTTTTACTTTTCGATAGCAAGACAATATTCATCCCTTAATTGAGGAAACCTTTTGAGAATGTTACCATCATGCTAATAATCATTATAATTAGCAATAGATACCTTCGTATACACATGATTCATTAGAGAGCGAAAAAAAACGTCATAATGACGACACAGACCCCGGACCTGTACGATGAGTACGAGAAAAGAAGTCGATGAGCCACGGTTCACTGAGTTCCAAACGGTGGGTCCACATAACGGGTGAGTCCACGTTCGAACTCCGGAAGGAAATGATAAGGTCCCCTCTAGTGATGGGATTCCATTCTGACTACGCCACCCCCGCCTCCACCCTCTCCCTCCCACAAGAGATCCCCACCTTGCTCGCTCACCGGCTATTTCCGAAACTGTCTCCCCCACCCACCAACTCCCCCCTCCACAACTCTCTCCCTCAGTGTGCGTGTCTCATGCTCCTCCCGGCCAACAGGACGGTGACTTTGGCTGATATGCGAGGGTGGATGGGGAACTTCGTGGGGTGTGTGAGGGGAGGCAGTTTCGGGGAGGAGAGGCGATGGAAAAGTGACAAGGATGGACTCGAAGGGGTAGAGGGGAGATGTATATTTCTGAAAAGAAAGTTTTTCAGATGATCGCTTCACACTAAAATAACACGAGGCCAGATAAGGGCAAAGAGGAGGTCGGCCATCCTTCCTCCATTCGCTCCTCCTGTGTCAGGTTTGACTCGTTGGAAGTTTTGCGAATGAGAAATCTCTTATACCGACATTTACATCACTTGTGGACAGGGGCCCAATTCCTCAAAGCTAAAAGTCAACTTACAACTCGTAAAACGTACGTCATCCAGAGATTTCTTTTGAGAAATAACTTGTCCAAAACACAGATCAAATCAACATTACACAAACAATGAGGATGACAACGCCCTATGCTACCTTCACAATTGTTTTCGTGGGGCTCGCAAATTGACCATTAGTTTTGAGAAACGGGCACGGGAAATGGACGAGATAGGAAATTAAGGTACGCCACTAGTTTTCTGGTATACCAAATGTAAGGAACTAAGGGTGACAACCTTACTTATTGCTCACCTCAATAACGTTGGAAAGATTAAGTACTGCGGGTTTAAAAAAATAATTGAAAAATAAATGAGTAGATGCGAATAATTTTGCTGTTACATGCTGGTTGTCCTGACGTCCACATGTGGTGGTTTGCATGATATAACATAGCAGTTATGCCGTTCCAATGCTACAATGTCGAATACACAGGATCAAATGAAATGAGACTCCAAGACGTACATTCATTTCTTCAACATTTCTCCCATTAAACTGCCCTAGAGTAATGCATTCTTCTACTGCTACTCTGATACATTACCAATAGGTTGTATGTATGCTCAGGTATTGCGTGAGCCTTACTACCCCCTGCCCCTTGAGGCGACTTACCTAGTATATAGTATTGTGTATGTAGATGTACATTCTTGCCATTTTCCACCTTTAGTATAAGCAGTAAGCTGCCACGCTACTTCAATGTGCAATTTTCATCGCTCACACGAAATGAGTCTCTCTGATTTACCTTTGGTAGCACCTCACATTCATTAAAACCAATATTATGACTTAAAGTTATATTTGTGAGTTATCGGTTTATGATTAGGTGTTATGCCGCGTTACTTTTATTCTGCTCATAGTCTTTGGGATAGTGGAACCGTAGTCCTGGCGCCTCGGAGGTACTCCTTTCATGAGTGCGTAAATTTAAGATGCAATTATGAAAAAGGTGACACTTTGAGACAGCTGCCTCCCTCCGTCTCGTTTCTCCGGAACCCTTGAATCCTTTTTCTTTTTACTCCGACACGCATGTCATGTACCGAAAGGACGTAAACTTGTCGCGGCCCTTGATCTCACAGGGTGGGCTCGTGGGTGGCAATCGTGCCCCCTCAAGCAGTTCCGCGAGTTTAATTTCCACGAGAGTTAGCGCGGCGGCGCAAAGAAACTTTTTTTTCGGAGATAGACCAGGAGACATTTCGCCCCACGGTTTTAATGTCGCATGACGTTTAGATTTACACTGAAATTTTTAACGAAGATTGTCCGACGGGACTTTACGTAAGTAAGGGAGGATCTATGGAGCTCCTTGATTCACGAAGAGAGAAGGCAAAACTTTTACAAAGGTACAGGACACCTGAGTTTTCTGGCGATAACGAGGGAATTAACATGACCTCAAATTATATTATTAGATTCGACCACCGGGAAAAAGCAAGAGAGATACACGCCGTCAACGACAGATTCAAGCACTCGTTCATCCCTCGCACGATATACGCCATCGTAACAAGATGGAACCCAAGTACCTTAATATCTTTACCTAAAGGCCAAAATTTAATGGATTAACCGTACACACAAATCATTGTATCTACATCTACTCAATACCCCGCAAACCGCCGCAAGGGCGTGTGGCAGGGGGTGTTAGGACACCACACTTAATTAAGAAAGAGAAAAAAAACAGGATGTATGCATCACGTATACGTAGTTTTTATTAGTTATTAATTATAAAGCACGTAAAGAATCGAATCTAGTGGCCTTTCAAGAATTATTTTTCTTTGCAAATATCAACGATGGAGAAAAATACGATACCCACATTGTTCAAATTGAGCACAAATATTGGAGCAATATATATATATCATGAGAAATTGAAATTACAAGGGAAATGTTCACAGTTCTGAAGCGTGTAAATTTACCCATTTATTTAATTCATTACAATGAGCATAAGCTGTTTCCACAAAGGAACTCTGGATACCATCTCCTCTCTTAGTAATGTATTCATATTTGCGCTTTAAAAGTAAAATTGCATACTTTGCAATTTGGAAACCGTGATCACCAACCCTGAAAAAATTAGTTCTTATTAGAGAGAAAAAAAGAAGACAGAAAGTTAGAAGAATAATATAAGACAAGGATTTCTACTATTTCTTAGAGCAGAATATACAACCAATGTCAAAATATATTGGCGCAAAATTAAAAATAATACTTCGAGACACAGGAATATGGATTCTGGTTTTCCACGGATACCAGAGACAATGGCAAGAGCAGAGAAAATGAGTTTATATGCATGGAACTGTGTAACTACAGGAGATTGATGAAGTTCGAATGGACCGAAAAACAACCGACGAAATACATAAAAAAGAAAGAAATGTATGAAAACACCGATAAGGAGAATGAAATATGTCGAACATGTATAATAACACGGTGAATAATCAAATACAGTTGTGGAAAGAGAATTGGACGAGGAAAAATTCAGAGAATGAGATACTTATATGAAACAAGTAATGTGAAAATGACGAGACCCAAAGTCTTAAACAAGGTAGACGGGAGGAGAGAGTGAATGGATGGGGTCAATCTTAGAATTGATGAAATACTTGATCTCTACATCTACATCTACTTAATACCCCGCAAGCCGCCGCAAGGGCGTGTGGCGGGGGGTGTTAGGACACCACTCTTAATTTAGAAAAGAAAAAAAACCGCATGCAAAAACCACAGAATCATACATCCACAAAAAAACATGGCATAGATTCATGCATGAACACTTACACCCCACTCACATGCTAACACTAAAACTAAATCTTACATACACATGCACCTGAAGGTATACCTAACAGCTCTGCAGTGTTTAACTTTGCTCCGACTTGTGAATTTTGATGATGACGAAGGGACTATTATACTGAACACCCTTTAGAATCTATTCAATTAAATAAATTATTATTTTAAGAAAGTCTTCAATTATAAATAAATCCCAAAAATATTTCCAACAAAACTTCCTTTCACCTGTCAAAATATTTCGAAGATGTCATATCTAAGATGACAGCGTAGCCTCTCCCACGGAGGCGAGCCTTGTCCACTTTCGCCTTCGCAGATTACCACAAACAGCGCACTCCCAAGGGCATCACGAACGCTTTACGACTTAATAACACAAGTATTTGAAGTGATAACTATCAGGAGAGAAAGATTACATCCAAGAATGTTGACGTTCAATATGAATCACACTGGAGAGGGGCTACATGCAGAGCAATGACTAAGTTTTTGAGTAAAGATCCCTGCCCACCTTCGCACCGAGGGCGAGTCACTCACTACGGCAGACGCACGAAAATGAAGTCATCCGTAGTGCGTTCATTTGTCATCTACATGATCACTTTCCTTGGAAGAATAGCCAGCGCTCTTCGACGAGCGGACGCCAAGAGCGCTCGTGTGGCTCATGACTTGAATAAATCAAGAGAATGCACCTTACGCACACATGACGCAGCCTACTCATCCTTAGGATTCAATTGTTTTCGTCGGCTACAGCTTACAAGAAAGTACCTCGGGAAAGAAAATCACGAATATCATCACGTTGAGTGAAAAGGCTTTTGAACCACTGCATGAAACCCGAACGAGTGATTTTCGGAAGTGCAGCAATGACATTTCGCAAATGGTCAAAATACATTCAATCTTAGCGATCGAGCCACTAGTTCGACCTAGATTAAAAAATAGAAAGGGGATGTTTATAACTTTATCGTGGCCTAGACGGATTCCCTTAGAAACACGTGTCAAAGGTTATGCTATTTCAAAGTAAAAATTTGAAAAAAATAAAAGTATAGTCCTCTTCAATTAAGGATATTTTAAAATTTACTGCACAGCAATGAGTAATAATCAATAAAAAATAACAACTTGAAACATTCGGTTATAAATACACTAGCCATTATATTTTATCGGTTAAAAATTAGTACATAGATTCAAGAAGGGTCTTGAAATTGCACGAAATTGCAAAAGAATTACTGTGAGCCACTAAATATTTCAGTACGGATGACGGAAGCAAAGCAGAATTTGGACTTGAGTTTAGTAATAAATTAGAAACCTCAATTCACGAGAGTGTTCCGTAAAGTTTGTCGAAATACTACCTTGATCAAAAAGTTCCCGGAATAACCACCGTGTGGCGCTCCCATCGTTCCGATTTGAGTTCTGTTTTTTTTGTTAAATTGGTACATCTGTTGTTGATATTCCCTTTAAATCTTAGCGTCATAACTTGACATTTGCAAAAGTTACGTAGCCAAGAGTACATCTATCTCTGTGTGTGTTGGCGATTTTTTACAATTTCAGAAATGGATTTAAATTTGCAACAACGAACTTGTATTAAATTTTGCGTAAAAAACGGATTTAGTGGCGCACGGACGTTGGAAATGTTGGAAAAGTGTTTCGGCAACGATTCTCTAAAAAAACGGTCGTTTACCAGTGGCACGAGCGGTTCAGAAGTGGTCGTGAGTCAATCGAAGATGATAAACGCAGTGGCAGACCATCGACATCGAAAGTCGGTGAAAAAATTGATAAAGTAAAAGAAATGTTGGTCAATAACCGCAAATTAACCATCAGAGAAATAGCGGAGGACTTGAACATTGCCTATGGATCCGCCCAAGACATTGTGGTTAATGATTTGGGTTTCCGTCGTGTAGCAGCAAAGTTGGTGCCAAAAGACCTCAATTTCATGCAAAAAAGAGACCGTGTTGACGTCGCAAAAGACATGATTTGCGAGGCTGAATCCGATCCCACATTCATCAAAAGGATCATTACTGGAGACGAGACGTGGGTTTATGAGTACGACACGCAATCCAGACATCAGGCAAGTGAATGGCGTTCACCAAATGAGCCGAGACCAAAAAAACCACGTCGTTTTCAGTCAAAAAAGAAGGCAATGCTGACGGTTTTCATGGATTACAACGGTGTAGTGCATCATGAATTTTTGCCAGAAGGCCAGACAGTAAACAAAGAGTATTATTTGGGCGTTATGAGACGTTTGCGTGAAGCAATTCGCCGAAAGAGACCAGAAATGTGGGCAGAAAACTCGTGGATTTTGCACCATGATAACGCACTGTCGCACAGTGCTATCATTATTCGTAATTTTTTGACGAAAAATGCAACAAATACCATCCAACAGCCACCGAATTCACCTGATTTGGCTCCCTGTGACTTCTTTCTGTTCAATCGAGTTAAAAAACCATTACGGGGAACGCGTTTTAGCAGCCGAGAGGAAGTAATGGAAAAATCGCAGGAAGCACTGATGGACATACCGAAAACCGAATATAAAAAATGTTTCGAGGATTGGATCAAGCGCTGGCATAAGTGTGTTGCAGTCGATGGGGATTACTTTGAAGGGGACAATATAGATTTAGATGAATAAACTTGTATTTTTAATTTTCTGAATAAATTCCGGGAAATTTTTGATCAAGGTAGTATTCACGGCGGTCGAATTACGTTTGAAATCTGGATGCTTCGCTTGTTTTGAGTGTCATGTTCATGATGGTGAGCACGTGCGCATGTACTGATGTATATATCCACCCCCTGCCACACACTTTCCAGGGTATTATTTAGATTTAGAAGTAGTTGCTAAAAACATTATCCCACATTAAATAGTATTAAGTTGCCATAAATACGCTCCGAAAGCAAACCGCAAACTCAACTTTTACGACAACCTTCTTTGGTCCCAAAAAATTTGTAATAATTGCTTAAATTGGCGGCAAATGCATCGAAGAGAAGAAAGTTGGATGAAATTTCTTAGCAAATTTTTCCTCCGCATCAAAAGTCGATCTCTCATTTACCGAAATAAAAATTTGGCGATTGCGCCATAAAAAATTGTTCGTGAGCGTGACCGTATTTTTTGCTGCTGGTCCAAAGACAGCTTTCCGGAAATGCAGGACGGTGGCGAGATTTAACGAGGCAGGTTAACGATAATTTGATGAATACGCTTCATTGCCATCAACTCAGAATTTTATCACAGCGCCAAAACACGTTTCGAAACGCTTTAGCAGCATCTTAATGATCGGTAAATTTAGCGAGACTGAAACAATAGGCAGCGGTGTCGTAGAAACCGGGTCCCATCCGTAAGAATAGTTTTAAGGGGTGCTAGCAGCGGCTTGTGGGCTATTACTTAGTAGTAGGCATAGATTTGGAATACGCCGCAAGTATCCGGGATCCTTGGGTGAGTGTTGATAGAAGAATTATTGAGTTCAAAAAATACCTGCCATATTCATCAAAAATTGTTACGATAAGAAGACGAGGGTGACAGGACTTTTAGAAGAATTAGTTCGGGAGCCCCTTGAGATGCGAAGAGAACATGCGAGACTGAGATTTTTAGCAAGGTTCAAAGCACACGAGCTTAGCTATGGCACAAAGGGAATTATTATGGTCCCAAATCATATGGGTATGTTAGACCACAAATATAAGATAAAGCAGATAGACTCCAATAGAAATAGATACAAATCTTCGTTCTTTCCTCGGACAATCAGGTATCACAATTTTAAGATATCAAAGTCATAATAGCAATTTTAAAAACATTCGAATTAGAAGCGAGGACAAGATTATACGCTGCGTACACATATGATGAATCCACTGGTGCATGCGTTTGCGATTGTTAGCATATGTATAGCACGTGCGTAAGTTAAAATGGGTTTCGCATAAATATTACATGGGGGTGAATTGGCTTGCCTCAGTGTGTTTTGTGTGTGTTTGAATTCTGTTTCGGGAATGGTGTCCTAACATCCTTCGCCCCACGCTCTTACGGTGGCTTGCGGGGCATGATGTAGATGTAGAAGGGTAAAAGAAGAAACAGGCCCAACACGGAAAAGCTTTGTTCTTTCTCAATGACTCGAAGAGAAATGCATGCGAGAGAACGTGTAGAAAAAAGAGGAATATTAAGGTTTTTAAAATGATGCATTGATTTTGGAAAAAAGACGTGTCCTTCAATTTATGAAAAATTGAATATCTTCCTTTTGGAATTACCCTCGCATTGCATTCGGTGCTTATTTGCAGTAATTTGTCCCCGTTCACCCGAGGTTGGACAACGGTGAGTGTGTGTTCTGCTCACGCTCTCGTCATGGCGTTCGTCCTTCACTTCGGCACACTCACGCGTCCTTCCCCCGACGCACACTTTCAGAGGTCGAATCTGATCAGCACATTCCATACACGAGCATTCCATCTCGAGCGTTGGTAAGGTCCTGTTCGCAGATTCCGCAGCGGTTACCAATCCTAACGAGTCATTCCCCCGATCACTCACGGACCAGTTATGATAGTCAGTTGAAAATGTAACCCGTCCCCCCCCCTCCCGACCATCCTCCGCCCCGCCCCGTCCTATCCGCACAAGGAATCGGGGAACGAAATTCCCAGAATTTTCTCTCCTGACGTAATTTTGCCTAGTGGAATAGGGAATTCATTATTTCCAGCTCAAGATTTTCGGAGATGAGACGAGAAGTCGATTTGCGTAATCAGCTTGTAAAATGCACATCGGCTTTGGCATAAGGGAGATCTTCATCGTGAATGGGAGTGAGAGATCCTCTGGAGGAAGCTTTGCCCGTCAAAATAACGATCTAATATCTAATGAGTAAGACAAAGAAACGTCGGGAGGAATGAAAGACGAATTAGCTCACGTCGCTCGCCCGGCATAGTTAAGAGCATGGACTCCCGATGCCATTTGTAAAGGAAGTCGTTAGTGTTATACGGAATGATTGATTGAAGACCCACGCTATATGTTGATATTAAGCGACATTCCGGTAGTGCTAAAAGAACAATGTGATTGCGTAATATTATCACGTGATACGTTGCTTCGATTCAGAAAAATATTACAATGAGGAGTACGTGAGATGCCACTCATTGTAGAATGAACTTGAAAAGTAACCATAATTATGAGTAAATCAGGCAAGCGAGAATATGGAGGTGAAATCTTTAATGATAAACGGTCGGTTGGCAGATACTAGTAGAAGACGTTCTAACTTAGAAGCTTATTTTTAAAATTAGTGAAGACCAAATTAAGAACGAATTAATGAATGTTCCTATGAAATTGAAGTTGATTGGCTTATAAACAGCAATCCATGAGTGTGGTTTAGATATGGCCATGGCATAAAACTTCATGATTATCGTGATAAAAAAGCGTTCATGATTCACATCACGAGTGAAAGATAAATCGAATGATCGATACTAATCAACGCCAACAACAGCGGGTAAAGGCACTCATTACTCCACAGGCATAGCATTACTTTCTTAGCATCCCGGAGGTCAGTTCTGTGCTTTCAAGCCGTTTCCCTTGAATTAGCGTAATGAGTGTGTCGTGCGTAAGGTGACTCAACGATTAGTGCCAGGAATGAGTCGTTACCATGCCGGCAAACACGCGAGTAAAGCGGAATCGAATATATATATTATTATAAGATAATCTACCGGATAATGTAGGTTTATGGATGGACACAACTACCAAATAAACATTTTGTGACTCCTAACAAAACACAAAATCCAGCAACCTAATCTACATCAGGTCCCTCTTCATCTTCGAGTACTTCCTTCCTCCCTTCATCCCGTCCAACATCCCTATCCTGTTCCTGCCCTTTCCTCGTTTACATTATATATATATATATATATATATATATATATATATATATATATATATATATATATGTGTGTGTGTGTGTGTGTGTGTGTGTGTCGCGGTAGTCCAGGGGGTAGAGCGTTGGGCTACTGACCGGAGGGTCATGGGTTTCATTCCCGGGCAAGTCTCTGGGCACCTGCAGCTCTACCCAAGCTCTGTGATTTTTCGGGTACCAGATCTTCCTGGGAAACCATAACCGGCACAGGGAAAGGAACTGGCCCCCCTACCCTGATGTGTGAATTTCACCCGCCGTCGGGCTTAGTACTGGGGGAACAACTATTCCATCACCTACCAAACCGACCTTCGGGTTGATTACTGTGTTTAAGGTTATTCATATGGAAATAGATGGAAGGAAAAGAGATAGGAACACATTAAAGAAGAACACAAGAGAGGTGGGGAGGCGGAATCGAGCAGATCACAAGCGCAAAATTATTCCTAGAACAGTACTTGAACACCGGATCTTTCGACTTGAATGAATATTTGTTCCATTTTCCCAGCCCCAAATTTGCGAGGCTTAGTCCTTCTTTTCCTTCTCCTACGACTGTGTTCCAGTCTCCTAATATTATGAGATTTTTTCCCCTTCACCTGTCCGAGGACATCTTCCATTTGCTCGTATACTTCTCCTATTTCTTCTCAAGTATGACTAGATGACGGCGTGTATACTAGCACGATCGCGACGCCCGTGGGCTCTCCTTCCAGCTTCACCATCAGAATTCTCTCGTTGTATATTGCCTTTACTCTTCTGCCCCATTCTTTCTTCAGGATGATGCCAACGCCTGCGATCCTCCGGTCGTCTCCCGAGTATATAACTCGATATCCGCCACCCAGTAGCCGTCTGCTCCCGTCTTCTTGACCTCCCAGGTCGTCTATACCCAGCCTCTCCATTTCTATCTTGGCGCTCCACAGCTTTCCGATCACCCCTAAGGATCTTACATTCCATGTCCCTATCCTGCATCTGTCTTTCCTGACCGATATACCCATCTCTGTAGTTCCCACCCGGAGATCCGATTGGGGTACTATTTTACCTCCGGAATATTTTACTCATTCTTGGGATTGTGGCTGGTGACCTAATACCCCCCGCCATACGTCCTCGCGGTGACTTGCGGAGAATTGTTAGATGCAGTTGAGGGCGGTGGCACAGCAATAGTGTCAATGATCAAACGGCGGATGTGTAAAAAAATTACATTCTCTTCCGTTGAAATTAATTACATGGTTTCGCAAGCTACAAAAACGTGAATTTGCGTAAAAAATCAACAAGCCTTCCGAAGTTTTAACCCATGTAACTGCGAGAGGACTCCCGTGAGTTTGTGTTGTCACCGGTGGTCAACGGTAATTCACTCTTAAGGGATTTTAGTTGAAGAATTTATCAGAAGGACAGAACATGCAAAACGGATATATGAAATAGCACACGCATTCACAAAGTAAAACTTGCGATCATCTTCACCAACGTAATACCCCGCAAGCCGCCGCAAGGGCGTGTGGCGGGGGTGTTGGGTCACCAGCCATGCATGATGATGTCACAGCTACACATCATAAAGTTCAGCAGAAATTATATCGACAATGGACACACCAGCACAAGCAAGCACATAAAAGAAAATAAGCAACTCCAGAGATAAAAAAAATGACAGCGCCCAACAACTTTGTCTTTTCTTCAGGGGAGTGGTCACCAGCTGTAAAAAACGCTGCCGAACGACGGCCCTTAAAAGGCAACAAGGGGTTACTCCATTAGGGCAGCCTCTTCGGGATAACTCTCGTACTAACATAATCTATATTGAATGGCATATGTCTCAGACGTCCAGATGGACGCGTCAATTTCACGAATGCGCGCTGGCCATCTGTCTAAGTAGGATATGAGCGGAGCCACCCAACGACCAAGATTTACGGAGCAACTATAATTAGTTGTCTCACATTAGCGTATCCCCTGCGGCAACGCGGTATATCTCTTAAGAAATAAAACAAGCTTTACGACGATGCCCGAAGGCGATAAAACCATGAGCCGTCACCCAAGGGAGAAATCCCTCTTTGACGAATGGTGAGTCATAAGTCTCCAGCTGCGCAATGAGGAATCCACCACATACACATTCCCGTGTGAAAAAATGCCGCCTGGAAATGAAAAAAACGCATTCATCCCGGAATCCATAACGATGCAGAAAGACTTGGTCAGTTCTCCCAAAAGGTGTCAGGAAAGAGTAACGGAGAATATGGAATGACTCGATGAAGGAGTCGCAACATATCTTTCTTTTCCTCGATTGCAAGAGAATCCTTGTGGTGAACAAACTTGAGGGAGTTAAAAAGAAAAATCCTTTCTTCAGAAAAACCCAAGTCAGAGCGATGATTCGTCCCCTCAAGGTCGCTCGCTCATGCTCTCCCTCCTTCCTTTGAGACGTTTATATAAATTACATACAAAAGCTTTAGTCTGAACTTTCAGGGAGTTCTTAACAATTTAAATATTCCATCGCATTTCAATCGACACTAATTCCGCTTCCGGTGCTAAAATTTCATGGGGAAAACTTTAAAAGGCGTAAAGACCTGCTGATGAAATAAACTAGGCGAGCAGTGACGTACAGTGAACTCGCTCATCCATTCTGCTAAGGCACCAACGGTACAAGAAAATATCCTATCCATCGTGGAACAATTAGGTAACCGTAGTTAGCTTGACTGAGATTTAAAAAATTGCGAGGGATTAAATATCGGCTTAGTATTAAAGTATAACGTAAAATTAAAATTTTAAATTGGTTGGTTATTAGGTGATTATTCATTATTTAATGAGATCGTTCAGATATATTTTCCAGCAATAGTCCTTCACGGCGGTTAAACTAATAATAATAATAAATCATAATTCGCCATTGAGAAGAAATTAAATTTGCAACTACCTTTGCATTTTTTTACATAATTTAATACCGAAAATAATAAATAAATCTTTCAGAACTCTATTCTCGGTCAAGAATCATTATTGGGTAATGACTCTTGATTGTAAAAAAACGTAAGTCATTGTGTCTAGAGTCCTGAGTTGATACAGGGAAGTGGGACGATGGAGTTGGCTGACTAAATATTTGTAAACTTCTCCAGGACAGAGCCGTCGTGAAGGAGAAACTTCCAAGTGTCATTGAAAAGGGGCATCATGGGATCCTTTTGGAAGAGGAAGATATTTGCATTGGTCAATGCCAAATATTTAGTTCTCTGAGTCCAGGTCACGGATATACGTAAAAGACCTAGAAGGACTTGGGAGTTTTTTTGTTTTAAAATTTAAGACCTTGGTCATGTTAAAATTTATTGCGAAAGAAGTTTTCAAATTTGTAGCGTTCAGGTACAAAAAATTTTGTCACCTGAACGTCACCGGAGAGTCCTTCATCTGTGTAACTTATAGAAACGTTTCGAATGTTTACGCATGGCAACAGCGGACATGGCCGAGTAAATAAGGAAGGCCTTCGAAGAGTAGCAGACGATGAAAGAGACGTTTGGGAGATACTAATAAGGTGTACAGAGATACTAATTAAAACATGTTCTGAGGTAAAGAAGTTCTCCCAAGGACATTTATGATGAATAAATACGCTGAAGATGATGAATCAGATTCCGGGATCGCATTATCCGCTTCAACACCCAACTTTGTACCGGAGAAGTAAAATACGGAAACGCTAAGGTGAATCATGGAAATAAGCGAACTCTGGTGGAGGAGGAAGGAGGCGTCTCCCTCTTCCCAAGTCCTTCATTGGAATCCCGCTCCAAACATGAACGACCTTAATCGCAGCTTTCACTGGGTGGAGTTGAAGACCATTAATCTCTATTTGTGAAATCAACTTTGTGAAATTAAAAAACGAACGACTGCCTTCCAATTTAATTGCAAGAAGAGTACAGTTCGATGTGCCAGAGACAGACAAATATGTCCATGTTTGGCAATGGCGCAAGAAAACTAAATTTTGCGACAACACTAGTTAATACAACTGCTTCATATACATTTGCATTCGTGAAAACACTTTAACAAAAAATATATATCTCCTGGTCACATCGGTAAAATATTCCATGCATGCCTGGACACATTAAAGTGATTACAGAATAACTTCGTTAAAGTCAAGTTACGTATCCAATCAAGACACCAGTTTGCAAATAGCTGAAAAAATTCCATCCGAACCAGGCGGAGCCAAAGGATTTTGAAAAACAAGAAAACTATGACATTGGCAGCCGAGTATCATTTGAATCACACCTGGATGAACAACTTACAAGGTGTGATCAAAAAAACACCGGTCTGATTCTATTCTATGCTAACCGTTCTACGGATCGAAACGAGACACAATGCGCCATCTAGCGACACATCTGACGACTAAAACGAGAGGTGTTGCGTTTTTTTACGTTGAGTCGTTACGCAGCAGCAGCGGTACGTGTCTTAACCTGTTCGTCGCCGCGTGCAACGGCAGCAAGGAAGGAGCTTGAGGAGCAGCGCATGTGCGTGAAATTTTGTTTCAAACTTGGCAAAAGTGCTATGGAGACATGCACACACGTAGTGCATGTTTACACCTATTGTTTACGGAGCATACGAAATTTCATAAAATAAAAGATCTTTACCTCACTAAAACATAATTTGTCTCACAATACTGCATAAAAATCACGATCGATATCAAACAAGCGAACACTACTTAAATATATTCTCTCAATTTAACCAGCAAAAAATATTTTTAAAATGTTTTTTGGACACTGGTGTCCTGACGCTGGTAAGGAGATAAGTTATTATAACCCACAGTTTCCACTATTACCATTTAACACAAACGGTTCTCTGAGGACCAGTAATCGGAATTGCATGGAACCCTCAACTACATTCCACTCCCTACGCCATTATTATCGCTACTCAGTAAAGAATATCTTGTATATGTTTGCATGTTATCACTTAACCTGAAACTGCGAAGTTCACTTTCAGGGTGGACATTTTCATAAACGTTTCCTTATAAACAAAATTAACACGTTTAAGAGAATATGAATAAGATTTATGAATATAATTTCATGCCTTCCTTACTCAATTCAGAGGTCTAAAATAACTGAAAATGACACACTCTTACTTTCTTACTATATTAATTAATATGTCCTTAAGTTTTATGTTGCACTGAGACCAAATTGCTAATTTTTCCTGGAGTCAGATAAAAGGCAATGCAAACTTGAGAAATTTGCTAAGGGTAATTGAAATACGGAAATTATCTACCACTCCAGGAAATGTTCATAAATTATAAGATTTTTCGAAATGGAATGCGATAAAAATAATATTTCCGAGCTAGTGAAAAATCAACGTTTCATGATTCACTCACATTAAAACAATATAAAAAATAACTAACTCTAAGGAGACCATCTGCCAAATCGTAGCATATCCTAGGCGACCGTAAACGATAGTCCAAGCACTGAAACTATCATAAGGAGGATCAATACACAATTAGCTTTAAGTCGGAAGTGCGTCTCGTCGATTCCCAATTATTTCAATGCCACTTTATCGACGACGAGTCATCTTTCAGGCTCATGGAAGCACTGCTATTTTTAACAAGTCATGCACCAACTCCTGACAAAAAGCTCGTTAATGATGATTGATTCCTCTTCTTTATATCTTATTTAGAGGGACTGAAACGACTAGAATCTTTGTCGCAGACTTTGTGACGGTAAATAAAAGTTTAAAGTGAAAAATACACGCAAAGGAAAGAGACAGGGGGTACGAAATAAAATCGACGGGCGAGCCGCTACCACTCACGCCGGGCTTACATCAAAGGACTCGGGAAAACTCGCAAGTTAACTTGCCGCCCACAAGAACTCTTTCGCGCGCGCGGAAAATAGACGCAATCGCATCTGCGCACGAAAAACCTCCCCCCCTCCCACCCTCGCCCGCCGCTCCCAAGTTCCCACAAGCTCTAGGGCCCCGGCCGCGAGGACGAACCTTGTCCATTCCCCCGAACCCACCACCGACCCGTTCACGCGTCGAACCCCACCCCTCTCCGCAACGACGCGTCCTCGCGGTGCGAGCAGTGCATCGCCCTCTCCCACCCCCCCCTGTTGGAGAAATGATTCACCCGCCCACCCATTCCTCCGCACCTCCTTACCACCCCAACCCTCCCTTCTCAATTCTCCTCCATCCTCCACCGCTTCCGTCCCAACCTAAATCTCCTCAAACGTCTGGTCAGTACGCTATGACCTTTCAGACCAAAGATCAAAGGGATTCGTTAACCCTTGAGGAGGGAAAAAATGCAGGGATTCATAAGGACATGTATACTTACATCTAACACGTAAGCTTTCCACTCCTTTCATCTACCGAGTCAGAGGATGAGAAAGAGTTGAGGGGCGGAAATATTTTTCGTTCGCTCTCACGGGGTCGATATTCCTCCGGAATTAGAGAAAGTGAATCACCGATAATGGGTCCGCGGCCAGCATCCCGGCCCTCCGTCCCCTCTCCTTCTCCTCCCGTTCTCTCCGGAGGCTGAGCGCATTGCGAACTGCGTTTCGCAAACCCTCTTCTTAAAAGCAAGGGTGTCAACATTCAACTTGCCCCCCCTCGGGCCCCCAGGGATGATTCTCTTTGAGTGCTTCTAGAGCTTTTACCCCACCGTTAAATTTACAATTTTATTCCAAAGTAATGGACAATGCAGAAACAAACTGAATTTGCTGGAATGCCAGTATATCACTTACTATAGATGGCAGTATTATTTCATTGTATCGTTTTACAGATATTTTTTCTGACGTTGGATACTTATAATAAATTCATGAATCATTCGAGACGGACTGTTTGAAGTGTCAAACTTATGGTCATTCAAAGGAATGACCCTGATTGATAGCATACGTAATTATCTTTCATTGGAGATGCATCATTATTTTGTGAAACTTCCTGCTTTCTCGAAACAAGGTTTCTACATTCCCTAGAGAAGATGATTTCCGATTTATATTCGGAGTAGTCGATGAAATTACTGTATAAATTAGCTGGAAGTAAAAGCGAGTTTTTACATTAGAGTTTCTTACGAGTAAATGGATTCATCTTATGTTTGTGGTGATGTAACATTCGGACTCATGCAGCATTGGCTTATTGATGAGGCATTTTTTAGGAATAGCAACCTCGTATTATTGCTTGCATAAAATCTTTACTAATAATGGTAATAGTCTCTTCTCCGCAAATTTGGCATACAAAATTTTTCATTGCCTAATACATTTTTCGTAACTACCAGTAATTCATGCATGGTAGGTGAAAAGAACTCTTCGCGAGCTGTGCATGTCTGGTGTGGATGCATCACGCACCACATGTCTTGCAGATGGAAACTATGTTGTCATGCAGAGTATCATGTAGATATTGAAATAGGCCATTCTTATGAAGGAATGAATTGCCAAATTCAGTAAAATATACGCCATCAATCGCTGCTCAGGTTGTAGCATGGTGATTGAATAACTATTATTTAAAAAAATCAAAGTACTGAAATGCAATTGCAAACATTACAAAAATATTACGTATATTTGTAGCTGCATGTGTATGTTAGATGGTAGTTTGAGTGTTTGCATGTGTGTGGGGTGTAAATGTTCTTGCATGAATGTATACCATGTTTTGTTTGTGGATAGTATAAATTTGTGGCTTTTGCATACGTTTTTATTCTCTTTCTCAATTACGCGTGGTGTCCTAACACCCCCCGCTACACGCCCTTGCGAAGGCTTGCGGGGTATTGAGTAGATGCAGATGCAATTCAAGCATGAATTTAAAAAATATATCATCCAAATTTCCAGTATTTCTCGAAAGCCGCCACAAGGGTGGGTGATGGGGGATGGTAGGGCACCAGTCATTGTTGTGCAACAATTAATTCAACGTTAGGGAGCACGATTCGAATTCTGACTTAATTTTGAAAGGTGCGCTATAATTACGGGATGAAATTATCATTCCCTCGGTGTCACCATTAAACTTTAGCGTCAGGAACCTCTCTAAAAGGATGCCTTTCTTTTACTCGTGAGTCAAAAGACTCCGAACCCCAAGCCTCCGTCACGCCCACTCATCTCTTTCCTCACCGATCAACAATTCTAGCGTATTTTCTCTGAACCAAGTGTTTGACCTGTTCCCTTAGGCCGCATCTTGATTTGACGTTCAAAATCCAAAATATCACATTCGCTCATTAATTAAAAAGAGTTGGGAACTGAGTTTCACTACGCGCAGGAGGTTTCGCTGCGAAGGGAAATCACGATCATGAACAATGAAGTCCATCCGCATCAGAACGCGTTGCGTATAATAGAAAGCAGAGTGAAATTGATAATTGTTTTGATACGGCACCTTATCAGGCAATACTTGGTGAACACCCTACATGGTAAAAGTAAATTAACTAACTTTGCAGTTTCCACATGAATTTTATTAGTTCACGACTGCGATTTCATAGCAGGCCAACATCTTCACCTGAAGATTTAGCCTTGCTACGAAACCATGGTCGTGAAAAATAAAAAATCAGATGAAAACTACAAATTTAATTCATTTACTCCTAATTGTATTATATCAATACACCTTTTTCCACAAATTAAAAACCTGAAACGATCGCTCATGATTCCACCGACTCTTGAAAAATCAAAACTCTCGTGTTACGTTGGATACCAGGTCGCATAGACCCAACACACCGGGGTCCTTAGCTTTTCGCGCGTGGGCGTCCGACGCACCTTAACTCCTCCTCGGTGACTCCTCGGGAGAGTGGGGTAGGGCATATGCGCGTCGGCGGGGACGACGACGAAAGGGTGGTGGTCGGGTTGACTGGCTTCGAGGCACGCGGAGCGCGTGTGCTCGAGATCGTGCGAACTCCACACCGCGGCGAATCCGTGGGACGGCTCCGTGTCACAACTATCCCAGGGCTCCGGGGGGGAGGGAAGGGGAGTAGGATAATTCCCTCCTGCCATCTCAACTCTCCTGCCACCCGACTCATAGCCCCCTCCCCGTCTCTTCCTTCACCTCCCCCGCTGCGAGCACGCTTTGGGAGGCTAAAAATGGTCAACGACGAGATAGCGATTAGCATTACACATCGTAAGGTATTATTAAGGAAGAGAAAGAAAACAATTAACAAAAATAGATAGGTCACGAGAGGAAGACCGGAGGTCTAGAGGCGAATTTAAAAAGTTACAAATGGGATTAGAGGGTGTGATTAAAGTCCGATTTCCAAAGTGGTCACCGAATATTTAAATGATGGATAAATTTTTGCCTAAAAATGGTCGCGTCCATATTTTATCATGGTTAAAAGGAAAAATTCTTAATATAGCACAAGGTATTTTAAGATAAAAAATTGAAAGCACTTTGATATATTAATTTTTACTACACTTGATTTTTGATTCCTTGAAATTCAATATTTTAATTTTACTATTTTCAAGAACCATTGGTACCTTTCCACTGGGCGATGTGTATATCTTTTGAAGAGGTAAAAAATAATTGATATGCAAGTGGGCGTAAACGCGGATGTCATCATAAACAAAAGATCACGAACACCATTTGTTGGACCCGAAAAGCTTTTAAAGGATTATTTATTTGTATAAGTACCTGCAAAAAAAGTGAGACTTGTGATATGAAGATTAGGTGACATGAAATTGTCGTGGAATTGTAAAGGTAGGCAATTACCACTTTTCAGGCTAAAAACTAAAAGTAACAGTTTCTCTGACGGGATTTGAACGAAAAATAGAAAAATATCTGGCCAAAGATGACCCATACACAACGAAGATCAGTTTTAAGATTAGTAGAACACACTTAATAATATTAAATATGAAAACTCTTTGTTTGTATTGAATGAGTCGCTGAAAGTAGTTACTTATAATTAAGGAAGTGTATTTCTGAGATCGACTTTCCTTGCCAATAAATTTTAATTCCGTAAAATAAATAAAATTTCTGGCCAATTGAACTTGACAGAGAGAATAATATTTTTCGCACTGCCATAGTTAAAGAAAGGAAAACATCAAAAGTTTCTAAATTGTATCCGTATATTACCACTATATTACTCTAAAAAACTATGTGCGATCGCCAAAACAGCGTGAGTGTTAATGGTGTACAGAGCGTTCTGCTGCTGACCCCAGGACTCGAGTTCAAATTCGTTCAGAAACCCTAGGCATTACATAATCTGTGTGACTTTCTGGCGAACATATCTTACTGGGAAACTGCAGGTTAAGGAACTGGTTCCCCTACGTGAAATTCACACGCTGTAAGGCGCTCAGTAAGTACGAGGTGAACTCTAACTTCAAGGATCAAACTTAACTCTGAGTTGGTTACTGAAATATTCTTCTGCTCAAGTCAATTTCTTCTGCATGATTGTTGGTTTAGATTTCACTGAATTTTATATAAACTGGCGCAGGGTTTAAAAATACACGCATTCTGTATTTTACATTGTCAAATAATTGAAAATGATACATATGTTTGGGAGAATTTTGGTATTCATTTCACTGAGAAAAGTGCCAGAAATTTAGATATACTTAGAAATATATGTACATATAAATATTCCTATATATTTCCCACCACTACCCAAGACACCTCAACACCATTTTGCCTTCACCCCTTCCACCTTCCCCCCTGCTTATTCCCACCCTTCTCTCCACTGACGAGCGCAACTTGCGGGCAATGTGCGAACTCTTGCCAGCAAAGTGAATCAAGTAGGGCGTTGACTCACTCGCTTCCCATCTCCGCTCAAACTCACTCCCCTTCCCTCCACCCCTCCGAAACCAAGGCTTCCCTTTCTTAATCCGCGGTGCGACTCCGACAGACTCTCACCCCGCGCTCATTTCCTTTTCAATATACTACGAGCCGGTGTAATACATATCCGCACGCGGTCAGACCGGTGGGCGGCTTGCTTCTAACACAAGTGCTCCCCCCCACCCGAACTTACCATGAACGATTTTTTCCCATGGGCAGCATGTGCATTTTCGTGTCCAGTTCATTTCTACATATTCAGGTTAACCAGAAATAAGATAAAGCAGGAATATCCTTCACCTGATCCCGAAGTCGATACTTTCACATGGGATAACGAGTACCATAATGGTTTGCTGCAACTAATTAATGACTTCACAAATGTCTTATATCATAAAAAGGCAAGAAGCACTCCTACAGAAAACGCATTGAGAGACCAGACACCTTCCCTTACGACAGACGCGGTCCCTAATATATAGAAATAAATAAACGATAAACTACTTCATAATGATATGTCGAAGTAAAGCCAGCTTTACGGAAAAACATTTAGGAATCGATCAAAATTAAATTTTTACTGTGGCCATTTTTATGGAAATAATTTTAACATGGGTACCCTCCATTTTCTCCCCCAAATGCAGTGAGTTTTTTGAAGGTTTATGGAGTGAGTTTGTCCTAGCACTTTTACTTTTACCATTTAGAAAGAAGGGGATAATTTGCCGTCACTGATGGAAACAACATTCAAAAGAAGATGAAATTAGCTGTTGTCGAACGGCTTTATCATAAGATTTTATTGCTGCAGACATAATGTTAATACTGCAAAGGGATTCATCCAAATGATGAAATTTAAGTCACGGAAACGCTAAAAATATAAACTCAGCTATTCGTCATTTTACAATGAATTGGCGATGGAGTTAAAATAGTTCGGTTTGGCTAGGAAAACAAATGACGGAATGTTAATGGTACCATTATAGAGCGTGTAACTGGATGTTTATATTTTCGCTATCTCTCCTTACCGTGAGAACTCGTTAAATTCGCGGAAAAATATTTTTTTTCGTTTTTTTTCTTCGCTGTCCGGTGGATTGGTGAAACAGAGAGTTTTCTTCAGCGTGAAAATACACTGCACTTGTACGCTACCATATGCTAATAGCTTTGAAAGTCTTGGTTTAATTTGAGGCATGAGTTTCTCACGGAGAGAGTAAATGTGGGAGTAACGAGTGCTGAGAGAGACAAAGGAACGAATGCAGCTTCATTTCCTTCACAAAAGAAACGTTTAACTAGTTGATGGCAATTAGCACTTTTGAGTTTATCTTCAGTGGGTGTTAATTCAATATTGGTGAGTCATTTTGTTGTGGAAAATATCATACGTTTCTGGGTGTCTCTTAGGTTTCGGCCACTCATTCGATACCTGAGTCATTAAAAACCGTACGACACATTTTATCTCAACGTTGTCATCATCACATGGCTAGGAATTCAGCGGAATTCCCGGAGCATTCATTCCTTGTGCACGTCATGCAAGACAAAGGAAAATACACGCAATATCTCCACATATTACACAAGTCAGGTTTCAATTGATCAATTTTTAGCATTCGTAACGTACACAAGCGTGAATTCATTTTTCGGCTACCAATGTTTTGAAAGTTTAATTCCAGCCTCTAGGTGAATTGATTTTATATGAAGTGAGGCGATTTCGGCAGAGCACATTCATAAGATAATACACGAAACTTGCAGACCTTCTGAAGCATTTAATTTTAAATATTAGGCAAAGAGGAGGAAAACCGATGCCGTATCGGTAAACCTAAAACACCTTCTGAAAGAAAAGAATAAATCTATATTTTAAAAGAAAAATTTCGACGAAAACAGAAATTGCTACTAAAGGAATATGCTGATACAAATATGAAGTGACTGAAAGAAAATACGCTTGCTGGAGTCCTTCGAGTAAGAAAATTCCTCAGCCTACGTCAACATTCCTTCAAACAATAGGTAACTAAATGACAAAAAACAATTACGATGACAGCAAAAATACTTTTCATTCGTTCTTATGTGGCCATGATTAATGAAAATATACAATTCAATGACTAATATAGCTTAAGTTATCCCTCAGGGGCCCGTAGCCCATCCGGAAGATATATGCCAGAGGTAAAATAATACTTTTAAATATGTAATACGTTTGCTCTAGGTTTAGGTTTATGATTTTTACTGTTTGGTACTAGTTTTCCCTGGAAAAATTAACATTTTTATACTGGAAAAATTAGCGTTTATCATAAAATAGATAATTCGGCACTACAAAGTTTTTAATTAGCATATGGTAATCTGATAATTAAGAAGAGCATTGCATGCATCCGATGTTTCGTGAGAACTGACAGGGTGAAAGTTCAAGTAAAAGCTCATTAAAGATTTCGAATTAGAGCGTAGCATTATGACGTCTGGTTTCTGAGGAAAGAAGATGATCGTAGATTGGAGGTCAATAGAACACGAATATAGAGCATGATGGAGGGAATAGATAAAAATAGAATGCGACAAACCATATCCAATACATAAAGTACCGCACATGTTAAGAGAAAAGAGAAATTGATTGAAGGAACTTAGGCAGATATGATTAAGTGTATTTAGGAGATATTCAGAGGCAATAGGATTTCGAAGACAGTAAAGGACGACGCTAGGAACTGAACAATCAAATAGACGTAACGCAGAAAGTGCACACGTTGTGCAGAGGGTCTTTAAAAATCCACGACGTTGTGCCATGGTATTTACGGGTCGTCCAAATCCAAAGAAAGATCGGTGTATATATAGACTACCTATAACAAGAGTAAATACGTTAAGAGCATGTCATGTTTCACTAATTTGCTTTCGGACTAAACCCTTCCTGATTTGAATTTCCGAATGAATTTTCTAATGAATTTCAAGGTTTTCTGTATGGAGAAGTACTAAATTTCCCTGATTTTCCCAGGATTTAAATATTCTGGCGTTTAATGTATGGTGTGTATTCACCCCCTTCCACACACCCAAGTGGTGGCTAGCAGGGTACTAAAATATCTAAAACTCTTCTATTGTAGACACTTTGAATACACATAAACCTGAGAACAATGACGTGAGTGCGTGGAACATAGAACTTATCAACTCCGACGATAATTTCAAAACGACCTTCGGATTTCCAACCCCCGGATCAATCGCCTCGAGTATCCACCACCATTCCCACTGAACCACCTCCGTACGCTACGCTTCGGACCACAGAGGAATGAGGAGTTGACTAAGGCAAATTCCTACAGAGATATCGTAGATATGCCTGAGGAATGGATTTCCGTAGGAGTGAAAAATATTCTATATTTTCCTGCCGTGTCCCGATATGTTTACTCTTTTAACCGACTGATTGTAAATAAACAACAGTTATCGATTAAACAAGAAAATACTGCGAGGTCGACCGTGCGAAACTGATGACTAAGATTGAGTAAAAAAAACATGACGAGAGCCTTTGTCTCTCACCGTATGAGTACCTCGTCAACACCGATCGTTTGGCAATAATAACTTTCACCAGCCCACATACATATACATACACGCGCTTCGATATAATATCTTTGTGACTCATCTGGAGTAATTACTCCCTGCGACCTTCTAACGGCAGACCGCACGCGGGTCAATTTGCACAACGGCGAAGCTCTCTCTCTCGACTACTGGCTAGATCTTCGCACTCAGTGCCTCTGAGCAGTTCCTGCAATCGACTCGGGTTGGTTGGTCGTGCGTGGGCGTATGCGTTTGAGTGAGCATAGTCAGTCTTTTATTTCCTCCCCTGAGGGGAATAACGGTGAGAGCGGCGTCAGCAGCGATTTTAGATCGAAAATAAAAACATTCCGCTCTAGGCATCGACGCGCATCTTACGTAAAGCATAACCGCGCGCATTATTCGGATTCTCTGTGGTAAGCTTGAAAATCATAGGAAAGTTCCTCCATCCGTTCAAGTTCTTCTGTGCACGAAAGCTGTAAGTTACTCATGAGACGCGGACACATCGACTACTCGGCATTTTTTTTAGAAACGCAAGAGGGAGTCTTTCATTTATTTATAAAGCTCTATGATTAAGATAGTTTTTAGTCTTTAGTTATTTTTAGTCTTATTCAGGAAATATTTTTGGGCTGGGTACGAATAAATCGATGAACAAATTTCATAATATATCTTGATGCGGATAAACTTTTGAGTAATATCGTTAAATATTATGAATATAGTTGAATCCTCAGTTGTAATGTCGTGATAAACTATTTAATAGGAAAGGTTGCCAGTGCTAATGGGAATAAAATACTCAGAGAGTGGAGCCATATGAAAGATACAATTAAATAACCCTTGAATATCAGGCTAGGAAAATGTGAATTATTTTAAAAATTCTTTTTACAACAGATTATGGTGAATTTGGGACAAATTTTTACCGAAAGACTGCTCCTTCTCCCTCCAATACTAACGTACACCACGCAATGCCATCTGGTACTGGATTTTCTCATCTCCTAACATCAGACGACGTCACCACGTTTTCGAGCGCATAAGTACTGTTTACTATTGATTGTCTACGAGCCCAAAGAAGAAGGGAAAGTGCTACTTGA
Organism: Hetaerina americana; assembly: GCF_022747635.1. Lineage (NCBI taxonomy): Eukaryota > Metazoa > Arthropoda > Insecta > Odonata > Calopterygidae > Hetaerina > Hetaerina americana. Next base: position 10,425,778 of record NW_027286514.1, on the reverse strand, counting down.
TGTCTGATTCAACGCTCCGCACTCCGTGCGATAAAACGCGATTCTACCGACAGACCCTCTTCCCACTCCGATTAGAACCGCGCATTTGATTAATGGGCATTACTAATGCGCTAAATAAAAGGGTAATTCCTCGGGAGAAAGGGCTAATGTTTTCAATTTGCCCCCAACGGCGGGAGCCCGTCGGATTAAACACTTTTCCGCCTCTGGATAATTCCCCCTCGAGGGCAAAAACCTTTAAGATTCTGCCATTTGCGATTTGAGGCGAACGTTGAATGTGAAAACGAATGACAGCCTACAAGGCTATATTTAGTGCTCTTTCCGTCTATGTTTTCTGTAGATCTCTCAGCTCGATCTATGGGCCGAATAAAATTTTCATGCAGGTAGAGTATCTATTGATCGCGAATTCTTCGTATGGAAAAGGATTCCTTATAAGGATTGTTTCGTCAGTCTGGTTCTCTTAACTTCTCATGATAGTCTCGTCTATCAGATTAATGCGGGGTTAGAATTATTACCTCATTCTCCATACCTACATCTCAAAAGCATGGGGATGGAGTAGAATTGAGAAAGTACGTAGGGAAATCGAGAGAGACCAAAGAAAAAGTTTTAAACATGGTCGAATAAAAGTGGGAACTTTAAGACGAAGTAAAAATGAGACAAAAGCAGTGGTTGAAGAAAACGTTGAAAAGTAGCTCTTATCTTAAAGGTCGTAATATTGGAGTAAATTTTAGGAAAGCGGGGTAGAGAAAGGAAAGGGTTTGGGCTTTTAGTCGGACTGAAGACATGTAGAAAGCACATAGAAATGAAAAAATGAATAAAAAATATTCAATACGGGTCAAAATTAGTTAGGTGAATATTCACCCCCTGCCACACACCCTAGCGGTAGTTTGCAGGGTACTAAAAATACTAAATAAATTTAGGTGAAATAATGAGAAGTTCACGCGGAAAGGAGTACAAAGTAATTGTTACAAATCGTCCAAAATCTAAATCTACCTAAGTGCGTGGATTACCGTACCTACCTATGCGTAGGCATTAGACCCGTGTGATGTGTCTTTTATTATCTCGTCTCATATCCTATATTGGCTTTATGAGAAATGTTTTGGTAAGGAATGTCGGAATACCAAAAGGGATGACGGATAAATAGCTTGAATATAAGAAGCTTTGACACTCTTGCGGCAATATAATTTCTCCTTTTTTTATACTGCACCACTGGCATGACTCCACCCGCAACATCCTTCATTCCTGATTTTTGTCTGCCGCATCCACATCAGAGAGCATAAGATCCAGAATTGGCTCATCAGTATAGCTATGAGGGCTTCAAGTAGCATGAGTATTCTACCTGAATGTTCATTTCTCTCCCAAGCTGGAAAATGTGTACACGGAATGAAAAATTCTTCTTCGATGAGAGAAGAGAAAAATGCAGTAAAAAAAGAATAATACTCTCAAGATATCATGGATACAAACGAGAAATATCAGATAAAAACGAATTACTAAATGGAGCCTTCAAGTTACAGCTAGAAAACATTCCTATCAGTGCTTGGTAAAGGTGGTTTAAGGTTAAAGGATACCTTAATGCCGCTCTCGGCAGACCATTTCAGAGTTCGCGTATTTCACACCGAGGCCAGCGATAGGAATATTAACCATAACCACAGTAATCAACCCGAAGGTCGGTTTAGTAGGTGATGGTAGAGATCACCCAGTACTAAGCCCTACACGGCGTGTGAAATTCACACATCAGGGTAGGGGGGCCAGTTCCTTTCCCTGTGCCGCTTATGGTTTCCCAGGAAGACCTGGTACCCGAAAAATCACATAGCTTGGGTAGAGCTGCAGGTGCCCAGAGACTTGCCCGGGTATGAAACCCATGACCCTGCGGTCAGTAGCCCAACGCTCTACCCACTGGACTACCGCGATCCTGATAGGAATATTATGCCGTGAAATTGAAAAATATTGGTCAGTCCTCTTATTTAAAAAATGATGGAGTGAAAAAATGAAAAGATTTAATGAATACGCTTAACGGACCGGGTTGGGGATCATTAGTGGAAAGGAGTTTTAACATTAGCGATAAATTATTTTTTTTAAATGCAAGGTGAACGTACGAAATGTATGGAAGAAACTATTCCAAGCTATTCAGTCCTAATCCAAACAATCTAACTAATTTCCCATCATTAGGCATTAATGCTTGAGCCTTATGTCATACGCGTAAACTATGAGTGGTTTGTGGATGCAATCACACAGAATTAGATTACTGGAGCGATGAAATTACGGCAAGCTCTCATCAACCTCAATCAATATGCCCTTACTAAAACTTCCACTGAGCCGGTCTCCATTGCTTCTTCTTGCCCCCAATCAATTAATTAGAGCGCGATATATGTACACGCTGATCCACTGTGTCTTGCATTTGCTGGAGACCTGGATGAGGATGAAGAAATATGCTTCTATGGTTGCATCTGGCTTAGAAGTCGGGGGTGTAGATATGGGAATATGAATTTAGGAAATGGGATCGTCACATCGGTCATAATACATCTCATAAGTTGAGCCGAACATGCTTCCATCGCTGAAAAAAGGAAACATGACTATTTAACAAATTATATTTTGGAATAAGTATTTAATTCAAATCATTTTTCAATAAATGACTACATAATACCTCACTAATATATAACCAAAGTGCTTGTATAAACTGCGCAACTTGCGTATTCGATTCATAGCTACATTAAAATTACAAACTTCATTTTACACCAAATATGTTATTTTACACAACTTTGCCACAGGTGTGACATGGATATCAACATAAATTGATTTGCTTTGGAGAGTCATTCATGCCAAAGTACACTGAATAATATTCAATTGTCTATTCAGAGAAAACTAAGTAATCTGATTTTACAAATGGTTTTGTTCTCTTTTACGAGGGGTGACCTACACCCCCCGCCAAACGCCCTTGCGGCGGCACGCGGATTATTCTGTAAATGAACCCTTCGCACAATCCACATTTCTTTGACTATTTTCAAAACAAAATTCCGACGTTTGCCTCTGATGTTACAAATACCATTACTTATCCTTTTGAACAAATCAAAAGAATTACGATACAATTCCGGGGGAGGAAGGCTGTCTCACAAAGGAGTGCTAACGGCGCTATTTACCAAGATAAGCAAAAGTAGTCGGCATTAAAATTTTCTAAACCACGAGTCATAAGATGCATCTTGAACTTTTATATCGCAAGATAATACTCCGAAAGAGAGTTCGTGTGACATTCGACACTTTTGTTCACATCTACTGGTGACTTATCATGTATCGACCGCCGGGGAATGGTAGGGAGGGGCGGCAAAAATTCCTGATTCCTAGAAAAATTAAAAGGTCAAAAGCAAGGATTTTTATGACTCGCGAAGCCATGATATGAAAATCGAACAGAACGTCGGGTTGCACTCATCTAACCTTGTGTGTCGAGCAATGACCCACCGCAGACAGAATGGCGGTCGGTCAGTCCTTGTCTCCTCCCTCCTTTACGTACTCATGATTCGCTCGGTGAATTGATACGGTCAGATCTCTCTCTGCACCCCCCTCCCCCCACATACACACACACTAGCCCTGCCCCTCCCCCTCCTCCAACCAACAGCGCATAAGTCTCCCATTGTTGCGCAAGAGGGAACGACTCTCCCTCCCTCATTTCCCGTCTCCCCGGTGATCCGCTAAAAAAAGAACGGGTGGACGAAGCCGATTCGGGGATGAGGGAAGAAATGAATTCGATGGACCAACACGAAGGAGAGGGACGGGGTAGTCAGGAGGAGAGAGGAGAAAGGGGCAAGGGGTATGCGGCCGACGCGACACCCTTGCGCCCCTCCTCTTCTCCCTTCCCACCCCACGCACCAAAATCCGCCCCGAAAAAAAACCGTGATTCACACTTTTGGCCCCGCCCTGCGATCTGCGTCTCAGTAGACGGCGCGGGCGACAATGTCAAAGCAGTGTTCCGGAGGGGCGGAAGGGTGGCAGAGAGATAGAGAGATGGGGGATGGAGTGCTTTGGGGGAGGGGATTCGGTAGGCAAGGGTGGCGGTTATAAAGGGGAGCAACCGGTATGGGTCAGCGTGTAATGAATAACTATCGAGTGGGATGAGTATGTGTTTTTTCGAGAAAATGAGGGCAGCTGAGAGAGTCATGTCACGTGGATGAGTGGGCGGGTATTTACGTTACCCCGTGGGACTTGGAGTCGTCTCTCATCGCAAGTAGATGGGGAGGGAAAGACGCCGAGTTGAGGGGGCGGGGGAAGGAAGGAGGAGGGGGGGAGTTCAAAGAAAAATATCTTTTCGGAGGAGATTCTAGGTGAGAGCTTTTGACAGAAGTTATTCTGGCCGTGACGGGAGGCGACCTCCATTTAAGTATTTAAAAAATATTACCTCCGAAACATTAATAGAGCCTTGACAAGTAAACCCTGCGGGTGCCAAGTATAGAAACAGGTTATCAGGCCAAAAAAAATCAATATCTGTAAATACCATTCGTTGATATGTTCACCAAGAGAATGGATCATTCCACCGAAGCTAAAAATGCTACAATCCTTACTTAATGCAAGTTCTCTAACATTTCCTCGATTTTTTTCAGGGTTGGATTTACGGCTGAATTGTACATAAAACGGTTAGCATTCTTCATGAAAATCTCGTTCAATGTATAATAACCCACTTAATACGCACAGAGTTTTCTAACATTTCCATGAATGTTCAACCAGCTGCACTCTAAATTGGGTAAAATAAAGAGAGCAGCACAGTAAGAATTAGAGCTTAAGAATAGTTGCTTTAAGGACCTATTCTCAGGGATTAATTGAAAATGGTAAAATCGCTGGAGGCACCGAATTAATAACAGTGGTTTCATATAAAAGTCTAAAAATAATATCAGGTAATAACCGATGAATCCTAAATAAATAATAATAAATCAACATTCAAACGCATGCGACATTTGTGGCATCCCTATGTTAACTAACATACGAAAATATTTATACTAAACGGCCAAGAGAGGCCATAGATAGCTACTTGATAGTCAATGCCACAAAGACCAACAAAATGAATCAACGAATGTAATTTCCAAACGCAGCGTGCATGGTATTAATACTAAGAAGAAGTTCACAAAGTCAATTATTTCATCTCTTTGCCTTGGTTAATTTTAATTCTCTGGAAAGTTTCTTTCCATGACACATGAGAAAACATACTACTGACTACGAGCATGCATTTCTTTTCATAATTCTGAAGTGTTTCCTTTGGCTCACAGCCTCGGACGATCTTCTCCCACTTGCTAAGCGCACGCGTTTACTAGAAAAGCAATAATCCTCCGTTTTATAGGTAACAAACGAATGTAAAACACTAATGTTGAATTCAAATCGTGGCAATTATCGCATACATCATATGCTAAAAGTTTTGCGTAAAATTATTTTTTTGTTTTAAAAATTCAGCCATCTTTATTTCGGTAGCATCATTTCATGTATTATATTCATAAATATAACTGTACTTGGGAATAAGAGGCTTCATTTATTCGCATAAAGTCAAATTTATCAAAAACTTAAGTTTTAAAGAAGAGTTTTGGTGAACAAGATTTAACACGAATGAATCAGGAAAACCAGGTAGCTATTACAAAATATATAATTCAGGAGAAAATCCTCGACCGTAAAAAAATTTCCCCATTTTTTGATTTTTACCCTTATTTAAACTAGCACATGTCAGCAGAAATGTTAATAGAAAATTTCGTATATGTCAGATAACTATTTTTTGACCTGCACACCCCACTGGTTCCCAATCGCAAACGTGCGCACGAGGAGAATCATCGACAAAATCATCGAAACTTCTTAAGAGGCCCTGAAGACGCACATATAAATCTGAACTTATTGAATATCCTCGGTTCCACGTAGGTAGGCAGTAATATAATGTTGATCATTTAGGAGGAAGGGAGTTGAATATGATTACTGGCGCTCTTTTTATCACAAGTTGTAAGGGAAGGAGATGGGAGACATGACAGATGGATGATCTACCGTTTTAGATAGTGACGAAAAAAGAGAAATGCACTCTCTCCTTGAGGTCTCGGTGGGAAATCGGTTGACATGGCAATATCCATACAGGAATGCTTACGTCGACATCCTTTCGAAATTCTAAGAAAACCAATGTCGTGTACCAACGGCTTCGGAAATACCTCTCCAGATTGTGTGCTTAACCACCTTCGAGCGATTATTCAAACCTCTACAATAAGAAATCAGCTTCGATTAAGATTAAGTCACTGAGGATTAAATTGAAGGATGAATTGGCCTATTAATTGGCCATTAGTCGGCTATACATGCATCATTCGTATGTGACGATGAATTAGGCAACACAATGAACGCATCTGATGAATAGAATGGTTTCAGGCGTCACTTTGTGGAAGCGATTCATTTCAGAAAATAAATACTAGGTTATTCCACATATATTTTTTACTAAACACGACCCAGGTTTCGACTTACAAAGCCATCACCTGATGATGGATTTGTAAGTCGAAACCCGGGTCGTGTTTAATAAAAAATATCTACATCTACATCTACATAATACCCCGCAAGCCACCGCAAGGGCGTGTGGCGGGGGGTGTTAGGTCACCAACCGTAAAAAGGAAAAATACCACATGCAAAAAAACAACACGGAAAATTACACCCACAGCAGCGCACACACTCATGCAAAAATCCCTTCATCCAATACTCATGCAAACACATATACCGCAAAACAACTAAAAAACTGCACCCCATGATGCAGCACGAAAGCCATCCTACAACACGGAAGCCAGGACACAACAAGCAAGAAATTGAAACACCACATGAAAATGCACCACGAAACACTCTACCCCCAAAGAGTCTCTAAAAGGCAGGGAATGCGACCCAACGTTGCAGGTAGCAGGAATTTGCCCCCGCGGGGCAAATATATGTGGAACAACCAAGTATTTATTTTCTGAAACGCATCTGATATTATGAGGTGGAAGGCAGTTAAACACTCTTTAGGATTCCACTTGTTTTCGGACACTGATTTTTCTGATAATCAGAGAAAATTCTTAATGGAGCGATTCCAAAAGAAACATTATGACCTGATACACACAAGAATAAATGAGACGTTGCGTTTTATAACCCGATATAGGCGTGTAAATACGTGAGTTTCAATGACTATTATCCAGATATCATCAAAACTTACAACATTTTTGCGCGCAGTGAGCGTCTCCTTAGAAAGATTCACGCCGTAGAGATTTTTTATCTAAACTGGTATTGTTGGGTTGAAAAATCACTTCAGTTAATGCTTCGGGACGTTTCGCATTGCTTGGGATTTAAGTGTACATGGGCGCCGAAAATCAAAAACAAATCTCATATGCGAGGTTTTTATTCATTATTTATGCTAATCATGTTTAGATGACTTCATCAATCTTTAAAAATGCAAAACTGTTGGGCATCATCCAATCGACCAATTTAGTCCTTGGGAACCGAACACTGCCCGCGTAAGCAGAGGCAGTGGGTTCGAATACCCCTTCTGATACGGACATAGTCCTTTTTTGGTTCTTACACAGCTTCAATTACAGTGTTTAATGGCCTCAGCTTTCAGGTCAAACATACTCTAGCTCAATAAAGACTTGCGGCCACTTGTCGAGCGCAATGGATGATCGTCATCAGAAGCGATTCAATTGTTAATACTTTAAAAGGAAATGTATAAAGTGTTTGCACGAGGCACGGAACAAGGTACATATCGTAATAGGTAATGCTGCACACATTTTTAAGAGGCATATTAAGCATACGGTCGTACTCAGTTTATACAATCAAACCTCATTTGCATACCATATCGTCCGTCGAAGGAGAAATGATTTATTCGAACACACGTAATTATATCCTGTCCACATCAAACATTGGGCTTAACATATCATCCAACACGAGACGCCTCGTGATTTCCTTGAGCGTGTTAACTTTAAAAATTAGAGTAAACTATCGTAAACTAAACTAAATTGAATGAAATGGCTCGATGAATTGAAATTTCAAATTAAAGCCATTACTATTTAGCGACCAACCTCAATGTCTTTTAACGTAAAGTGAAAATGTAGCTAAAATATAGATATTGCAACTTATTATATTATACTTGTTCTTATTCTTCGCATTTATGTTTAAAAAACGTTATATTCCTTGAATAATTTCTTTGGCGAGAATATTTACTTTTAAAATCCCTGTTTTAGGAAAGAACAGGATGCTTGTTCTGTGGAAACAGAGGCAATTATTACAGCGCCAAATTACTATGGTAGATTCGACTACCGCGAAAAATCGACACAATAGATTGTATCCTATCCTGTTAATCCTAAGTTAAACAATTACTGCATGATGTAAATGGCCATTTGTGTGCACGAGAATTGTATATGAGCTTACACTATTACAGTGCATGGTTACAGCTTGTATTTCTGCATCTACTTATACCAGGTGAGCCACCACCCGTCCTTGCGGGGACTTGCGTAATATTGTGCAGATGTTTAATGAATTACGCATTTGCCTTCAATAAAAGAATAGGAAAATTAAAAGATTTCTGAGAAGTTTTATCATGATTGAGTAGCAAATTCAACAGTAAAAGCAAAATGCGTCGAATCGCCTCAGAATGCCATTATTTCAGCTCGGTTCAATCCATCCCAAAATGTCTCAGAGGAAACCAAATGAAAAGTAATTCGATCTGAATGTCTGAATTCACAAAAGTTTACTAATGTGATGCCACTTCCGTTGCGAAATAAAATCCTTGGCCAACACATGACTCACATTTGAAAAATTCGACAGCCTAGCGAGGCCGAAGCTTTCCATTCGATCATTCGTCCACAGAATGAAAACAGCACGGCCGCTGTTTATAATAATTACGATTTGGCCCACTAGCCGCAACACGTGCAGTTCATCGCGCCTGAATGCATTACGTTCTTCAGAACACCTCCCCCCAACGCCCCCCCCGCCCGAAACACCTCCCTTTCCGTCCCCGCGATGGACTCTGGGCACTTTCTCGGTTTATTTCCTCTCCCGGCGACGCCCACGCCAACGCCCCCGAGAGACCTTTCTCCCTCCCCCTTCTCCTTTCCCCCCACCTTCCGCCCGCCGTAACCCCACTTCCAACCCCCCAGCGCCTTCTAAAAACCCCCACCCCACGGGCGCCATGGGCCGAGTGCGTATCCCCGCACTCCACTCATCGCAGCCACCCCCGCGCCTTATTCCAGAAATGTTTCTTATGACTCATCAAATTTCCCTATAACGGGAATCAAGGCTCACGCCCGGAGTGTGGATTTAAATTTTTTTTTAAATATACCCACGTCTATGCCCGTGTATCCGAATCGATGAGTTATTTCCATATTCCCACGTGTTTGAAAAGGTGGTTTTTTATTTCTAAGGGACAGTTGAGTGGCAATGGGATTTGATTAATTTCCGCAGGGCTGAGCTGCCGTCTCGCGTACACGACCGGTAAAACTCCCGATGCTTTCCTTCTGCCGCATCCACCGCAATGCCTGTGTGCCAGCCGCCATTATCCACCGCGGTGACAGTCACGCATTAGTTAAGAAAGTATGCACGAACACACACACACAAGCGGCAGGAGGGGATTATTTTATGTGACTTTCAAATGCTTCCACAATTGGGATTCTTATCATCGTTCGTCCACTCATCCCCAAGTTTGAAAGACGAGATAAATGCCTGCGAGTATTTCGCTTGGCTAATTTTTAGAATGAAACTTTCAAGATTTTGCGCAAAAAATTGCAACAAAGAGCGATGGAAGTGTAACTTTAGTGTAAATGGGACTTTGTTAAGTCAAATCTTTAGGATGGTTAAAATAAAATCATTTCATCTAATTTTTGTTTTTTTTAAATCTCTGTACATGTCTCTTTTAATTGAAATTGATTGACTGAGGGAATTATTATGGAACCAAATTAAATATGCAGATTTCACCACCGGGTTAAAATGAGAGAGATAGTAGAAACCGCCGCAGACATTTTCAATTATATGTGGTATAAAGACGTGAGCGGCGTCCATGAGCTAATATGTATTCAACTGTTGGCATGAACTAATATTTCAGCATGCACGACTGTTGCCCTAACACACCCCCGCCCACTCGCCCTCACGCCAGCTTGCGGGCTAGAGTGTAGATGTGCATCGACTCAAATGAAACCGCAGTCACGTAATTAAATGTACGTGTATTCAATCAAATTTATGGAGTACTTTCCTCTCGCAAAAAATATTGAGCACGTACTTCATGATACATCGACCATGATATCTAGTAGATGTAGATGTAGTATCTATGTAGATGTAGATATCTAATGGAGAGAATTTTCTAGATCATCTTCAGAAAATTTTAATAGAAAGTGGGAGAAAGCGAGGGTCTTGACTTACTGAAACCTTTGAAAAAATATCAGAGTCGTAAGATGGGATAAGGGTTAAAAGTCCATAATACAACCTGACATATACTATAGCAAGCTACTCAAAATTACATTGTTATGCTTTCTTACGACTATACATAGGGTTGCTCCGATCGTATGTAACTGTCACCAACGTCTCCATCTTAGAGCAATACTACGACTGTAGTACATATATAAGGTACATACATATAATACATACACATAATACATGTAATAATTAGGCGGGGATCGGGATTGGTGCGGTGGCTATCGTACTAGCTTCCTACCCAGAGGGTTCGGGTTCAAATCCCGGCGGTGTTGGATATTTTTCAGAGGAATCTCGATCCCTACTTGAGGTGCTTTGTGGAGGGCACTTTGAGTGAGTACGCCGTCCGTTGCATGGGACGTTAAGCTGCGGACCACTAGGCGCCTTTCGTAAAGAGTAGCTAATGCCGACGCCGGGTTTCTCTCCAGCCTTCATCCTTTCCTGTCCATCCCCTATGGCCCAAATGACCTCAGCAATCGGTCGCCTCCCCTAAATACTGCTTCTAATTAGGGTAATACGTTTTGCCCCATTCACTCGACCGATTTTTCATAACACGTCGTTTTGAAATAAAAATATTTGAAATGTGCATCGATGACTGCAGTAAAAGGAATCGACCAAATCGAACCAAAAAAATTCATAAAATCTTAGCGCTGAATTCACCTCAATGATAAATTTGTTCACAGGGTCTGTGCCGACAAATACATGTTTCAGCCGGCTTTCTGGTATTAGTATTAATCTTCTGTCGGGGGATTCTGGGTTTTCGTATATACATATATGTAGGAATGGTTAATGCCCTAACACCCCACCACACGTCCTTGCTGCGGCTTTCAGGCTATTGTGACCTCATCCTAGCTGTTCCCCTGCTTTGTGGTACAATTTACCTCGGCATCTACCCGGAATATTTTTTCCGCACATCTATGCGGACGAAAATGCAGGGAACGGCAGTTTCCACTTACCATCGACCTAAAGAGCGATTAAATTTGCCGCTCAGCCAATTCAGGGCCCCATTCACGATCGCTAAGGGTTTAGTCTCCCACGCCGTGGGTTCTAAAATGGGCCATTCCTTCGCTTTCGGTTAGCGAGGGTTCTCGAAGGTACGAAATGAGGCACTAAGTTTCCGGCAAGCACCACTCCCGGCACCCGCGTCCCCGAACTCCGACACCATTCCTTCCATCCTTGTCCTCCTCACCTCTTCTCTGCCGCCTGCTCTCACCTCCCCACTCATTCCATCCGCCCCCCTAACCAACTCTCGCTTTCTCCCTCGCCCCCCACCCCTTTCACTCTCTTTCTCTCTCTCTCTCTCCCTGGAGGGGGGTTCATTAGCAGGGTAGTGACATTCACACCTACGCACGCGGCCACAAGCCACTTCGAAGGAACTCCGTCGATCGGGTGAGAAAACAAAAGTTGGGACGCCACTACCTCCGCCGTCTTCACAGGGTCGGAATTTTGGGATGGCAACTCTTCTATGCAGATTGCAGACGCACGCACGAATGACTTCAGTTTTATTAATTAACAGCACACTTCACGTTTCAATGGTCACCGGAAACTTGACTCACCCGAAATATACTTATTTGGTATACCGTTAGCCCTTCTGGAGAACTAATTTACCAGTAACTTGGAATTGAGTCACACCAAAGCGGCGATAACATCTACATCTACTTAATACCCCGCAAGCCGCCGCAAGGGTGTGTGGCGGGGGGTGCAACATCAGTTGCATCAGGCATATTTGCGCACGAGGGCTGTAAATGTGCTGATGTGTATTTAAGCAATACACTAATATTTTTGCAAGCGTGACTGGTGACCTAACACTCCCGTTACACGCCCTTGTGAAGGCTTGCGGGGTGTTGGGTAGATGTAGATTTGCATTCCTCCCATTACCACAATTCTTCAAGCATCATTGTTACGGCAACGTCATCTCTTTCACTCCTCTACTCTAATCCCCGCCCCCATTCCATGTCAAAATACTCTTAACCCTTCCTCCACGCGCCAGAGAAAGTGACTCAAACCTGCGCCCTTGGTGGGCACAATCTTTGAGCGTCTAAGAAGGGCGCCCATTATGGTGGAAGGGTTTAATGTAAACACGGAGATCTAGTGGTCCTCAACAGCGAACGCATTTCCAAACAAATGTGTCATGCGGGAATGACGAAACATCTCGTTTTACTGAGAATATGAGACGTCTGTGTTAGGGATGGCGATGATTGATATAGGCATTAAGTAAGTCTTAACGTTACGGGCGACCTAATCGGGTACTGGCTCTGAAAATGCCAAAAAAAGGATTTCTGCGCGACCAAAATCGAAATCCGATTCCTTAATTGTGAAAATAAATGGCACATATCCGACGGCGCTGGTGGTGCACTAATTAGAAATGAGAACTGAGAAAAAAACCGTGTTTTTAAAAATTGGTTGCTCATCGAGTTTTGTTCTTGTGAAAGGCATTTCCGTCAACCTTTATGAAGAAATCCCTCTGCAAATTAGAACGCCTGGATATGTAAGACAAACAGATTCCAATGTTAGGGTACCTACATCTACTTAATATCCCGCAAGCCGCCGCAAGGGCGCGTGGCGAGGGGTGTTAGGACACCACCCGTAATTTAGAAAAGAAAAATAAACCGCATGTAAAAACCATAAATTCATACATCCACAAAAACATGGCATATATTCATGCAAGAACACTTACACCCCACACACATGCAAACACTCAAACTACCAACTAACATACACATGCACCTGAAAGTATTCCTAACATCTTTACAATGTTTAATTTTGTTCCAACTTGTAAATTCAATGTTTTTAATATTTCTAAAGTGACTTTGGTTTCCTACTATTATGATTTCTTATTGGTCGGGGAAAGAATGAGTATTTGTATCTATCTGTACTGGAATCCATCTCCCTTGTTATATATATATATATATATATATATATATATATATATATATATATATATATACATATATATATATAAACAGACATTCTTCTCTGATATGATTTCGTGATCACAACACCTAGAGTAAAGTTAAAATACTCGAAAATTGGGATAAAAAACCTGAAATTCGCGTCCGATCACTCCTTTTTCGAGCGCGCTAAGTACACCCAACATTTATTTAATGAAAAGTTGCTCTCCGAACAACCACTACCTCTTAGAGTTCGTAGGGAAGTCATAATAAGTAAACCTGAGCACAATCACGTATTTCTTTTAGGAACAGTAGCATAATTATCTATTGTTTAAAAATATGTAGTCAGCCTAATTACTGATAATGCCACATAAGTACCTTTTTCTAAGACAAATTTAAAGTTTTCTGCATCTACACCTACATAAAACCCCACAAGAGCGTGCGGCGGGGGGGTGTAAGGTCACCACCCGTAAAAGGGAATAAAACACCGTAAGCGAAGAGGAATAGGTAACATCTACATCTAAACATAGAAGGCCATCAATAAGTAACGGCTCGTTATGCGTAAGAATATTGCCTATGGATCTTTTGATTCGAAGAAAATTATGGAGGACGTGATGGTAAACTTCACAACTGCATGTACAGGTATGGTACTTTGGATTAATTTGCACGAGAGCCATGAGTCATACAACGATATGTTTCACTTATTGCACGAAAGATGTTAAGTTTTCAAAGCAGTCTTATTACACCAAGTTGACAGTGAATTACGGTACAGGGGAGAGTATAAAACAGCGACCAAAAGGCACACATTACAATACGTGGCCGTGTCATTCGCAGCGTGCGAAATGTCGCTCATTATGCGTTGTCACTCAAGAGGAGAAAGTTGTATCCTTGAATGGTGGAGGGATATAAGAGGGGGGGGGGATAACCGACCTATCTTATCTTTCGAGTTGGATGGAGGCTTAGAATTTGTATTCCTCTTATATTTCTTAAGGGCAAATGAGGTGAGTCATAAGGCCACCATGCTATAAAATAAAAACATAAACGAAGAATGGAAATTTTTGGATATTACCTGATAGAATTACTCAATCTATGAGAAAATAAATATTAACTACATCTACATAATACACCGCAAGCCGCAGCAAGGGCGTGTGGCGGGGGGTGTTAGGTCGCCAACCGTAAAAAGGAACAATACCACACGCAATAGCACATGGATACTACACCTACACAATACCCCGAAAGCCGCCGCAAGGGTGTGTGGCAGTGGCAAAATATGCAGTATGGCAATTTTCCAATTTAATTTAACACGTCGTGTGGACCCAACATTTCATGATCTTGAATAAATAAGGACAGAACCGGAAATACGAGTACTATGAGGGAATATCCGATCAGAGAGATCTCGAGGAAGGAAATGAGTCGGCGAAATCACGACAACCAAATGACGCGTGAATCGAAGAGAAAAATATAGGAGCGGAGACGATATATACATTCAATTCATGTTAATACTTGCTACTTCTCCACGCATGCCACCCACGTTTCATAATTTTAGGTCTAATTTATATGTGACTTGGTCGTCCTGTATAAGTGAAACGCTACCAGAGAGTTGGTGAATGCGTTGCATATTAGCCCACAAACTTTAGTGGGATTCCTTATTTGTACATCTACATCTACATAATACCCCGCAAGCCGCCGCAAGGGTGTGTGGCAGTGGCAAAATATGCAGTATGGCAATTTTCCAATTTAATTTAACACGTCGTGTGGACCCAACATTTCATGATCTTGAATAAATAAGGACAGAACCGGAAATACGAGTACTATGAGGGAATATCCGATCAGAGAGATCTCGAGGAAGGAAATGAGTCGGCGAAATCACGACAACCAAATGACGCGTGAATCGAAGAGAAAAATATAGGAGCGGAGACGATATATACATTCAATTCATGTTAATACTTGCTACTTCTCCACGCATGCCACCCACGTTTCATAATTTTAGGTCTAATTTATATGTGACTTGGTCGTCCTGTATAAGTGAAACGCTACCAGAGAGTTGGTGAATGCGTTGCATATTAGCCCACAAACTTTAGTGGGATTCCTTATTTGTACATCTACATCTACATAATACCCCGCAAGCCGCCGCAAGGGCGTGTGGCGGGGGGGGGGGTCGATTTGTACAGTCAGTGGAGTGGTTACAAACAGGATAATAGTTGTAATAAGCATAACTGTTGTTGTATGGATGATGCCCAGTGACCTCCTTCCACAAACCCTTAAAGTTGATCACGGGAGGCCATGTGTTTCTCGAAGCATTGGATTAGGTTATAGCATGGCCGGTGGTCTAACAACCCCTGCCACACGTTCTTGCGACGGCTTGCGTGGTAGCATATAGAGAGATAGAGATCTCGTCCACTCCTCGAAGAAATGGAAATAAAATCTGTACAATGCGAAGATACGAATATGACGCGTCCATATTATTCTAGGCGCAAGAGAAAAATATTCCATGATTTCCACGGACAACTGACCTCATTCGATCGGAAAAAGCAAATTCAGCGGGACAAGGGGATATTAGTCATCAGATACAAGTCAGTGGGCAGTTTTGTGTGTGTTGTTTGGGGAGGGTCGACGCTGGTGAAGTCTATACGCCGGACTCACCAGGCGTCGGAAGGGAGGGTTGGGAGTGGAAGGGGCTGGGGATTTTTTGGTCCCAGAGGGGGTCCGAGTGGAGATTTGGGAGACGGCCGACGGGGAGTCGGACAGGGTCAGAATCCGGTCTCCTCAGAGCGCCCTGAGATTGAGTCAACGGGAACGGTGGTTACATACGCAACCCGGGGTGTCGACGATTAGTCATTCCCCATCATCGGCCAAATGTGATTCACGTAATGAACCGACCGGCGCACCGTGGGAAGGCGAGATGATGAACCGAAATCAACCGAAGATTCCAAGCGACTAAATTAGAGAGGTTCCTTTGCATAGATGGGTGAGACCCACGTGAGCGAATACATTAATTGTGGATACATTTCGTGATCCGCATTCCCGACTACCGACACACCGGCGGCATCAAAGTTGTTTTCCTGTGTGCTCAGCCATGTCTGAAATTTTTCGTATTGGAGGGAGATCAAATAAGATACACAGGTAGGTAGGTACATGATACTCTACCCGCCCACCGGCATGGATTGCTGTACGGGGTGCAGGTATACCAGGCATGCCCAGCTCACGAAGAGTTGTGGCCCCGTACCGTGCAATAAAGGCTGGTGGTTAAAAAAAACTAAAAATCATGTTACGAGATAAAGAATTGTATCAGTTCGCGGGGAATTGATCATACCTAAAACTACCAAACGATCATATTTATACCCAAGAAAAGCGAGAGTTTAAGCTAGGTTCAGAACACACGAGTGCAACTATGACATATAGGGAATTATTATGGGCCCACATTATGCATCTACACAATATACCCCACCACTCCCTGCCATTCTACGTGTAAATATACAATAGCAGCCTATACATATTGGCAGATTAAACCACAAAGATAAGATAAGGAAGATAGTTTCTAGTAAAGATAAACATAAATGTTCGTTCTTTCCTCAAACGATTAGGAATAATAATAGTAATAAAATCAAAGTCAATACTGTTACAAGCGGGAACATGATTCACGTTGCGTAGATATCTACATCTACATAATACCCCGCAAGCCGCCGCAAGGGCGTGTGGCGGGGGTGTTAGGCCACCACCCTTAAAAAGTAACAATACCACATGCAAAAACAACAACATGGAAAACTACACCCACAGCAGCGCACACACTCATGCAAAAAACCCTTCATCCAACACTCATGCAAACACATATACCTTAAACCAACAACAAACTGCACCCCAGGATGCAGCACTAAGCCATCCAACAACACGCATGCCAGGACACAACAAGCAAGAATGCGAAATTCCACCACCACATAAACATGCAACTCAAAACACTCTCCCCCCCGAGGAGACAGTGAAAGGCAGGGACAGGGAATGCGACCCAATGCTGATGAACATTTATAACATTCTCATTATATATGTATATATACTTGTAGATATAGATATATTTTATGTGGGTCGAGGGTGCTTCTTTCCGTTATTGTACGGGAAAAACCACATATTAAATTTATCCAGCAAACGTAACTGCCTTCCTTTTCTTGTTAAATTTTTGTTGCTGCTGGCATTACAAATGATCGAATTGATTTCTAAGGAGCCGGTATTTGTTTTCTATTTATTTTTTAAATCATGCTTAATATGATATAAATATTTTTACAGATATAGCAATCTTTTTCCTAGATTGAACAATGGTTTTCCGACATGCTGTGAACAGTAGCACTTTATAATGATATAGCTCATGCACTATATATCTATATACACTTAGTTTCTTTGTTCGATTCTTTCAAGGAGCTAGCTTGCATAAAAGAGAGGAATTGTAATTCCTTTAAGGCTTTATCGAGAATCTCTGTATTGGAGTCTGCCTAAGAAAACTTCTTGCATGGCCACGCACCAAGTTTCCAGTATTTGGTATCAAACAAAGAAATACAAGAGTGAGTGAAGAGGGCCTTCTAGATGAAAGCAGCTTGTGAGAAGCCATTGTGATGGAAGGGAAAGCGTAACGAAGTGTGTAAAAGATTTAGGACGGAAAATGCCAAGAAAATGGGCGTCGAAGACGAACATAATTCGTGCCTGTCGAAGTTATTTCAGCCCAGCTTGCTCTCCGAAATCCGTTAGTTTCAAAAACGAAAGCGGATTGCGTGATTATTTAAAGAAAGGCCACATTTCGACAAAGATACAAGAGGTTAGGGACAAGATAAGTAGATATATGCGAGATAAGTGCGATATCACAGCGCTCTATTTCACGTATATAGGTCGATGGCACTCAAGATTTATATTTCCGGCTTTTCATTTTTATTTTCGACCGCTCATTCAAAAGCTTCGGACCACATGTGGAATCTAAATCGAAACAATACCCCAGAGGCCAAAGCATTAACACACAGCACATTAAGTCGTGTATACATGCACATTAATCAACTACTACTTGCATTTGAACATATACTGGCTCACATACAAAATTATTCGTACACATAAATCTACATAAATACCCCACGATGCACTAGAAAGGTCTGTGGCAGGGAGTGTAAGCACCAGGAGAGGACAAGGATTGAGGGAGAGGGAGGGTGTTAAAGGGCGATTGAAGGTGAATCCATTTAAAATCCCTGAAAAGGATGACAAAATTCGTTATTAGAGGGAGACCCAACACCAATGTAAACGCATATATATGTAGGTCGCGGTAGTCCAGGGGTAGAGCGTTGGACTACTGACCGGAGGGCCCGGGTTCGATTCCCGGGTAAACCTCTCTTGGCACCTGCACCTCCACCCAAGCTATGAGATTTTTCGGGTATCAGATATTTCTTGGAAACCATAACCGGCACTGGTAAAGCAACTAGCCCCCTACCCAGATGTGTGAATTTCACACGCCGTCGGACTTAATACTGGGTGAACTCTCTCATCACCTACCAAACCAACCTTAAGTTTGTGGATGTATGAATTTGTGGTTTTTGCATGCGGTTTTTTTTCCTTTCTAAATTACGGGTGGTGTCCTAACACCCCCGCCACACGCCCTTGCGGTGGTTTGCGGCTATTGAGTAGATGTAGATGTACGTAAGGTTGATTACTGTGTTTATGGATTCCTTCCCACTTCCTTCTCTTTCTGGACCACCGAAAAATCAAACTAGTGAGTTACTTTTCTGTTATATGTGTGTCTGTGTATTTACCTTTTGTCCACTAGTACTAACTTCAGATACATTTTATATATAGATATATATATATATATATATATATATATATATATATATATATATATATGTATATATACATACATACATAACCCTGATAAACACAAAATCGTGTCTTTACATGCATCCAGATTGTTTTCATATGTGTGTGTGTATATATACTCGTATATATATATATATATATATATATATATATATATATATATATATATATATATATATATATATATGGGGTCGCGGAAGTACAAGGGGTAGAGCGTTGGACTACTGACCGGAGGGTCCCGGATTCATTCCCAGGCAGGTCTCTGGTAACCTGCAGCTCCACCCAAGCAGTGAATTTTCGGGTACCAGATCTTCCTGGGAAACCATAACCGACACAAGGAAAGGAACTGTCCCCCTACACTGATGTGCGAATTTCACGCGCCGTCGGGCTTAGTACTAAGTGAACTCTACCATCACCTACCAAACCGACCTTCGGGTTGATTACTATGTTTATGGTTTTTTATAAATATTTCTGTACATTTGGAAGTGCGAAATTATGTATAAACAACCATCGCTAGGTCCCTTCGAGGACCGCGACTTTCGGGATTTTATGTAGACCGAAGAAGTCAGGTTGTTTAAAATTTGAAATTGCCAAATAAGGTTTTGCGATATTTTACAATGACTAAGCGAAAATGGAAATTGATGCGTTCTGGGGGTGAACCGCTTTGGGGAAGACATTTTTCCCAAGAAATAGTGCTGAGTCAATCGGAGCGCCGAATTTGGCCCTATAGAACAGTATTTTTAAGAAAGTTATTCATAGTCCGGTGACTTCTATCCCCTGCTACGCATCGGTATAAGTACCTTTTCAGATCAAAGCGTGGGCATACATGGAAGCCTGAGTTTCCGCCAAGCCATATGACACGCAATGGAGCAGGATTTTTCCGGAGTCTTCTGCATTAGGTTGTCATCAAAACGCTGTGTAAAGATCATAGACATACATGTCTCATGGCAAATAAGTTGAATGTCTTTAAACATATATCATGAAATCAAATACATGCTGGCATTTTCCGCAATTTGTATTTTTCCTCAATGATCCCAATGAATTCACTGATGCAGGTATCTTCACATTCATTTCTATAATATTTGCGATGCAGAATTATACACGTAGTTTATTACGCGGCTATTCATAATTACGAGGGTCATCCGGAAAGTAGTACCCGTTCGTGCCGCATGAAGTGCTGACGACGCGAGTAGCCGCTGGACGAGGTCAGATAGCTTCAGTGGCTTGTCTGCCTTCTCTGAGCCAAGTTGCGTGACGCTAGCATTGCCTGTGTTGTTTCTGTGATTGTTTACAATGTTTAAAAAAATTGAGAACGCCGCCAGTTGTGAAGTGAGGGCAGTGATTAAATTCCTCAATGCAAGAAACGTTCGCCCATGTGATATTCATCGCCAATTAAAGGAGGTGTATGGAGACAATGTAATGGACGAGTCGTCTGTTCGGCGGTGGTGTCGCAACTTCAACATGGGGAGGGGGAACACACACGACGATGAGCGTTCGGGGAGACCGTCTGTCATTACAGACCAACTGGTGAGCTCAGTTGACGAATTCGTGAGGAACGATCGGCGCGTCACAATTGATGACATCTGTGAGCATTTTCCCAATGTTTCTCGAACAATTGTTCATGAAATTGTTAAACACCATCTGCATTATGCAAAAATTTGTGCAAGATGGGTCCCTCGCGTATCTCAATGAGCTGGCGGCGAAGGACTATGCAGCAGGAATACAGAAACTTGTCACACGTTATGACAAATGCCTTAATTTGCTTGGAGATTATGTTGAGAAGTAGTTTAAAGTATCCTCTTTCAAATAAAATTTTTTATGTTTGTTAATATTTACGTTTGTGTCTTTATTTCATGAACGGGTACTACTTTCCGGATGACCCTCGTAAAACAAAAAACAGTTTTGTTAGCGTACATAAAACCGAAAAACAAGAAGTTATTAGCCATATTAAAATTATAACATTAAATTGCCGTAGCATTAGAAACAAAATATCGGATATTGAACATATTTTTGTCAGTACAAACGCAGACATAGTAGTTGGAACAGAAAGTTGGCTCACGGGAGATATAGCAAACAATGAGGTTTTTCCAAACGGCTTCACAATTTACAGAAGGGACAGACCAAATAGGTTGGGTGGGGGAGTATTCATTGCAGTAAAGTCACATCTTAGTAGCCAACGATATGAATGCGACGTAGATGACATAGAAAGCGTTTGGTGCAACATTAAGGACTACAACGGCAGAAGCCTATACGTGTGTTCATTTTATAGACCCCCAGATTCTAACACAGATGTCCTACACAAGCTCGATGAACAAATATCCACTATCAGCAGCAGACAAAGCAACAGTATTACTATAATCGCTGGTGACACAAATCTACCGTCAATTGACTGGGAAAACTACTGCGTGGGAAAATCTGCCAAAAACAGAGATTCATGCCAAGAACTCCTTCATATATTCACAAAACACTCCTTAGAACAAATAGTTAAATCACCAACACGGGGCCAAAGCATACTAGACATCTTTGCGACTTCTATGCCCGAAATCATTACTAACATTGAAATAATAGACGGAATCAGTGACCATAAGGCTATTCTTGTGGAGTTAAAAACTAAGTTCGTCAAAATAAACAAAGAAAAGCGTAAAATATACCTATACAACAAGGCAAATTTTAACGGACTAAGAGAATATTTAAAGATAAAATTACCGGAATACAAGACAAAAACACTGACAACAAATACAGAGAACACTTGGAATTATTTCTTAAATATTTTACGCGAAGGAATAAAGACGTACATCCCGTCCAAACTCAAATGCGACAGTAAGGAACCTAGATGGTACAACGGGGAAGTCAGATCGGCATTAAGAAGGCAAAGAAAGCTACAGTCAAATTTCAAAAAGAGTTTAAAAAGTGACGATATAAGTTTTGTGAATACAACCAAACAGCTACTAAAAGAATGTCGTAGTAAGACGAAAAGTATTATGCGCACAGCACTACACTCTTTTAAATCTAAAATGCTAAGCGAATATCTTGAGGAAAATCCAAAGTCATTCTGGTCCTATGTTAGGGAAATACAGGGTAAACGTCCCACTGTTCACTCTTTGAAGACGGAAAATGGAGAAATCATTACAGATAGCGTGAAAAAGGCAAATATTTTAAACCATTTTTTCCAGAGCGTCTACAACAAAAACACAAACGCACCAAACGATCCTCCACACCCACCCGGGGAACACATGAGCGATCTTACACTGACCAAGCAGGGAATAGTACATCTGCTCCGTAGTATCAAAGCACACAAGGCACCTGGTCCGGAAGAAATACCTGCTAGAATATTAAAGGAATTAGCTGACGACATTGCCCCATTTTTACATATTGTTTTTCTAAAATCGATAGAAGAAGGCTCAGTGCCTCGCGACTGGAAGCTAGCCCATATAACTCCCATCTATAAAGGCGGCGATAGGGATAAACCAACCAATTACCGACCCATTTCTTTAACATCGATCTCTTGTAAAATATTGGAACACGTTATTGTCACTAACATTATGAAATTTCTTGATAGTAGGAAAATACTAATCCACAACCAGCACGGATTTAGGAAAAGCAGATCTTGCGAAACACAACTTGGTCTCTTCATTCACGATATACTTAGATCGGGAGAAAACAACACCCAAGTCGATGCAGTATTCCTGGATTTCAAAAAAGCCTTCGACAAAGTCCCACACAATAAATTGTTACACAAACTTAAATACTATGGGATCAATAAGAAAATAATTAATTGGATTAGGGACTTCTTGTCAAACCGCAAACAAATAGTAGTCATAGATGGGTTGTGCTCAACGGAGAGAGATGTTACTTCGGGCGTCCCCCAGGGAAGTGTAATAGGGCCTCTTCTGTTCTTAATATACATAAATGACTTAAGCACACACGTTAGTAGCAATCTAAGGTTATTTGCTGACGACACGGTGATATACAGGGAAATAAGGAGCCAACTAGATCGCGAGCTACTCTCTAGAGACTTAGACAATATCTCGGGATGGTGCAATAAATGGGGATTAACACTTAATATAGATAAATGTGCAGTTTTGAAATTTTGGAATAAAGGAAGCGAGGAACAGGATATAAACTACAAAATAGAGGGTTCAGTATTGACTACGGCAAATCAAGTTAAATATTTGGGGGTTGTTCTAACACCACGCCTTTCATGGGGAGCACATATCAGGACAATATGCGGATCAGCTTTAAAGAAACTTGGCTTCATAAAACGGGTGGTGGGGAAATGTAATGAAAAAGTTAAAGAGAGGTGTTATTTTGCTCTAGTTAGACCTCATTTGGAATATGCCGCAAGTATTTGGGATCCGTGGGAGAAAATTTGGCAAAAAGAATTAGATAAAGTCCAGAGAAAATCCGCTAGATTCGTTAAAAATTGTTATGATAAAAACACAAGTGTGACAGGTCTCTTAGGGGATTTAGGCTGGGAACCACTTGAAGTGCGGAGAGAACAAGCGAGGCTTAGACTTTTAGAAAGGTTCAGAACAAACGAGTTTAAATATGACACTGAAGGAATTATAATGGCCCCACACTACTTAGGTAGATCAGACCACAAAGATAAACTAAGGGAGATAGATTCCAAGACAGATAGGTACAAATACTCATTCTTTCCCCGAACAATCAGTAATCATAATAGCAAGAAACCGAAGTCACTTTAGAAATATTAAAAACTTTGAATTTACAAGTCGGAACAAAATTAAACACTATAGAGATGTTAGGTATACTTTCAGGTGCATGTGTATGTTAGTTGGTAGTTTGAGTGTTTGCATGTGTGTGGGGTGTAAGTGTTCATGCATGAATGTATGCCATGTTTTTTTTTTATATATGATTTTGTTGTTATTGCATGCGATTTTTTTTTTTTTTTTCTTTTCTAAATTATGGGTGGTGTCCTAGCACCCCCCGCCACACGCCCTTGCGGCGGCTTGCGGGGTATTGAGTAGATGTAGATGTAGAATATTTAACATGTCGACCATCAAGAGAAATTAACATTCAGGAATCGGAGAAGATTCAGAGAAAACACAAACTTTTGTTAAAATATGCAATGAGAAGACAAAGCGGACACTAGCAGCATTAGGTCAAGGAGTCCCTTGATTAACGATGAGGACAGATAAGGCATAAAGACTTATAAAAAACTACTGGATATCTGAGTTCTTAATTGACGCCAAGAGAATAATTAATGCCCCAAATTATATCGGTAGATTCCTCCTCTGGAATAAATTGAGAGGCACGTTGTCACCGACAAATTGAAGTCTTCGTTCTCCCTTCGCACGATTCGCATTCATAACAAAATCGAACCGAAGGACTATCGTGTATCATATATTTATGACATATCGTCTCTGAAAGGCAACCATGTAATAATTTAGTCAACTATTGCATGAAGTAGACACATAGGCATGTATGTGTGATTGTATATTTGTGTACATGAATGCGTACGATTGTTTTGATATGAGCAAATATTTATTCAATTCCACGTTTGAACTAATAGTTGTACGTAAAATTACTGGTTCCCTATATTACGCGATTATTCTATACGACTATTTGGGTAGGTTAGACCACAGAGACGGATTAGGGAAATATACTCTGGTACAGATAGATATAAATTTTCGTTCTTTCCTCGGACAATTGGCAATCACAATAGTAAGAAATCGAAGACATAATGAAAGTAAAGAAAATTGAATTACAATCAAATGACCTAACATCACCTGCCACACATCCTTGCGACAGCTTGGGGGTATTGTGTGGATGCATATCATAGTAAGATTCTCCTTGACACGGCTTGCCCGCCACTGGATACGACAATGTAGGGCGTCTATCGACGTTTCCAGGATGGAGTTTCTGAAGTAACGGGAGGCAACGAAATCAAATCGAAAGAACAGGAAGCGATTTTTTACAGCTGCCCCAATTTTGCGGGAAGGAGGACCTAATTACTTCGATCACCTCAAAGTCAGGAGGGGACTTGAGGCAAAGTCATTTTTCACTCCACCCCTTCCCTAATCTGACACTCAACGAAAAAGAAATCCGTTAAGTTCAAATTGCCTTCCTCCCGAAAAATCTCGGCGCGAGACGCCAAGGTCCTCACATCATCCGAAGAAGATTAATGACTTATTATTGTGACCAGAGATAAGTACGTAATTCCACGCGCCAAAATACTTTCATTATGTCCCGTAGTTTGGGGCGAGCATTCGCCATTTTTCTCTTCGTCATAAGAATCACCGTGAACGATATATAATAGTCTCGAACAAAGGGGACACATAAAAACGAACCATTTATGCGTGATATTTTTCCTTCGCCATGTTCCACGGACCGTTCCAGTATCCCCGAAAGAAAAAGAATGCACGAGAATAGTGTTTCGTAATCAGGCCACATGCATCAATCTCCCTCTCGTGAACGCGTCAAGCTGCCTCATCGAATTTTGCCCCCTATCACCCCAAAAACAGACGACGACTGGACCGCCACAATGGACTCTCGCCACAACCCTCTCCTCTGACCCTTCCTCCATCTCGCGAACGGAAAAATCACCTCTCACTCGGCAGTCTAGTCCACTGGTTCCCAAACCGAGTGGTCAGCGCGGTGGACCTGGCCCGACTGACCTTTCGGAAATGATTCACCCCTCCATTAAAGTCTCATTTCACAAGTCTATTTTTGGATGAAGTAAAACATTTGACCATCAAAAGACTGACGTATCGATGAAGAGAAAGTAAATAAACGAAGGGCATGCACAGAACTCGGAACATACATTGCTGGGTAAATAATGGTTTTCAATTACTCATAATAGGCAAATTCCTATGCCGCTGAACAAACAGCAGTTGCAGAAAAATTATCAACCGTAATGCATTATGCGCTAATAAAAAAATAACCTTGGGCAAATATTCAGGACGGTATCGCTATGGGTTCAGCAAACAGTACATTTACATACATGCAATACACCGCAAGCCGCCGGAAAGGCGGGTGGCCGTAGGTGTTAGGGCGATAGCCATACATGAATATGTGCCCGACTATGTAGGAATTCAATTATCGAGTCAAAATTTACACACGGATAAAACTTTACCTGTACTAAAACTTTCGCTTTGATGCATCCATCACACGGTGCACCAAAATCATAAAATGACCATAACACTCATAAAATAATAAAAAATACGAAATATTTACTTCTTAACACAAATAATCACAGACAATAAATTGAACGTGAAATCCATAACTATTCCAGGAAATATGATAAAAAACGAACACCAGAAACCCTGAGACTTTTACAACCACTAATTATTTACCAACAATAATTATAGATTCAAAATTTTTTGAGGCAATAATTAAAACTCAAATATTGGCGTAGAAAAACATGAAGGCAAAAAATAAAATGACTAATTTCAGTACAAACGTCCCTCATATGAACTCCCGTATTTACGGGAAGAGATTTCAAATATTCATTCAAAAAAATATTTTGACATTCTTAAAGGGAAACCAATTAATTCTCTAAATGCACCCGAGGTTCAGAGAGAACTACGTTTACGCAGGACCTCGTGTAACTCTCAAGGACTTTGAATGTAAATAATCAAATAACGCCGAAATGATCAGCAAATTGAAAACGATATTTGGTACTCAATGTTGGACATTAAAACCTTATTGCTTTCTTTAGAACAGGGATTATCACACTAGGTTTTAATTACAAACACGATAGGAACGGCCTCGCCAATAAATAGATATATTAAGATAATTTTCTGCTAATCATTTTTTTCCCTACGAGTTCAGCGATTCGAAAGAGTATTTTATAAAATTCAAGTCACCATCCGGATCTCTAGGGCGGGAGAAAACGGCCGTGACAAGTATAACAAATAAGAGATTACAAAATTTTAAAGGAACTTGACTTCATCATGTTTCACTAACAGAACTCATGGACAATGTGCGAAGGGATAAGACAGTATGAGCAAATCTTTTACTACTTTTGGACACAATTTAGCATAGCGCTCTTAAATATTATATTTATCTACATTATTTGAATAATTTACACACATATTATAAATCAAAACTAAGAAAAACTTAATTTTTGACGTTGTACGTGTGTGCTTTGTAGAGAGCGTTACGGGTGGTGACATAACACTCCCACCCCCACGCCCTTGCGGCCGCTTGCGGGGTATTGTGTAGATGTAGATGAAGTGAGCACGCCGTCCGTCGGATGGGACGTTCAACTGCGGACACCTTGGCACCTTTCGTTAAGAGAAGGCTAATGCCGACGCCGGGTTTCTCTCCACCCTTCCTCAATTCCCATCCATCCCTAATGGCGCATATGACTTAAGCTGATGGTCACCTCCCCTAAATCAACTACTACTATCATGAAATGGGCAACATCTTTTACGTAACCTGTTCAACTTCGAAATTTCGCCTTTCGTAATTTTTTTAACTAAGAGCATGCGAACTAAATGAGAACTATGCAGTGCATAACACAATTAGTCGAGTGGAACTTTGGGCCACTGCAATCGTGCCACTCGCCAGCGGTCGGCAAAGGCTGACGCCGGGATCTTCCCCCATCTTATCATACTTATCTAAAAAAATTATTCGCCAAAAATGTTGACGCACACGGACCTCAATCATCACACACGCTTACAGTGAGACAGGCTAGGACACCATCACAAGGCTGTGCCTCGATGACTTTTCCTTCTAACAAAGGAATTTCCGTCTCTCCGAGAGTCACAACCAATTCTCAATGCATGTGGACAGGAGCTGCGTCTTCTATGGAAATAACTATTTTCCGAGAAACCAAAAGAAAGGGGATTTCACTGGGCAGGAAAATATAAGTAAAAAATAAAAGATGGCCTAGACACTGCCAAGAGCTGACTCTGCCAAGAGCTGACACTGTGCTGATGTGATAGTTTAACCTCAACTTACAAAATGCCATGTAGATGAATCCTGAAAACATTTGAAAGTAATAGCAGTTGGAGGGCTTTCTCTAACCGAAGATTGGACACGTGTTTACCCATTTCACGAGCGCCATGTTTTTTCCGGCGATTCTAGGTACGAAAAATGTTTGTTTTCTCTTGCCTTTTTCACGCGAGTGGCTGTGTAAATATTCACGAGGTTATGTGGAAGTATGGGCGTGTAATATGCGATGCGGCCCATCAGGAAGAATGGCCTGCTGATGATGGGAGGGTCCTGGGTTCAAATTCGAACCGATCGGGATGATTGATCACCTTTGTCTTTCTAGTTACCCCTCATACCTAAGGAACCTATGGAGACATAGAGAAAATAGCTATGATCAGGAAGAAGTTCCACGGATTCGCGCCGGAAATAATTTCCTTCGAAGCATCAAGTCTGAATGTGTAATTTCACAAGCCGTAAGACGAGATACCAAAATAAATTAACAGATACGTCTAATGAATTACGACAACATTCTCCGCCATTTTCAACCGACTAGCCTCGTCGTCATTATTTTATCTAAACTTAATTTTTATCGTTAGTAGCAGCTGGTATCCCATGCTCACAGGAGTAGTTCACAGGCACACAGCGTAGTGCATGTATCTTTAATTATCATTGTCTAAATTATATGAATTATTTACATAAGTAATATAACTGTCAATCACTAAAAAAATAATGTTTGAAGTTGCACGCCTGGTGTTGAATCACCCTCTGCCACACACCCTACCGGTGACTTGCAGGGCACCATATA
This sequence comes from Hetaerina americana, assembly GCF_022747635.1. Taxonomy (NCBI): domain Eukaryota; kingdom Metazoa; phylum Arthropoda; class Insecta; order Odonata; family Calopterygidae; genus Hetaerina; species Hetaerina americana. The sequence continues at coordinate 10,396,924 of NW_027286514.1, read as the reverse complement.
GATTCCTATCAGGTGACACGAACTCCCAGGTGTCAAAACAGGATTTCTTGTTTCATATACGATTTTTGCGACTGATAGTTTCGATTAATCAAATGGGTGATTTCGCCAGCTTCCGCTTCTTGCGCACACATTGTTTCTTAAGTCGTCCGATGTCCATAACTTTTTTTTAATATAAGTTTAGGCACTCGACGTAAAAGATGGACAGGCATATTTGGACGGCATGAAGGGATATAGGAAGTATGTGGAGTTGAAGGATAGAGATTTCAAAGTCAATGAAGGATAGTCAAAGCACATTTAAGAATATTTATTTATTAGTGCCGTGTTGGATGTGGCTTCATATGTACCAGAACATAGGAAATGACACCATCAAAAACATACCCCAACCCACATACTACTATTCATGGTAAAATAATTCCACGCAGCCACGAAGGGACACCATTAAAATGGGTCAAATATATGTGCATACACTTTTTACCCTGTTTGCTTTTACAATGTCTATGTATATTACCGAGGTCAATTACCGTTGCGCATTTGATGAGTCATTTGTCGAAGATTTCTGTGTTTACCTTGGCCAACCTTTGATAACGAAGGGCAACTTGAACTTCCAAGGCAGAGCGGCGTTTTTAGGAGGGTTTCCACCAGGCCATCTTCTTCACGGACGTGTCATCGCGACCAGCGATAGATAAACTACCTTCACTCGACCACCTCCATCTGGACAAGTGGGTTTTTTTTAACCGTTTCCCTTGATGGCTTAGAGAGGGGGAGGTGAGAGGGAGAGAGATAGAGAGAGGAAGACCACATCTGTCTGTCCCGTTCCACAATGAGAGACGGAGAGACACCACTACACCCCTCACCAATGGATAACAGACCACCCCTCCCTCCCTCCCATACGAAACCCCCTCCAACCGTCAATCGAACGAACAGCCCTTAGCTCTAACCCAAGCACCACGACGCGCCCTCCTTCCACCAACACGTCCTTCGCTTCCCCTTCACCGTCCCAGCGATATCCCAACAGGCGACCGACCGACAAGATGAGTCACTGCGACCTACTCTTTAACGGACCACGTAAGCAGAACACCGACCTCTTCCCCCCCCCCTCCTCCACACTCCCGCCCTCTTCTATCTCCCCCCCCCGCGTTCCCCCACACTCCTTCCATGCGCACTTGAGTGTGAGTGGAGTTAGCGAATCGGACGCCCACCCAAAACCCCCTCGCACCACTCCGTCGTAACCCTATCATTCAAAAACCGCCGCCCAAACATTCATTCCCCAACTCCCTCCCTCCCCCCCCGTACTCCACCCCACCGAGCTCACCCCTTCCCGCAAGACCTCACCGCCAATTTCACTTTCTCCTCCCTCACCCCCTCCACCTATCCCTCCTACTTACCTCCCCACTCCTGCTCTCGAAAAAATAAAACAAAAGAAGAGGAGGAGAGAAGCGAAAGACTAGACCGAAACGAATAAACCACCTTCACCCCAAACGGCCAACAACATCTCGCCTCCCCATCATCTCTCCCTAAGCCAGCGTTTGCGGAACGACTTTCACTCGCAAAAAAAATTGAAAATTAAGGAAAAAACAAGAACCACGCTCTCCGCTTATGTACATTTATATTTTTTCCGTAAAAAAGGGAGAAAATTCAGGTGGCAATATATAGTTTTCTCTCTCTCTCTCCAAATCTTTCACCTTTGTTGCAATCTCGTTCACCCAGATCTTGAGTTTTTTTTCAAGTGCCCGCTGCCCGTTTATTGACACCGGATCGTTTTTGTTTTCACAGCGTAACTTGCGTGACGTCGGGGAATCGAGGGGTTTTCGCGAGCCCAACTTCATTCGGGCTCAAGTATTTAGGGAATATTTTTTTCGCACATCGTTTCTTTCGCCAAAGTTTCACTGAAAGCTGTGACTGTAAGCACGAATGTATGCCTTGCAGGGCGTGCTAACATACCAGTGCACATGGTGACACGTAAACTTTGCAGTGCCATTAGTAGTAGAAGTATTAATAGTAAAAGCAGGAGATGAATATTCGCACAACCGCGTTATTTCTCTCATTGGATGGAGAGAAATGACCATTGACGTGAGAACAGCAGTTCTGACTCTAGCATATTACCGCAACGTATCAAATAAAATGGGAAAACCATCGGCCTTTCCAAGCAACGTGGAATACTCGTATATGTTTTGTTTTTTTCAAATTTCGAAAGCCGAAATAGTTTCTTGAACTGGAGGGCTATCATCTATATAGGATTAACGATAAATATTGATTCTTATGTTGTAATTAAGGCTAGCCGAATTAAAACTCTCTGTAATGGTGAGCGTTTACGAAGTAATTTCCTAATTCATTATAGTACCCTGAAAGCAACCGCTAGGGTTTGTGGCAGGGGGTGAATACGTACACACCAGACTAACAGTAATACGAATTTCCTAAACGGAGTTGATTCTTAACTCAAGCATCGTGAGGATACTTATTGAATTTCTATCGGTTTCTACTGAACCGTAATTCTTCCGTGATGCTTTCTTCCACAAAAAAAATGTTTCTGATCAGAAAAAAACAAACCGACAATGAAAATCAATGCACTTTGGCCCATTAGACCGGTGCCCTAACACCCCTCGCCACGCACCCCTGCGGCGGCATCCGGTTAATAGCGTAGATGTGGAAGTCCATCTTCGGGATCCATCAAGTAGTAATCCCTGTCGGTTACGCTGAGAATTCCGAAACGTCCCACGTCTAAGCTAGAGGGACTTACTGCTGGCACACAAAGAGGAACAACGTAGTTGCACTAATAAACGCACATAAAAGGACCGACTAGGAATAACCTCGATTGTATTTCAGTGATTCACGCCCGCTGTAAGTTGAAAGTTGGTTATGTACGGAAGAAAACCAAGGGAGAGCGTGCACTGCACGGAGAAAAACAAAAAAAGGACAAAAAAATGAAATGAAAAGGTTAGAACCACTTTTCCTTCGTCCGTGGAGTGAAGCTCGCGGTGAACGAAATGTGTCTGGTAATTGTGAGGGAGAGCTGAACGGTCGGAGCACTACTTACTCATCGCGCCGCGATGCGCGGAATTTCGCGGCCGGAGGCAAGAAGCAAAAGCTGCGAGCCCTTGCGCCATCCCTAATTGCTCAAAATTTCAGACCGCGATGCTCCCCTCGAGCGCTTTCCCGATCTACCGGCATACCTGTCCATAGAGTCCATTTTGAGACGATCTCTCGACTCAGAATCCCTGCAAGCTGAACACGTGCGATATCATTCTTCGAAGGAGCATAACCAGCTTTATTGTCGAAATGTGACATTTGCGATTTAGTGCTAGTTCCTTGACTGCATTATTTCAGTCACTTAACTTCTCGATTGGGTCCTAACCTCTTAGTAATATGTACATTTTGAGACTTTCACACCTGATGTGAAAACAGTGCACCACGTAACAGTGTCGTGCATCACGGGGTACTTACCATACTGAAAGCTTTATGCTATCTTAGTTCAAGTTTTTTAAAATTAGTAGTGCTTACTTTTAGCTACCGGGATCAATCAAAATATTTTTAAATCTTCGTACCATTGGAAAATTACTTTCAAATTACCAAGTTTCAATGAGAAATAACACGAGTTTTTAGATGACAGGAACGCTTGTTCTACCAGTTAGTTTATATAAACAAGTTTTGCATGGTTGGACCTTGTTCGCAAAAGAAATGTTTATAAATGCAGTTAGATATTATCGAATAATTCTGGAAACAGTAGGGAAACTCTAAGGCAATTATTCGAACTGCATTGTTTAGTTAATGTATTCATTAAATATCCAGCTAGCGACTAGGTCTCTCATTCATCAGTTGTGCATTACTCGGAAATACATTTTTTTAGCATAGGTCTACTGTCTTAGGGTACTATTTTGATGGAACCTGGCACCCCAAAGTGCTCTATTCCTAGGCTACAATTCTTTGTGTGAATAACATAATACAAAATATCTTCTAGCCTCATACTTATTACAAGAACTGATTATTTACCCTTGACTATTCACTACCTCCTTTAACTTCATTAGAAATACATGATCGTCAATCTCTTCACCGACCGGAGGGCCCGGGTTCGATTCCGATTGACGCATCTGGGAACCTCTCCCCTCAGTTTCACTCACGCTCAGTGATTTTTCGGGTGCAATATCCTCATGGAATATCACAGGGGGCACAAGGAAGACCCTGCCCTCCTACTATGATGTGTGAATTTCACACTAAGTTGCGTGAGATAGCATCATAATCCACCAAACCGACCGAGTTTATGACTGTGGTGTTTCAAACGCTCGTGAGCGATATCATTCCACTGTCGCCCTTGAGCAAGTTTAGTCTTTTCATGAAGGAAAATACATAGTTTGAATATGTTCGGGAGCATATCGAATAGTTTAATTGGTTGTTTTCAAGATATGTTTATTGTTAATAGATAACACTGCAGGCTAAAAATTTTGCCGCATAATATTCGCCTCTAGAAAGCTGTGAGGTAATCGTTGGAGTAGGATGAATCCCAAAAGTGCCTTAACAATTTTTTAGTTCTTTTAAACCCTCAAAAAAATTTGCCATTCGACAAAAATAAAACTTAAACTCTATTGTACTCCGGAATAAATTTATTTGGTAAAGTTTATATGAGATTTGGAATCCCATTGAGCAAAATAATCGTCGAAAGAATTGAAGTGTGAGCTAAAAAGGTTAATGTCACGTGACATTAAATTTGACTAATAATTCATAAAAGTAAACAATGTGCATTGTGATATTTAACAGTGCATTTTTGAAGACCATATCTGTAACCTTGACTGTCCCAACATTAATATAGTAAGCATGTAATTTGCTGTGTAAACTTCTGCCCAAATATTTATATACCCAAAATATCTACTCGATGTTAGTCATCCCATTTAAGCCATATGAAGTCTAATGCTGATTCACTCTACAAGATAAAATCATCATCAAATCAATTTCCAGAGTTGCTGCGGAGAGTTTTTAACAGCGATATTTAATGTCACGGAAGCCATCACTAGTTTACAGGGAATGAATCTAAAATATATCAGTGCACATGAAAGGGATTTTGGTTTCTTTGTAAGGGTAAATTGCTGGCTGGGCAAGTTCGTAAAATCAATACGTGCTCGTGATTAGAGGCGCACTTTCGCGCCTTTTCAAACTGTACCTTAGGGTAAATCAGCAGCGTCCGGTGCTGAAGAAAATTGGCCGCAGCGCACCGCATTAATTTCCGGCCGCGTGAGAAAACCCAAGCGCACCCCTGACATGCCGCACGAGAACGCAACAAGTAGTTCCTATTGCCTGGGCACAATTGCCGACGCTTCGAGAGCCCTGGGACAACGCCAGGGGCGGCGAGAAGACAAGCGCAGCGAGCGGCAATCAACACCCCGTGTGTAACGCTCACTTGCCTCAATGGAGAGCGAGCCATCATCCCCTGCCCATTTCCAATTCAAAGCCTCCAGAGATTAGCTGTGTACTCATACTTCCCAGCCGTTTTGTATGAGTAGCGTCTCCGGATGGCGGTCGGTTGGCGCGTCATCCGGATCTGTTGGCGATTGCAGGGCGGCAGGTGTGCGCACGCCACCCGGTAGTTGCGGTTTGAGCCACTTGCGAAGATGACGCCACCGGCAGAGACCGTCTGCTGCGACCCGAAGCACGCACGCACCCCATTACCGATCGTGCATGCACACACGAGAAGCCACATGCATGCGCCCACCCTGGTGACCAACGAGGGAAACAGAATAACAAAGGAGACACTTCCAGAGGAGGCGAGGGGAGGGGGGAACATGAAAAACCAAAGGGTGGCAGTCGCATCGAGTTTCGACGGATATTGGGAGTGGGAGGGGGGATTGATCAATGGCATGAAAAGCTATGGGGAGAGTCTAGGAAATAATTATGACATCGCTTATTTACATGAACAAATATTCATGAGTCGTTCAAGTTAAAAACTGGATGTTAATATTATACCAATGCGATTTGAACCACAAAAGGTAAAGATAGCTTGCCAAATCCGTTCATCCCAGATTTCTGTCACAATCTGGCATGTGGCGATATCGTCAACTCATTATCTAAAACGTAGTTTAGGAAATAAGATAACAGTATTGGGAGAGAAATGGATGAGTTTCCGAAAACAAAATCCGCTAAATGTTAATTTTAACACATGGCATGGATAAAAATATCCGGGGTTGGATTAAAGACTTTTTGAATGGTCGGGTACAAATAGTAGTCATAGATAGCGTTATCTCAAATGCAGGTGAAGTATATTAAGGTGTTCCCCAGGGAAGTGTGATCGGACCTCTTTTATTTCTATTTTACGTCAACGAGATTGACTCTGTAGTCACTAGCAAGACACGTTTATTTGGAGACGATGCAGCGGTTTATCGTGATATCCGTGATCCTGAGGACACAACTGCTTTGTCAGATGACCTTTATGCTATAGAACGCTGGTCCGACATTTGACAATTAGAATTAAACTTAAAAAATTGCGTGGTCATGAATTTTTGGGAAAAGAGTAATTGCTTCCCGAACGCCTACTGCATTGGGAACACCGAAATGGAATTCGCAGACTCAAATATATACCTAGGCGTTGCTCTCACTCACGATCTCTCCTGGATGAAACACATACGGGGAATATGTGGAAAAGCTAACAATAATTAAGGAATTATTAGAGGAGTACTGGGTAAATGTGATGAAAAGTCAGAGAGTAAATGTTAACAGTCGCTAGTTAGGCCTCATTTAGAATATGCAGCAAGTATATGGGATCCTCATGAAGTTGGATTAAATGGCGAATTGGATCGCGTGCAGCGTAGAGGAGCTAGATTTGTAAAACGTTGTTCTGATAAACTCGGCAGCGTATCCAAAATATTGGAGCAGCTAGGCTGGGAATCACTCACGGATTGAAGGTTAAATATCAGATTGAAGCTCTTCCACAAATTGGAAAAGAGACTCTTTAGCAGTGATGTTGAACATGTATTGTTACCCCCATTGTAATATGGTAGGCGATATGATGCTTATAAATTTAGAGAGATGAAGTGTAGAACAGATAGATTGAAGATGCCATTTTTCCACGAAGGATAGGGGATCATAATAACATTGTCCGATCACAGTAGTGTCATGTTCGGGTAAAAATTATTCTGGTGCGTATACACCCCCTGCCACACACCCTAGCGGTGACTTGCGGGCAAGGTACATGAATAAATAATTTTTATATTTCAATAGGGTAAGTGAAATACACTTGATTTTTTCACAATTTCACAGTACGGAGACATTCCAAAGAGCTTTGAATGTTCTTAAGGCGTCTTCATGGAAACAATATGGACACAAATGCTACAGAGTCCTTAAAAATTATAATATCGTTTCTAGAATATGAAGCTGCGAAGAATGAAGAACTGATGACTAATTAATGAGTCAGAGAGGAAAGATATTTGATGGAAGTATTTAAAAAAAAGGAAAAGTAATTGATCATGTTAAGTAGTGGATCATAAACATGGGATTAGTGGATCGTAGTGCGAAAGGGACTGCATATTGATGGATTTAAGGGAAGGAGAGGGAACAAGATGGAGAAGACCGGCAAAAATGAGGAATGATTTAAAGAGAGAAGGGGATACGGAAAGATAATATGCGGAGGAGCCACATAAGACCCGCGAGAACACTGAAAAAGAAAAATTAATGGGCGTGCGTTTGTTAATGAATACAATTTGGTATCATTTATAGATCATTTTAAATATTTGATCCCTCCGATTACATATTATTTCATTTAATAATCATATTATTTAGTTGCAGCAAAGAGTAATTAACCTTTTTTCTACTTCTATTCTTTATTAGACACTCTGATAAAGAAAACTATTAAATAAATTTTTTAATCTAGTGTAGAAATACCACTTTTATTTAATTATGAACAAATAAAAACAATAATTTAATAGCGCTAAAATAATTATATATTTATTCGCATTCAATGTACACAGAAACTTGGACGTATTTTCTATTAGTTCTTTAGGAATCAGTCATAGTTTGGTTGTCATTGCACCTGCTACAAGGTCTGGATTACTTAGATTCGCGGACTGTGGTAAATATTGGGAGTGGGGGGGGGGGATTGATCAATGGCATGACAGTCTATAGGGGGCGTCTAGGAAATAATTATGACATCGCTTATTTATATGAATTTTCATAAGTCGCTCATGTTAAAAACTGGAGGTTAATAATATGCTAATGCGATTTGGACCACAAAAGGTAAAGATAGCTTGCTAAATCCGTTCATCCCAGATTTCTGTCACATTATGGCGATTTATCGTGTTTTATGACAACACGTGCCCTATGTTATTTTAAATCGTGGTTCGAATCACTTTAAAAAAAACTCACGATCAGTCTCATTAAACAAGAAATAGGGCATGTAGTTGTGATGGCTGGGATGCCGGCGAAGCAAGAAACCCCTCCACCCTCCCTAAAATTATTTCCCAACTTTTCTTAAATATCGACCCATAATTAACTGTAATAAAAATTCATCGCAAAATATAAAATCACCCCTCAAAATTAGGGTTGATTTGGTAATTGGGAGTGGAGATTTTTTTGGAATACCACCAATTTATGCTTTCCTATTATTTTCTTGTTAATTTATTTCATTTTCCAGATTTTAATACAAGTGATTTTCATCATCTAGAGGACTGAACGTAGAGAAACAATCTCTGAATAAATAATAATGAGATGAGCGAAATGTAACGTAATCGACTTCGGACTTTTACAGGAATTTTGACGGTGGTATATATTCCAGTTTACATCAATTCGTCAATAATGTGTTTAAGAATTTTTTTCGCCATACCATGTTTTTTGAATTGTATCGGTGATTACTAGAAGAGAGTCCACAGAAAAAAGTCGTTTGAATTTGTTTGAAAAAAATGAACTCACATACATCAAATCACGTATGTTTCGGCTGAATTTTAAGGATTGTGAATGCGCACCAAAGAATAAACGAAGGAAAAATCATGCCTGCTTACTTGTTGACGCAGATGAAGCATACAGGTTGCCTTACACCCATAAGGCGAATTTTCTTCAGAGAGATTTCCACACACCGGATAAACATCGCAAAAGGTATTATTTTGCGGGCGAATGGGAAGTAGTTTAACGACGAAACATAATACACTCCTCCATGCTCAGTCGTAGCGGGCTATCGACTGCTGGTGACACTATTCTTACGCCTCCAAAAGAAATGACGCTTTGGCACGTCGGTCCCTGAGAATTCTTCCCGGAATTTGGCGCGCGACAGCAATGGGGGACTAATTTCCTAAAGAAGACCAGCATGCATCTTGTGCTTCCAGGAAAACATGCGGCGCGAGTAGTCAACTATTCAGAAATCTATACTGACATCATAGTTTTAACTGCGCGTTTTCACTCGGATGATTTATTTAATATGTTCTTTTCATTTGGTTTTAATTATTTTTCTATTGCTTCGTTTTAATTCTTGAGAATGTGAACATTCTGACTTTGTGGTACTAAATTTTGAAGAGACTAGTTTAAAAAAAACATCCGATGATTTACCTTAGATGCTACCGTAAGCAGACGATGAAAAATTGATCAATTCCGAAATAATATTTGATGAACACGAAATAATGAAATTTTGAGCGTCATCCGGCATATCAGCATTAATACATCGTAACAGCGTAAAATTTCGACTCATAATAAGTTTGCATTTTGGGGACAAGGGTCGCTGTCATCATTTTTAAGAATCCGATATGATTGATTATTTCGATAATTTATTGCACATATGGAACTTCCATACAACAAAGAAGATAACATTAAGTTTATAATGTTACGCAAAATGCAGTATCTACAGTCAGCTGAGAGTGAATTGCGGTCTCAGAAACTGAAAATCAATTTACCTCAATTTCAACAGAGTGCTGATACATCTCGTTTTATCTCTGAAAACGATATCATAGGCGTCAGCACAGACATTAGTCACACATCTACTACTTCCAATTACAAAATTCGTTTCCCAACAAAATGCTTGGGAAGATGGGAAGAGGGTAGGGCGAGACAGATGGATGGATGGTCGCGCAAGCTGCTCCTCGCCGACCGAAATTTTTCCTCCACGATGGCTATCGCGGAACACGTTCCGATTCATCACCGCTGCCGCGAAACCCACAACCAATTAACCAACGCGTGACGTCCCCCCCCCCTCGACCTCGCAATGTTCTTTATTATTTCCCCCCCTCCCATCCCCCTCGGAGAGTCCGCGGAAGACGGAGGCGAAATCCTTTTTTTTTTATTTTTTTCGAGCAAAGCAAACCGACCGACATTCCGATGGGAGTTACTGTCGCGTGACGTCAAAAAGCGAGCGCGCCCTTCTAATTCGATAAACCTACGTCGCCTCGAATTATTCATTTGTTTCCGAGTAGAGGAGTTATTCCGGATGCCGGAGCGGAGTAAAACAAACGCCGCTGACATTGCGTCAATGTGATGCGCAGATTGGCGTCAGTGTGAGGGATTCGGTTGCTCACCGAGGGAGGGGTGCGGCGGCTGCCGAAGATGCCGCGCCTTTTGAAGTGGCGGTTTTGAAACACTCCGGCCACGTTGAATGCGAATGAGCCAATGAAGCGGGTGATGCGAGCGTTGCCGGTCAATTAGGTGAGATTTGTATCCATCAGCGATTCAGTCGACTCGATTCACGTCTTGAGGAGGAAGCCTCGAGGAATGACGAGTGATATTTTAAAAATAAGTAATTTGCAAGATGCAGAACAATTTTCGAGCGATTTCATGCATATGTAAAGCATTCACAGGGACTGCTGCATACATTTAAGCATACTACGTCAATGGCCTTGTAGGGTAAGGCAGCATACCGTAGCCGTATTCTCTACGGGAATCCAAAGCATGATGGGTAGGGCATTCGGCTGTTGACGGGAGTCTTCGGTCAAATCCGGAAGGAACTTCATGACGCCCTCATACCATTACTTTCTGCTAGTTATTCTCTGGAAAAATCGATGTTGTATCGAACAAATTATATTCGTACGGATGCCTGTCATTACAACAACCGCATGTATTTTATCGAGAAAGCTCAAGAACAAGGACGTAGCGTAAAACAATAAAAAAGTAAAATAAATAAGTAACACACTCCACTCGGACGGTTCATACCAAATTCGCCAATGTTTTAAACATGCGGATTTACGGCGGATACGTCTTAGTAGAATGTTACATTGCTTATTGACGAAGAACGGATGCTTCTATACGCCACATTTAAAGTTCCAATTGAAATGGTCGGTACGTAAACGCCGAAAAATGAAAAAAGATCGATTTTCAAAAAAACGTTTCAATGCCGGAGAACCATCAATGAAATGATCCGTAACTAAATGTATTCTATTGCACCCGATTTCATGTCATTACCATTATCACTTCCGTTGGCCAAAAGTGCGAACTCATATAACTTTTTTTCTCTTTAGAACGATAGTAGGATGCCTAAAAATGAAACGCTCTTAGAATTCCTGGGAAATGACGATCGTTAAATCATACGTTACCAAGTAAAAATTCCAATCTACAAACGTAAATTTCTCCGGCCAGTCCGACAATGCTAAATGAACTTTTTCAATAATCAGAGTGTTCGCCAGAGAAAGAGAGAGCATTGTAGCAGATTCCAATAAAAAGAAACGAAAAATTAATCTGAATGGAAGACGTCACAAATCGATATCGCTCAAAGTTCACGGTAGATAAACTTGATATACGTGAGAATGTACCATTAAACCACCCACTCCTGTGTAATTAATCTTAAGGGTACTTAGCATTCGGAAAGAAGTGAATAATTATTTTGGAAACCAAACGAGTTCGATTTCTTTGACAGCATTGCTGAAATCCCCTCATCTAGTTTTATCTCTTTAGAAATCCAGCGATTTCGGAACTTTTAAGTTCGCTTTGCGCTAATAAAATCACTGAACCGCAGGTTATTGCACGAAATAAATCGATATATTTATGTACTCTCTGTTTGTTTACGCAGTAGTTATTTCCTTCATTAAAGACGTAACTTTTGTCCTTCGCAAAACATTTTTTTAAGTATCTTCCATTTTGCAAAATACTTTCTCATTTTGTCTGATATGTCTGTCAAAGAACGAAAGTTAAATCATTTTTGTTACAACAACAATTTTAACCGTCACATGTTCAACGTATTGCATTTAAAACTGACTATTTTGACGATACAAAAGAAATACGACCACTATCACTGATATTCACCGTTTCAGTTAAAAATAATAATTTAGAAATTAATATTTCAAAAGCTGAAATTGTAAATCAGCTCAAACAGGCATCGAGTTTATCGGTTGAAATATTTCTTTTGCTGGACTGGGCAGGTTAATAAAGAGTTAAAAGCGGTGGTTTTCGTTCCTCTTTTAGAGACTAAATTCTCAAAAAATATACTATAAATCTTCAACCTCCGAGGACGTTGAAATCGCAATAAATTAAAAATAAATAAAACATTTATTGACTATTGATATGAATCATTCATTAGTATCGCGAGAGAAAAAGAAAATAAGTGTACTAGAATAGAAAAATCTTTAACGGAACAAATGCTCAGAAAACCACGTATCAGGCTCCAACTCTTTCTGAAATTACTTTCGTTAAATCGTCCACACAACATAGACACGCTTGATATTCTCTAAACCACAGTTTTTGCATTAATTTCACCGCTCCCCACACGCACCCGAGGAAGTGTCGAAATGTTATCATTTGATTTTAAATACTGCCCAGCCCCTCTAGAAGGAGGAATGCGATCATCCACACATGGGACCGATACTATCGGAATTCCTAAGGGCGGAATTGGATCCGGGAACAAAATTTTGCCTGAGGGAGGCAGACAAATATTTTTCACAAAAATTGGGCTCGAACAAAGCCGAAGGAAAGAAAAGATTGGCATTTCATCGCTCTAGGGTGCGCGAGTCACCCTCCCTGGAGGATTCTGGAGGAGCTGAAATCCACCGTAGGGCCTACGGAGCGTCCCCCATGGAGTTCAGACCCCTCCCCCCTTTCGTTTGCGCCACTCCGCCGAAAAGAAGCAGCAGCAGGAGAAGTTCCGGAACTGAAAGAATACCTTCGCGCTGGAGTCACCCAGCATTCCCGGACGACTGTGATGTGCACGGGGAAAATCCGAGGAATCGAAGGACGGGGTTCTGGGAGGCGACGAGGGGAGGGAGAATGCGAGGAGGGGTGCCGGGGAAGGGCGGGGGACATGCGGAGGAAAGATGTGTGCGCGTGTGGGATTTAAGGCATCGGACACCTGACCTGTAGGAGACGGCGAGGCTAAACCGTCGGCCATTTACAAAACCTAAATTCTCCAACAATCATACACAGTCCAATTCCTCAGACTGGTGCAGATCTTCGGCGCTCGACAATTTGCATTCAACACTGCCAGAAATAATAGAATTTTTCCATCTGAGAAACTTTATTTTAGGTTCTGAAACAGCACTGGAATCTTCCAATTTGTTCGACAAAAAAAATGAAATAGTCCATCGTAACCATTTTTTTATAATTTTGTCTCTCGCCGAACTCTGGGTCGACAAGATTTATTTTGAGATGTTTTTTGTAAATAAAAAAAACCCGGGTGGAAATTGAAATCGTCAAAATTCCATCTGAAGTCCTTTCCTTTCCTTACTGTGATCATGCGTTATTATTAATGACCGTGACTTTGGAAAATACCGACGAATAATATAACATTTAACTCATATCATGGATGGCTCGGTATACGCGGACAATTGAAGTATTTACTTGCTGTGCTTTAACCTATCAAGCAAGATTTTTTATTCAAACGAAGAGATAATGACTTGAAACTTTTAATGAGAAAATTTACTCGTCAACAAGTATTCCCAAACTTCTCAGTCACGTCATCAATATGGAAGGATACCCCATAGAAAATTTTGCTTACAGAAGAAAATGCCATGGAGGCGTTCTTGTTAGTTATTTTGCTAAAAACAACATATCGAGAGGCAAAATTAACGTTACCTCTGGCATTTTAAGCATCGCTTTGCACTAATTAAATGTAATGTTCAACTTAAGCTATAGGAAAAATAATCAAGGTCATTAAACTTTATTCATTTGGGTAAGTACCCATTATTATTTAAGTAGCCTCTCAGGTAGTTCATCGTGCTTTATTCTTGAGGAGGAATTTAAACTTTCTTGGGGCGTAGAGTTTCTTAACGAGTGTATCCAACATAAACCAGGTACATTAAAAGTTAAGAACAAGACGGCCGTAAGGGGTAAATGGCTGTTCCGTGTTTTGCTTCCTATTCAGGTGAAGTTGGTGGCGACAAGAACATTGTGGTGATTAATTAGCGATCCCGAGACGGCGAAAAATATCTGGCGAATAGTTTAGGAGGAAATTGGGGACAGAAAACGCTCTTTTCCAGGAACGGGGTAAAAGGATTCATCTGAGAAAAGTAACTGCGTCAAAGGCCATGTGAGAGTATGCTGACACGTGAAAACAAATATAGGAACCATATTCCTCCGCTTCTGCGAATCGCCGTCGTAATATCCAGAAATAATACAAACGGACAGCTTGAGACGCAACACGAGCATTATAAATGACGCGCTACAGGTAGTAAGTACACTATAATTGAGTTCAGCTACGTCAATTTCTTCTTCGCGGAAATTACACGCATATATCATAAGGAAATGGCACCTTGTGCTGTTCCACAAACTTATTAAGAAGGTCGACACATTGCGCCAAAGACACTAGTTCACAAATAATGAGTTAGATGGATTTCCCGAGAACTATAATCTTTTACGTTCAACCCCTTTAATCGGTTAGGAATTAACGTACCAAAATGTGTTGCTTGGAAATATTCAAATCCTGGGGCGATATTTAAGTGAAACCTGAGGAAAATAAATTACTCACCATTTACGTTATAAATAAAAGAGGCACAACTTTATTGTGATACCGAAATTATTTCCAAAGAGAAGTTTATCGTGGAAGATAAGGATCCGGATTTTTTCTCCAATACGCACCATTTCGGAAAATTCTCACATCCATGATCATCACGCATCCTTCCGTAAATCACAATAGATGGAAGACAAATGGTTGTTTAATGGAGTTCTCACTGCATCGGTGAACTATATGCTTCGTATATTAAAATCGTCACGATCGATCGTCGTAAAATGAAATACAGTCAAATTTATTCTCTTCACCATTGTCATGCCCATAAAATAGTTCAGCAATGCTACATTTTTTCTCTAGCTGTGCTCCGCAAAAGAGAAAATAGCACTATTTACTCTTCGGAGGAAGGCTGCGCTTCATGCTGTCGAAACGCGAATGCAAAATTAGAAACAAAAATTATTAAAAAAACCATCCAACTTCTGCAGTTCAGGGAAAGACTGGTGCACTCACTTAATACAAAATATAGTATATACAATTGTGTACAAAATATTTCCGCTTTATAAGGCAATGTGAAACTGTTTTTACAAGCTCCTAATAAGGTTAAAATTTACTCTTTAATATTCGTCTCTTAGTCATTGATTTCTTACAGGATATACTCGCATGTTGCACGGGGATTTTCGTAACTCACACAACGGCGACCGCATCCGGAGACGAAATCCGAGCCCCAGGAAGTGGGCAATCGTTTCTGGTTCTCGAAAAGACCATGGAAATATTTAAAAACGCCCTTCTTATCTATTTCATAGTCAGATTGTAAATAAACCACCAAATCCATAGTTGTCAAACCAAAGCTTATTATGGAGCCATTTCATTTCCCTGTGGCGCCTATTGTTTCTCTAAGGTTGGTAAGAGGGAGGATTGGATACTTTTTCCTGTGGCGCCTGTGGTTTACCAGGAATATATAGTGCTAAAAAAATGGCACAGGGAGGATGAATCTAAGGGTGATCAGAGACGTCACCCGACATTGAACCCGAGCTCTCGGGTTAGTAACCCCGCACACTACACACTGAGCGCTCCTCAGCATGTTTCATCAAAGCCTAAGAAATCACTACCCTAGGAAAACAATGATGGATACAGGTATTGAATGCATATTTTTATGGCATAAATTGTATTATAGTTAATTAATTTACCGACATTTTTCAACGACTCTTTTCTAAAAATAAAATATAACCAAACAAAGTTAACAGTTTCAGGCTTAACTTTGCGGAATTCCTTCATGATGACGGTAAAAAATAACAGAAACTTCATGTGTGTGGAAGTGTAAAGTTTCTGTTATTTTTTATCCTCATAACTAAACAACATTGAAATCACAGATAATGTTTTAGATACCACAGCTGATTAAAGCGCTTGTAATACGTAAATGGATTTGTCAGCCACGTGAAATAGGTGTATCTTTACACGACCATCTCTAATGTACCGAGTGTGACCTAATTCATTATGGCTAAGGTCTTCTTTATAACCTTGCTCCAGTCATCTTCGAAGAGTGATGGAATTTTTACACAATCAAACTCCATAATACCACCATGAAACCCTCAGTAAATAAATTTTCATCGAGAATATTTTATGGCGTTAATGAAATCACGAGGTCATTGGATGATGACAGAAATCGTTTTAACTGGGTTTGGGTTTTCAGATAAAATATTTCATCGGAAGTATAGTAACAGATCGACAAAAGATTTATAAATATTTTAATTAATACTTCTAAAGGCATTTCATTTGGCATATAATCAATGTGGTGAGAAAACATCATTTTAAGGAAATTCAATTTTATATACCCACAAGTTGAACCAATTTGTTCAGTCAGCTATGTGAAAATAAACATTATCATAGATTTGACATTTTGAGTTGATGGATTCAAGTTTCTTTTGCGAATTCGGGGGATTCTGAATTTTCTTCTGTGAATTGTGAATGCACTTCACGCATTAATCTAACTTTTAAATAACTAGTAATGAATTCTTAGGGTAAACACAATCATCTCTGACTGAGCCTGAATTAATTGACTTTGTTGAGTGGTTCCATCTAATTGCACTATCTTATCTCACACAAGGTTAATATCTCATCATTATTTTACCATTCAATTTGGATTAAACGGACACTTAAACGATGATGAGGTACCACCATATTTTTAGTGTCTGTGTCAATGCAAATCTAACTAAAGTGCAAACGGTGGCGTCAGATTTGGATTTAAAAGGGCAAAAGTTTTCCCATCACTAAAATAAATAAAATGACTCTGCGGAAATCCACGTGGAGTTGTTAACCTCATCTCCTTACTAACCATCCTTCGCCATTGGAGAGCGTGATGTCATTTCGTCTGAGGGTTTGTTCGGCATGGAGAAAATATGAACAATCACTTTTCTCAGTTGTTCGTCACACTGCGTCGCCATTTGTATTTATAACGCTCGAGTCACTAGCGCTTGATAACGGAAGAGTGACGTACTAAAGAATCGCCCGAGAACATTCCTCTGTGTCGGATGAAATTCATTTCGGTTCGCCGTTGGCAGGATTTTGAGGAAAATGCAGGGCATCGTGGCGCTTCAACATGCATATTACATGCCTTAATTTTGATTTACCGAAAAACGTATAATTGCAGCATGTCAAGGATTGCAACAAATTGATAATCATAAGATTGTAACAAACGTACGATATAAAAATAAAAAAAATATAGATGTACTATCCTTAAATAGCTTTTGGTTTTTAACTTGTTCGTCGTTTAACTCTGACAAAAACAGTAGCTAGCAATATTCTATCCCGAGGATTGTAAATAGCTTTTGTGGATACTGAGAGTTTTCAGAGAAAATATAAATATAACAACAAAACGTATTTATGGGCCAGATAAAATTAACACTAGCTTGTGATAAAACTTGTTTCGGCAGAAAATTCAAAAAGAGGAAGGATTTTTGGAGAAAAATGCTTTGCAATCATTCACTTTAGAGTTGCGTTAGTCAATTTTACGTTAGCGTATACCCGTTTCTGGATTGAAGTTTTGCCGTTCACTTTTGTGTAACTAAGGGTTTTATTCATATGCATTCATCGGCACGGAATTTAATCAAATGTAAGTTTCACGGGCGAAGTCCCAAATTGAAAAAAAATAATCTATCCTCGCCTCCCGATTCAACTTGAACTGATTTGGACGGGTATCAACTGAAATTTCGAAAAGGACGAATGCGCAATTTTTTCTTGGCCCACAAAATCAGGGAAATATCAAAAATGGCGGAGAGAATTATAAGAGATCAGTCTCAGTTTATATCATCCACGTACGCTCACCTAATATAAAGACGAATTTTTCAGAAATGGTGCAAACGATATGGAAAAATAAAGTTTGAATGTCCACAGATTGAAGTCCGCAACGGAATAGGGGTGATAGAGTGGCTGGTGCACTGGTTTCCAAACCACTCCCCAAGGGGACCAAGGTTCGAATCCCGACGGTGGCGGGTTTTTTCTAGCATCTCGATCCCTACTTGGAATGCCGCGTAGAGAGAACTTCAAATGAAATACGCCGTCCGTCTGGTGGGACATTGAACTGTACATGTGCGTCGGAAGGGACCCCATGGCGCCTTCCATTTAGAGTTAACTTGTGCCGACGGCGGCATTTCCTCTCCTCAACCCTCTCCCATTCCCCGAATACAGGGGACTGTTTCTTACCTCTGCCAAATTACACACCTATTCCTAAACACGCCAATGACCTCAGCCTGTCAGTCGCCACTCCTAATTACCTAACACTACCACTAACAAAACACGCCACAGTCACTCATGTGCCTATGAGTACTTGGATAATTGAATACTTACACTTCTAATGTCGATTGAATCTTAGGTGAGGGTGGAGGAGATTCTGGGGATGGGTGAAGTCATTACAACCACCCTGATAAGATCATTTCCCCTTTCTCGAGAAAATAGAGTGGGCTGAGAGCATACACGTCACAGAGTCGCCGTCGCACATCCCGATTCCCAATTCTTTCTCACTTCCTCTCTCTCTCTCTCTCTCTCTCTCTCTCTCTCTCTCTCTCTCCTCTGCGATGAGAGTCCATTGTGCTAGTTTTTTGTGTGTGTGGGGAGAGAGGAGGGACAGGGGGGGGGGGCTCCCCAAATGGCGAGAGGATGAATGAAGACGGTCGAAAAAAAAACGACGACCATATGCTACTGGCGTTATTACGCATGGCAGAGCGGAGGCCTATTTAAATTCCTCCCACGCCGCCATGTACATTCTCCCCCGCCTGGCAGCGAAGAAAGCCAGCAACCCCGACTACAAGCTCTTCCCGATGGCCGTATGCAAATCGTTCGCCTCGCTGACACACCACAATTCCCCTCCCCTAAGTCCCTTACTTTCCATAACTTTCCCCCACCCCATCCTCGGAACGGAGAAGAAACCTTGAGAGGGGGAAGGAAGGAGGAGGGTGGAGGGTTCGTGATTGGATTGGGGTGAGACTGCCATACAACACACGGGGACGGACGGAAAAGAGATTAGGGAAGATTGGAGATAAATACGGCCGATTTTCATGCGTTGAATTGGAACGATGACCCCTCTTAAGGGCGAAGGGATAAGGGGAGGCTGTGGAGGGCAGGGAAGGGAGACTTCGGGGAGGATGCATCCCAAATGGAGCCCTGGAATGCAACGCTGCCAGTAAATTGGGCAACGGGCGGCAGAGAACGGCGTAATTAATACACACTGAACGCGAAAGGTGACGTCGCGGTGGGTTCAGACACGCGGAGATTCGAAATCACGGATGAAATACTTGCCATACACAAAACGTATCACGCCACCCTTTTATGTACTTGACGTAGGGATTCAAAAAGTTTCTCGATTGTGGTTTTATACGTTTTATTCTCATACCGAGCAGAGGCAGTGATTGAGAAACAGGAAATTATACGGCGATTATTCATTCACGGGTTTTTCTTAAGAATTATTTACGCAATAAATCCAGATGCACCTGAATTTGCGTTATACAATAAATAGAACTCTCACGAGAAGAATCAAGAATATGTACAAAACAATCTTTTCACCCTGTGTTTGTAAAAAAAACAACTAGTAGCAGCACTTGGTTTCGAAAGAGGAAAAGAGCTCCTTCTTATTTAAAAATCGATCCATTGTAAATAAATATTTACGATGTCTTTTATTTTATTTAAGGAATATATTATTCTTAGAAATTTTCAAATATGTTTCCATTTATTCCATTGAAATGAATCAGTCACATTGCGAGCGACATGTGAAGGTTTGACTCCGCAAGTACTTTTATGGTTGATGATGTAGCACGCCGCGACAAACACCCTTGCGACGGCTTTTGGGACATTGTGAAGGAGTAGACTATTTTCAAACACACTGATAATTCCTGTTAACCGAGTATCTAAATTATGGACCTGTTATTTGCGACCAATTCGAAACACTAGCAGATAATTAAGCAGTAAGGATTTTCTCAAAACAGCAAGAAGTGGACAAAAGTTGAAAGAATTTTGGAATTTAATACTCCATATTCCCAGTCTTGACACCATTTTGCTAATCTCGGCTCATAATGACAAATATTACCGGGGAATCGTAGAATTAAAAAATAAGAAAACAGCAATCATGGAGCATTTAAAAGAAAGAAATGGACGACCGACTGAAAAAATTTGATCGAAATCAGGTTCCTCTAAAATTATAAGGGACCAAATAAATATAAGACCTAATTCTCGCATTCTCCTTTAATAAATATTTTAGACACCGCCCCACCATACTTCGTCCTCTTCCCCCACCTCAGATTCGTGCTGAAAGGACGCCATCACGAGTCGATGGAAGCGTTACACCTGGTCGTGACTAGGGAGCTTAGCAGCATTCTTCAGCTTCCAGAAGGCGAACGGGGCTTGGAGAACCCGCTGGGAGCGGTTTGTGGACGTACAAGGGCGCTACTTCGAAGAATTTTGAGTGATTCTGGCAATACATTTTTTTAATCGACGCAGTCCCACTACTATTGAGACGGACCTTGTACATCTCACAGTCTCTCCCCCTCTCCCAGTCCCGGTCGTTTCCGTGGCGAGTGCCCCATCCTGTCGGGGAATCGCACAACTCCTTACCCCATTCGTGAACTTTCACGTTATCCCAAAGGAGTATCCCTTAGAGAAATTCGTCAGAACCTGATGGCGTCACTCCGAATCACAATTGACACCTAATAATCACATCTGCATCACCCTCCGAGCTTCAGGGAGATCCCCTTCAACCGCGCGACCTTCCGCTCAAAACCAGGACCGATAACCAGTTCTTGCACCTTTCCTCGTCTCACCTCACAACGAGCGCGATGATTGAACGAAGTCGAGGATGTAGGCTAGGCGCATTAATCCTCCAAGTTACTGCCACCGAAATGAGGTCTGCGAATCAGGTGCGGAACAGCGTTCGTGAAAAAATTAATTAAAGCGGGTGTAGGTAATTACGCTGTGCGGATGACTCATGGGTGCTATTAAAACTGAGTTTCTAGCAGTAAATCACACAGAATGTATACGATATCGCTCCATTATTAAAAATTCCAGCTGTAAAACTCGTGGCCATTTTTTTAAAACTCTTTATAGAGTTCACTTTGACATTTACCGCATTTTGTAGTCGTGAAGGAAATTTACCTTTAATAGTAACTAAGAAATCCCTTCAAAAGGCGTTGGCCAAAAGTTCCTAGTTCAAGAAGTTGCATTGGCTACAATTTTTTGCAATGTGGAACGAAGCAGAATGATTGCCTTTGCTTCTACAAATGCTTGTGCTATTCAATTTTATTTCCACAATGGTATGATTACGAGGCTAAAAATATTATTCATAAAACTTTTAATATTTTCAATGGTTCATGAGCATCATTTGCGGGAACTTTGCTGAACGTAGGTCTGTCTCATACAGAGCGGAAACTCATCTTTCGATGACTCAGGGTCTAGACTTAGATTGCTCGAGCTATTTTCTACTATCTTGCAATTAGTAACATAGTAGCATCCCTTGTACACATTGGCGTACACAACGAACTATTTCAGTGGAACAGTCGAGTTCTGTTCGGATGAAAATGAGAAGGCAAGACTTGGCAATAAGCCTGAAACACCTAATCCTCTCACCTCTGGAGAAACACTGTCTCGGCTCATGCTCACTCGCTTTTTCACAGATGTGAGCCCCTCCCCCTCCTCCCAGTATGTACGTACCTTACTCTTAGCCCTGACCTAGGCTCGTTCTCGGATCTCCCTCTCCCCTCTCTTTCTCCGTTTTCTTCCGAGGGAATTCGAGGAAAAACTCTCTCCCTCGGCAGCCGCGACGCAGCACCTCGTGCGCAGTTTCAAAACATATCTTACCTCTTTTGTTTCTTTAGTCACCCTCACCCCCACGCCCCCAATTGAACGATCTATCGCTCCTTTTCCAAGCTCTCAGAGCCCTCGCCAACTCATCGGTTTATGTCCCTCTTCCAGGAAGGAGATGTCCCCATGCAAACCTGGTGACGTAGGCGTTCGGCCACCAGACCACGTGGCTGGCTGGCTAACCCTCACCCCTTTCTGCCGTCCTTCACCACTTAGCGGCCCTTCTCCCTCCTCCCAGGCCCCCTCTCTTCCCCTTCCCTACCCTCAGATATCCCCCACCCACATCCTTCACATGGAGCGGTCTCTTTGTGATTGTGCAATACCGAGAAATTCGCCCTTCCGTTGCGTGAGCTAGCACTCCACTTCTAGGAGCTGAGGGAAGAGAACTGCGCGTCGCTCAATTCGATACATTTGTCAATGCGGATGGATCTGGTGCAACTTAATTGGAAACGCGAATCGTCGATTCCAATATTTTTACTGAGAAATGAAAAATTGGGGATACATATGGAACCCAAATAATGTTTATTTTAAAAAAACCTGAGAACAATCTTTCCAGCCTAGAAAATTAATAAAATTATATTAGTGGACATTTAGAAAATACCATGTTGATGTCTTGACTGCCCCACCTCGTACTAGAGTGTAATTTTCGGTCATATGCTGCTAAAATATCTTTTCATATTCACAGCTCGCGAAAACATGCGGTGGCAAGCCTAAGAAAGTTTGCGAAAACCCTTTGAAATATTTATTTCCTCGGCAGTATCACACAAGGTGAAGGGATCTTTGTCGAATTACGGAATCAATCATTGCAGCTGGGATTACTTTTAAGATCATCAACGAACATGTCACGCAATTTTCTCGGGTTTGACTTGATTTAACAGGTACATTATTTTTACAAAGCTCGAAAAAAATAATTATAAATAATCCTCGTCATTGCTAACTTAATGATCCGATATTTCAAGATCCGAACGTAGGGCACAAACATGACTGTCAGCAAGGTAAGGAAGAATGTGAAATGTTCACTTTTATTTATCTGGGGTAGGCCTGGGAAGATAAGAGTAGTCCTTCGTGCTGTAGCAAAATATACGAGCACAAAATATTTGTTTAGATAAAACATTTTCAAAATTTTATAAATTTTTTCAATATTGAAAGAATACCAATAAACATCTACTCAATCCAATCCACTGAATCCTTCAGCATTGATCCCATCTGAAGAATACTTTTTTAGTGTTTATTCTCTAACGCTAATTCATTTAGCACCTATTGACATTCTGTACACACGTTCAAGGAGTTTTCCTAGAAACTTTCTTACTCTGTTATTTTCACCGATCAGCAAGGTAAGAGCAAACGATTTTCAGTTTTTTTTACACTTATGAAAAAGTAAACTTTGCATATTTTGAGATAAAATTAATTGTGAAAAATATACCAAGTTTACTCATTCAGTGATCATGAATTTTCACATAGCCAAGCCTAAGAACATTGAATTTTTTCAAATGTTAACTAGAAAATATGTAGTCCTTCCAGTTACACGTTCGTGTATTTAATAAGGTTTTACCTGTAGGTACCGACACGCGACGCGAAAAATTAGAAGAGATTTTCTTGAGTGTATTTACATCGAAAGGACATGACGAAGAATAGAATGTTACCAGGCGTCCTACGCCATCGTTGAGATTTTATCGTACCTCCAGGAAATTCACTTCGGATATTGCATGCCAGAGGTCGAATGGATGAAAGCAATCATCTAAGCGCCAGTACACTTTCCGAGATTTGAAAATACATTTCGGTGACGTCCTATATCCCGTCATTCTCTTGCCCTCGTTCACTGACCGGCTCAAAACAATCCTCCGGATAAAGAGTGGTAAACATAGATTGTAATCAATATTCCCTCTCGAGGTTGCTCTCCTCAAGAACCAAGACCGCAAGACTAGGGGATTACTCATACCTCTTTTTACGTAACTCCGCCTCGGCGGAAGTTAATACCTTCCTATTGGACGGCAGAGAAAGCGAGGTAACTTTATCTCCCGTAAGCCTTTCACTGGTCTTTTTGTACTGCAAACAGGTATTACAACTTAAACTATACATTTCTAATGCTAAAACTCCACTCTCTGTTTTTATTCCAGATAATTCCATGGTTACATTTGTATAATTAGAATAGCAGCATTGTCTGCGACGAGTACATACAGATCAAATTATAAAAGGCGGGGTTCATTCGACAGATTGTCGTAAAATGGAAAATAGGATAGGAGAGGCATGTTACTTGGCTTCACTTAAGTTCAGATTTGGAATAAATGCGGCAAGTATTCGAGACCCATTGGAGGAAATGTTTGTTGAGAAATTGGAGAGGGATTAGAGAAAACCCCCGGTGGGTTTGTTGAACATTCCTAAGAGAAGAGGGCAAGCATGACGGGTATATCGGATGAGTTACGTGTACGTTTGGAACCTCTTGAATATCGAAGAGAGCAGGCAAGAAGCATTAAAGACTTCAAAAGAGAGTCAAGGGACGCCCGAGTTTTCCGGAGACGCCGAAGGGAATTAATAAGGAACCGAACTACATTGGTAGATCGAGCACCGCGATTACCGAGAGAGAACACCTGTCATGGACAGTTTCAAGTACTTTTTCGTTCTCCTCTCTCACGATACGCCATCATTAAATGATTGATTCCAAACACCCCAATATTTTTTACTGAAAGACCTGATTTCATGAATGAGCCAAACACACCAATCATGGCATGGTTTATATAGGCACGCTTCTGTAGTAGTGCTTGTGTTTATGACAATTAAAACATTCGAATACACGTATTAACAAATATTTGTGCATGCACGCCTGTTGTTCTGACATCCCCCGCCAAACGCCCTTACGGCGACTTGCGAGATTAAGTGTAGATGGAGACACACTCGATGATCGTGCGTTAAGGATAGACTGAAATCAACCAAGTTTTTACCTTAGTATCTGACTTTATGCATTTCTAATAAAAATACATTGTGTGTGACGACGAGGTGTTTGTTCTCTATCATGATGTTCAATCCCTTCCTAAAACCTTCATTCATATTTTCTTTACAGCACCTTGAATTGCAATCAACAAGCCAGTTGCTTACACCCATAAATTCGCCCGAATCCAATCACTGTTTCCACGCGGAATGCCCTGCATGAACACCCGTTACGAACACCACACATGAAATAAAACACTCAAAATAAGCAAACTTTTGGAATATTATACAATAGTTATTAAATTTTAACCTTTTAGTGAGTCAGGAGTAAAAAAAACGGACTGGTAAATCTCTTACAAATTAATGAGTCATAAAATTCGTTCTATTTTTTTACCATTTTCAGTTAACTTCAGTACGTTTCCCAGAGAAAATATTTAAAATTTGTTCCTCGAGTCATTAAACCGCAGTGAGGTTTTATTGAATCGAAAAGCAATATTAACGCTGCTACGTCGGTAAATTTCATTTCGCGCGTGAGGCAAGAACGGACTGAATATCCTTTAAAAAGAAAAATATTCCCAGCAGAGAAGGTCGGTATTAAGCGAGACGGAATGAACGAGGCAGACATTTTCGAAACTCGATCCCAGAAGTGACAAAATAAATAAGCTGCCCATGTACCCACAGATCTCACGGAGTTGTAAAAAGTAAGGGAACGTTTTGTTGGCGTCCTGGACGCTCTCGCATCTCCACATCCCGGCAGTTAACAAACATTCACTCGCCCTCCACCTTCTCCCTTCAAATCGCATTCCTTTAATGCTCCTGAAACCGTCAATCAGTCCGTTCCTCCTCCCTCTCCATTCTTCCCAAATGGTTCACCGCTGCGGCATCGCCTTCGCTCCCACCCTCTCCATCTCTCTCTCGCCGTACACACACACACTCCTCCCGTCTAACCAAATCACGGCAAAACTCCCGCACGGCTGCGTTCACCTACCATCTACCTTACGACCTCCCCTTCTCTTTTTTCTCCACCCTCCATCTCTACCCAACTCTCGCCCCCGGCCAACCAACCGATGAGTGTGATTCACACTACAAACGAGAGATGGAGTAAATGTTTATGTAGTGTGAGCGTCGCTTACACAAGGGAACTGACAGAGGAAGAGAGAAGAAGGAGGATTTGGGTAAAATCGTTACCAAGGAGACAGGGTGGGGAGGGAACACATGCGTGTCTGTGCATACTTGTGCGTACGAAAAGCGCTTCTCTCCCGAACAAACGACTGCTATGTGCTAAATTCTTAAAACCCTTCTGCCTCCAAAGCACATCCCCCCTCTCTCTCTCTCCCTCCCCCTTACCCCCCAACCCCCAATTCATTAAACTTTCTGTGAATTCTGCCCCCCCCCCAGTTCCCCTTTCGCGATTTCGTATCTAATCATCACTGAACTTCAAATCTCTAAGTTAACCCTCTCCCCGGTTGAATTTGATTTGTGTTCCGAGTAAAAATATTTCAACTCCAATTATAGATGCTTCCAAATCATTCAGAAAATGTTATCCACTGGAACCGATTTAATAGTTTGTAAAATGCTGACAGGCGAAGAGAAGGCTGCTGTAGCTCCAGTCGATCTGCTTATCCTGTGAAGATGTCAGGGTTTTTGGGATTCTAAAAATTAAATACGACGCGTAGAACAACTCCTTATTCTCAGTCTCGAACCAATATTTGCCGGCGAGGTGTCTTGGCCTGCCAAACCAGAGAGCTCGGGTTCGATTGCTGCCTGGGTGGGTATTCCTCCCCTTAGGGTTTGGGTGTTTTTAATTGTCTTAAATGTATGTGTGTGTAGGGGTTAGGTTGAAAAACGACTAGGGAGCGTCAATCTCGCCCCAATAGGGTCGTTAAATACGTAAGCAAATATTAGTTCTCTCTACACGTTCACTGTCACTACCATAACACAAGGAAACAAAATTAATCACCATCGTTATGTATTTACCAAATCAATAAACATACCAATATTCAAAAATTATTAAAATATTTGTTCAACGTCAAAATTTCATTTTAGCCGGTTTACACCTCCGTAAGATTGTCAACTAACACCTCTAAAGCTATTGGAACATCTTATTGATAGTTTACTATGCAAGTGATAATTGTGTCATTCACGAAATTTATCACTTTTAATTACATGGCAGCCTTCCTAAAACTCATCATGGATGAAAATGGATTCTATGTAGCAAACTAATTATTTTAAAAGCAAATAGTGCTGCATTGCTTCGTTTTTGGGTACCAATTCAACGACTAACCTTACTTTACTGAAATTCTGAGATGACTGCTGTGGGCTTCATTATGAAAATAAATTATACGAAGAGTTTTCCGAAAATGAAATAATCTTAGCATATTGTTTGTACTCTGGGACCAAAAATTATTGGCAGAAAATAATACCATATCAAGGCATAATTTCTTCGCCATATGAATGCAGTCCCTTCGCCATTCTGCAGAGGAACATTTACTATCTAGTATTCGTTTTCTGAAACATCACGACGGATGCCCATCAATATTGGTAAATATTTAGAGTGATTCACTGGCGATGAGACTTATGGAAATGGAGTCATCATCAGCAGTTATTCCGCTGGTTTGCCGTTTCTCTTACCTCTGTTCCCTTCGCAGCTAGCATCTTCATTTCATAATAAATGCATCCATTAATATCTCCCATTGTTTGCTTGCAAGTGGGTGGCATAAATTTAAGGCAAATTTATGCCAGATTGGACCTATCTAACATACATTCCAAGCTATTATCAAGTGTCTTCACGACATTATTATACATTACCAGCCACACACGCACTTAAAACAGCATTAGTTCCCATCAATGGCGAATTCAAAGTGTTAAAATAAAAGTGAAAAACTCCATCTTGAATGAAACTAGAGATCATCCAATTCATATTTTCCGCAAATTATAAACTCCCTAAAATGTCATGATGAGGTTCAATAATGATATCATGCCTTTTCGGAACGATATTCCCAAATGGGAATTAATATCCTCGGTATTCAGAAAGAAGGTTGGCGGGGGTATTCATACACTACGCAATATCTCATCTTAGGGTAGTATTAGAATAAATCAATTAAATACCATTAGTGACATCTTTTCTCTGAATTAACTCCAGGATGGAATTTTAAGCCAACATTAAATGTGAATAGAAGTCAACATTTGTCGGTCAGGAAAAAGCTCTAGGGAGGAAAATACCATTATTGTGGAGAATGAAGATAGAGGACAAGGCTGAGGAAATTTTCTGATGGATCTTGCACAGTAGTCATTTCTTGGACATGTCTCAAAGGATTATTCGTACTTTTCCTGGTATGATAGCCCAGTGGTTTCAGAATTTAGCGACAGACCAGAAGATTCCAGGTGATTCCTCTGGAAGGCTCCAACTAAATCCAAGCTGTTTGACTTTCTCGGTACAAGAACCTTCTGGGAAACCACAAACAAGCGACTTAGAGAAGGAACCGATTCCAATAATCCGAATGTGTGAACTCCACGCACGGTGGATCTACCCTCGCCAGCCTAAATCGATCTCTGGGTTGAAAACTAAAAATTGTAGACCCGAGTTAAGTTGAATGATGAGTCATATGTTTTTACGGCCAACATAAAGTCCCAAAGGTCTCAAACGTTTACCCTTTTAGGTGTTAGCCTCGTGGGAGGAGATTTCGACAGCTTACCGTAGTTCCAGGGTTCCAATCTGGGTGACTTCGGGCACAATCGACTTCAAGAAATCTGGTGATTTTTTCGAGAACCAGAATTTCCTGAGAAATAGAATGCGGCACTGAGTAAGGAATTGACTTTTTCCACCACGATCTTCGAATTTCACACGCTACGGCGGTTAGAAACGATGTTAGCGACTACAGGTTGACTGAGGTGAAGTTTTCAAGAGGTAATGATTCGATGCATATAGGAAAAGGGCTGTTTCAGCAGCAGATATAATTTTTCTCCACTTTACGTCGGAATGCTCTATTCTGACGTTCGATCAACTGTGACTGTAAGCGTTCACAGAGGAGTCCAAATTGGACTCTTTTAAAATTCAAGTGACACGCTGACACGCTCGTTCGAGCGGCGAGGGTAGGTACATGCGCACATACCTACATATACCGTTGCCCTCACGACCGGACGAATCCTGCACGTTCGTACGTCCCGTTTTTGAGATTCTCTCTACCCGCTCGAGTCCACACGTAGCGTTCTTTTGCAGCTCTACATGGCGTGCGTGCGTGCTTTCGAACGCGACCTGTCCAATGGCGGTCATTCAGTAACGTACATGAAAGTTGGCCACCATAGTATGCGTACCCACTGCATCATTTCTTCGAAACTCATCTACATCCACACAACACCCCAAAAGCCTCCGCAAGGGCGTGAATTAGAGGGTTTTAGGACACCACTCGTAAAATAGAATGCGACTAAACGCGTAACCAACAAAAAATTCTAATGCACACCCACACAGACGTATAAATTCATGCAAAACGTACATTTACGTACACTTACGTAAGTGTACGTTTACGTGCAAACGTACACTTACGTACATGCAAATACAAACAACTAATATTAACAAGCACATGAAGGTACAAATGCACTAGATGTCTACGTAAAGTTAATCAGGTTCCCGCTTGTAACAACATTGACTTCTTTTTTGTCACTATTATGATTCCTGATTGTCCGGGAAAAGAAAGAATGTTTGTAGCTATCTGTACTGGAGTCTATATTCCTTATCTCATCTTTGTGGTCTCACCTGCCCAAATAATGCGGGGTCATAATAATTCCACTTGTGCCATAGTTAAACTCGCGTGTTTTTAACCTTGCTACAAGTCTAAGCATCGATTGTTCCCTTCGCGTCTCAAGCGGCTCCCAGCCTAATTTTTCTAAAAAGACCTGTCACACTCGTCTTTTTATCGCAACAATTTTTGTCGAACCTGGTAGATTTTATCTGACCTTCATCTAATTCTTTTATCAAATATTTCTCCCAAGGATCCTAAATACTTGCAGCGCATTCCAAATTCGAGACTCGAGACGGAATGTGCCGTATTTAAATAATTACCACCATTATCTCAATCCTAATGTTGGTTGCTACTGAAACCCTCAATTCTTCTCTGTGTTAATTCCCTCATCCTCTGATTACTTCTCTATTTCTATTTCTAAATTTGTCCTATGGACTTGTTTCTTTGTCTTCTTCCTCTTCCTCCCTTCCATCCTCCCTACTATCATGTTTCTAACCAATCCTCTGTGCATCAAGGTGTGTCTAATCCGTCACGTTCTTCTTCGCTCTAAAAAATCTCCATATAGCCTCAATACAGGTACAGCCTGTACACTTCCTCATTCCTCACTTCGTCTATCCATCTAGTCTCCATCATTCTCCTTCAACACCACAATTCAAAGGTTTCTATTCTTCACTGGTACACTTTTCCCAAATTCCCTGTCTCTGCTCCGTGCCATGCTCCATTTGGACGTTTTCACTAACTGCTTCCTTGTTTGCATCCTCAGGTTCTTTGAACATGGTAGCTGCCTCTTCTCCACGAAATCTTTAAGCATTCTTTGCTTGATGTCGGCCGAGCTTCGTCCGTCCTAAGTATAAGTGTACTGCTGCCCAAGTAGATGAAGTGTTCCAATAGTTCTAGTTTTACTCCTAGAATTTACACCTGCTTACAGCTTTTCGTATCGTATTCAAATAAGGGATTTCAAATCTAAGACACAGAGGTCCGACATAAGATTACCCAGAGGGGGGGGGCATACCTCATTTCCTGATTGACCCCTCGATTCCACTCATTGCCTATACTTACAAGCACTACGCTCCCATTTCTCTCCTACGTTCGGTCGCGCAAGACTCAAGCCCAAGTATTCCTTCGATATAAAAGATAACGTGTCCCCGAGAAAGTTTAAGATGCTCCCTTTTACTTATTCCTTACCTTTCATTAGAAAGCCCTTGAGTCTCTGCCAATAAATATATTTTTATCACTTGCTTTATTTTTTTTTTAAATGCGTACGTCAGTACATCTTATCTTACTTCAGGGCATCATTTCCATTTCCACTTGGTCCCCCACTCGCCCCTATATCCTCCGCATCGCCACTAAACACACCCCCACAGGATCCTGAATGACGTGCGCTCGTGACGTACCCCGGCAAATATCCGGGGATGCACTTGGAACTTCAAAAAGGGAACTGGAGGAACGTTTAAGTACCAAACGGAAGGGCGGGCGAAAGAGTTATTTGTTTGTCGAAACGTTTTGAGAGGAGGAAGGCCTGGCGATGCTCCCGAACGCCGCGAATACCCGGACATCATGCATCCGTTGGGTCTTAGATATTCCCACATCACGGATTAAGGGAAAAATCCCGCGATATACCGGTGTCACATTCCACTCTATATTTTACCTTTAACCAATGATTACGTGTGTACTTTATGCATGAGACGTAACGCTGCGCCTGTTCATTTTCCTTTCCCTATAGAGTGCGCGAAGTGCTTTTATTGCCCGCTGTATACCAAGTTCTCAAAATTAAGGAGATAAAAGGGGTACTAAAAAAAATAGGAATTCAAGTAAAATGTATGCCGTTTGTTAAGATTGTTTCATTTTAGCTGTATTTTAAACTGCTGAAACCCATGATGGTATCCAAATAGAATTTTAGCATTTATACTCGCGAGATGGCACCCGAGGATTGAAATCAGGAGGAAATATTTATTTTTTATTTATTTATAGACTTGATTGGGCGATATTGAGACTAATAGTCTCTTCTACCACCTAGCCCTTAGACATGATATTGAAGGCAATAATGTACACCCAAGTCCTAGGTGAAGTAAAATCCACCAAGGCAGGAATCTAACCCGCGACCTTTGGGTTGGCCGGTGAAGACGTTACCCCGCCGCCACCGCGGACTGGAAATAAGACTGGCAGATAGAAAGAGGTCTTTATTTGGGCGAAATTACTATTACTAAGCCAAGTCTCAGCGATGGACATTGCATGAACGTCATTGTCAGGTAGAAGTTGGCACAATTCGTCAAGGTGTGCAGAGGTACTTTGGGCGTTGAGGTAAATTATTTTAAAAGAACGAGGACGAGATCTAAAAATATCGCATAAGGTTGATTGATAGTTAAGGAATTTGTTTGGAGGCACGCATCGTTCACGTAGATCAATGGTTGAAGAGGAAAGACTTCGAGACGAATTTTTACCTTCAAGTTGGAAATAGAGGGGTTAGGATAAGAGGCAGGTTCTATTTTGTGGAAATAAAGCTTTCTGAATTAACAAAAAAATTAATTTTCCAAAGTCATTTATTATAATGAATTGGCAATGAAACGCGTTTCAGAAATTAAATCAGCATGGGAAATCACAATTTTTATCATTTCAGAAGTAAGGTTCAAAGTAACTGAGCAAAAAGCAGCGGATCGGTGGATTACTTCCAAAGTATAGAACTACTACAGTAAAATATCGGAGGTGATTACGTAGAAATTCTATTCCTCACTGTATGGAGAGAATTTAAGAGTGCGGTACACGGCCCCTTGGATGTTTTGTTAAACTGCGATCCTTTTGGTGCCAGTTTCACCAAGGTTAGGCAACTAATGCCGATACTCTTTCTCTCCACCCTCCTCCTTCCACTTATAATGTCCTACCAAACCCTATAAGCACGTAGCCGTAGAAAAATTCCCGCGCAGCTATATTGTGCTCCCCCCTTTGCGGTGGGGGAGGAAATGATCCCCCACTAGGGTCATGACCCATCTCTCATCCCGATCCAGGTAAACCAAGGTTAAAATTGTTACCAAATATTACTCTCTGTTCTCAATTTACACTCTCTCGGATCTTTTGCTTCGATTTAATTTTTGGTGATTGGTTCGGCAAATAATGAACTGATTCTAGAATAATGGGTGAATATTTATCCCCTGCATATTTCATCGATGAAATCAAGCCTGAATTTCCTTTCGCAAGATGAGAAGAGATTTGAAAACAATTGATGATCGCTTCGATCTATATATGGGGGTAAGTTCGCATAGCTCCACCCATTTTCAGGAAAATAATCTTTTCTAAGCGAAAGAAGAATAATTAATTGAAGAAAATCGGCGACTGGCCGTCTCCCCTCGCAACTATTATAAACAATATAATGACATGAAAAGTCGCTTCACAGAAACCAGCCATGCAAACACTTCCAGAGGGAGTCGGCAGAGTTGAACGAAAACCACGCCGGTTACTAGGGCACTCGGCAAGGGTGCGCGTATAGACGCAATTCTTCCACAAAACCGAATTTCTTCGACGTTGTACTTCCCTTCTCGGAGTGACTTTTACAAAGTGCGTGCGCACCATCGTTTCGGTTCGATAAGGAAGCCGAGAAGGGCACGGGGGGGGGGGAGTCGGCCCGTAATCATCCCGCCCTACGGCAAAAGGGGCTGCAATAAAAGAGTGGAAAGTTTTTAACGCTTTTCCGGGAGATCACATGAGCGTCGGTGGAGTCTTATGGGAAACAACCATGACTAACGTACTCGGAAATATCTCGCACAATATATTCGATCCTCCATCCGCCGATAAAAACCAAGCGACCCCCTTTCCTTATTAAAATAATACAGGAAAACGGTTCAGAGAATTGAGCAGACTTTGACAATCTCTGACCAACCTCAAGGATGCCCTGAACCCATATACACAAGTGGAGTCTGTACCCAGCTCAATGCTACATAGTCATTTGTAATAGCACGCGATAGGGCATAGAACAAAAATGGAATCCGGCTCAAGGGCCTTACTTATGCCAACCCAGCGTATTAGGATTTCTTCCTACTGGCTGGGAAATTATTTGTCCACCCGAAGTGTCGTGGAATAACTCAGCTTCAAATTAGTAATCCAAAAGGATCGTTTGTACCTGGAAATATTTATTTATCATTTCAGCTCGATACCACAATTGAGACCGGGTCCGTTATTGATCTTCCCGATAGTAAAAATTGTGAATTTTCATATCAGCTAGGTATGGCAATAACTTGAAACCATACGACATGAATTT
Source organism: Hetaerina americana (assembly GCF_022747635.1). Classification (NCBI taxonomy): domain Eukaryota; kingdom Metazoa; phylum Arthropoda; class Insecta; order Odonata; family Calopterygidae; genus Hetaerina; species Hetaerina americana. Next base: position 10,362,849 of record NW_027286514.1, on the reverse strand, counting down.
GAATAAGTAGAACATTATAGAGTTAATTCAGACCATTAGATAAAAGATGCAATACAAGATAACTCACCGGGATCTACAGGATAAGGGTGGAGAAGGACATCAACAAATTTTTCTCACCTGTAAAAAACAAGAAGATAAATTATAAGAAGCATAAAATGTATGCAGAATAATTTTAAATGAAAAATGAGATACTGCTAAACGATATTCACCTACCAAGGAGAGCCCATAAATCACCATTAAGAAACACACTTAGCAACACACCACGAGTGTCTTCAACTGTTCTTCAGCAATGGTAAAAATATTAAAGCACTACGAATACAACGCTAAAATGTAAATACAGCGTGATCTTAAGAACGGAACAACTATCAATAAATATATTCAGGATGACCGCTACCATTAATACTCATGAGGGTAATTATGATTTCTGGGTTATCCATGATTTCCATGTTATCCATGCTCTTAGTAATCCTAACACTTCAGATTGCACGCAAAGGGAGTGGTGGGTTTCAACAAACTGAGTAGAAAATAAAAAAATAGAGAGAAGTTCACTCAATCTGCACACAACTTCCCAAAAAGGAGGGCAATGTTTTCAAGTCTTCAATACCTGCACTACTATAATAAAAACGAGACAGCGCTTTCATCTTTTTAATTCGGTTCTTCGCAAAGGTGTGTTTTAAATTTTTTTGATGATCCATCCTCGTAAATTACGAAGCATTGAACAAGTATTGAGTGGCTTGTTTAATGGATATCAGTTTATAATAATTTATATTCTTGCATTATACCCGCTAAACTTTTACCCTGAAAACTACCAATAGGGAGTACGGCAGGGGGTGTTCGGGTGTATCATTAGCTATCATTAGAACTTTGTCATTAGCTAATAGAACTTGAAGCAATTAGTCAATGGCACAGAAAATTCTAGTCTTAGTATTTAATCAAAAGTTCTCTTAAGTAATCGTATCTTTTTGTGTAGTTAGCACAGCATAATCTTCTTTCAGCCCTAGTGATCACGAAATATACATGATAAAAAGTAAAAGTTGTCAGAGGAACTGACGGGATATTTCTCCTATTAGGTTCTCGCTTACTTATGTAATCAGGACAATCATTCTTTCGATGCCAATATAACTCTCAAGAGTTTATTTTCTCAGTTAATACCCTTTTTTAGTTAATATTTTTTACCTTTCCCTTTGACATATTAACAAATAAAACACATTAACAAATAACATATGTAAACAAATAACACATTTTAACAAATAGAAAAACTAATTGTAATATCGAAGACAATTTCACAGCTTCAAATCAACATCATTCTCCAGCACTTATCGCCGCGATACCTGTGATTCCTTAGTCTTAGATATAATCTTAACGCCTTTCTCCTCATCGCAGGATATTCGTTAGCTAAAACCATAGGTTGAGGTAAGACTCACTGATGGATGCTACGTAGAAAAACACAAAAGAAACCACCATTACAATGAAAAATAATAAATCACGTCGTATTCAAGAGAATACGACCACACATATACATTCCTCCACGAAAAAAATTTTGATTTTGTTAGCGCAAAGAGAATATATAATAATATCATAATATATTGCCACGGTTCGTAGTTTCGAAACTATATCGCCTTCAGATATTTTTTAATTTTATCCTTCAATAATTGAGAAGTTCCACAAAGTAAAGCTTTAAATAGGGACTTTAATTTTGCTCTAGTTGTATTTTGTGCATGCACAGAAACTACATGTATGTGTAAGAATTCTGGGAACATTCAAAGAAAATAAAATAAAACTTTTCCACTTGTGAAAAAACACTTTAATACTCACGTGCTTTCGATTGACAAAATTACCGCCTGGTACGAGTGCAAGCTTGCCATGCATGAATATATACATGCACACACATAAAATCGAGCATAGGAAATGGGGAGGAGGGTGAAAGGGCATGAGAAGGAGACGGTGGGAGAGGACGTTAGGAATAGAGAGTATCAGTACCTGATGAGAGCTTCGCATAGCTGTTACAGGAGTGATACGAGTAGCGTTTATTTTTAACATAGAAATGTGCTATTGTGTTCACTTTCCAGTTATGTCTCACTCCCTTAATTAGACGCCTAAGATAGCGACAGGTATCCTGTGAAAGCTTATCACTCATCCATTACATGGATTAAATAATAGAATATTGAAAAGGCAGTTGAATATCTTCTTATTAAATTTCATCGCCGAACAACCCTTCCGGAATTATTAGTACCCGACAGGTGTTTCCCATAGGTTAATCGCTGCACACCATTTGCTGATCCATAGTAGTCACCTCCCAGATAACCTATCTCGACGCAATCTGGACGTAGAGAGTTACGTCGTACATTCAAATATTTGCTTGGTTTTAAGTGGCGAGGGTTCTTGGAATTGGCATTGCGAGCGTTTACAATCGAAATGGTACCAAAAGATAATCCGTTGATTCGGATTTATGTCCCATGATAGTATCTAATTTTCAATAGTTCAAAAGTTTTAGCAGGCCTTTAGAAAATAGTTTAGGTTTATTTTTTAATGGTGTACACAAAATCTAACAAAAATGTACTAGGATCTAATTCTTGAATGTCTCAATAATTTCAATTTTTACCAGATAGCGATTTGCTATTGACCAGTTTTTGATGCACTTCATCATCTTTGGGTGCAGAGTTGAAGTAGTCAAATAGTGGAAAACTAAAATTATTATTACGTCCCAATACGTCTCATTAACACCTTCCGATTCTATCAAATCACGCATGAAACTACGTAATTTTTAACTAACTATGGTTATTGGAAAAGTAGCTCTAGGATCTACTTTTCCAATAACCATAATTAGTTTTTGATACAGACAATGACACCGATGCTTTTTCATCTGTTGTTAGCCGTATTTCAATAACCACTATGCCAGTACGATAGGTAAAATGTTGAGCACTTCCTCAACAGATTCCAAAACACTAATGCATTTTAATTGCAAATAATTTACGCTCGAATAGAAACGTTATAGACGAGTAGTAGACGTTGTGCAGGAAATATTGTCAGTGTTTGGAGAGCGATCGACTGCCGCGAAGTCATCAGAATACAAATAATCTCAGGTGCTATCAACAATGAGTCACTCTGCCGATTGCTCAGTATATATCCTTAATTCGTGGCTCTTCACACGGAATTATGAAACTACTACATCCCCTTGATATGCCCTTTCCAAGGCGATATCAATTCCGATAACGGACGTTTCCACACTTTTTAAAGGGCCGAGAAAATAATTATAGATCATCTTATATGATAGCTTTATCATACATGGCGCCTCTTTGTCTTTTGCCTTCACCGCTTTTTTAGATCCATTCACGTTAGCAACAGTTTAACTCGAACTTTCCATCTCTTCGGCCTACTCTTGTGCTCTAATACATCTCACAATTATTCAGGCTATTTATTTTCACTAAGTTTTACAATGGGGATTCTAAGGTAGGTTCCTCTAGGGTTTTCAAACGCCCAATTGACCAACTAATGACAGCGCAGACAATCACACGACCCCAGTGAACGAATGAATGTTGGGGACACTGACGGACATGAGCTTTAAACACAAGCTTCCAACAAACGTGCGCCTGCCTTCTTACATCTTTAGAGGATGTATGTGGTATGCTTAGGCTTATGCGATTGAAATATTTATCGAATTCTTTCAGCGATATCTGTCTCACTGCGGGATAATATAACTGCAGGGAACCAGATTTTCCGTTTCTTATTCTTATAACTTTCATATTATGTACGGCCCGTGATTTATAATCATGGAGATATCCACTGTTCATTCACCAAAGAGAAATCATCGACTTCGAGAAGCGATAGAATAAAGAGAATAATCTCCTTCATTGGGGGGGGGGCATTTCAATGCCATGTAGGTGAATATTTTAAATATGATGTTACAATCGTGTCAGACTTAGGGGATATTCGAAAAAAATGTTTACTCATAAAAAATATTAAGCTAAAATATCCTTTTTCCATGGTTGGTGCCTTAAAAAATATCATGTGATTCACGAATATGTATATGGATTTGACAGTCTAACAGTATTTTTTACAAATATCCGTTTACAAGCCACACAAAGGAGAATGTGAGCTGAAACATCAAAGGATTTAAGCAGGATAGAAAGAGATTTCGCTCGTAATCAATTCAACGCTGGCAAATTACGTCTATGCAGTGGTTTATGGCGACACTAGGTGGAACTACTCCATAGGTTGGAGAGGGAAAAAAGGTGCTGTCAACAGAATAACATACACTTTAATCCCAACCGGTTTCAACACCGAGTTTCACCCTTTGAAGATGGTAACTTGTCTCCAAACTGGTCATCAATCAAGTGTGTTTCATTCTGAGGGACAGCAACAACTTTTTCTACGATTACTAGCGTGTTGACGATGCGGCCGCGTTTCCTGAACTATCTCTATGAATACGTAATTACGTATCCTGCCACAGCAAGGAATTGGTGGCGAGATTGAATATTAGTCCACTCATCTGTCGATGGTGCTGCGGATTGATCGAAAGAGACCTCGACGATACGGCGATGTCATCATCCGGCTATCGAATGGCACTCCACGGGACGCCTCTGGACCAAAAAACTGAAGCGAGATGAGTGAGGGAGGAGCTGCGTGGAGGAGAGAATATGTGTAAGGAGAACGTGAGGTGGCAAGAGATAAGAGCAACGTTGCATTAATGTATGGATCGTCGACTTGTAAAACCTCTTAGAGGTCCCGTCATCTCGAGGCACGACTTTCTGAAGATCACATTAGGAAATCCCAATCTCGAAAGGGAATGATTGTTCTCCAGGCGAGATGCTCTTGAGAGGAGAACGTTCGGGAATGTTGCGTAATCCAGACGGGTGGGTGAGGGGAGTATGTTTTACTGTGAGTAACAGAGATGCTTTGTCCGTACAGAGATAGTGATCGGAGAAATAACTCAAACCGCTATTGAGGGGGAACTTCAAACAGCGTGGAAAGTTTCATCGCCCAGCATGAAAACGAAGCAATTCCCACGGCGTTACTGGTATCATTAGAAATGGTCAAACAAAGAACTCGTGTTGCTTCAATGCGTGTTGATGTAACGTGGTCGAGTGGAACAAACGCAGGTTAAACCAAGAAAATACATTGAGAAATGAATACAACCGTCATTAAGGCAAATTTGTTTTCCGCTTTTCTTCGGGTGTCCAAACGGAACAAGAATTTGCCTTACCTACAGATCTGGCAGCGCATCAGTATCGATACATTACCGATACCTATGAAGAAGGTGCAATACTATGAAAGTAAATTCTGCCTTTACGTCAGTAAGGTAATGAAAGGAGACTGCAAACAATTGAGACAAAATTTAATGAAACCTTTCAGTGATCGGACAGATTAAGATGAAAGTGTCGTAAACCGCGAACAGGGATGAGCAATATTCCGATACCCGGACTTTGATGCGTAATGGTCATGGGAAATTGCAAAACGATGACGAGTCCTAAGCAGTGCAATGCCTCACATAGTGACATCAATTAAAACTGTGTGATGCATCGATCCAATATCAATCTTCGATTTAAAAAAAAACGATTACCGAGGCAATAAGGCGAAACTTAAAGATTTTAGAACAAAACCATCTGTTTAACCCCTCACTATTATCAATGACGAAAATCGATGCAGCAGGTCGATATATCAATTGATACAGGGAGACATACCACAAAATGTCATATCGAAAATTAGTCTGCGCAAATGCGAACCGAACGAGAATTTAAATAACATTTTCGACAAATCGATTCAAAAATGCACACGCATATGTCAAGTTCTGACAACGTAGCCCTAACCCCAAATATTGTGACGGTGATCAACTCACCGAATTAATCAGCTACATAAAAAAGTCAAAGGTACAGGTAAAATTATACCCCTATTAGATTTTTAGACATGAGAAAAAAATTGTCATAATTTTGGAGTTTGGATGAATTAACTGATAAATTTAAAAAAATTACACGTGGCACGGCGGATCTCGGAGATTTATAGTCAATCGATGTATATGTAATTGGAATATGAATTCTATGGTGGATAAAATGTGAACCGCTTTGACAAAACTGCAGATGAAAAACAATTTCCCGCAGAGGAAAAAACAACGAACAGAGGAATAGCACGAGAGAGTATTAGTCCAGATGACTAAGGAAAAAAACGAGGAAGAAAGGATGTGACAATTAGAGCGCACCGCGCAAAAGGGTGACATTTTATCACGAACTTGCGTCTTACAAGCGTTAGGCAACATGGCGTGGTAAACAGTGGTCGAGAGCAGACGCACGAACTAGATGAAACTACGTCAAGACGCTAAGACGCGCCCTTAGCGAGTGATCGCACGCTTACGACGTCTTAAACTGTTATCTTTCACGAAAATTTGTCCATCGTGGAAATGAGCGCATCGCCGGGAAGAGCTACTGATGACAAACGAAGAAAAATGCGATAGCAAGTTCCATTTAGCGCCGAGGGTAGGGAGGAAGATGCGTATTAGCGTCATACTATCTGGTAACCGCGGTACTATGAGCCCAACGACTACGGGTATAATATAATAAAGGAATACAAATAAGGATTAAAAATGAACCTGATTCAATTTAGTTTACCCTTTGTAAGGCACATCGGCTTATGTAAGCACTCTAAATAGTTGGATGCACTTGAATGGACAAGTGAAAATATTACACTTAGATCTATAATACTGAGAACATGTTCCCGCATACAAATAAGTAACATTAAGTTCAAAGGTTTCATGCAATACTCTTTCAAAATCCATGACCACTGAGCTGGTAAACTTTGTATTTTTTCGCACGAAATATTTTACACTACTACCGGTTATGACGCATAGGCGACATCTATATACCAATAGCAAATACCGTCAGCCAATGATATTCGTCGACAAAACGTTTAGCGTCGAAACCGGTAGCAGCGCAATCAAGTTAAGAGCGAAAAAATTAAAAGTTCATTGAAATAGTTTAAATAAATATTAAATTTGAGAGGTAACGTACAATTAGTTGTTTGTTTCCTGCATTATAAAAGTATCTACAGAGAAATGTATTTTGTCATACGTAAACCGTTGGCTAGAAAAAAAATCAGCGAGACAGCGCACTGAACGTAACTATTTACGAGGGTGCCTTGGGAAAATTATTTACAAATTACTATTCCCAGAAAAACTGACGGAGTCAAGCAAGAATTTGTAGGAAGAAAATTATATAAACGCTTACACACTGCGATGAACAGACTGTAATGAAAATCACATCATTACGGGTTGAAATTCAAGAGAAAAAAATTTCGCCCGAACAGGGACTTGAACCCTGGACCCTTAGGTTAAAAGCCTAATGCTCTACCGACTGAGCTATCCGGGCTCTTGTAAACAGTGGCTAAGATTACTGGAACAACTCTGCGACTCTCCTGCGTACCCTTTATCTGCCGCATTCGCACGGTACGACCGATGGCCTTGAATTTGCAACGGGCGGGAAAGATAACCGATTTAAACTGAGTTTGACTGAACTCTTCACGTTGGGCGGCCATAACATAAGGGAGTAAACAAAGCAAAGCTGGTCTCCATTGAAATTCGGGAGATCAATAAAAGTCTATGCGATATGTCCGAGAACGAACCTTAACCGAGTTCGATCGACCCTTTGTTCGTCCTAGATTGAAGGACCAACGGCGTTAAAATGACAAAGTGCTCTCTCCATATGAAGACGACATTCCCAAATGATATTGGAGGGATACAGGACAACACTTCTGCTCTATGATGTAGCTGGCAGGCGGAATCTCCAAACCATCATTCAGATCAATGTATATATACAATTGCTCTTTTACCATAAATTCATCACTACGCCTATTTTTAAGTATAATTCCAATTGTGAAGTGTCGAGCCCGCGTTGTTAGCATTAACGTCATCTGACAAAACTGATGTGTCCTTAGGATCACGAATATCACGGTAAACCACTGTATCGTTGGCAAATACTATATATTTCTATGGCCATTCTCAGCCGCTTCAATAACGAAAGTATGAGAATAAGTTTCTTAGTCCAGAGACCGCAGCGAAACGGGGAAAGATAGATAAGTTGATCAATAGAATATAGGTGATTCTCTTCTTTCTATACAGTGATTTTACATTACGTAATCTTGAAGTAACGAGGGGTTTTACCAAAACGGTCACCATTTTCGATGAAGCGCTTCGTTAATCATATTAAATACGTATTACATTGGTGTATGTAATCTTTAAAAACAACTGAAAATTTCCTAAGTAGTCATATATAAATTGATGGATACACTAAATTCTCCTTTAATACACCGTTAACTATCCATGCACAGCACTTATACTCATAGTCCATAAATCTGTTACGTACTGTTAGCTATCATAACAATCCAGCGTAGGTCAAATTTATGTTACATATCAATATTAAAAATTTTCAGCCGTGTGCGAAAGAAGAATTGGAGAGAACATACTCTACAGTATCATTTTTCACTTCGAGTCTATATCATCCATATTAAAAGATGTTGTACTTATGCACACAATTGATTCCAGAATTAATTGAATAATTTATTAAATTATAAAAGAAGTAATGACAGAATTCAATCAATTCTGTGGAAAAGTACATCATCTTTTAATACGGATAGTGGAAATTATGCCACCTCATTAATGTTCCCACAAAATAAGGAAGAAGCGGACCTACAATAAATACAAAAATTAACCGAATTTTGTGTTGTTTAACTTTATCTTCAAAGAGATTGCAGTGAGTTGAGATGCTTCATAAAACAGCAGTGCACTCACTGAAAGGGACGACATGTAAAGTGTTTTAGCCAGCATTTCAAGATTAATCTTCAAGGAAATTTTTGAGCGTAGAAATCGCTATGCTATTATATATGAAATCAAAATGATTCCTTAGGATTTCCTCGCCGAATTGCATCGATGCGTTAAGGTCGGTGGCAAGGTGATAGTAAATCCAATTGGCACCCTGCCCATAGGCATGGTGTTAGGTTCTCATCTCACAATGGATTTCCGGCCGTTTGAGATGGACAGCGTATTGGTATTCCATGCCGAGGGCCCGGGTTCGAAGTTAATGTAGATGAGCTTTAATTGTCCATTATTACGATCTACACTGGAAAGCCATTCTGGAGAGCTTACAAACTTTTAAGACTCCGCCCGCTAAATGAGACGTTAAGCAGTGATCATTTGGCACGACAGCCGTTCATACGATTAATACACCTTATGTAGTATGCCTTCGCCGGGTGTCTATTCGCCTTCGGCTGCCACACCACAAACATCTCTCGTAGTGAGCACATTTGATATAGCTAATATATACCAGAGGGAATTTCCGAAATTGGCCTTTACTGAAGTGACCGAACCGACCAACATTTTTGAAAGAGGCTATTTTCCTCTGGGAAATTAATAATTCCATTCTGTCTGATACCCTTTAAAAGAGATAATCCCTTCGCAAGTGGATTCATACTTCTTCCTCCGGGGATGCCGTCTAGTTCGCTGTTTTCGGTGACGACAAGTTTCCTCGCCCTCCCTCTCCCCTGGAAGCGTCTTGCTCGAACCTGAAGTGACTTGCGACGTGCCACTCAAAAGTAAGGGACCCAAGGGCCCGAACCTAGCCACTGTTCCGGTGAGACGTCTCTCCAACGCTTCGTTGTTCATTCGCGGTGAAAAAACGAAATAAAAATGGCAAATTGCGCAAATGATTAGTGCTCCTTTGCAGTGTAAGTGAATATGAAGTAGAAAGATAGGGTTGCTAGTGAGCGATATTTTTAAATCAAAACCTGGAAGGAGTAATGCTGAATAAATACAACAATGGGGGTTATTTACCCATTTTTCAACCACATGTATGGAACTTGATACTAAAAAATGAAAAAATACATAAGAAGCAATGATATACAAAATAAAATGGCCGCACTTGCCCACCCTCATTCACAAGAATGGTAAAATGGACAAAAAAAACGTAATATTGGCTTGCAGAGTTTTTGAAACTGTTTGTCTAAAGGTTTTGTGTTGTTTTTTATCATTTAAACACAAAAACTTATATAACTTTTCATTGGCATTTTATTTATTCTATTTCTGCCTGGCTCGCATAGATAAACAGAGACTACGAGTCGACTCCGAACGATTTGATTGTCTGTTCGTCGTAATGGCCCTTTTTGGCATTTCTAATTGGCCAACTGTTCTCTGAATATTATTTTCCAGGCTGAAACTTCTTGATATCCGTCTCTTTTTTCATTTATTTTTTTAATTATTTCCGTTTCATTTTATTTAGATTTTCACCCGTCAGCCATCGCTGAACATTCATGTTCGGAACCTGGCCACCAATCAACTACTAAGACACAAAAATATTGGCGAAAGAAAAGATATACCACCGCACAATCCATCACTGAAGAGGCAGAAATATAAGCAATGAGACCTGACATACAAAAACGCATGCGTGATATTCCGTACTCTCACTGGCATAATATGCTATAGCATTGCATCGCAAAGTTACTCATATGGAAACACGTAAGCTTTTTCCACGATAACAGGGGCCGAGGTTGCGGTTACTTGCTAAGGAATAATTATACATTTTTAAGCCGTAAAATGTAAAATTTTGTCGAAAATGATGAATCTGGCTATTATATGCAATCGATAACAATAATATAAAGCATGGAAAACATTGGAAAAAGGAATGTCTCCCTAAAAGAAAGGAGAATATAAATCTTCGTAATAATATTCCTGATAAAAATTTCCAATGTTCCTCATTCAAATGTTTAGCGTCACAAAAATTGCTAACCGTAAAACATTCCATGAAACCTACGAATATACTCGTATAACGATATTTCCACATGAGAAAGTTTTTGGAGGGATGATGGAGAAGGTGGGAGTGATTCTATTTCGATACTCGACGTATTGTATGGAACGTTGACCTGTGGTCCCTATAGTGTTCTTTGCTGAGTGAATGGAATAATGCCAATCGCCTGTCTTCGCTCCATCCTTCTTTCCGTTATCCCTTCCATTCCGTACTTGCCCTTAATGCTTCCTAATTTGTCGCAAATGACTCAAATGATCTGGACAAATACACTCTTCCAAAAATTAGTACTTTTACTACATGCTAGATACTACTGGTTGGTGATTTTAATAGTCTATTGCGGAAATTTTCTTTTGATACGTATAATGGCGGCTAATGCTTCCATGGCAAAAACGCATCTGCCCCTGAAGCCGAAGGCCACACGAAGTTCGGCAACTATGGGCGTCTTTTCCGTCGAAATGAATTGATGGTAACTTTCTTGTTAAAGGCACCCGGCAGTGAATGTTCAGCTCGATCAAAATATATTTGTAATCGCAAGTATTTTTAGTACCAAATTGTATGGGAAAATAATGGCACCATTAATGCCCATAATATTAGTGATATTAGCAATAGTAAGCAGATGTTATTGCAATCACGTGCTTTAATCCAAATTGTGATGGAAAAAGAATGGATACAACGTTCCCTTCCCAGATATCTTCTGGAAAATATAAATACTTCTGTTTCGGTTCATTGCTTTGATGATGAATTATTAGCAGCAACTTCATGTGTGCGATGAAATCATATTGCTGCCATTACGTACATTCGGTGTAAGAATATACTCCTCAATACGTAAAGGGTTATATATAGAATATTTTACTTCCTGAATGATTTTTCAGAAAACGGTATTTCCTGATGAAAGAAGATATATTTTGCGAAAAAGAAAGGGAAGAGAAATTCAGTCACTCAAAGGAAAATAATAATTAGCTATAAATGGCCCTTAACGAATTACACATTTGGAAATATCCCCCCCACCATATCAGCTAAGCGCCTATGCATGAAACGTTCTTTCCAAACTTTCGAAATATTTAAGAACCTAAAATAACGAAACAAAACTCGATAGCACAAAACACGACTGTTTCAATAGAAATTTAAAAGGTTTTTATAACGTATCAAATTTAAAAATAAATTACAATTCATTTTCATTATTTCACATCGAACTTTTTCTCTTACCCAGGAGAGCAAATTAATAATCTGTGCGTTCGGACCATATGGTCTCAAGTTCGCCCGAATAAAGACGTTTATCTATCTATCTATGCAGCATGCATTTTGTACGCTTCTTGCATGGTGCGTAGCTATGCTGAACAGCATGCATGTGAAATAAAAAAGTACAGATCATAATAAAATGGCCATTCCACCCTTCCACGAGGCAGTTGACTGTATATATACTTATGGATAACCGCTCCTTCCATTTTAAATGACCAAACATTTGAATTGACTTTCAACGGCGACTCTATCCATGGGGCGTTCGCAACGGCCAGGGTGGAGGAGAAGGAAGCGGAGAGGAGTCGATGATCTCTTCGGTGCAAAGACGATCGTCCTTGTAGCTTTTCTGATGCTCCGGGGGTGACGTCATCCCCGAGTCACGTGACCTCAAACTAGCTTGGCCTCGGGTCGGCCAGCGCACGGACTTGCCGTAAAAACCATTCTCCCTCCTTACATTTTGCACGCTTCTAGTGATTCCTTTCCTCTCGTTTTCCGTTCTCCCTCCCTCTTCGAAGGATTATTTACCACAGCCTCGCGTCCCCTGCACACCGCCTGTCATCTGCGGCGCCAGATAACCGGCGCAAGACGACCTTGGTGTTGCTTCTTTGGCGATTCACTTCAACCAATGGTATTAGGAAATTTATTACTGATTAATTTACTGGAATATATAGCAATGCAACCCCACTTGGATTCAATTTTAAAGCATAAAATAACATTAATAACCGCGCATCTTTGGAAAGCGTGTAAAATTCGTTCCAGCGTCGGCTCTTCATTACAGTAGCGGCGGGTTTGCTAAGCCTAATAATTCAGGCAAAATACTTCAATGTAGTGAATGCTAACTTTTTCGATACCTGATGGCTAAAGCGGTTAGGAAAACTAAGATAAGTGGTTAATGTGTTCCCAACAATTCGATTTACCGTCGTTAAGATTTCCGGCTATCCATTTATCGTGCCATTCGCAACACGATTGACGACTGATCACGTGAGCATGACGTAATCAACGCATTGAATTCGCTCTCGAGACTATAACTCTCTCGGAAAACGCCTTCCTCTGCTGCAATCGTTATCCAAATCATACATCTCAAGCTTAGAGAATAATAACTTTTTCACCCGACTCCACTCGTAGGTGGGCAAAAATGATTGATTCATTGCTAAGTTTCCCTGCCGAAACATCAAACAATATATTCGTTATGGACATGACATCAAGACCAGTTCGCTCTTTCATTCTGCTCGCATTGCACTTGAATGAAAAATTATCGACTCAGGTAATGGCTGATTATTTTATTTCACCACGCGATAACTTAATTGTTTTAATTGATATCTGCCGAGGGGAATATGGCATCACAATTCGGCATCAATCATGTAACGAAAAATATGTGAAATTATTTTAGTACCTCCGAGAGACTAATTCATACACTGATCCGCCATGATTTTTCCAATTTCATTAAAATATTTTAACAGACATGGTGATCATAATAAATATTTCATCAGATACTTCATGGTTTGGGTTATTTGTGAATTTTCATGGAGTTATTTTTTAGCTATTCTTTGATAAACCGTCGTTTTTTTAATGCGACCAAATTGAAATTACTCCATTTGCTATCATTACGTCAATTCTAAAGGAAAAAATATAAAGAAATTCAGGTACTCAATCAACTTATTTTAATGCACAACATATAAATAAGACTCGTCAAGCAATGAAATTTTGAAAAATATGCTCAATTGTGCGACGGGTTCCGGAATTTATATAAAACAATGCAGAGAAAATTCTTCCCGGTTACTTTATAAGAAATAAATATACTTCTATACCTTCACTTTTTTATTTCTCATTGAACCGACGATGCCCTTATAATATTGAAATGGATTGAATAAATGATTATGAGGAAAATATTATTCCAATAAATTTCCAAATCGTCCTAAGGTTCAAAAACGATCCGAAAAAATTTAATACCAACCATAAATCGATTTGATGGGGGTATTAGAGCTTACGTCGTATCCACTTAGTGTGAAATCACAAATTCAGCGTGATGAATCCAGCTCCTTTTCTATTCAGCCGATGGCTTCCCAGATAAATACACGCCCAGGAAATCGCAAATGCTGGTTTTATCTGATGGGGTGCGCCACCACCACCGTATTGGGACGCGAAAACTTACGATCATCAGCCGAAAGAAAGTCCTACTCAAAAGGCCATGACGCTGCTCACATGATCTACTAAGTACTATCAATAGGATGAATAAAATGATCTCCCATTATTTACATTTACTGCAAGATTTCTACTGTGTTAATTCACGCTAACAGTTTTCAAATGGCACATCATAGAGAAATAGTTCTAATGAGGGTAATGGGAGAAATATTACACTATCATAACGTAATATCTAAGGATGTCCACTTCGCCGTCTACTGCTACCAGGTCTACTGTCCACTTCGCTACCAGATCTAATCGTCAGTCGATGTAATTCTCCGCTAACACTAGTTCTACTTTGGGATTTAACATTAATACTTACAATAAACCATTGACAACATAAAAAATATAAGAAGAGAATGAATATATATTTAAACCAATTGATATAGCCTACATTGAGACAAGAAGCCGGCATTCAAATCTAAGAAATAAGCCGCAAGCCCCGATGTAAATGCCATATGTTGTGTAGGCATCGATGTGATAATGTGTAAATGCCAAATGATGTGTATGAATTTGAATGCGATTTCGTACTTTCACGTCGCAAATTCGATAAATCGACTCTTTGCGATTAATAGTTTACACTGCTCCAGTAGCTACAGTTATGGATGTACAGCTTCCTCTGAATACCATAGATCTCAAGAAAAATTCAATAAATACTAAGTTTAACGACTTGCTAGATTATAACTTTGTCAACAAATGTTCTTTTAATGAGCACTGCAACTACATAGGGAAGTCTCATTGCAACGTGAGGCATGTGTACACATTATTTATGCAATTTCAGTTTTACAATACAATTCAAGTTCCAATTACGTTTTATTGCCTACAAACATCAATTGCACATTTTGTTACGCATTTTAGACCCAATTTAGTTCCCAAAATTCTGGAAAGCATTTTAACCATTGCGATTCCCATTTCGAATGCTTAGGTTTACCATAACTTCAATTTAAACAATTATTGGCCAAGTCACATGGGAGAACTTGTATTTTACTGGTCTATTTACTCGAAAAACCGGTTGTGTGACATCACAATGATTTTCATTGAAATCAATCTACTGAATCGGGCATGTGCGACTTTAACTACTCGAAAAAGAGTCATGTTCAATTTATGTGTGAAAATAAGCAGGTTTATACTCTATGAGACATATACGCTCCATCCCTTAAAAAAATTGTGAAGCTGAATGACCGAACAACATTCTCTCGGATATCGCCCAACCAATCGATGATCCCAGAAGCGCATCAGATTTCAGCTGAGATGCACAAAGAAAGGACAAAAATGGTCAAGATAAGTAGTATGCAGTTGTGAACGTGTGAAATTACTCAGGACGGCAATGAGATTCATATTTTAAACGCATTACATGCTGCAGCCACGCGGTACACTTGGCAGAATGAGAAAAGAGCTAGATAAACCTGACTTGCCTTCAAAGCAAAAAAAAAGAGATTGTTATGCGGGAAGTGTTACCACTTTACGTGATCCGCTAATGAATTATTAATAATGCAATATTAAATCACGAATGGTAGATATGGTTTCCTCACCAGATTTAAAAAAAAGGGACGCTTGTGTGTGATTTGCACGCAGTAGTACAACGCTCAGCGAGCGCCATGATCTGACTTCAAAAGGAATGGGCTACCAGCGAACGCACGTAAATCATGGAGCAACTTGGAAGAAACGACTACCTTTTCAAAGCACACATCTGTCTATGAGCTGCATAAGTATCGTTATTAGTTATTGTTTCAATCAAATAACTCATAAAGGATAAAGAGAATACAAATATAGGCATTTATTACTCGAAGTAGCTTTTTTTTAACACGCTATATGTTTCAAATTGGATAAAAATGTAACATTTTCTATTCCATGATTGGAACTTGGAAGAAATGAAATAAAAGCGTCGGCAAAATCTTGAACATCGATATGCATTCCCGAGAGTTACCGAATGCAAAGATCGATCGCGGTCCATATCCGTATTAATTTAAGGCGCAACGACCTTTTAAACATTTTCATGAAGAAAAATCGAATGCTGGATTCATATGAGAATATGTCACCGTAGGTGGGTGGCTACGTTGCTCAGTGAGTTCAGCGCTCGGCTCTATTGAACGGACGGTCCCGGGTCTAATTCCCGGAGGAAGCCTTTCAATAGGCTATAAAAAAATCTAATCTTTGGGATCTTATAGTTAGCAGAACTTCGTGGGAAATCGAATGGATGCACAGGAAAATGAGTAGGTTTTCTTAAACCTGTGGCGGTGCAAATTTCACCTCTTATGACATAGTTTTGCCGAGTAAGCTCTGCCGTAAAGTCTTTAAAAACAACCTTCGGCTTGACTACTGCAGTGGAGATGTACTATACAAGGTATGCATGATAGGACAATCATCAGAATTCAAATTTCAGATTTAAAAAAAAGTTTCCTTCACTTTTGTATTTATCGCAAACACTGGGATTGGAACCTTTAGATTTGCGAAGACTAAGGGCTGGATTAAACTTATTACAAAGATATAATGCGTGTGGTTTTGCATCCGAAATCGAAGATATAATTAGGCTCCCTAATTACATTGGCAAGACCGACATTCGTCTCCAAATTAGAGAGCATTATTTTAGAACTGATAGATTAAAAGTATTCATTTTTCCCGCGCATTATTAGTGACAACAACAAAAAGGTGGCACATCCAACAAAATAACAGATACACGCTGTCGAAAATAGGGGTACACAAGATTAAATTCCCACAAAACACTCTCCAAGTCTCGCCTCCTAACGCCCCAGTCCGCGCGTCCTGGTGCAAGATGGGGTGTAACTGAATGTTTATGAAGTCAATTGTGTTTTTTAATTGACCGTCCGGAATGTGGTGAATAGTAACCACTATTTATTATTACGCGATCTACTGGCAGAGGTAGGTTTTGGATAGACACAACTACCAAATAAATATTTTGTGATAAAATATTTATTTGGTAGTTGTTAGTTACCGAAGTTGGTAGTTACCAAATAAAAAAAAACACAAGCTAGCAACCTACTCTACATCAAGTCCCTCTCCATCTCTGTGCACTTCCTTCATCCCGTCCAACATCCCTATCCTGTTCCTGCCCTTCCCTCGTTTGCCTAACATCCTCCCCTCCATTACAGTCTTCCACATCCCACTGCCGATCAATACGCCCTTCATCCATTTTTTTACCTCCTTATGATTTCTCCCGTCAAAACCTAACTATATCTAGTGCTTCCTCATTTGTTTTCCTTTCGGTCCATTTCACTTAGTCCTTTCTTCTCCACACCCACATTTCAAAAGCCTCCAATCTACGTCTATCCTCCTGCTTCAATGACCACGTTCCCGCACCGTACATAACTACGCTCAATATCAAAGTTTTAATTAGTCTTGCCGAACGAACGAACGAACATGTTTACTCAATGTCCCTGTCATCAACTCCCCGAAAGCCTCTTTGCCGAGCGCAATTCCTCCCCTTACGTCCCTACTACTTTGACCGTGTTGGTCCAAAACACTACCGAGATACGTAAACTGTTCTACCTGCTCTAGTTTTTGCCCTCCTATTTTAATGTTCAGCTTTGCCTTTTTCTTTCTAGAGAATCGCATAACCTTTGTTTTATTAATATTAATTTTCATCCCATACCTGTCGCACCGAATTTCCAATTCACTCAGCAATGCTTGCAACCCCTTGGCTGACTGACAAACTAAAGCTTGATGATCAGCGAACCTAACTGATTTCACGAATTCCCTGCCCACTTTCGTTCCTACCTCATGTTTTTCCCATGCCTCTTTAATCATTTCCTCCACATATACGTTGAAAAGCAATGGTGATAAAGGGCAACCCTGCCTTGCACCTCTTCCTAACACTGCCCATCCGGTTTCCCTGTTCCCCACTCGAACCTGAGCAGTCTGAGACATATACAGGTTACGGATTAGTCTCCTATCCCTCCAATCTATTCCTTTTTTCTGCAACATGCTCATTAGTTTTTCTCAATTTACTATAACAAATGCTTTTTCGAAATCTACAAAACAGGCATATACGTCCTGATTGTATTCTATATTCCTCTCAATTAGTGATCTCATTACTGTAATGACATCATGCGTACCTTTCCCCTTCCTAAACCCAAACTGATCATCGCCTAAGTTATCATTTGCCCTACTCTCTATCCTTTTTTTGATGATCCTGAGAATAACTTCAGCTGCGTGGGATATCAAACTTATTGTCCTCTAGTCCTCACGTGATGTAGCCTTTTCTTTTTTCGGAATAGGGACTAACACTGATATCAGTCTTCCGGCCAGATTCCTTCCTCATAGATACTACGAATCAGCCCATATAGCCTCTTTCTCCCACATTTTCCTAAGCATTTCAATAGTTCCGCGGGAATGTTATCCACCCCCACGGCCTTATTTAGTTTCATCTCCCTTAATTCCCTTTCTATCTCATCGCCTAGTATGCCTGGACCTAAGCTATCTTCCTCTACGTCATGTTCTTTTTCAATGTCTAACTTTGTTGGTCTAAGTTCTTTACTATACAGTTCTTCTATATATTCCTTCCATCTCTCTTGAATCTTTCCTGCGTCAACTATTATCTTACCCGCCTTATTTCTAAATGTTAGCATAGATCTCCCTTTCTTACTTCTCGATAAAGATTTAACTTTGCTATACAGCGCACCAATTTCACCCTTCCTCTACTAACTTTCCATATCCTCGCACTGCGCCTTCCACCATGCTTCTTTTGCTTTACTCGTTACCCTTCTCAATTTATTGTTTAACTCTTTGTACTTCCTTCTGACTAACTCTCTGTTTACATTCTTCCATTTTCTCTTCTCATCCATCTTTGTTATCATCTCATCCGTTATGCATAGTTTCCCTTAACCAGGAATAAGAGTCTAAATTGAATATGTGCCTGCCTCTTTTAATTTTTCTTGTTCTCCTGTAGGCATAGGAAGAGCTGCTAACCATGTAGTACTCGTAATGTGTGTGGGCATATTGCATGATTGATGTTCGGTCTCCCCCTTTCCACGCGGGTTTTGATAGAATGCGGGGTGCATGAGGAAGTAGGGGGATAATGTGTAGAATGATTGGTGACCTACCACTCCCTGCCACATGTCCTTACGACTTCCTGCGGGGTATTATGTAGATGAAAGGTAGATGTACAAATTTTTTCTGGTACCTGTACCAAGTGGCACCTAGTTTTAGGCGTTCAACCAAGTTTTACTCACAATAATCAATGAACAAAAGAGAAATGAACTGCACTTAATATCTAGAAGAGTTAAACCTAAATTCTTAATCCCCTGAATATGTGATTTCCACGGAAATTGCTGTTTGAAATTCATTACACTGCAATGGCAATCCTCGTAATACAATCCTTTAATGACGCTTTTTGGCTGGAGAGTTTTCCATAAAGAAATGCATGAAATATGAAATGAAAATGATATTGTCCTTTACCTTTAACCTCTGGCGTCATTCCTTGCGAACATACTGATCCTGGTTATGGGTTTCGAACTGCCATTGCCAACCCCTCTGATTTCCCCGTATCCACAATTACTCTTGTTATCTTTCGCGATAGAATCTCACCACAGAAATCGCGCACCTCCCAAGACAATAAAAACCACTTGTTTGAAAGTTTCAAACAAGTGGTTTTAATAACAACAACCTTCCAGGAGTGCACAACTTTCATTTGAAATGAAACTCATTGGACTTTGAGAAATATGCAGGATACCTGAAAGTTTTTGAAACACCGAGGGAATTATTATGGACTCACATTACGTTGGAGGATTGGATCATTAGGGTAAAATAAAGAGAGAGAGACCCCACCACCAATGGATTCAAGTACTCGTTCTTCGCTAGCACGATACGCAAACATAACATAATCAAACCTAAGCAAACCTACATTTTTGATTCAAAAAGCTATATTTAAAGATTTACCCAAGCAAACCCATTATTGTATGATGTAGATAGGCACACACGTGTGTTTATGCGCATGGGAAAATATAGTTTGTGTACCGGGCATCTTTGTACATAAAAGGCTGGTTCTCTGGTTCTCAAACATTCCTCGCTACACGCCATTCTGGCGGATTGAGGGGTACTGTGTAAATGTCGATAATCGACCAATTTCAATGAAACTCCATTGTAGAACGCGTCGACCTAAATATCTACAGGCCGTGTAGCTACTGAGGAAATTATGGAGAATCTGGAGGGTAGGGACCGAAACAAATACTGAGACAAAACTTGGGAGGGACGCATAAATTAGGTGGGTACTTGGAGACTTCAACAATTGGTTGATTACCTCCCTAATGGGATGATGGGATGCGTCCTGCTGTAGGACTCCCGGCTATTGTTTCCGCAGAACTTCAGCTCAACTCGTCCTTACGAACCTATCGTGGATTATTTTTGAGACGGCATTTTATTGCGAAAACTAAATTATTGAAAACAAATCACTCATTTCGCGAGAATCTTATAATGCCCTGAAATGCCATACATTTGATCGACTTCGGCTGTCGTAATGCAAGTTGTAGGTCACCGTCAACCTAGGTTGGCCACTGTTAACGTCCTCTCACATCTGACCCTTTAGTCTTCCCCCCCTCTCTCTCTGATCTTCTTCGTCCTCAAGAAGGAGCACGTGAACGGGCGACCGGCTCCGCACTTAAACATTCCTCCCTCGACTCCCTCTCACTCCCGCCGCCGCCGCCACTCCCACGCTCACACCCTCGGCGCGCCCACACCCTATCCACCCTTCAGGACCGGCCGTGCCTCGTATCTCCGCCGTATGTAAACTAACCGACACCCCCGCCTCGAGTCGGCAGCCCGACTATCTCCCACACTCCCCGTGACTCACCAAAGGCCTCTCTTCCTCCCCATTACTTGCACCTTCCTCGCCTTCTCTTACAACACCACCACCCTTCCCCTTCCCGCACCCCTCTCTCTCTCCCGCACTTCTCTACGAGCGCGTCTCCGCAACGTAATAGTGCCTGACACCCGCGTGCGCCCACGTCCTGCGCACGGTGTCCTTCCCATCTCCCGAGTGTGCGAAGGGAGGGGTTCATATTGACCAGTGGTCAGGGAGATTAAGGCCGTCGACGAGTGGCCGAAGCGAATCCAAAAGGAGGGAGGAGGTGACACGACTGGACGACGTATAAGGACGAAAATATTTATGCTCTTTTCTTCAGAGGATTAAAATAAATCCTGATCAAACCACACTAATCGACCAGAGGGTTGGTTCGATAGTGAGGGTAGAGCCCATCTCGCAATAACCTCCATAACTCGTGTGAAATTCACGCATAAAGGGGGAAAGAACGACAGGGCAGTTTTTTTCCCTGTGCAGTCTCTGCTTACCCCGGGAGAACAGGTACTCGAAAATTGGCACAACTTGGGTTGATGGTTGAATGAGTCGTCTTTAGCAATTGAACTCGGACCTTCCGGTAAGAAGTCAAGTGACCTACCCACTAGGCTATCACGCCTCATAATCCCTAGATATGCACGAAAAAAATAATTATCCCTTTACAAACGTTTGTCCACCGGTGTTACTTCAGGATGGGCGGATATCGAAGTTGAGATAATTAGCTTAGCAGCTAAAATGAGTCAAGCTCACCGATGTTTTCCCGATGTTACCGTCTTTTCTGTCGCCTCACCTCATGGTCATATCAGCCAACTCGGTGGTCAGCACCACCGAGTTGGGGATCAGGATGGTGCGGTGACTGACTTACTGGCTTCCCACCCTGAAAACCAGGGCTCGAATTCCGGCGAAGACAGATATTTTTCAGTAGTGATCCGATCCCTACTTGAGTTTCTTAGCCGAGGGCACTTTGTGTGAGTACGCCGTCCGTCGGATGGGACGTTACGCTGCGGACCCCTTGGCGTCTTTCGTTAAGAGCAGGCTAATGCCGACGTCGGGTTTCTCTCCACCCTTCATCCTTTCCTGTACATCCCTCTGGCGCAAATGACCTTAGCTGTAGGTCGCCTCCCAAAAAAATAACTACCAGCACATTCTCCTCCTCGAGAAATTACATATGGGAGATTACACTTGCCAGAAAATGTTACGTATGATGGTGTTGCGGGATGAAAATAGTCGGAAATACATATTGGTTGAATAAATTTAAAAAAGTTACTTTTAATTGTTATAATTCGGTAACACCTAAGTTAAAAATAAACCGTAGGTCACTTCCAAACTATGCCTTTACTCTTAGAGAGCAAATGTGTTGGCATGCGTAAAATTTCTTATAAATATACACGTTTATCCAAGTCGTCATGGTACATAATTCATCAATTGGTACAGTAACATGGTACAGCATCATCAAACTGACGAGCTAGACAGAGGTTCTATTTAATGGAATCGACTAGCGTTCAAATCCTTGGGTGAAAAATCATTATTATTACCGTGATTAATCATTAATAAGTCATATATAATTACGTGAAAAACTTTCATGGTCTTGCTCAAACAATGGTGAACATTTGAAACCATTCTTTCGACCGCATGCGAAACTACTTTTATTAATTTACACAGTTATTATTTGGTTGTATATTAGTATAAGTTTTATTTATATCTGAAGATCAATTCAAGTATCTCATGAGATTCACTGCATCACATTTTTAATTTCATTTTCATTTAGACATATTCTCAATCAAAGTATTTGGAGGAAGTCAAAAATTCTTTCGTTTATGTTTTTTTTACTGCCTCATTGGTGACGGAACTTAACCTATTTCAATGGAATATCAGTACTAGTATAAAAATGGGAAGGTATACTTTCATACAAAAGTAATTTTCTACTAATATGATTTCATCGCATATAAAATTAAAAATTATTATCCAATTTTTATCTTTAGCGAGTCGAAGGAATGCGCCTAAGCGTAGCAGAAACATATACAACTGCAAGTTCCACTTATTTTAGATTTAATTATGACTATTTTGGATGCACAACATAATTTTTATACGAATCATTCACAATACACAAAATATTTTTGAAAATTCTTCGTTAATTCATGTTGCAAAAAATATGAAGTTTTTCTATAATACGAGTTCATTTACATAAATAGGCACATTCAGACAAGTCTTTGGTTTTGCGAGACTAACAAAATCACTTCTGATATTTTTTGTCAAATGTAATAAACAAATTAAGTGTAATGCGAATGTTTCACCTGGGAAAAATGTAATACATTGAAACTAGTCGCAATTAAAACCAATGCGTATAAGCGAAAAAAATGCATGTGCTTATGTTTCTAATAATATGGAATGGTTCCAAAATATCATCATAACTTTGTCTGCACTGTAAGAGGCGAGGAGGATATTAAGGACTCGTCTCCGAAGTTTTCTCAATTGTAAAGGTAACTTTTATAGGTTAAAGTTATTTTACAAATGAAAATTCGAGGTCGATGATCAATAAGAAAACGTGAAAATAAGATTTTAATTCAGAAATGATAATCACAGAACCGGATGGACTAAAAACCGTTAAAAAATACAATATAAGGACAACGGAGCGTAGACTTTTGAGACGATAAAAAAAGAAAGAAGTAAGCTCACTGAATGAGACTATCTGTGACACTCCATCCCCCGCCCGCATACTGCCGGCGAGAAAGCCACAACTAGTGCCACCTATACGCAGTTTGCTTGAACTTCCGTATTTTCCGTTGACGGCGCACTCGATAATCGTGCGTAATGCCGCGACCGATCGGTATCAGAGCATTGCAGCGGAGCAGCCGCCGTAGGCGCCCCTGGTTAAGCATCCCCGCCGGAGAACACCTATAAGAATACCGAAGACTTTCAAAGAGTCCTTAGGCGACTAAAGTTTATGCAAATCACATCGTCATCCACCGATAAGTACACCAGCCATTCTCACTCGAGGAGATCCACTTTCTCAAAGCACCAGTGGCTGAATACTGCTACTGGACTTCGGTGCACTTAGCTAATGAGCAATCGAACTCAATGCATTAATAAAAATGCATTTTCTCGATGGTACTGAGTGTTACTACTGACGAAATAAAGAGCATAAAGAAGGGAATGACGCAAAGAAGCGAGCGGTTCACATCAAGATTATAGATGAACGCCATTTCAGACGATAAAATGAGTACATGAAATGCTTATTATATCCTTTATATATATATATATATATATATATATATATATATATATATATATATATATATATATATATATATATATAAATAGCTGACACTGGAGAGTTAGGAGGACATTACGACGCCATCACAAAGAATTTTATTGCAGTCATGAGGAAAGGTTCAGCGTCTCTTATCACATGAAATTTCTTGGTTTGAATATTTTTAGTGTCTATTCATGTATGATGGCCATCTCCGCCATTACGGAAAATTGAACAGGGACAATAAAATCAATTGGGGGAGGAGGAGAAAAATAGTCAGGAAAAAAGTAGCAGATGAAATTGAATCTTCTTGTCATACACGGTTCCTCTTACTGAGAACTAAGATTCATTTAAAGCTAGCTAAAGAAAACATTTCATTAGGACACCCTTCCATGCGCCCAAGCGCGAGAACATTAGAAAATTAAAAAAAAACACACACACACCTGCATTCTCGCAGCACATGAGAAAACTTAAAAGAAACACTTTCTTCGATAATCCACAAATTATCTTTACGCTTTTTAAAAATGTATCACTATAATATTATCCTGTTAAAAAAATAATATTCTTCCAAATTACTGCTCCATCATAACTGACTATTTGATACCATTATTTTCTTGGGGAATCTTTGGGATGATAAATGTTATTTTTAAATATATAATTATCGGTTGTGAATATCTTTCAAAGTTGCCCGATGTCAGATATCAAGGGACATGTGGCAGAACGTAGGATTCCCGGGCACAACTCTGAACGTCCCCAGCCTCACTCGAGCTGTGTAACTTTTCGGATAACAGAACTTCCTGGGAAACCATCTGCGGCCCAGTTCACTGGCCCCCCTATCCTGATGTGTGAATTTCACACGCCACACCGTTGGGCTTAGCATTCGGTGAACCCCACCTATCAAACCGACCCTCGGGTTGTGTTTATGGCTTTTTTTTTATAGGAGACGGAACTAAAATAACACACGATCATTTTTCACCTTGTTCTGTTAGTACCTCCATTTAGCGTATGAAAGACCACATAACAACAAGTGTTCATCCACCCCAATGCCTTTTGGTGAGCATAGGTTTCCCGAAGTTATTTTCTTCGTATGCTTGAGCTCACTTCAATTTAAGCATGTTAGCCGTTTACACGAAGGCGACTATTCGAAGCTGCAGGATGGATGAGCGCTCCGAGAGATTGATTCGTCTCCCTTCACGATTCTATGAGTGCCAGCAGGAAGGGATGCCACTCGCCGACGAGGTTTGTTTAACAAGAAATTGCGGAAGACATATTCGTTGGTGGTGTACACCCCCATTTAAAAAAAATTGAATCCTCGGAGAGATACGAACGCAATAAAAAAACACCGCGAAGCCGCTGTAGCGAATACTTTCTCGAAGAAAATCTAACTTTAAGGGGATGCAAACCCACACCGACGACCATTTCATAGTGTACGCACGCAAATACTGACGAAACTGGTATCGCGGAGTACCAGGGCCATCAAATTCCAAAGGGGTCACACTCACCCTGGGTCGCGCAGTTGGATGAATGAGGGCGGGTGGAGAAGTGATGGGAGACTGAGCACGGCAAGGGAACCAATCCTCTTCCAAGCACACGGAAGATCACGACGGAAATTGATGAGATTTGATCGTCATGAAAGCAGGAAGATAAGAATGCCATCTCCGTGTCCGCTGTTATCCGGTCTTCGACCGCCGGCGCCTTGGCCTTCGACCCCCAACTACACCTTCGGCAGCACAATGGCCAGGAGATGGGAGCCGTGACGCTCTTAGCCGTGAGATGGTGCTATACCATTGAAAAAGCAATTTTCTCCTTCCCGATGCCTCAGAGTGAATCGACACGAAAGAGTGCGTTGTTCACATAAATTGCAGGGGTGAGAAGCGAAAGCATCAAATGTTTTTATCTTGATGGAATTTTTCAAGCAGAAAATATATTGCTACCAGGACGAAAGAAATTTTAGCGGAGCTACTAAGATTATTCCTTGTCCACCCCGAAACTTCGGCGTGATATAGAAATTTGCGAAGGTAAAAAAATCATTTTTCATTCCGGAAAATGAGTTGATTTTACTCTGCTTCACTGTCTATGACATTTGTTGATATAAGATGACAAATAATTAGATGTAAGACGAAGAGAGCGGGAACATTTAATTTGGTTTTCCTTTTATTATAAGCTAAGAAAACAAATGGAAATCCACCACAGGTTTTTCGGCACTTTCCATTCAAATAGGGACCTATCAGTAGACGGTTGAGCGAAGATATTTAGAAAAGACAGAGAGCTGGACGGATTTCGGATGAAATTTTTGTGCCCTTTTTTAGAAGTGAAAGGAAAAGAAATGTTCCACCAGTTACATTCCGAGAAATTCTTCATTTTTGGGGGGGTTGGATGGAGTGAAATTAGGTCGTGGTGTCATTCTTAAAGTTTAGTACAAATTTTTAGGGTTGCACACTAAAGTATACGTAGTACTTCGGGAGAAAATCTGACTAAAGAATAACCAATTTTACATTTAAGTATCAGGGCACAATCCAGAGCAGGTAACTGAACTCAAGATACTGACGAAGTGCCAATCTTCGTATATGTTTTTGGAATCATTTAATATTCATTTTAATCTTGATTTATTCCTCGACGACATTCATCAGGACACCCTAAAAGATATTTCGTTTTAATTTGACCTCTCAATTTAAGGCACAAGATTGGCGGATTTCTATCCACGTTATTACAACAAAAATGAAATAACTCGATCACTACGCGACAGAAGAGCATATCCGCCAAATTGGTGGTTTAGAGGGTTGAAGTCACATTTTTATATGCTTGTGTATGTATATATATATGTGTGTGTGTACATATATATATATATATATATATATATACACACACACACACACACGATGCGCATGTATCTACAAAAAATATTATATATATATACGAGGGTCATCCGGAAAGTAGTACCCGTTCGTGCCGCATGAAGTGCTGACGACGCGAGTAGCCGCTGGACGAGGTCAGATAGCTTCAGTGGCTTGTCTGCCTTCTCTGAGCCAAGTTGCGTGACGCTAGCATTGCCTGTGTTGTTTCTGTGATTGTTTACAATGTTTAAAAAAATTGAGAACGCCGCCAGTTGTGAAGTGAGGGCAGTGATTAAATTCCTCAATGCAAGAAACGGTCGCCCATGTGATATTCATCGCCAATTAAAGGAGGTGTATGGAGACAATGTAATGGACGAGTCGTCTGTTCGGCGGTGGTGTCGCAACTTCAACATGGGGAGGGGGAACACACACGACGATGAGCGTTCGGAGAGACCGTCTGTCATTACAGACCAACTGGTGAGCTCAGTTGACGAATTCGTGAGGAACGATCGGCGCGTCACAATTGATGACATCTGTGAGCATTTTCCCAATGTTTCTCGAACAATTGTTCATGAAATTGTTAAACACCATCTGCATTATGCAAAAATTTGTGCAAGATGGGTCCCTCGCGTATCTCAATGAGCTGGCGGCGAAGGACTATGCAGCAGGAATACAGAAACTTGTCACACGTTATGACAAATGCCTTAATTTGCTTGGAGATTATGTTGAGAAGTAGTTTAAAGTATCCTCTTTCAAATAAAATTTTTTATGTTTGTTAATATTTACTTTTGTGTCTTTATTTCACGAACGGGTACTACTTTCCGGATGACCCTCGTATATATATATATATATATATAAATTATATTATTATTATAACGTAATCTACCGGTTAAGGTAGGTTTTTGGATGGACCTAATTACTAATTAAATAATTTGTGACCCCTAGCAAAACACAACATCCTACTCTACATCAGGTCCCCCTTCATCTCCGAGCACTTCCTTCCTCCCTTCATCCCATACAACATCCCTATCCTGTTCCCACCCTTTCCTCGTTTGCCAAGCATTCTCCCCTCTATTACAGTCTTCAACATCCCACTACCGATCAATACGCCCTTCATCCATTTTTCCTGCCTCCATAGGATTTCCACCAACAAACTCCTATCTTCGCCCACCATACCAAGTACTTCCTCATTTTTGTTTTATTCTCTGTCCATTTCACATTTTCCATTCTTCTCCACACCCACATTTCAAAAGCCCCCAATCTACGTCTGTCCTCATGCTTCAATGACCACGTTTCCGCGCCGTACATAACTACACTCCACATCAAAGTTTTAACGAGTCTTTTCTTAATATCCTTACTCAACGTCCCTGTCATCAACTCCCTCCTTCTTGTGAAAGCCTAGCGCAATTCTTCTCCTTACGTCCCAACTACTTTGACCGTGTTGGATATAAACTATAAATATAAATTATGTATATATATACGAGTATATATAAACTATATATATATTTCTACGCACACACAATATTGAAAGTAAAAAAATGAATCTACCACATAAATGTAACATTTCAAGAGCTATGAGGATTTTCAACTTCAGACGTACTAAGCATTTCAACAAAATAAATGTGAACAGAAATTTCGCGGAAACATTCAAGATCTGTTTACATTACAAGTCACCGTCGGCATCAAAACCTCTACAAGCTGTTCTATTGCTCATTCCTATACCATTATAATAAATTTGCACAGACATCCCAGCTGAGGTTAAGGTCGCTCACAAAGACCGCAACTCTTTATATTTTTCTCACAGGTCCAACGATTCCTTATTTCCCTTCGTGAAACTAATGAGGTGTTTTACCCAAAAAATATTGCGTTGGGAAGTCAGAGGTTTCCTCTGCGAGGGGTTTGGGACGGGGGGGGGGGCACTTAATCCGAAACTGCGTCTTGTAAATCATTCCAGTTTTTGCCCTCCCTCTCATCCTTCGGGGGAGAAAGCATCGCTCCTTCACGGGTAGCCCATGCATACACAGGCGCGCACAGACAGACACGACGTGTACGCACACACACGCATCCTCGACGCGTTCACACAAGCCTTCCTCTCTGATCTCACACGCTGACGTCAGCCCGCATACCACAGGGTGACCGGCACAGCTGAGTGGGGTGGGGGGAGGAGACTCGAGAGGCCAGAGTGAGAGAGAGAGAGCCTCCCCACTCCTCTCCTTTGGCATCGACTCCTCTCGAATAAAGGAATAATATTATCATTGAATGGAACAAAAGGGACGGACGTGAAGTTTTTGAATAGCAGACACGTGGAATGCAAAATTATCCAAGAAAAATAGCTTCTGTATTCCAAGAAAGGATGTAAATGCCACCCTTCCACAGACAATTTGACAGTAAAGATCAACCGTCGTTTTCGGCGATGCGCGTGCTGTTTCAAAGGAGTTAAAGAGAAAATTCAAGAAATATCGAGTATTTCCCTAAATTTTAAAGAGATCATTTCTATAGACTTCAAAGGATATATTAACTGTCGCTTTTCGATTCCCTCAGAGTAGTGGCAATTTTGTTTGCTGACACAAGCAAAGTGTTTTTCAGAATCATGAATCCGAAAAATCTACTTTTCTGGCTCAACTGGATCCAATAGAATTCAGTTAGCAATCAAGGTCAAGAAAAAACACAAGTGTTTCAAGTGTCACAATAAAACAACTTTCAGTGGGATTTCCCAACGAATGCCTTGAGTTACATGATAATCAAAGAGTTTTAGTTCTAAAAACCTAATCTAACTTATAACCACCAATTTAACTCTTACCTCTTCTCTGAGTTAATGCTTCGCTCCTTAACACTCAATTTTCTCAATGATGATGGTGAGCTAGTGACCGAAATACTGGTGGTTCGAGTATTTCGTTAGATAGACACACGCACTGGATTTACTTACTCATACCCTAATATGAAGCGTAGAACATTACGGCTTTATCTTTACGCCTTAGTCGGAAACTTCATCACTGAGGAAAGAAGATCGATTTATTAATTGTACCTAAAAATTAAGAAAAACTTATTTCTTTTATTGTACCTCTATTTTGAATCACCCTCTGCCACACACCCTACCGAGTGGTTTGCAAGATACATATGGAGATAAGAGAAAATAAGCGTAGGTTGGAAATTTATTAGACGTACGAATTGAGGGGGATGTTAAAATGAAACGGTCAGAAAGAAAAACAAAGGAAATCGTTCTAGATATGGTGGTGGGGGAGAGACGGTTGCTGGGAGAAATTGAAAGAAGGCAGGCAGGACAAGTGGATACAGGTCATAGGGGTTAGCAATGAAATGCTGAAGACTGGTAAAGGGCAGAATGGCGGGTAAAAGAGGTGAAGGCAGGATAGAATAGGTATAGAGTATGGAATGAAGGGATACATAAAGTATATGAAGTCGAAGAATGGATTATACTACTCCGGGCTATAGCTATTTAGTGTTTTGTCAGTTAGGACTTAAAAATGTCACGGTGCCTATGCAGCGGATCCATCAAAAACTTTGTCTGGTAGACTACTCTTAAATAATATAATGGCTTATGATTATTTATTGTTTATTTCAGGGCTCAAATAAGTGAGGTTAAATTATTTTCCTCTATACACTAAAATAACCGAAAGTTTTCGCTTTAACAGAGGAATTTGCATGTGGGAGATCCAGGACAACACAAGATATACCGCTCTAAAACTAGTGGCCATGATGGTTCTCTGTGATCAATTCCCAAGTGTGCAATTTTCAAACACACATTACCATTGCGCATGGAATAAGAAGCCTTAGGTCAAAAATGATTGTTTCACAATTGTTGGACTTGCATGTGAGATTGCATGTGGAATTTTCCCCAGTTACGAATAATTTTCACCCAACATTCTCTAAGATTAAACGTTTAAAAGAGAAGGGTTAACACTAGAGCAGGTGGAACAGTTTATGTAGTTCGGAAGTGTTTTGAACCAGGACGGTCAAAGTAGTCTAGATATAAGGCGAAGAACTGCGATAGACAAAGAAGCTTTCACGAGGAGGAGGGAATTGATGACAGGGACGTTAGGTAAGGAGGCTAAGAAACGACTTGTGAATACCGGTATGAAGCCTGGTATCGCGTAGCGCGGAAACTTGGTCGTTGGAGCAAGATGAACGGCCTTCAATATGTGGGTGTGGAGAAGGAGGATGAGAGAGGCTTGCAAGGAGAAATCCAATGGAGGCAGGAAAAATGGATGATGCGCATTTTGACTTGCGATGTGATGCTGAAGACTGTAACAGAGGGACGCAACCAAGGAACGGAAGGAAAAGGATAGGCACGTTGCACAAGATGAATGGAGTTAGAAAATACGTGGAAATGAAGCGGGGATTATTGTTGTGTGGTTTGTCAGGTTTTGCGATGTTATGCAGGGCTGGGAAATATGAGAGTGTACAGTCTGTGCCATTCAAAAACCTATTTTAAACGGTGGACTGCCAATTACGCATTCACCAATAATACTTAATTTTATGGAGAGATGATTACTTCAGAATCTCCACTCAGAATATACCAAAAACTCAGATTCGTGATGGATGGCTGCAACGTCACAGCTTCGACGTTGCCGAAGTAATTAAATTCGGAGTCCTTCCAAAGTGAGAAACCTACGGGCAACGCAAAACCAAACCTCAGATTAGCAGAAACGTAACGTCCACACGGCCCAGGCGGAAGACCTTATTCGTCACACGAATGATAGACAAAGGGCTAGGAAACTAAATGGAAAAGTGCCATCCAGAGGCGTTGGAAAGTCGGTTGGTGTGAGCTCACTTTCCATGACGCGCATTTCCTATTTCCCTCAAAAAATGAGGAAATATGGATTAAAAACGGAAGGATTATGAAGTACCTCCCTTCAAGATTCGCGAACTGCGCCCTGAAAAAAAACATTATCATAAATCTCATTCGGCTTTGAAGCTCTCGGGGAATAACACTGTAAACCAATAATTTTAAGATGCCAGTTCCATTCCCCTTAAGCCTTCATTCCCCATTTAAATTCAAACTATTATGTCCTGGGACAATCGTCAAGAAAGCACGTCACTCTTCCAATCGTATTTATTGTGAGAACTTTTAAAAAGCATGCACGACAATTACTACATACTCCGCCAAGAAACTTTTTAACCGATGTTATGACACGATCGAAACTTTTATATGCCCATTTGAAAGCTCTTCGTACGAAAAAAATTATGGGTGAGAAGACCTAGTCTGGAGCAGACTTGCCATACCACGACATGCAGAAGAAACTGGAATGGAGCCGAAACTTAAGCCATGTATATGCGGAGCAAGTAAATCAGGTTCGGAAACAAATATAACCGAGATAAAGAGATCAGGTTCGACGACCCGAGATGGAGTGCGGACAAGGGAAGAAGCACGGGTTCGGGTGGTGATGGGGAGTGAGGGAGCGAAATAAGGGGGGCGGAGGAGGTGGAGGGGATGAAAACTCACGCCGGAGAAAAGTAAGCGAAAGGAAGAGAGAGAGAGAGAAAGAGAGTCGGTGGTACAAAGTAAACGGGGTTGAGTCAGCCCGTCCAGCAGGGGAGGATGAGAGGCAGATAAGGTAGAGCCAAGGGATGGATTGGGGATGGGGGAGAGACTCCGTTGTCCGAGGACCGAGCGAAGTAAAACGGAGTAACAAGTGATGTTGCTCAGGAGGAAGACGAGGGAGTGACGGCATGGGGGGACGACAGAGGGGGTGAGGGGTCGAGTTTGCGCCGCGGTG
The DNA here is from genome assembly GCF_022747635.1 of Hetaerina americana. NCBI lineage: Eukaryota > Metazoa > Arthropoda > Insecta > Odonata > Calopterygidae > Hetaerina > Hetaerina americana. Next base: position 10,330,021 of record NW_027286514.1, on the reverse strand, counting down.
AGGATCGCGAGTACACGTATACTCTTGCTTGCTTACTCGCGGTGTCGTGAGAATAGGAGACAAGGGAGCTGGAGGAAGAAGAGAGCATGGCATGCTAGCCTCTTCCCTCAGCAAAAGGGCTTAGGATGCACGAGGGAGGGACGGGGAGAAAGAGAGAGAGATGTATATGGGGGTTGAGATAAGGCAACGCGCGAGGCCTTTGAGCGCGTGAGAAGGGGTGTGGAAGGGAAAAGGAAGATGAGGGAAGCGAAAGGGGAGATCTGGAAAGGGAGCAAAGTTAAAAGGATGGAGAGAGAGAAGATGCGACCGACGAGGGAGGGGAGTGGTGCGACGGGTGTGGGAAACGAAGGGGGTGGGGGGGTGAAGTTTTACGGAGAGGACGGACGGTTTCAAGTGTCGAGAGAGAGAAATGATGCTGAGGAACTAAACTCTCCGCCTCACGCGAGATCCTCTACCGGTGCGCGCACCCGCCACCTTCCCCGCACCGCGGGGCCGAGCGCGCATGAGCGGGAGAGTGAGTGAGGTGCACCACAGATGTGGCCGCGCAGTCGTCCGTTCTATTTCCGTAGGTGACTATGTGCACTCACCGGCCGGCCGTCTCCACAGCGTCGCAGCAAACGATGCGAAAGGAAGGGAGGGTGGGATTGGATGGTGGGGGGATGGGGTTGAAATGGGTTGTCGGCGGGATATGGGGGGGATGTGCGGCGGGGAGAGTGCAATGGGGTGGGTGGGAAGGATATGCACTCAAACGTGGCGCGGGTAGAGGCGCATTTTCCATTATGTACGTGCGTGCGTTTGCGTGTGCGTCGGTTATCCTTCGTTCGCCACGTTTTTGAAGAGTGACGACGAATCGGATGGGCAGAAGAATTGATGACCTCCCCCCGCGTCCGAGGAGGGTATTTATGTGACGGTAATGCCCAGATGTGCGAAGTGCACGGTCTGGATGTTCCCGCAACATTGTTCGCGCGTTGAAGCCTCGTGGAGGCGGAATATATTCAGACGGGAGTGGTCTCTTCACTGCCCTACGTAAGAATTTATGAACGCATGGTTTGAAAAAAAGTTATATTCAGCCCAAAGAGTGCTTACCCCCATTGCTTCCGTCTATTGATTTCTAAATAAATCATTGCAAAAATGTGGTCTGAAATGTTAGATTGTGCGACAGGTGTTCAACCTTCGTTCTTTTCTTAGAGCATTGCAAATCGAAATCGAATCTGTACCCATTAAACACAATAACGCTGCCAATAGGGTATTAAATATGATTTCCTACATATGAGTTAACATTTAGTTTGGCATTAAAATTAAATTTTATTTTCGAAAAATAAAAAAATAACGTGGTTACCCAAGTGTCAAAAAGTACTATGAGAAACGCACAGTGAACAATATTTATGAGCAGTTATATTTGGCTCATAAAAGATTTAATATACACAAATATCGGTAGGCACTTTTAAAAATGTTTTCACAAGATTTTAATGACGGGATGTGGACAAAATTTGGTTTTCATTAGAAATATAAAGATCTGGTCCGCGTCTACCAACTTGTATATACATTTCATGTGCGACTAAAGACGTCTTTCTAAATTCAATCAATAGGTTAAGATAAATCTTTATTCAAGAAATTATTTAAAAAATTATAATTAACTTTAAACTATAGAACTATTACAGAATTAATAAAATCTTGCTATAAACCTACTCAACATAGCAGTGTGATATTTGGATAAATTTCAACCAAGAATGGTGGGAAGTGCTTGCCCCGAAGGTTAGACTGAACGCAGAAATAAGTGTATATCACAAGCGAGTTCATATCAAGAGACACTCGTAAAGATGGGAAAAGAAGGCCGCGTAGCGCTCAAGATCCTTGATGGGATTATAAAAGAGAGTGGAAATAAGAGATTGAAGCATGAGGAGAAGACGATGGGGACAAACGAAAAGGATGAAGGTAAGGGCAAGGTGCAGAACGTGTGAATCTAAAAGTAGAAGGTGATCTGAGACAAGAGGGAACACCTTACTCATGAGTTTCCGGCTGATGCTACTTTCATTGAAAACTGACCAGTTGCATTGCAGCATGACACCTTAGCGGCATATCTTGGAGGTGGAGTAGTGTCATTTCCCCGTGCGGAGATAGAATACGTCTCACGCTTTGTAGACACAATGACATTTTACTGCGGCCCCACATTGCAGGCCTACCACGGTAACTGTCGCTCAAACAACTACAGTTAACAAACTTTAGCATCACTCTAACACTTTGCATTTACAACGGCTTTCAACAGTGGATTCGAGAAAATAACGATTCAAAACGACGAAAAAGTTGCAAAAGGATGACTCGCCGACCTCGAAGAAGTTTTATGAATAATTTGTAACTTTTTAAAAATTATCCAAAAAATTGAAAGGAATTGACAGAGTGACAATTAAAACGAATAAAAAGATGAAAGAAATAATGTAGAAAGACGCGAACGAGGGTTATGTGCAATAATACTTTGGCTCCAGCGCTGTTGCATGGTACTAAATAATGCTTTACCAAGAGAAGCATAGAGACACGGTGAATGCAGTCGCAATTGGAAATCTAGAGAGGCTAGGTAGAGAGTGAAAGGGTACAGAATAAATATAAGTGAGAAATAAACACCTACGTAAGTAAAGACACCTGAAGGGAATGAATGACCGTCGAAACACCAAGCAGATGGGTGAAGAATAAATGGGTTGTGAGGCAGAGTAAGGCTGCAGAAAACTTGGGTGTATCTGGCTGAAGAGAGTATTAGCATCCAAAAGAACACAATTTAAGCATTACTAGAATGGATGCTATTAAAATGAAGAAGTGATCAAGGATAGAAAGGCGTGGAGGAAAACATCAGGACTGAGTCATTATGAATAGCCCGACACATCTTTTAAATTAAACAGCGCGTATGTACCCAACAAAAGAGTTATAGCTTACAACTGAAAAGAAGGGGTATTTCAATACGTAGGGAGAGGTTTTTCGAAGTCCGAGAACAGCCAGAGGAACATCTTAAACAACACGATAATCTTTTCCTGTAAACTACTGCCGCATTCGGATTCTCTTGTTGTAAACATTCTTTTGATAAAAATTATCCTTTTCTTTTATTAAGCATTCATGTTTACTTTGTATTTTACCTTTTTCCGTTTGCCTTTAAAATCCTCCTTCTCTAAATCGATATCCTCACGTCACCTCCATACTTATCCTCTGTTCATCATTTCCGGTAATTCAAATTAGACAGCAAATTTCTTTCTTGCCCGATACCATTCAGTCCTATACCTTCATCCGTCGTCATTTCTATCCGAACTTAAGTTCACATCTTTTTCCAAATTCTAACAAAAGGGCCGCCACTTTACGGATATCCGCCCTCTTCGAATTCCAAATCCAACAGTGCAAAAGATTCATATCAACGTTTCGCCTTCCCCATCACCTGTGTGTTTCGTTCCGTGCTCAAATGTCCCGGGATTCTCCTTCCTCCTTTTCAAAAATAATACTTTCACTCACCCAAAATCTTATTAACTTCATCTCCTTTTGATCTACCCTCCGAACGGGAAGCTGTTAAAATCTATATGTGCAAGTAACATGCTCAGATGAGTTGGGATTCCCTATCAAGCAAGAGAGTCATTTCGATGATTTATTAGGAATTAGGATTCCTGCGAAAAAAGATTACTTCATGAATATCGAGAAAATGAGTGAGATCATTCATTCCAATGGTGTCAGCCTTTGAACTATCCGGAAATGTAATTATGTGAAATAATATACTGAGAAAAGAATCTCAGCTCTAAGTTTCTTTCGTGCGATGTTTCAGAAGGTGAGTCTTAATCATATAGTGGTGTATTCTTACTTATTTCAAGTCACTCTTACTTTTATTCATTCATTAAAACATTCTGCTCTTAAGTTTGCTTGAAATATTCTACAAGGAATGGCGGACTGATTTTCAGTTTCTTCCTATGGAAAAACCACGAGTTTTTGTCTTGCATAAAGAAGAGAACAAAAGTTCACAAAAAAATGCTTTAACAATCCACTATTGGAGGATTATCCATACCTCTTAGCTCAATCTCACTTTCGGGTCGAACAAAGAAATATCTAAAAGAAACTTAAAACGTTTAATGTGCAGTCATTAGGCAATGTGCCATCATACGCATCCGTCTATCGGTCAAATGCCGAACAATAATACTATGCCAAAGAGATGATACAGTTTGAAAGCGGGTAGAGCGGTATATTCGGAAATTTTTCCCCTGTGTATAGACAATCGATGTATAGGAGGTTCAACTTTTCCTTCCTAATGTCCAAGATATCAAATTGTGAACACTGGCAATGTAAGTCTCCGATTTAAACTTTCATGCATTTAAAGGCATGATATTTTCCCTAGATTTTCCTGTGTCTGAGATCAAGTCGCTCCCGAATTCAACTCTGAAAGCTTCATCACATTGAGCAATTTTTTAATCAGTTTTACGTTCTGATACAAGCAAGAATGCATTAAAAGGTTGTGATAATAACAACTTTCCGCAGTGAAATCTCACGGATTACTGACGCCACGGAAAGACACACTGGTCACGTTGACCGGCAAAATAGGTGATGGGCGAGGGAAAGAGTTCGGAGAGTGTGGCAAGAGTGTTAGCGTGAAATTGAGAATGATTTGAAAGTTTTTCCTTACATGTATGTATATATATATACATATATATATATATATATATATATATATGTATATATATGTATATGTATATATATATATATATATATATATATATATATATATATATATATATATATATATATATATATATTTGTATATATATATTTTTTTTTTGAGAAAGGTAGCTTGATCACCGAAAATTTGAAAACGTGTGAGTTTCTTTGCGTTTTGTGTGTTTCTGTTTGCTAGTGCTAAAGCCATTTACATTATTATCTACATCCGTGAGACTTTCACATTAGTTATACATATATATAAAAATATATATATATATATAATATTATATATATATATATTTGTATATATATATATATTTTTTGAGAAAGGTAGCTTGATCACCGAAAATTTGAAAACGTGTGAGTTTCTTTGCGTTTTGTGTTTCTGTTTGCTAGTGCTAAAGCCATTTACTTTATTATCTACATCCGTGAGACTTTCACATTAGTTATACATATATATAAATATATATATATATATAATATTATATATATATAATATTATATATATATATAATATTATATATATATATATATATATTATATAATATATATATACACACAGATATACAGGTGGTTAATTTATAAATACACATACATATACATATATAGAGGTGGTTGCGGGTGGTAATTAGGCAGCTAGCGGGATAAGTATCCTAACCGCAAAAAATCTTGGCACGCGAATTGCGGCGGAGAAACGAAACGATATGAGCGCATTAGCTCGAAAAAATATGTCAGCAACCGGACTACCAAAAGGGACGTGATTGACTGAAAGAGGGCACGAACGGGAGAGAGGAGGAGGGAAAGGAAGGGGGTGTGGAAGGGGTCCCACGAGCCCCATTGCGAGAGCTTTTGGAGAGGAGTTTCGCAAATGGCGTGAAGACGGAAGTGATCACGCAAGCACGGGAGACAAACTTACAGCCGTTCAACGGAAGGAGGATCTCCTCGAAAATCATTCTCCAGGACGTAAAACAAGGTTGGTCGCAAAAATAGGATAGCCAATGAAAATTAAAGTCCGATCTTAAAGTTATTCTACTCATCTGATTTGCATTATATCACCGTTTTGTTTTCCCATTTACATACATTTTACTTTAACCGAAATTTTGCTGCCACAAAAAATGAAAGCAAACATTTTAAGGGAAATGATTACTTTCATTAAAAAAAATGAGCAAAACCTCAATGCTTATTCGGGTCAAAATAAGTCTGATGTGTATTCGCCCCCTGCCACACACCTTAGCGGTGGCTTGCAGGGTACTAAATACCTAAATTAAATACTTCTTTAGCAATGATATTGAAAACGTATTATTACCCCCATCGTACTACGGCAGGAGATATAATGTCAACAAAATTAGAGAAAAAATAAACGTAGAAGAGATAGATTTGAAATATCATTTTTTCCACGAACGATAAGGGATCAGAATAACTTTGTCCGACCGCATAAGGATCATATTCGGGTCAACATTATGATGGTGTGTATTCACCCCCTGCCACACACTCTGGCGGTGGCTTGCAGGGAACTAAAATGTCAAAATACGAGGCCTCTCTACTTTCCACAATAGATCTAATCTAAGTATAAAAAAATACAATAAAACTCGCTCAATGCAAATTCTATGGCGTCCGTTAATTGACTTTATATTTATAGATGTCACTAAAATCGTTATAAATGTAACCCCAACCCAAAAAAAGATGTACATATATCGGCCACAATGGGGATATAAATACTACGCATGTTTGCATGCAAAGTTACGCCGCAGCAGCATGACAAACTGCGAATAATGAAGGAAGTTAATCACCAATCACATTCTCACGGATCTCTGCGTCAACGAGCGCTAAATTCGCAACCCATTAATAATGCGACTCTTTCAGTGCCAATTTTCCCTATGGGGTCGAAGTCCTCCTTCACAGCTGATGATTCGCAGCAGGCTCGTTTCACGCATGTAAATTTAAACGCGCGTAAAACTCTAAAATCTCGAGAAATATATTCACCCTCAGCCCTTCTCTCTCTATTTTCGCGACTAGTTTCCTTGAACTTTTTCACGGCTCTCGGTGGAATAATTCTTCAGCCGGCATTAACTTTGGGGGTTTTTAGGATCGATGGCTTCCTGTTATTCGCCAATTGTATCCCAACATAAAAAGTCCCCTTCCCGCGTAGCCGACCTTTATTTGAGAGGAAGGGCACTTAACCCCGCGCGTGGAGAGCCGGATAACTCATCCCTAGGGTAGAGGAACGAGACCGAATTTGGCGAGATGCGAGGTGGATAGGGGGGGGGGGATGGCGGAAAAGGACAAAATAGGAGAGCGTAATATATAGGCACCGGACTCATGGGCATCGCACACGTAGGAGAATGACTAGCGAGGAAGGCGGTCGGGAGGAAAGAGGGGGGGCGCGGCGGCGGTAGGTAGAACGACCGCCGCCACCTGATTGCTCCTTTGTCACGGCCAGATGTTCGTTCGTTCGCAGGGGGAGAGTCGCTTCTTTTTCCGTCCCGACGAGTGTGCACCTTGCAGTCGCTCGCGCCGTGAGCTTAATCGAGACGACTCAACCCGGAGAGAGATGAAGCGATGGCGAGGAAATGCGTCTGTGTTCAGCCGAAGCTCCCCATTTGCTTATGGTGCGAAGGGAGACATATGCGAGACAACTGCCACTTCGGAAGAGATGATGATGTCACACACTTCCTTCTTTCGCAGAGATTTTAAACTAAACGAATGACACGATGTTGACCAACCACGACCATAGATCCTCTACCAACAGGATGGAATCTGACGTAACCGCGACTAATTTCTTAAATTTAAATAGCAAATTTTAAACTTCTCTCAAACACACCCATTACTTCAGGATAGACGTAAAAATATAGGTGTGCGTGTGTTCATGCAAATGTGTTCTTGTATATTTAAATATAAGTAACTGAATATTTAAATGCGTATTGAATATTATAACACAAAAGGCTGGTGTCCTAAAATCCCCTGCCACACGTCATTGCGGGCGTACTGTGTAGACATAGATGCAGAAACCTAAAAAAAAATCAGGATCCGTTTCTCAAAGCTAAAAGTGGATTCACGAATCTATTTGAAACAATTTTTAATGCAATGTAAAACTCTCATGCCCTCATATTGGGTTACGTAGACAAGCCACAAATTCTGCGCCATTTATTACCATCATCAGGATCCGTAAGTCAAATTACAAGGGCTGGCCTGATTGCGGATATAAGAAACTGGTACCATTTGAAAAAATACAGACATTAAAAAGGCATATTTTTTCAACGCCGGCAAGAGCGCTAATAATAAATGTGCACTCGAAGAAGTAATGAAATAAATTTGATTCGGGCCAAAAACGAAACGACGGTGAATCTGCAAATATAGTAATCCGCAAATAGTCACCCGCGAGAGAAGGAAAAATTCTCATCCCTGCCATTTAGATGCACCTCGTTGGAAAGAAATAAAAACAAAATCATCCAAAGGACATCAGGTTGTCTAGGATTATTAAACGCTATTAATATCGAAGAGTTGGCCGCTAATGGAAGTGATTAATGGATCATAAACCTCCCCGGGATTGCCCAGCTGGATTCGAACCCGCGATCCGTTCCTAGCACATTCCTCTCACTCGCCCAACGGTTCCGCCAGCTTTGCGCAATGATTCGCCTCGGGGGCGGACACGAGGAAGCAAGGGCGGGCGAGAAGAAAAGATATACCCTCGGAGATGCGCACTCCGCTGAGAGGGAAGAGGGAAGGGGGGGGGGGGTGACGAGGGTTGCGTTTGCGGGGTGACGACCGAAACGATACATCCACCCCCATTATTTCAATGGCGACTCAAAGAGAGTAGTGGAAGAAGTAAAGAAGAAAAAAATCAATAAATATACTTCATTATAAATAATCGATCTCATTAGAGGACTTTTTAGCTTTTTCTGTGCTTCTTAAATAAATATTATAAATAAAAGTATCCTTTTAAGAATGGCACTCTCAGGATTGAGACAACCTGGACTGGACTCAACGAGAAAGATTTCGACATGACCAAAAGACAAAGTGCCAGAATGAGACACGTCAAACCCTCTGGTTGTCAGCTTAGGAGATACTGACATGGCTTTTTTCTTAAATCATAAATGAAATGAAATATTTATTTATTCAGTATTAGTCCGAAAACAGCACATTTTGGCCTTTACATCGAACTATTAACAACGATAACAATGGTCACATTTTACAAACACCCAAGCCCTAGGTGGAGGAAAACTCACCCAGGCGGGAATCGAACCCGCGACCCTAGTAATGGCAGACGAGGACGTTACCCCGCCGCCACCGGGGTCGGCGATACCTGATATGAAAACCAACTCAAAGATATGAAATTTTTACAGGGGAAGAAATGGTTACTACTGTTGAATGACATCAGTCCTCAGTCTTTATGAATGCTTTTGGCATTAATATGTTAAGGATAATATCACCCATCCCAAGAAAAAATAGCAATACAAACTAATTCTTCAAAGCTGAGGAAAAAAGTTATTTGTTTAAATACTTAAATATGACGACGTTAATATTCCCACAGTATGCTTTTAAATACATTCCTCTGCCTTAAAACGTATCATATACCAATAATCTGCTAACTCTTGTTTCGCTTTCCAAGAAATGTTTTGACGAATGAGATACGTTCAGATAAGAATAAAAAGATGAATTTCGAAGCCTTTCGAGAATTAGTGCAAAATATGGTTCTGTGAGTAGTATTTTAATTGTATGCTATTGGCAACGTTGCGAAAACTATTGACCACAAAGAATTAAATATTACATTTATCGTTTCATTTTCATATTGATAGTGCAGTTTCGTTTACACAATATCGATTAACAGACTTGCAGCATATTTTTGCAAATTATTTTTATGTGATAAAACATTTCGAGCAAGGCATGTTCATGCCATACATTTTTAGGAATAAGTGATAGTTACGGAATGAACGAAACAAAAAACGATTATTAAAACCCGTTGCTAAAGTTATTTTTGAATGTTTACCGTTTGATAAATCATGAAGTTGGAGGTGCAACTCAGACTACAACTTCGAGGACGTTGTTTCATTACAAAAACCTTATGAGCGCGCAATGAAAAATATTATTTTCCCTGTATCCACAGGTTTCGAAATTCCGTTCGAAATATGAGCCTCGAGAGATCATAACTTCCGCCGTAGCGGCCCTTTGAATGACCGCGGAGTCCTCCCGGACCTCCTAGGAAACAGCATTAACGCGGCATAATTCTTTCGCCGGTTATTGTGAGGCACCGGACATATATTTTCAACCCAGTCGCTTGTACGTGAGAAATAGAAATTTTTCACTCCCATGACAGCTGCGCCCGTTCCTGGCTGAGCGGGGAAGGAGCGCGTATTTTATTCGAAGTGAAAAGGGTTAGGGGCCCACGTTTAAGTTCAAGTGGGTGTATGTTTCGCAAAATTACATTTGTCATGCAGGAGAGCGCATTCACGATGGCTTGTTTTCTCCCATTACCGAGACATGTTGCTCTCTTCTTCTACTCCGGTATGAATTTGTTTTCGTTCGGTAAAAAAATGTGTAAATATATTTATTTATTGTGTATGTGTGTGTTAAAGAGAGAGAGATGGCATGGGATCTTGTCTTTTTATGGCGGGGTGACGTCACCCACTGCATCGATGCCTCTTCCATGCTCAGGTGACCTCCGCGATATCTTCCGCCGTGGCAGCAGGTGAAAGCATTTTAGCGAGTTATTTATGCACCGTTGTCATGACCCTTCCTCGACTATGAGACTCCGAACTTTACGAGAAAGGAAGTCGGTCGTGTTGAGCCTTTTCCATCGATTCATTGAGCGCGCCTAACTGGACGTATTTAGCGTTCGCTGCAATTACGAGGGAGGGAGGCCTTGGGGGACGAAAACAACCAAAAAAGTAAAACTGACGGCGGTAATCACGAGCACGGTGCAGTTGGGTCTCCGAGGAGCATAAATTAAGTGGATCGGACTGAATTCGTCACAGCTTCACTTTCTCCCTGCTAACTCGAGTCTCTAAAGGTAATAATTAAGAGCTTTAATGCTTTCAAGCATTTCCAGCATTGAAGATGGAATTTAAATGCTTTCCAGCAGCATTGAAGATGGAACTATGTATGCTGCATAATAATGAACAAGCTGATTAGCATATTTTTTTACTCCAAGGTTTACGAAAAAACCATACTAGGTGATATATTTGAAAATGAAACAGCCATCTGCACCAATTTTTCATTTTTCTCCGGTGGTCCAAATCACTTTAGCCGTTTTGTTCAGTATCACTCTCGGTATAAACAGGCTCTTCCCCGTAAAAAATTTTGATTCAGTTTCCAAAGCTAAATAAGAGGAATGTTAGAAAATGTTTTACTCAGATAATGTATCTCATCATTAGTGTGTTGTTCAGACGACTGGTTCGATGGTAACCCTTAACTTCTTTGGAGCCAATTATATCAATTTCAAATCTAATACCCTCTCGCACTTAATTCGTTAATGCCAGTTCGCTCAAAGCCTGAGACCAACTGTGAGCTCTCTTTCGCGGATTTCTACTAACGCATTCATATCGAATTTGAATGCGCTCCATAGACAGAACGACAGAATGTTTTTTAATTATGTAAATGAGAACTTCGTATCGAATCGTGGCCTATAATTCACGATACACAGTTTGCTGTAGTTAAGTATATGACCGAATCATCTTGTTTGCACTAGTTAGAAATCGATGCACTGATTGTGCAGTTGGTATCGTGTCGGACCGAAAGTTGGGAGTTCTAAAGACTAAAGTAAAGGTTAATAATTACCGTTAGCATGCTAACGAATGCAAATAAATCACGTTTATTCGAGTTCAATTAATGAGTGAAACTATATTAAGTTGAAAAAAATAAAAAATTTTTTTTCGCATTCTGTAATGGTTTATAGTAACAAACATTGCAAATGTAAATCTAAGAAAAATAATGGGAATGAGTGCATGTACAAATATTCTTAGCAATTATTATGATACGTTGACGGCGAAGGAAAAGTTTCAACTATCCATATGTTTAGTGAGATGTGTTCACTATATTTTCTAAGATATCGTAAGTAAAATAATATGTGCATCTTTATCGTAAAGGCAACTAAAACTAAACTAAACTAACTAAAACACATCAATTAAAAAATTAATGCGGTATATTCCATTTCAACGACCATGAACCGCTTTTATTATTTGAAAATGAGATACATTTTTAAATAATAAAATTTAAACCAGCATGCAAAATTCAAATGTATTTTATGGCAAGGCTCTTCACAAAAATAGCAAAATTGGGTGTATTTTATGTATTATATTATGTATTATATTATGTATTTTATTATTTTAGTATTTTCCCATGTTCCAATAGGTATGCCTAATTTATCAAGTAATTCTTCATACTCATCAGATTCGATCAGGAGGTGTCTTAAAGTAAGTGCACTCTTGGGGTTGTTAAATTGCCAGAAAATGAATTCTGAAAACTGTAATATGGACAGACGTACTTGATCGAGGTCTCATGGAGGAAATTTTGAATGCCGTCGAAAAAAAACATTTACAAATAAATGAAAAAAACAAATAACTGCGTCCGTTACTTCCGTTGAGTTGGCCTGTTTACTCCGTGGTCACTACCCAAGTTTCCCAACATGCACCTCGTGGTTGACGGAATGGTCGGGAGGGTCCGAAGTTAGACAAGGAGAGGGAGCAGTCCTGCACGATGCTCTCGGTGGCTGACGTGCGCTCATATTTTAACGCGCAGAAGAAGACTAATTGGGGGAAAAGGAGGCCGAGGGGTAGGACGAACTATGGAGAAACACCCGGCAACGGCCCTTAGCTTACACATCTACGTCATTCTTGGTGCACTTCCAAGCCCCGCAAATGCGTGTGGCAGGGGTTGATACCATAAAAGGCAAGCATGAGCCACGCCACATATCAATTAAACTATTGGGAATAAATAAGATGTTAAATAATTGTAACAATGGATATAGTTGATTTAATTTTTAAAAGTAATCTGAGTGTGTGAGACGTGATTTCAACATAATTAGAGTTTCAGACAATTATGACTTCTAATTTGACTACGTAACATAACGGCTAATGCATATAATGTTCTGCTGGGCGGAGTCGATGACAAATCGTTCCTGGAAAACATGACAGTTTGAATTTATGGATTATACCATCTACCTCTCTAGTCTAAGCGTGATATGATGGCATTACCTTGGTTTATTCATGTTCATCTTAAGGTTGCATTCATTCATTCATTCTTTCTTTCCCTTCTCCGTAGAGAATAGCATACTTAATCAAGACTATTCTTTTCCGCAAATATGTCTACGCGTACACTCGTATTATCTACAAATTGCAGCATGCCTATCTTCTCTCAGTACATTCGAACACCGCCTTTCATATTTCCCCTGACCTCATTATTCAAATCAAAAATCAGGGATGATAATGGGGAACCCTGCCTCACTCCTTTATTCATTTCATCTTCTCTGTTTTCACCAGATCTAATCTTTGACACATATGTACTCTCTGTACAACGTTTGTCAGTCTTCTACCCCTGAAGTTCATTTCAATTTCTTTTAAGGTACATAGCATTACATTCTGTTCCACGTTATTAAAAGCATGTCTACGAACGCAATATAAGTCGGCTGGTCTTCCCGCATCTTCCTTCTCTAAGATGAGTATGAAAGCTAGAACAACTAGAGCTGCCCCAGTTCCTCCACTTCTTCTACGCCAAAGTTAGTCTTCACTTATTATTATTATTTTCTGCTTTCGCTTCATTCTTCGGTAGAGCATTCTTGAGATTATCTTTAAAGGATATGTTGCCAGACTAACTATTCTTAATTTTTCACGGCTGACGGACTTTTACTCTCTTCTTAGCATTTTCAGAAAAGACGAATTTCCATGAGAAATCTTTCCATATTTTAATCTTTGGTCAGCGAATCATTCCCATATTTCTACTTCTATAGATCTACATACGCAACTAGGTTATAGGGATGACTGTGGTGCCACTGCACTACTGATTTGCACAGTGCATGACTATTGAATAAGCATCGCCACCTGGAAAACAGACAGAGCACAAAGTAATTTCGTTTCCTCTCCGTAAGTGAAATGCGTGTATTCTAAGAGCACCACTTCGATTTGATTTTTCAACCCGGAGGAAAGTTGAGGAAGAATGGGAAAGCGCAAGAAGCTATGATTCTTTGAAAGATGTGATGAACGGCCATGAGTGAACGGGAGAATTCATGGAGTGTCGCAATCAAAAAGGACGGGGGTTAAATCAAACGATGTGCGCTCCTTGCGATCTAAGTCGTGAGCGGGGGGCGTTCTGGGTGTGCCCGGGCACACCTTAATGTTCTCTAAACCGTCACAACGAAAATTCTTGAGGTGAAACTGTAATAGCGCCTGCCGTACATCAACTGTCTTGGCTCCAGTGCGAACATCGTTCGGTTACCACTCGCGCCTCATCCCTCCGATTAGAAATTCCACGGATTCTTCGGCGCGCGGTTTGAATCAATGCGGGCATCCGCACCTACACCCCTTAATGGTGATGAACAATCATATTTGCAGCAGCGCAAGTTTCATGAATAATACGAGGGTTAATACCATTTTTTTAAACGGTCAGCAACATCCGCGTAATGGATCCGATTGAGCGTCCTTCATTTGATGACCGGCTCAATTATTTTGGAGCTAAAAAATAGGATATAAAAGAAATACGAGATATTTTTGTAACTATTCAGGCCAAATATTTTGCATAATGTAAAATATTTTAAGATTAATGCTGAATGAGAGTAGATAGCGTAACATGCCATAAAAACGTCTACTCCATGAGGTAAATATAATATAATACAATCGAATATTACCGAGAGATCTTAAGGATTGAGGGATTGGATTGATCAGCAGTCTACATTGCATTAGAACCAACGCTTATTCGAATACAAAAAAAATCATAAATTTCTTTTAAACAATTTACCTTTCTCTCGGACGAGGACGAATCGATCTCTCGTATCCAATCACGCACGGGCGCTCTTCTCACAGACGAACGGCAATGTGGATATTCATATGAAGAGAGATATGAAAGGCAGACGCCTAATTTAGACTCCCTGCTTTATTTCTGCGCGTGTGTATTCATGCCGCGTGTATTTTTGGGAATAGCGAAATAGAGCAAACCGCTAATTTCGCTTGTTTCCTTCCACGACCTCGCTCCGCTGGCATACTTTCTGAAGTTTCAACTTCGCATCGGGATGAAAACCCAGATGGCGACCTTATGCGATGAGTTTTTGGACCGCCCGATAATAAATGTATAGGCCAAAATAGTTTATTGCGCACCGCAACTTACTTTACGGAACCGACATCAAATCTGCGAAGCCATCTCCTTTGTAAACTCATTCCAGCAGTATGTTACACAGGCGGCAACACAGTTCCACCGCCGACACAAATCGCCAATGATTTTCCACTCTCTCCTCCCTCCATACTTGATGACTGCGGTTATTTTCGATGCACTCATTATGAAACTGTACGTGAGAGCTACGGTTATGATTGTAAATGAGAATCTCTTTCAGTTCAAGTCTCTTTCCAGCCATGAGTCGCTCAGTTTATTTTAGACGTTCCAGCTCCCCCACGAGGAATCTTAAACTCTTTTGCTCCAAAATAAAACTGTTTCTGGCGTGACTTGGTGGAAAATATTCTTATTGAAATTGAAAAATAAATAACTTAACTTTTTATCTGTAGATGCTATACGATAACGAAACCTAGGCCGTAAATAAATATTTTCCAGGTGGAAAAGCCAAGTTAGTTATTTTTCAATTTCTACTCCTAATTACCTTTCTACTCCAATTACTCATTATAACATCCCTCCGTACCTTTTAGCGTACAAAGACGCTCCCAACTGCGCGCTTAGGTGGGTCGCGACATCATCTGTTTTCTCTTTGTTCGAGTTTACTCCCACCGAGAACAAATACCGAATTTCCTAAAGGATAAAGCTTTATTTGACTAGATACACCTGCACCAATTATTCAAAAAAATGTAACTTTGTGGCGAAAAGGTATGTTTATCTACTTAAATAATTTTCATTGCAAGATAACTCAATGCAATATAGGCCATAAACGGTATCTAATACCAGTTCTATGCTTCGCCCGAGGGGCTACTCGTGAACATCGTTCAATATTCCCTAATCTTCATTTATTTAGTGATTAAGACTGCAAATGCCAATATTTCAGAAATTGACTCATAAATCCTCTTATTCTGCAGTAGCATCCGTTTCAGGGCAAGATTTTGTTGGATTAAGACACTACACACCAGTGTGTAGGTAAGCCCCAAACAACAAAATGCACAATATCATTAAACCCCAAACTAAATATTGAAATATTTCCTTTAGTTCTATACGCTTTCTACCTCCCTCTGTTCCATCCCATATATCTATTCTTTTACTCCCTCCATCTCACATTCTCAGCATTTTCCCCTCTAGTACTTCTTTCAGTATCCCACTGTCTCAGTATCTTTTGCATCCACTTTTCTAATTTCTAATTTCTTCCAGCAACCTTATCTCTTCCCCTACCATGCCTAGAACTTACATCGTTTGTTTTCATTTCCATCTATTTCTGTTTCTCTAATATTCTCCACAATCACCTCTCATATCTACCTTTACCATCCTGCCTCAGCAATTAAGTTTCCGAGCCACGCAAAAATACTCATCATATTAAAGATTTCGCTGAATTTTCTTTTAATCTTGTTGTTCCATCCAATAAATAATATAATTGTAATGCCCACTCGCTAATCCATCACAAATTTTAAAAATATATTCATAAAACTGACAGATCATCACATTTTCAATCTAACCATTATTTCATGACTTATTATTTACTATCCAGCATAAAATCGATCTACTGATAACTAAAATTCACAGTTATCGATAAAAACTCCCATTTGGCAGTAAAAAATTATATATTTCACGATCGGGAGGTACGTCTGGGGTAATGAGAAGAAGAATCATCGAATAGTGTTAAATCATTGAATTAATCCAGAAATCAAGCAACTTTCTCTTCAGAAAATAAAACGAGTGGTCCATGGAGACGTAAAAGTAATTACCTCTTCTCATTTGCACCAAAATATCATGATCGAAATCTCCATAAAATTTTATGCATCCAATTCATTAATGTGGGCAAAAACATCGTCATTTAGGCAATTAAAACTTAACGTTACCCTCTATCAAAACACATCTGCTTTAAATTAAAAGTTTTCCGCGACAACTTTTTCTTGAGTAAGTTAACACGAGCGGGATCCTGGACCACTATCGAATAAATATGTGAAATTAGCCTAGACCATGCTTTAGAAATCTATACTCTTTACGTGTATGTAACGCCCTCATCTTTCAATAACTGCAGGAGCAGATAAAGCGTCCTCGCGTACCGGATTCTGCCCGCGGGCCTTCATTCTTGATACTTATCCGCTTCTCTGAAACGAAGAGTCATTATAACGGATGAGCGTGCCAAGACTCCTTCTACATTCTTCTTCCTCTCTCCCGCCAAACTCCGACTTGTTTACACACAAATAGCAAAGGATCAGACGATTCCTCCGTGTTCGCAAGTTATCCTGAGAAGTCAGAATTCCCCTTTGTGTGAGAAACATAACAACTCTTGAGATTTGAAAATATGGGCGGAAGTAAGAACCGAAACAATTTATCATTTGGAATAGAGCAGTCTCTTGCTAGATTTTATTATGCCTCAAAGTTCTTCTAATTATTGCACGAGTCTTTACGGGGGAAATTTCGATAAAAGATCTCGTTTATAGAAAAAATAAGACCGAGAAATTCAACCGCGTAGTACTATGGTTAATAGTTAAATGATTTATTAGAAAAAATACGCTGAAACATTTTGTTCTTCCTTGAAGGTACCTTTCCACATTGGCTCAGCATGAAGAATTTTGCGGCTCGGCTTTTCTATTGCAGTGAAGTGAGTTATAACTTCTGCATTAAATTCAACTCAGCCAGGCAATCAATCGTTTCATTATAATTTGTAGTTTGGAGAAGAATAGTTGTCATCAATCAATACTCGTCGCGGGAAACCACTTCAATGAGGTCTTCACTCAACGACAGAAAGAAGTCAAGCACTTCATTATCATTATCCAAAGCAAACTTTTATACATAAAATCTAAAGTTTCAACATTATTTGCCATTACACCCTACCTAGGAAGCATGCAACATCGCTCACTTTTAGTCAACATGAATTCCGACAGTCATGATGGAATACAAAGCAGCTCTATTGAGACACGTCCAATTTAAAAATGATTAGTTAGGTACAAATTTCATGGCAATGACAGAAAACCGCAACGACATGAGAAATGCAATAAAAATTCCAAACGAATTGAGCTTGAAAGT
Organism: Hetaerina americana; assembly: GCF_022747635.1. Lineage (NCBI taxonomy): Eukaryota > Metazoa > Arthropoda > Insecta > Odonata > Calopterygidae > Hetaerina > Hetaerina americana. The sequence goes on along the minus strand of NW_027286514.1, from coordinate 10,312,000 downwards.
CAACTTCATTGGGAGTAAAGTGAATTATATTCATAGGTAAACCATCAACTTTGAACGATGTCCAGGAATTCAGCAAAGCTTAACAATGTCAAAAGTGAATGTTCGTGTACCGTATCCTCTGCGGAAGAATGGCTTCCTAAACATGATTGAGCCGTGACCTTTCGTCACAGACATCCTCGCCTTACACAACTACTGCTACGACATCCTGGAGTGGGGGTGTCGAGGCGCACGCGCTAATGCTAGAATACTTACCTTGAGATGCCTACACACAGATAGGAGGAGAAGGCGAGGCATATTGCGGACGGGGGCGAGAAAGAAAGGTGGATGTGAAGGCAACAAGGCGAGGATCGTGGAAACCGTTTAAATTGAGAGAAAAATAAAATATGAAAAGAACAAAAGAGAAGGAATTTAAATTGGCACGCTGCCACTTGATGGACCTATCGAAGAGAAGAAGAAAATAGTAAAGCAATGGATTGTCAAAACCTAAGAAAGAAAGGAAGGAGACGGAAATGAGGGGGGGAAATTTTGCAATAATCCATTGGCAGCAGTTTGGAAAATCAAACTTGGAATCGAAATTGTTTAATAAGTCCTATTATGGGGCTTCCACTGTAAGAAGCGAAATTTTAAATTCCATTCGCACGAACGCTATAAATTCTCAAAATCATTCCTTCTTAACGTAGACATTAGGTTATCAAAGATTTCAAGTCATATAGTATCCTTGTATCCTACTTCCATTTCAGAATACACTAGATGCAAATCACTTAAAAACATTATAGCCGGTGAGTTCAACACGTAGCCTCCATTGTTATTAGCATGAGCCTTCAAGTTCCAAGGTATTTCTTTCTAAGGATTGGGAGTAGATCGAAAGATTAACCATCGATTGCGCTTAAAATGCGCAGGCACTCATTATGAATACAAGAGATAGATGGCTGCACCGTACACTGCATGGGGTTTGCGTAGACGCTAGAGCGGGAGGCGTTTTCAACACTTGTGATGACGTCGTGCAGTGTGCAAGAACAGGGTGTAATCATCCATTTTCTCCACTTGCGTGGTTTAGCACCCATCGAAATGAATCGTCAATTGAGTGAGACATGCGGTGATGGTGCTATGGATGTGACAAATGAGCGTTCGTGGGTGCGACAGCTCAAAGAAGACCAAGCGTCGTGTGACGGCGAATGGAAGAAGTCTCTCTCGTACATGAACCATCGACAAATTTCCGGTGGGCAAAAGAGACCTGAACAGAAGTATTCTCTGTGGTCAAGGAACCATGGCGTTCACTTGGTTAAATAATATAGCCGTCTACAAGGATATTATGCTGAGAAGTAGCAAAAGTTTCAACTTTTTGGTTAAGTAGTTTCTCAGAAAAAAATTAGTAAACCTCGCAGACCTAATTATCAGAAGTTAATGATGCAAATATTACCAGCCTTGACAACGAGAAGAGATATTAAAATGTCTAATAATAGCTTACATTTTCTCCACTGTGGGAAACATGGATGATTGGAGTAGCAAAGAAAGCGTTGCAGGAAACGATGGAAAGAACATTAGAGGAATGAAGACGTACTTCGAGGAAAAAAGTCGATGGAGTACATTTGAAAAATGAAGTAGGAAACTAATTTCTTTAAAGAACAATAGTTTGGTGAGTGCACTAAATGAAGGAGCCTGATGGGAATAAGGCTCCTTCAATACACGTGAATGAAGAGACATGGAGGAATACTTTAATCTAATCCTATACAATTCATAATTATGATGAGCCCAGCTTAAATTGGAAGGCAATTAAGAAATCGGGGGATAAACGCTAGAATCGATGGAACTAATGACTCTTATTTTCCGCGAATAATGTGAAAAGAGTAAAAACAAAATGGTTTCCATTCCTATTCCGATCCCTTAAAAGATTTTTCTATTCCCCAACACCTTCCGTGGGCACTTTCACTTGTTGCCCTGGTTACCACGCGGTGACGACTTCAACACCTGAGAAGGGATTCGAACACATAGCCTTCCGTGTTATCCCGCGGGTGAGCCACATGCCGTAACAGTTGGGTCAGCTTCTTCTCGGTCTCATAATCGCATTGGATATAATGCCATTAACTTCAACTTCAACTTAACTTCATTCAATATTATTTACTAGTCATTTTTTTCAAGTAAGGATTGAAAATTGAAAGTTAGCACTGACCAATTATTTTACAAGATAAACTATGCGAAAAAAATGACAGATCCAAAACACGACTTAAGCTTTGCCTATAGATATGGACCAAGACTGAATTGCGAAAGACTGGAAAAGGCTGAAAACACTTAAAGAATTGATGTCTCCGACACATTTCGGATCCGATCGGTCGGTCCGTATTAAGGATCAATATCATTTAAGAGTCAAACCATGTCTTTTAAGCCAGGTGCTAAAATAACATTTCATTTATTCACTTTTCCCTAAAATGAGTGGATGGGAAATCATTCAATTTATTATGGTTTCCATCGATGCCAATTATATGTATTAAATACTGAAGTATGCGTGAAATTAAACGTACATTGTCAGAGAAGTGGCGTGCCATGGAAATGGCGAAGAAACTTCCTTAAAAAGTCAAACAGTTTCAGGTTTTGACGCGAGTATTCCATGTACCAATCGCTATTGTGTTGCTTTTCACATTCCCGCGGGCTTCGTGCCCCGAAAGCCTCGCAGGAAAAGAAGGAGAGTATTCGAGAGGCGGAAACTCGATGGGCGGGCAGCAAAACCCTCCCTCCCTCCACCCTCCTCGCCAATCGCCCATTGTCTCTCGGACGGAGCGCCAGTCACGAGAGACTGGAAGTAAAACCCAGATTAAAGACCAATTATTACGTGAAACGCGTGATGCAAACGACGTTTCCCTCTATTTGTCCTTTTCCGATCGAGCGAGGAAGAAGGGACGTATCCATTTCGTGGAGCCGATCGAACGTTGGGAAAACAACTCACGAGCAAGAGATAGTGGAGTGGCTAGAGGCAGCTTGTGTTTTAGAGAATCAGAAAGAGTATCTAGTATAGATTGCCTGCGCTTGACAAGCATTTTAATATGTAAAATAGAATATCTTTTTATTGTTGCTCCAATCACATCTCTTTTATCCGTCTTCTTATCCTCTTATCTGTCCTTCGTAGGGACCATTGGTAAAGGTGTGAAGAAAAGACCAGCGAAAACATTAATGTGGACCCTAGTGTTGCACGGTTCCGAAAATAGATCGTTTGTGCGAGAGGATGAGCGTCGATTGGAGACTTTTGGGATGTTGATGTGGAGGAGAATAAAGAGAATGAAATTGAGGGAAAGGAAATGAAATGATTAAGTTCTAGGCATGGTGTGGAAAGAGAAGTTGTTGGGAGAAATTCGAAGGAGACGGGAAAAGTGGACGCAGGGCTTACTGAGTGGTAATGGAATGTTGAAGACTGCTAGAGGGGAGAGTGTTGGGTAAACGAGGTAGAAGTAGGACAAGAAAAGGCACGCGAGGCGGAATGAAAGGAGACAGGATGAACGTCGGTTTCACAGATTGGTTAATTTATTCAGTGCCGCGTAAGATAGGACTCAGAAATGCTGTAGTGCATAAGTATAGGAGGAACCATCAAAAAAACACAAAGAAAGGTAGGCTGCTTTAAAATCATGATAAAATATCTAAATCTGTTCATCATTCCGCGTTGTCTTATGAGATAGCTTTCACCTAACATAAAAAATCTATTACATTTTCAGGTAGTTAAAAGTTTAGTCTGAATTTTAATTATGATTATTGCAAGTTATACCGAATTTAATTGGCAAAGCGTATAAAGTTTGAATAAAAACTTCCACGCGACTCTGAAACGAATAGTCAGTACCTTTTTTTAGAATATGGAACTCAGGCAGATGTTTCAATAAAAAAATATACATGCCAATGAATAAATATCACAGATTAGGTACATGCATGCAGTTAAAAGATTATAAAGGAGGCTGGGATAAAATGCAGGCATAAAAAAAGCACAGAGTCGTCAAGTTACGTGTATATATGCAACTTGCATCGTATTCCTTTTCCTAGCTGCAAGAACGGAAAAAAAGTGTGAACGTGGAGACCTTGCACGCCTCAAGCCAAGATTTTTCTGGGTTTGTCTACGTTATTTATGTGAACTGGAGTTGGGCCAAAAACGGAGCAATCACGAAGTCAAGTGTGCACGTCCATCTGCTCCGTGCAATGGACAACTCGCTTTTCGCATTGCCTACGACCTTCGCGCTCTGGCTAGAAATTTGGTTTCTCACTGATTAATGATCGTGAGATTAAAGTTTACGGAGATCCAGTGCCTTTGATGATTATGAAAGCGAAAAAAGCCCGCCGTTCAAAAGAGATGGGATTGGGTTGAGCAACTTGAAAGACTTCAAGCGCTCAGGATTAGCTCTTAATCTCTGGTCGTTCAAGGGGCACACATCTTAAAGAAACCTCGCTTCTTTGTATGGATTGCAGGTAAACTTAATAAAAAAGTTTCGGCGAGAAATCATTTCGGGTTGTAGGGGGGGGGGGGGGGAATTTGTGCGGCGAGGTTACTCAGTGGGGGGAGCTTTCCACAACTGACCTTAAGGGTCCTCGGTTCGATTTGCGTTTGATGCATTTGATGAAACCCCTTCTAAAATCCAAGCGGCACGACTTTCTGGTGGCCTAAAAACTTCACGGGAAACCGAATGGTGGCACAGGGAATGGATCTGACCCTTCATGCCCTATGTTGGTGAATGTGCGAATTATGCAGCTCCAAACTCGCCTTCAGGAAGTCATTAGTTCAATTTAAAAAAGATAAATACTCGTTTTATGACTAATTAATGCAAGGGATAAAGTGTTGTTTACTTTCACTCTCCTCAGTAAACTCACTTTTTTTCCGCCGCGATTTTTTTCATCACGTGGAAATGAATTCGGTTTTTTCAATAGAATTAATCAAGATTTCCACGAAGCGTTTTGAGAAAGTAACTTAATGATTCAATATGAATCATGCACTTGAAAATTCTCACCGGACTGCAGTGTATTCGCAAGGCTGCGCTAAACTACATGCATGAATTTTAGACAAAATATAGCCAGAGATTAACGTTTTGAATCCATTATTTTTTTAGGCACGTCTCCTTAAATTAAATATGTCCCGGCTAATGATTCCAAAGACACTGCGGGAGATGCTGCAACAGTAACTTTTGACGGAGTCATCCGCTAATGTGCATTTCAATGCAACAATTTCAGAGTGTAAAAATCATTCGCTTTACTGGGATTCGAACCCGTATCCTTAGAGTTCAGAGTTTAAAGGGACGCTTCGATAGCTTAACTGGCTAAAGCACTCGACCGGACATTGAGGGATCCGGGTTCGAATCCCGGTCAAAGCGAATGACTTTTACACTCTGAAATTGTTGCACCGGTTAATGTTGTTTTAAATAAAAAATAGCCATCTTTATGCAGCGAAATTTGTCCAGAAAAATATGCAAAGATAATAATAAAAGAGTTGATAAGATGAAAATATTATTTATTCAATGAGGAAAAATGACTATGGAGCAAGTACCGGACTTATTGTGAATAAAATTTCAAAAATGCAAGACTGGGTTGTCATAAATTCCAAACAAAATTCCATAGAGAATTAGGTCTTTGTAAGAGATAGTCTCATCTGAAGTCAATTAGTTGTCCCAAACGCAATTGATCCTACCATATCCCCTATGAACTTGCATTTATGTTTCGCTTGGCCCTAGGGTACCGGGGAGCACGAATTAGGAAACACGGATAAATACGAACGACGTCAGTTTTCAAAAATAATTTCACAGGGAAATCTTTCAGAAGGCTTACTTGCGATATTTATTTTTATCAGTTCTTCATGTGCATTGCAATCGAGCCAATAAATGCCATATACGTGAAAGAGGTATACATTCTTAGTCCCGTTGCTCAACAACACTTTCTCCAAACGACCTTGTGATATCCAATACTCTTTCAAGACACGCTATATTTCCTATTGGCTTCTTGAAAACAGTTGGCGAAAACATATGGGGACTTCCCCAATCACTCGCTGCACCATTATAAGCTAGAGTGTTTATCAAGGTGAGTGCTCCCCGGCGAAAAATAACATTATCGATATCAACAGAAAAATTTAGCGCAAGAGAAGCCACACCCTTAGTCAGTATTTCACCACGAAACATAAAAGCCTTCGCTACGTATCGTATTTATTCTCGAAGAGTACACGTTTTGAAAATTTAAGCTCGCCAGCGCCAAGATTATACAAGGTTTATTAATCAAGTCTTCCATTATGTGTACCTTACATTTTGACATGCTTTTGGATTCCATTTCAAGAAGAAATAAAATGTTTAAATTTAAAATAACGAGAAGCGAGAGTTTCAATGGCGGTTAATATCAATACTACAGATTTTCCTTGCAAGAAAAGACAGATTTTGGTACCGAGTTGTAATTTACGTGCATAGAGCAAAATGCCCTCAGCAAACAAACAAAAGTCAGATTATATCTGACTGCAAGACAGAATTTCTATAACTTTTCAATGAGAAACTAGTTTTTCTGCCGTGAAATGGTGCCGTGCTCTACACAAATTCTTCCATGAATATATATTTTTTTTAATTTCCCTCAACTTGAATACTTGAGAGGATTTAAGAAGAAATCTGCAGGTGCAAAGCATAGTTTATATAAGACAATGGTAAGATGAAGGGTGACTGGATGCATTCTTGAGGCACAACACTGATGACGACGATGGAAAGTGTTCATCGCACATTCAAGCGCAAGAAAAGTTAAGAGAAATAGGTAACGGAGAACTTCACGTGAAGAAGTTAAGAAGGGGTAAAAAGAATGGCTTATAAAATGATAGCCTAGAGACCTGCTATAAACCGTCCCCATAAAGGAGAGTGCCCGAATATGCAGGGATCATTGGCTGGGGGAGGCTAAATTATGCCATGCTGCCGGACTAACAAAGGTTATTATATCGCGTCTCCAAAACATTTGGTAACAATTCTAGCGTTTCCTGTCGTAAAACAAGTTACAAAGCGTTTGATTCATCTTCAAAGGAATTTATAATTTCTTGACTTTTCCTGTCGCTGAGAGACTTAGCAAATTCCAGAAAATTATCAGCGAACCGAGATAGGTGCACTTCGTCCCATCCCTTTGAAGATGAGTCTTTCCTACGACAAACAAATAATGACGACGATGGAAAATAAAATACATCACAACAACAGATAAATACATCCTTAGAAATTCAAAGTAAAAGTCAGAACAAGCGAATGCAGAACATATGGAGTCGCAATGGTGAGCTGAAGATGGTAATAGAGGGGAGAATGCAGGGAAAATAAGGTAGAGGGATGAAAATAGGTATTTTGGGTGGAATTAAGGGAGATAGGAATTATGCTGAGCTAAAGAATGAGTTATTGTAATATCAAGCATGGACATTAAGGTTATTTTATGTGATGTTCGTCAGAAATTAAAAGAGCATACATAGTAATGTATAGTACCAAGGTTCATCTAAAATCTTCCTTAACCCAGTTAACATATTACTGCTAGAACGCATTTATCCCGAAAACTAAAATATGAAACCGGATGCATAAATTATTCGTATGATCATGTCTACGTATAATTGATACTGACTTGAAACTCACAATGTCGTAGCGAAGATTTTAATTAAACGTTCCAAGTGAAAGCTCATAGCACGATGGTTTTTCCGCGAACTCGTTTTGGGAGCGTTAATGAAAAATCCTTTTCACGTTTGAACCGCGACCAAGACGAGCGGTGGATGAAATTGTGGATATCTGTGCTTAGAAGTGTGGTATGGGGTTGGAACGGGAGCGGCAAAGGATGTTAATGAGATTATTCTACTTTGGGGCGCTCGTCCCTCTCCCCAGTTTCGCACACTTACAGGTATATACCTTTACCCTAATTTTGGTATAATTAGAGAAGATCCGACCGAAACCAAGGAGTCCTCACCAGAATCCATCCAGTGTCGGTATCTGTCCACGCTTGACCCGCACTCCCACCCAGGTGCAGTTCTACCATCAAAGCTTGATCTTAGTGCCTAATCTGCCACCGGTCTGCCGCACGGCTTGACCCGCCCCTAGTGTCCACCCGACCGCTATCACAAAGGGCGGCTTCCGTGTGCTCAGGGGATCCGCGTCCGTCGTGTAGTAAGTACCAAATTTGACTCTCAACCACTTAATTGTTGCTCTTTGTTGCCCCCATAATGGCACCGCAACACAAGTCCTGTATGTGTATTCGTCTGTCCCTACCTCTTTTTGCCTCGTTACGAAGACCAGAGTGTTTGAACGGTGGTGATGGGGAAAAGAAACACGCGGCCATCATCCTTCTCTCACACTTCAAAATCTCCATTCTCCCCCACCCTTACGTCGCTTGGCCCCGGGCCATGTCCCTTCCCGTTGCCCCCCTTCCCATGCCTCCCTCCCAACGCACACGCCACCCACCTCCCTCCCGCTACGCCTACTTCCGCAACTGCTCCCGAGCGGCAGATTTTTATAAGGCGCGCGTCATCTCGCATATACTTACCTACTGCCTCGGTCAGCTCCCTCCTCCCACTATGGAGCGAAGAACAGGCCGACGGCGACACTAGCAAGGGAGGAAGGAGGATGCTCAGATGGGTGACCACGGGACTTTTACTCGTATGTGTTTGCCGCACGTTCATGTTTCCGTGCATCTGGACGATCACATGCACTACGTGAGGTGGCAAATATTTTCATCCTTTCATCCACATCAAGGATGGGTGGCGCTCTTTACTAATTATTACTCTCGTATCCAAGATTTTACTTGAAGGGGTGTCATGTTTGCATAAGGCAATGATAAAGAAAACAATGAGGACATACTTAAGGGGATAAACGAGGAAAGTACACTGATCAGCTCAATTAGCAACACGGAAAAAAGAGAATGAACCAAGGAGTAAGAGGGTTTCTTGAAGGATGTGATTGAAGGTACAGGCAACAGAATGAGGAGTAAAAAGGAAATAAACGTCCGTTGGATGGCGATGGCTGGAGGATAGGAAAGACGCTAGCAGATTACGAGTAATTGTGACGGTGGCTAACGAATGCCAAAATGCTTTCCTATCCAGTATTAGTAATATTTAGGGGAGGCGACCGACAGCTGAGGTCATTTGCGCCATTGAGGATGGACAGGAAAGGATAAAGGGCGGAGAGAAACGGGGCGTTGGCATCAGCCTACTTTTACAGCCTACTAACGAAAGGTGCCAAGGGGTCCGCAGCTTAACGTCCCATCCGACGGACGGCGTACTCACTCAAAGTGCCCTCCACAAAGCACCTCAATTAGGGATCGAGATACCATTGGAAAATATTCAACACCGCCGGCTTTGGAACCCGGGCCCTCTTAAGTGGGAAGCTAGTACGATAGCCACCGCGCCATCTCGATACCCTTTCCTATCAATTAATATATACTTCAAGGTCTACTCATTTGCCAGATTGAAATTCAAATAATATTACAGCAGGAACATGATATATTTTTCAAAATCAAATAAAATTCCATTATGATATTATCAAGGTTTTTTAAGCTTTGGTGCAGTCACAGCTACCCTAATTGCACCATCTAAGTTGAGCAAAATAATCCTTGGACAAACGCAACACCAACCAGAGAATGGATAAGATCTCAGGGCTTTTAGGCCTGCTAGGTAATTGCATAGGCTGGATTTTGACAGCGACCCTCTTTATCATTACGAGCTAATTGTTCCAGTTAAGAGTGTACCTTAAGTAGCACGCGAGAAACTATGCGCTTCGTCGTATTTTGGTAAAAATCATTATAGCATTGATAATTTACGTAATCATTAAATAAAATTAGGCGTGGAATAAAAAATGTCTCCAAAGACATCTAAAAGAATTACAAGAAAACGAAAACTTCGAAACGCAGCTCTAATTATCCTGGCAGCTTTCCTAATCATGCCAAAACAAAGCACAAGGATAATTTTAATTTAGCTCTCCCATCATTCGGGATGCTTAGGAAATTTAAATAAAACATTTAAAAAGCCTATATATATTCAAAAACTCCACTTAAAACTTTGAATTCACATTTTTCTGGATTTTAGAAATTTTCCGACTTTTATTAATATACTATATTTCTGTTGGAGGGAAGAAGCTAGGGAATAAAACTGGGCAATGACCTGCTATTAAGCATTTTCGTTCTGTAGAAGGGTTATGGCCTATACCATAACATATCTAACCTAATTTATTACAAAAACACCAAGTAGCAACGCAATAACTATATTTATGGCTGAATATGTAAGAATATGTTCAATGAAATAAAGAAAAGCCATTTGAAGTCAACAATACGATAAAGATTACAACAAATATCTAAGAGAAACATCGCCACATAGAGGCACGGTAGAGGTCGAGAAATGAAACCACTGCTGTAACGTAGAATTGGCTTACGACTTTAGATCGAAATACAATAAAAAAAGGGATGCAATATTTGGGGGATACCTGGTTACTAACAACAGTATCAGTCGGCGGTAGGATAGTTTCACATCAAATCAGGTAGTAACATAGATCAAAGGGCACTATCGTTGGGAAGTCCATAACAAGTTTTAAAATAAGGTTAATTGAGATGTAAAAAATTTGGCCAGCAATTAATTTACGTGTCGCCAAATTAATCAGTTTCCACTCGATTGTAATTAAGGAGGTATTTTTGAGACTTCACCGTCATCAAACGGCCCCTGTTTCTATCGAACGTTAATTTGCATCTGTTGAGAACTTTTTTCTTTAAATATAAATCAATCACTCACTTTGGCTACGCGATAAAAGGGTCCGGAAAATGAATATGTCCGAGGGGGGAGGACCCCACGCATTCCGCCTCGTCGCCGGTTAAAAAGAGTGCCACGCGGCGCTGAGTGGGTTGGGGCCCCAGGCGGCAGCCCGTCTTGGAGCATTTTTCCCCCACTCGCCCACGACCCCCACGGGGGACGCGTGGGGTTGGGGAGAAAACGACAGAAAAGGGGGAGACTAGGGAGGGAAGAAAATATCGCCCCTTCGACTGTGACGAGGCGTCAAAATGAAGATTGATGGCAAAAAAAATTCACTTCCGGTGGGGATGCCTTTTTCGCTCGCCAAACTGCAAAATAAAATCCGCGAGAATTAGCAGCAGGAATCGACGAACAGGAAAAAGTAAAAGAAAAATTATGAAGGTGAGAACGAGAAGATATAATTTTCGCAACATTTTCATTTTTTTTAAGAGCATGCATCTGGAACGTTTCTGCGTAGCCTTTCGCTAGCAACAACGTATTATATAATTAGATCGATGATGGTTTCCTTAAAGCACGAGGCGCACCCGTGGCATTCTAAATAAACGAATTTGTTGACGCTTTAAGTATAACTGGCGAGGAGAATTATATTTTGAGATAAACGCAAGATAAATACCCCCACAATATACAAATCATGTTTAAATCATAAAATGAAACGATGGGAATGTTGCAATGGCTATGGGTTCCCGCTTGCTAAAACGTACAACGTTTTCTTTGACATGCCTAATTACGCCAGTACACCCTCATTAATAAGTAAATACTGCGAACAATGCATTCTCTGAGCACCATTTTGGTGTTGGGTAATTGCCAGCAAACCGAAAGATCTATGAAGTATCTTCTAATGTATATGATGTTATGTTTTCAAGGTGACTTTCTCCATAGGAATATTAATATCGCTTCCCGATATTGATTGACTTCGGGAAACCTAAGACTCGTATTTGAGTGAACATAAAACGATCGTTCAACGTTGAAAAATGTTATCATGCATCTATTTATTAGTCAATAAGCTCTGAAAATTCATATAACGACATATGAGCAAGTGAAACGGGGTAATTTCTGCTTTCTGTGGGATCCCCCATGGACAATGGACCAGGGACTCGATGGTCCCATTTCTCTTGTCACCGGGTTTTCCATTAGCCGATTCTCTGCGGCAAATTAATTTAATTCAATGCGAGACTCGAACCTGTGGCATTGGAGTTGGGCGTTACTTACTCGCCATTATAATCGCACCAGAAAATTCATTTTACGGATTGAGAATCATACCAATAGTAAAACACCATTCACTAACCAGCATGGATATAAAATACGCGAATAAAACAAATACATTTTTAACCCACGGCGCATAAATGTACGTTTCATTTGAAATCTGACGATAAAAAAGTAGGAATTTTGCTTTCGCGAAGTAAGAGCGGCCGCTGGTTCGTTTCATACGCGTAAGAGGAATCACTCCCCTCGCTCTTTCCGATCCCGATTAAAACTGAACGCGAAGGGAACAAGATTATATTTATATTTTTCATTTAATTAGGAGAGCAAAGTTTGAACGACGCGGGAAAAAAGAACACTTTATCAAATTCAATCGCACGGCCGTAACGAGCGTTACTCACACGGGAGGTAACCGGGAGTGGTGAGAGAACGGAAAAAGATTTAGAGCAATACTATAAGTCTCGCTGAGCGAACGTGAACGACTGGCTATCGAAAACATTCTTTTGCCCCACATGCAAGGTGATCGGTCGAAAACCCTCCCACTTCGCCCACGCAGCAGAAGCGGTTTGTCACCTGTTCCTTACCACACTCTCGGACCGAGCAAACATCTCAAACGGCAATGCAGCTTTGAGTATAACGCAAGCAGGTTTTATTGAGCCGAGTCACTTAACTCTTCCAGCTGGGGTGAGGCGGGGAGCCCACGCTTGAGCCGACGTCATGTGTGGGCGAGAGGGCGGTCGAACATGCGGGGTCGAATGCAACGCACAGCCGACAAGGGTGCGCGTTTGCCCCGAGTATCGGAATTTTTGGACAAAATCCAAGGGCTCATTGTTTAAAAGGCGACTCTTTCTCGACTTCCTCTGACGTCAAAGGGGAGTGGGAGGGCGAGAGGGAATGGGGGGAGGAGGGGGCGAATGAGAGATCAAGCGGCGCGGGGGTGGATTCCGCGCCGTCCGAGAGATCTCTTACAAAAATGTTTGCTTTTCTTCGCGTTTCTCAGCAAGATTCAAACAGCTGTCCGGTTTGTTCTTTCGACTTGCGTCGGACATTGTTTGGCATAAAGGTCTACCATTCCTCAGTTAAATAATCGTTGGGTAAAAACATGTTCACCACTTTGCTTAAGGAAGCGGCTAAAGGAACCTGCTGAGTTGTGAAGATGTTGGCGGTATAAGACGAAGTGATTGTATTAGAAATGAGAATTACTTCGTGGAACTTAAATCCTTTTTTCCTTCCTTAAATGATAAGCTTCGTGGTAGACTAGAAAATAAGAAATTCAGTCCCGGACTGTAGGGTCTAGGGTTCGATTCCGGGTGATGCCAGTTGTACCAACAGGTATGCTGTGTGATTTTTGAGGAACTACGTACTTATTAATGGGAACTTGCAAGTTTCTTTGGGGTAAAGGCGTTAGAAATTTTGTATTACATAAGCCTTGGCACTCAATTATTGGTAAGATCTAACTTCATCCTTTGAATCTTACCAGGACGAATACTAATTGGTTTTAGAGGAGATGCCACAAGTATTTTTTCATTAAACGGGTAATAAATCAAATAGGTTACGAGAATACATTTTAATGCATTCTCTGGCATCCTCTTCTTCACCAGAAGAATGATGGCCAAAGAGTTAGTGGGTGGAGAAGTGAGAACGGAAGAATAAGTACATCGGTGACTATTCGTGAAAATTTAAGCTTTTTATTATTAAATGCTTTTAATTTCTTGGACTGAGCTGTAACGGAGGAAATCGACCAATCGGGGAGAGATGAAAGGTCAAATGTGTTGGCTATTGCTCCAATTTAAACCAGGTTAACTAATGCTCCGGAACGAATTTAGATCACGGTACTGTCTAGTATAATTTTGGAAGATAAAACAACTTATTTAAAGACAGAAGTCCTTAACATTGCAGATTGGGGAAAATATTTTTTCTCGCCACACATTATCTGACCTTCCACTACACCGCTGTCATAATTACACTATTAGGATGGGAGATTTGACCTCTGGTCAGCATCTTTTGTCGTCAGACAAGCGAATTGGCCACAAAAAAATTATTTTCGAGTGACTACGAATCGTGTTTTCAAATATGAATAGATACAAGGGTGGAGAGTCCTCGCATCCCCAATTGGGGCGATAATTTGAACAGCAACGTATGGTCGTACATAGTGATGGACTCTGTCATCGTTTCAGGATGCAGAGACTTCACCCTGATAGTGACGGTAAACTATCCAAACGTCGGTAATCGACTGATAAATTCGGTCGGAGATTCTATAAGTCTTCACCCAAGTAATATGCCGCGAATTAACTCAGCCCTCATGCAATAGAAAGAATGGTTCGACATTTTTATCAAAGAGCGGATGTATGTATTTTTTACGTTCCTCCTAATGATCACAGTAAACTGCTTAAACCGCTGCGTTAGTTCATTAGGTTCTCTAATATCTAACTAAATGAACACATAAGGTCACTCAGAGTAATTATTTGACTGGTTAAGTCGTTCAAACAAGCGGTCGCCCGCTTGACTGACGCACTAGATACCTGATAACGCAAAATTCTAAATTGAGTTGGCTCACTTTACGGTCGAAGCACAATGGGAGGGGAGGGAGTTAATTTGGGCTACTCAGCCTTCGGGAAATGATGTCTAGGCCATGGAAAATTCTTCAGCGATTCGTTTGATCACTCAGATGCCCGGAGTTGTTGCGATACACTAATTTTTTCGTCACCTGACCGTGAGCAGAGTCCGCCAAGGCCATTCACCAGTGTTTATGGCAATCAGGGAATTAATTCCTCCAGCGACGTCGAAACAGAGTCCACGTCCAGAAGTTGGAAGAAATAAACTTTCATTCTTTCTAGACTCCGGAAAGATCCTTCCGTACTCTGTTTCCGCTATGCTAGGCCGGCACTGTAGGAAACGTTTCAGCCGCATTAGCGAAGGAAGTTCACCACATTCATCTTTAGACACCGCCTGTCAGGGGGATGGTAACCACTCTTCCACGAAGAGGAGTGAATTCAAATGTATGGCATGGCATGAGTTTGCTGACCCGATTTATTAGCTGTCAAATTGCCCAATAGTCGGAAACCTCTCGGTGTTTGGGAAGGCGTCAAATCCCAAACGGATGACAAGAACTATGCGTTCGACAGGATTGAAGTGAAATTTCGCCCATTGTCGTCACATCCCTCCGTGAAAATCGATCAGTTCTTCCAGCCAAGGAGTAGGAACTAGGAAATTTGACAACAAACAATTCAAACGAACTTATTGACCAAAAAGTCTTTAAAAAATCTCGGTCGCCAACAAAAAATGGTTGCCATACTTTCTCTGATGCATATGGAATGTACAATGATAAAAATTATTTCAGTTTACTTATATTCCAACGTGAAAGTTAGCGAATTACTCCGGTATTACGAGCAATAAGTAGTACAGGTCAGATGAATCAAATTGCATGCGTTTGAATTAAAGTTTGACGAATGCTTTCTCAAGTAATGGATTTTCTTGCTCGAAGTGACCAGTGCGACATCATCTAAGCCGTCGGATCGCCTGCTGGCACATTTAAAACTATGCAGGTACTGCATGCTTAAGAACGTCCAAAATCCCAAACCGAAGCCAAGAGATCGTGACAGATACAATAACGAGTAACTACAATAAAATTAACATTGCTATTTTTGAAATTATTGTCTCTGTGGCCGAACGACATTTGAGAGTAATTGTTTTCGACACAAATATGGGTGTCCTTAAACCAAGATGTATCTAAAGAATTTTATTAAGCTTATATCTGTAGCTCTAACATGCCAACAAAGGTTTACGACACATTTCCATAAATTTCTAAAGCATTTTTAGAGTGCAATAAATGCAAATCAGTTTGCACGGAACTACCATTGAACTACTTCCACAATCCAATTGACACATCAGAGAACAATAGCGGAGGATAACCGTACAGAGCCAATATGTACATAATAATAATACTTACATTGATATGAATGTAAGTGATTTCTCCACACCATAACTAAAACGTATCGAAATCATGAAGATCTTGAGTTTACGGCCGGTTTTCACATTTGGCGCCGATTCGAAAGAGATAATATTTTTTGTGATGTACTGACAAGGAAGGATTACATTGGAGCCAAGTCTGGCCGCCAACAGCAGAGATTCCATGATTCAAAACATTAGATTTCAACTGCCTAGCAGAAGTATTTCGAAAGTTTCGGCAGATCTGATAGCAGTACTCAGTTTCAGTGCATTTGCACAGTCAACATAATTACGTGAGCATCATAAATAAAATTTTGTACAGTTAAACCGTTTCGGTACTTCTTCTTCGTTTATATATCCCACGACACTCATCGGCGACATATAGTATAATCTCGTATACCCTTAAAACACAATCTCCATCTCTATATTCCTGGGATACAATATAAATCACTTAAGTTCACAAAAGCCATAGGGTATACAGCCGGCAGTAATAAGGAGATCGTTTTCCCAATAAACCTGGCGGAATATAGGCAATACATTCGTAACCAATTATGAATCATCCAAAGTGATAATTGACCCAGGTGAATCAGGCATTTATGATATCGGATTGCGGGTGCGCCCGACTTCGTCACTCTATTAACCGAGAACTTCTTCAAGTCAACCACGTCCGGAAGAGAAAGAGTTCCGCCTTCTGATTGGCTCTCTTCCAATAAAGACGACTTCTGATTCGCCAGGGGCCTTCGGGGACAGGATTAGATAAGGAGTGGGCGATACGCTCAAAGTATCGAAGTCTACACACCTCTCTTTCTCTTTTCCGCAGGCCTCTTTATTAAAAATAAAAAAATAATAATATACTTCTCACCCTTCCCCTACCATCCCGCCTGACTTCATCCTCCTCCATCTTCGCAAAACTCTCCCGGTAATATTAATCTTTTCCAACCAACCCGTAAAATAGACCCCTTTCAACTCCTCTTTCCCATCGCACACGTGCTAGAGTGACCCAAAAAAGAAACCTCTCCCTATAATTTAAGCAACTCCCCTCATAAGGGCCCCATACATCGAAAAAAGGACGGCTTTCGTCTCGTTCCAATTTCTTGCTTGTTGGCCGTCCTCAAGCTCATCATCACACGGATGCCATTGATAGATATCAACCTTCATCACAGTTGCCCTGATCCACCATTCAGCAGAACGTCGCTAATCACAGAAAAACATCACTCAATGTTGAAGTATTTAAGTAAGTTTGGATGTTTCTAAACTCTTTAGTTTAGAGAACCTGAGATATCGGAAAAGTTTTCCTGATTCGTTTGTATTTCATCATAAAAATGCCATGTTATACAAAGTCTAATAGACTATATCATTTCTCAGTTTACTTCAGTAATACGTATATAATCAGTTACCCCATGATTTTAAATCAGTATATTTCAAACGAATGTCTAAGAACTAAAAACTCGGCAAAGCTTATTACTTCATGAATCTAGCCATGAATTATACAGATTACTTCTAAGAAAGGCACATTTCTTTAGTTCCAATTATTGATCCAGTTTGTACTTTTTTCAGTTGTATTTTTTCACTCGCACTTCGTGTGTGTAATTGTACCTATGACTTTTTCGACTTTGACGTTTCAATACCATGCGTCATGACCAAATGAAGCTGTTCAATGTATAATTATTAACTTCATCAGTAGTTGTTGAGTTCAGAAACAGGGCAGCAAATGACAATGAGATCAGGGAACGTAGGTTTACTGTTTCGAGAATCCCCTACCAATGCTAATCGATGAAAGCGAAAATTAATGAAGTTTGGTCAACTCCGGCCATTTAGGGTCGGATTTAGTCACTGACCCTTTGACGGAGAATTCATTTGCAAGCAAAAGAGGGAGCTCTATGACGTGAAAGGGAGGTTTTCAAATGCGTTCGAGTGATTTGATTTAATGCGACGCAGTTAGAAACCATTTCAAGGGAACCTAATAAAAATATAGGAAAAAAATTCTATTGAAAGGTCGGTTTCTTAGGCGAGGGTTGAGCTCAATTAAATCTTGCTTTAAGACCTAAACGTAAGTGGAATCCACTCACTACTTCCAAAACCACCTCATTCTTCCCAAAGGTACTCAGAATATCGCACTTCATGTATTCCTCTTTGAGTGCCCAGAAGCATCCCCCGCAATTGAATCTGGACTCCTATTATTATTGGCCAGACAACGATAAGAACTACCTATAAGGGTCCTGAGAACGATTAAATCATTAATTTACAGGGAAAATACGCAATTACGTCGCTGGTGTTGTGGTGAAAGAAACCAGGAGTCGGTTTCTCGAATAGTCAAATTAAAAGCCTTTAACATAATATTAAATTACCCAACTTTAGAGCACTTGAGTAAAACTGTGAAATGTGGACAATTAAGAATTTGAGGAAGATTTGTCGCTACATTTGGCATGAGTATCGACTAGAGAGATTTGAATTTTCTTCTATCTTCGACGAATGCGACCGTTATCCAGAACAGTGAAACGATTGCCCAACTGCGTACGATGTCGAGATAGTCAAAGCGATCTGGACGATGTAACGCCTCAGTTTGCAATCACTAGAGAAGAAGGGGTATTCCTCATCCCTCACTGAAAGAACGCGCAAACTGGGGCGAATAGAACAAAAAAAACACGACAAGGAATTTTGACACTAAAATAGACGCCGCATGTATGAAAGGAATTGTGTGGTGTGCTGGTCGATCACGACATCGTCGAAATAGAATCGCTCCCTTTCACTCCAGCGACCACTGCACACCATATTCACGTCCATCCTCCGCGAGCGAAATCGCTCGTAAAAAAGTTATTCTGGATCATGCGTGTAGCGAATGTGATGCGTCGATGATGGACTGACCGGGAATTCTTTTTTTCTTAATTTTTTTAAAAGGCTTTATTTCTCAACCCACGCACTCTTGTTTCGGTTGCTAAATATAACTCGGAGGTCCGGAGGAATATGCGAAAGAAACTTATTCCAAAATTTGGTCCAGAAGGAATTATTAATTACTTCCCTAAACTCGGAACCAGTTGGTCGAGCTGTTTGCTTCGTTCCTTTAGCTTGAGGTTTGACGTTTTCTATTAGCGGCCAGTTTATAATAGAGAAGCAGCGCATCTGGACACCATTTAATTATCAACTTATCAAAAACCAATTGCCTCAAAAGAAATACCAACAATTAATAAAACACTAATCATGCTATGCCCTCTCCTGACAAGTTAAAATTAGGTAAATTTGCTATGTTACTCTTAAAAAAATATCTAAAGAGGAACATATCCAGTGATTAAATGAAAACCTTGAGTTTTTTCAAGTTGTATTGATATTTTTCAACTTTGGGTTCAACGCCAAGACTTATCAACCACGAGATATATTTTAAACCTTAGTCGAATGAAAGAAACGCCTTGAGCATAAAACCGTACCTGTATCTTTGTCGTTGAAATGAAATGTTTCGTTTTTTTAATTTAATGAAAAAATTCTGTGATATATGTAGAAGAGGTGAGATTACTAATTAAAATTCGACCCGAAAGGATTTAGAGGAAAATTGTAGAAGAGACAACAAAAAACAAAGGTAATTTGTTAATATCAACATTCTTTTTGCTAAATATAAACAAATCTCGTGAATTAATACTTTCAGTACTCTCAGTAGAAAATATTTCCGATGCGCTTTTTTTAATACTTTCAGTGGAAAATAATTTCCGAGATCAGGTACCAGAAATAACCTTATGTCTAGTGATTATGCAAAGCGGAAATCACAGTGTATCGGAAGGGTATAAGACGAGGCACACCCATTTTCATCAAATGCTTCCCAACACTGAATTACGAACAAACGGAGGAAGCGCTGTGTCATTATTTAGTGAGTAACTCGAGTAAGCCATGAACTTGCGCCCCTAACCCCGTGACGTTTGTGAGTCAAGTGACACTAGTAGTTGCAAGAATGACTTCGAATGTTTTGAAGTGCATACGAAACTGATGGTGACTTGGCACCTTCCTCTTAGGACCTGCGCACTCCATTTCAAACGTCGCAGGTTGCCAATTACTCCTGAGTTCAAGCATTCGCTCGTGCTGTAAACACCATTTAGAATTAGCATTTGTCTCCAAGGGAGCATTCGCCCCTGACAATGTGATTTCAGCTATCACATTTGGAGATCATATAACAATCTTAAAATAGAGAAAGGGCGGGCCTGAATCAATTGCAAATTTTAAAAGGTTATTTTAATGAAAAGAAAATTCAAAATAGGGCATGCGTCAAACGGAGGTCATCATCACAGATAACCTGTCAGTTAAAATTAGTTTTTGGAAGGTCCATAAGAATTACTACCGAGTACATATCGCCTCACACCTATTAATATCACCTCCAACCACTTTTTCAGTCGCATTTTTCGAAGAAACTTCCCCCATATTCGCACCATATTCAAAACTTCGTCTTCAGTCTCCCTCTTTGCCCCACTTTCGTTTCTTAATTCTCATCCACAACCATACATGATACAAGCATCTGATTTGCACTCATCTCCTAGTCTCAAAGACCAAGGATGCGATTATGATGGAACAACTATTGCGCCTTATCCTTAGAAGAGGCCTGGTGATCCAGCGGGTAGAGCGCTGGGCTATTAACTTGAGGGCTCGGGTTCGATTCTAGAGGTATTGGGCGATTTAGGGGTTGATCATTAGGTGAGCACTAAACTTGAATATCAAAATAACTTTCAGGTTAATTATTGTAGCGGTTATTCCGATCAATAACGCAATTTTCCTCCTAGGATGAGTTAGTCAGTCAGTAGATCTTGTAACCCCAGTCCAATTATTCGTGAGTTCGCCACGAGTCGCGTAATGGTAGGTTTTGTGATTCTATATTTGAAGAACAGTGATTGAATATTCACAGGCCATCCTGTAAAATAAAGCTAACAATCATATGTGCGCTTATAAAGGGCTATGGTGAAACTCCAGGTCTTTTATCAATTAAGCCCTACGCTCAATATTAGTCTTCAGCGATCTTTTCTCTGCGTCTTAAACTAGCGTATATTATGGATTCCCTTCTTTTCGCAAATCCTGTTTTAGCCAAGGTATGCGTTTCCTTAATGTCCCGACTACTACATTCATTTTCCTACGCAATATTGTAGAAATTAACTCAAGTCTTCCTACTTTCGGGAATGTCATTACTTACCCTTTAATTTTGATTGACTTGGATCCTATACTTCAGGCATAAAAGGCATACTTGTATTTATTTGATATACTCACCAATAGCTGTAACCGTTTGATTTACTTATAAATATTACTTGATCGTCCGCAAAATCAACCTAATCAACTCACCACCCACCTTCACTTCTGCCCGAGGCCATTTCTATGCCGCTCTTAATATTTTCTCAGGGTATCATCCAGTCTTCTGCATCATTTTCATTAAAATTACCCTCTCGGTTTTGTCGAAGGCCTTCTCGATATCCACATCTAGACATCCTGTTTATATTCTATACTCCTTTCTATTTGTGTTCCCATAACAGAAATGGCGTCAGGTGGTCAAAAGATGGCTGGGAGAGAAAATTATGTCTGAAGGAACCTAACAACTCGTTTCAGAATTTACGTTTTCTATAAAAAATAATGCGATTCCTCTTGCTAAGACTTGACAAATAGCTAGCACCGCCGAAATAACATTTGTGATATTAATGAGATTTTCTGATATTTCAGCTAAGAAAAATTCAAAGAAAGCAATATGAGTGAATAAACTTTTCAAAAACTTAAATAAACAGTGGAAAAACAAATAAGTTATCAGAATATGATTGAATTGGCATAGCGGTGTACTCAATGACCAATCGACCATACATTTAGCGTAAACCTGTCTTGAACAATAAAACCTGTTAGCAAAAACAAAGAGTTAATGCTTTATTCAAATATGTTGGTTGAAAAAGAAATGAATTTTACAATTGTTACTGAAATCCTTACGGCACATACACACACATTGAATAAAATCATTTCGACTTGGAAAGATAAACATGCCCAATCCTCTCTGGGTAGATAAAGAAATATTTTTTGCAATACTTTATCCGTTAGAATTATTTATAGTTCGTAGAAAACTTCCGTATTTCAGTTAATAGTCCCCGAAGTGGCCAGCTTCAACCATTTTCCCGATGATTTCTCCCTGTGCATGTGTTTTTATGAGTAGGTGCGATTGGGATTTACGGGCAAGATAATGCTGACAAATCTTTACAGCAAGAAGGGTTAGATTTTATAATTTTATTAGGAGTACACGTGTTCCAAGACTTCTGCAAATTTTAGTCTTAAGTGAAATTTAATTGCAGCTCTGATATTTTATATATTTATATGGTTTAAACTTCAAATTTCCAATAAATCAAATTAAATATATTGGGCAATACTTTTTCCTCAAGTTGTCACCAACAAATTTTCACAAAGCTTCAGTATTTAGCCAACAGCGTGGTGGTGCTCAATGGGGTAGAGAGTTGAGCTCCCGTATGGAATGTTCCAGGTTCAAGCCAGAGGTATGTTTCGGACAACTCCTAATATCCAATATATTTGCGTATCAGAAGATCGTAGGAAATCAGTGGTATAGTCGAAGGAGCATGCTTCCCCTCAAATCCTATATTTATGAATAAGGCGAGCCTTATGGCTTAGATTGGAGTAGTTTCCACAGTCAATTATCCGATAATTACTGAGATAACGCGCTGCTGAATACTTTCGTTCACTTATTCTTTCATCAAATGGAATCGCATTGAGTAAAGTTTATAATCAGTAATTTTTAAGGGAATATGTAAAATTACTAATCGTTTTAAACGAAATTTATTTTGTTTCATTCAAAAAAGGAGGGAAGGAAGGAAAATGGAGGGAAGTTGGATTGAGACAACACGAGTTCATGTGCCTTCTTACTACATGTATTAATGACGAGTGATGAAAAATAATTCGACACCCATTCATGCGTAGTTTGCAAACAAATACGAAGTGAATTTACAGTTTATAAACGCAAGCAAGTCTCTACTTGTACATCCGAGGTGCCAATTTTGAAATTATGAAATTTCGAATGTTTTTTCCCACAAATTTATTAACATAACTTTTAAAAAGGGTATGTACCGTAATGTTAACACTATTATAAATCTTATATAATCCGCTAATGACATCAGTTTTTCGTGAAAATGGCATGCATTTATGAGCCATTAATCCACATTTCTCATGGTTGTACACTTTTTCTGCCATTAGACCATGCAAAAAATCTTTATTTTTTTAATTCTATTAAAAAAAACAAAATGATATGTTCTTGTATTACCGTTGCCAATTGACAGCGAGCACTTAATACTGCAAATTAAGAAAATTTATGCAAAACGACATACACTTGCAATCTCGATACAATCTTCTTCAACTAATGCGCATGCTGTAGAAATCTCCTAGGTCGTTGCTGAAGTGATTTTTACTGGAAGCTGAAACATGGAAGCGTAACAAACAGCTCACAGACCTCTCAGGTTCGATGCTGAAAAAAACCACGCCTGTTAAAGCGAAGTCGTCCAGTATGGGTGCATTTTTGTAAGGAGGAAGGATACAACGAAACCGACCGCAAGCGCTAATATGAGTATCATTTCGTATACGATACTCTTACGTATTCGAATGTCGTATATCTATGCTTTAAGTGTTCGCCTGTGGCGTCAAATGAATTGCTGGTTTCCTAAAGGTTTACATCTTGATATCAGGAATTAGAATAACTAAAGAGTACATTCGGTTTCCGTTTATGAAGAATCGTTTGACGTGGTCTGAAAACAACAAAATATTACAATTTCAATTAGTTGCTTTTCTAAATTATCCATGAAATGCGATGAAAAAGTTTTAGACTGCAAAAACGAAAGTACAGTTACTTCAAATCTGCTTCACTCTACTTATAATTACTACGGACGACAAAAATTACCAGGTGAGTCTTTGAATAAAGAGTGGACAGCACGTAAATCCATCATGCCCTCTATAAAGCCGTCCGGTCACTATTTAGCGTGTGTTCGGCAGCAAGTGGATGAACTTAATACATAATTACTCAGTAGGTCGTACGCTCCAATTATAGAAATTAAAGGTCTCAGGCTGGGATATTTGCAAGAGTCTATCCATTAATGTTGAACTATTGCGGAGCGAATACGGAGACGTTATACACGGTTAGTTTACTATTCATATTTGCATTCAATATAAATAAAACCATACTAAACTGGATTTGACGTTGCTGTATAAGGTCTGAGGTTTTAATAAAATTTAACTGATGCCTATGATGGTAAACTTAACGAACGCCTGGATATTACCCCAAAAACTCAAACTGCCTACTTCCTCAGAAAGCCATGAAATATGGGAGCTTAAGGTTTTCAACGTTACATTTCAACCAAAAATGGGGACAACTAAGAAAGTAAATTATTGAATTTTCCAAAAGAACAGTAGCGAAAATTTCCATGGACTTCAAATAAACTCAGATATTAATTTCCAATGCACGGGTTAAACGTCTTTCACTTATTAGTGGTACCAAATTTAACACTGACCGGAAATATATTTCATTTAAGCGGTCTTCGTGTCGCCTTCACGACGTTTTGAAGCGGGGCTTTCAGTCACCAAAGCAGAAATGAGAAAATTGAGCATTTAACGGAGGAGAACGGCAATTGCATGCGACGGCGATTTGTTTCCAGGGATATCGGGTGCTGGGTTACCACGCCACCCACCGCGGGGATGTGGGAGGCCCTGGACGGGATGAAGAAACAAACAAAGCATGTCCAGAAGGGTTTTTGGGAGCGCGAAAATAGTTAGTGCCTCATTCTTAAAGGATGAGGGCGGAAGAAGCAGTCCGGGTGGGAGGAGGGCAGGGAAATGCACGCCGTATTGGCAAAGGGCTTTCACGTCAAGTGCAATGAGAGCGAGGTTCTCAAGTGCTTCGTCGAGTTAAGTTTCCCGTGACATATTGTCTCCTAAGCTCATTTTCTTCGGTTGGCGAATCCCTAGGAGCGGAAAGAGAAAAATGGTTGCTGCAGAAAAGACGGGGGAGTTGCCCATGTTCACGAACAGAATGGTTTCAGGCGATACTTTGCGGAAGCGATTCATTTCAGAAAAGAAATACTTAGTTATTCCACATATATTTTAATAAACACGACCCGGGTCTCGACTTATGATGTCTTTGTAAGTCGAAACCCGGGCCGTGTTTAATAAAAAATATATGTGGAATAACCAAGTATTTCTTTTCTGAAATTGTCCATCTTTGTTCATTTCACGCGGGCAATTCATTAATAAGTATGGAATGAAGCACGATCATTTGACGAAGACAGTCCTTGTTCCCGAAAATTTTGAAGAATGTTCTCACATCAATTACAACCAGATGTATTGTAATAAAGAAATACGAGGGTCATCCGGAAAGTAGTACCCGTTCGTGAAATAAAGACACAAAAGTAAATATTAACAAACATAAAAAATTTTATTTGAAAGAGGATACTTTAAACTACTTCTCAACATAATCTCCAAGCAAATTAAGGCATTTGTCATAACGTGTGACAAGTTTCTGTATTCCTGCTGCATAGTCCTTCGCCGCCAGCTCATTGAGATACGCGAGGGACCCATCTTGCACAAATTTTTGCATAATGCAGATGGTGTTTAACAATTTCATGAACAATTGTTCGAGAAACATTGGGAAAATGCTCACAGATGTCATCAATTGTGACGCGCCGATCGTTCCTCACGAATTCGTCAACTGAGCTCACCAGTTGGTCTGTAATGACAGACGGTCTCCCCGAACGCTCATCGTCGTGTGTGTTCCCCCTCCCCATGTTGAAGTTGCGACACCACCGCCGAAGAGACGACTCGTCCATTACATTGTCTCCATACACCTCCTTTAATTGGCGATGAATATCACATGGGCGAACGTTTCTTGCATTGAGGAATTTAATCACTGCCCTCACTTCACAACTGGCGGCGTTCTCAATTTTTTTAAACATTGTAAACAATCACAGAAACAACACAGGCAATGCTAGCGTCACGCAACTTGGCTCAGAGAAGGCAGACAAGCCACTGAAGCTATCTGACCTCGTCCAGCGGCTACTCGCGTCGTCAGCACTTCATGCGGCACGAACGGGTACTGCTTTCCGGATGACCCTCGTATATGAGAAAAAATGTTCGCGCTGAATCAAATTGATTGTATATATGAAGAAATGCTATCCTGCTTAGAGCGTATCAGGTTATGCAAAAAAACCACGATAGTAAGTTATCAGAAATAACAGTGGAGATGAAATTTCTAAACAATTCCTGAGCTACAGTTAGGAAATACGGGAAGGGACGAATAAGGAAACATCCTACATGAGCTATTAATACGCCTCTTCGGATGCTCCGACGGAAATTTGTCATTTATCTATGGTCAATTAGCAACTTGGCCAATTTCCTGGTTTTATGCTGGAGGATGATTGAATGTACTACCGCTTATCATCATCATCAAATTTTATCAGCCTCGGGATTCGAATCTCACAACCCACCGAGTTCTCCTTTCTACGATCATTCAATTCATTCCTCTCGAGTTGATTTTCCCGATGCGTTTTTAAACAATCGTTTCCGCGACGATGTCAAATAAAAGTTACTCATCAAGCGTACGGCAAGTGATTCATTCGATTTTCACTCTTGCAATTGAAATTTATCCTGGCTTTCCACCGACCGCATACATAAACGTGTTCGTTTTAACACGCAGTCGACTTTCGCTTCGCGAAATGAAGTTTTCCCAAGGGAAGTGAACCTTCCCCCCCCCCCTCGCTCACCGGCGTCCCGAGCCAGAATGGTAATGAGTGACCAGGGTGATTTACGACATGCCGGAAAAATTAAGCGAAGCAAGAGACCTGAAAACGTCTTCAATAGATCTCGAAGGAAAGGATTTGCTCTCGCGCGAGGGAGCGACGAAAATATTGAAACTCAGCCCGGAAGTGGGTACGCGTACTAGACCACATGGACCCTACGGTCAAATTCGTGGAAAACAGCATTTGTTCTGGTAGCTCTCAAAAGAATACGAGAAGAAGAGAGAATACACGAACTTTCACCATAGTAAAAATTAAAAATTTTAATGGCGCACTTTTGCTCAAGCGTCCTATCTGCACACAAAATTATAATTTTTTCAAAGAAAGAAGCAAGAAAATCGATGAAAAATACTACGAAAAGCTACCCTATCAGGCGTTAGGAGTAATTATTAATTAACATTGTGCGATGTGGGTTTTCGTCAAATTAGTACGAGCATCTATCATTCAAATCCTTTGCTGAACTCCATATCAACCACTTGAAATGACTTTGCACTATAAAGTTTAGTTTTGTGCCATACCGATACCTATTCACCAATGTGCCATAACGATGCAGCGTAATTATGACGTGTACGTACCGCTAATGGCGAACTGTAGAATTCTTACAGAATTAAAGTTGGACTAGTCTTTGAGTCCACTACTTCTTGCTCGATTCTACCCCAAAGATAACCTGGATACTTTTGTTCGAAAATAATTCCCATGACAACCAATCAACTGCACACCCGATCCTGACACCTATACGGCTGCGATAAAATTTCATCCTCCTCATTCCTCCTTTAATGCTTTTTATTTATCACCAGCCGCAACACCTCAAACCCCGCCACCCTGCCCCTTTCATTATCTCGGATGCGTTTCATTATTTTATTTCCGCCGTTCGCAAATATCGCGATACAACACCCACGCCGTCGCCCCACGACGAGCCCTCGTGCACGTGCTCGGGAACTTTCTTAGCGTCGGCAATGAGGGGCGGGAGGGAGCGTTTTGCCGGGCAGGGATGAGGAAAGGGATGCGTGGGGTGGAAAGGGGATCTGGAGAAATTATTGAGGAAGGTGGGCGGGGGAGTTTTGAGGCAGGGGGCGGAGTGTGAGAGGAGGCGAAATAAAGCGAGGAGGAGGAAGAAGAAGTGGGGGGTAGCCAGAAGGGTGATGGCGGGGGGGGGGGGTTGCGAGAGGGAGGAGGGAGAGAAAGGAAGGCGAAGTGCAAAACAAAAGTGTGGGAGTGAAAAAAAAGAAGCAGACAGGGCGTGGAACGCATCATCGCTAGACATGTGAAAACAAGGGAAGGGGGCGAGGCGGAGCGCGCTTTTCGAAAAAGAAACGGGGGTAGGCGCGTGGGAGGGAGGGGAACATCGCGCGTCGACCACGGAGAGGGAGTGACATTGGCGTGGGAAGACGGAGGGGGGGGGGATACACTCACCTATGAGGAAGGACGGCTCCCATCTCTGGTCATTGGCCAAGGCAGCCAGCACCAGGAGCAGCGGATGCGTCGGCGGCAGCTGATCCAGATCGACCGTACCCTCGTCGTACACCACTACCTCCTCCGGGGGCGGCGGCTTCCTTCCCGGAGCGGGGATGCTCTTGCACCCGGCGGCGACCCCTCCGTCAACACCCACCGGGACGGAGGCTTCGCCCTTCCCCTCCTCTGCCTCCACCTCCGAGGGGGGCGGCGGCGGGGGGCAGGGCCACGCCGACCATCTTAGTCTAGCCTTCCCCTCGGCCGACGCCGCGAGGTCCGCCAGCGCCGCCCGGCCCGTCTGCAGCCTCCTCCGATTGATCCTATCCGAGCAGTTGACGTTGATGGCGCCGCGGATGTGGTTGGCGTTGTAAGCCAGGAAGGGCCGGCAGTCGAGCAGCAAGAGCCTATCCCCTTCGTCCCCACCGTCCTCCGCATCGGTTCCTCCGGTCTCCCTCCCCTTGGGATCCCCCTCATCATTCCCCGGCCCAGGGAACGGAGGTGAATCCCCATCGGATGTCACCCCCTTGCAGTCATCGACTTTAACGCGGGCCAGTCTCTCGGCCAGGGTATCCGGCTGGAGCGACTTGACTCTCTCCAGGAGAAGGGCCCTGGTCAGGACGGCCGGAGCATCTGAGAGGGGGCTGGAGGGCGGGCTGGAGGCCAGGCTGGATGGGGGACTGGAGGTTGGGCTGAAGAGCAGGCATCCTCCCACCGATGCGGCGGTGGTGCCGACACCGGCGCACCCGCCCTGCATCCCTCCGCCGACGAGAGGAGGAGGATGCGGAGGACCTCCTGGCGCGGGCTCCAGCTTGAATCTTTTCGGCGGGGAGGAATTGGACGAGGAGGAGGAGGAGGAGATGGAGAAGGCGGAGGCGGAGGAGGAGGTGGAGAAGGCCGGGGAGGATGGGTAGGAGGAGCAGGAGGGCGAGGGGAGGGGGAAAGGGGAGAGTGGCGAAGGGGGAAGGGGGGAGACGGGGGAGGTCAAGGAGGAGTAGGAGGATGCGGGGGAGCAGGGTGAGGGGGGGAACAAGTGGTGGTGCGAGGAAGAGGTGCAGGGGCGCCGGTGGTGGTGGTTGAAGCTGAAGGCCCCCTTGCGGAGGTTCGTGCAGAATGGCTTGAGGGTGTTGCCACTGGTGCCTGCTCCGGCCTCCCTGGCGACGCCGCCGCCACCGCCGTTTGGGTCGCTAAGGCTGCGGTTTAGACTCAGTCGAAGACCCTCGCGGTGAGGTCTCCGCTCGCATAGGAACAGGGTTGCAGTACTCGACATCATCATGGCTCCCTTCCCCTCTTCCGCGAAGCTCCCCTCCCTCCTCTCTCTCTCTCACTTCCCACACCGCCGCTTTACTCTCTCTCTCTCTCTCTCCTTCCCTATCTCCCCGCTTCTTGTCTTATGGCGTCACGCTTCTATATCTGGTGGACGGGGTCCCCTGCTGAAAATGGAAAGATGGGGTGGGAGGGAGGAAGGGAGCCGGGGGAAGAGAGAGAGGAAGGGCGGACAGGGTGGGGAGAGAGTGGGAGGTAGGTTAAGAGGAGGAGAGGGACAAGGAGGAGGTAAAAAGCAGCAGTAAGGAGGAAAGAGAGAGGGAGTGGGAGATGTTTGGATATAAGGAGTAGGGGGGAGGCAGATAACATGGCAGGCGGAGAAGGGAGTGAGCAGGAGGAGGAAGCGTTTTTTTGCGATAGTTGTGGAGATTGGAAAGAGTGGTGGGAGTGAAGGAAAGTGAGTGTTTTGGGGTGGTAAGGTAGAGTCGAGAAGGGGGAGAGGGAGAGGATATTTTGTTTTCGTCAAAAGAGGCGGGTGGTTATTCGGGCAGAAGAGGGGTGGGAAGGGAGGCGATGGAGGGAAGG
Source organism: Hetaerina americana (assembly GCF_022747635.1). Classification (NCBI taxonomy): domain Eukaryota; kingdom Metazoa; phylum Arthropoda; class Insecta; order Odonata; family Calopterygidae; genus Hetaerina; species Hetaerina americana. The sequence goes on along the minus strand of NW_027286514.1, from coordinate 10,282,033 downwards.
GAAGAAGCGTTGGTCAGTCGGCGCCGGTGAAAGGGAAACGTGAAGAAAGGAGAGGGGTGAGGAGAGAAAGAGGGACGAAGTCGTTCAAGTGACGGAAGGGGATGGAAAATGAGGAGCGAGGGAGAGAAGAGAAAATAAGATAATGATTAGCCACATTTAAAGCGGACGCGTTTTCACAAAAAAGAACTTCGCTAATAAACGTCAACGGGTTAAAAGTAATTAAAGCTAAAGATAAAACTAAAATACTTTGACAGAGGTGGAAGAAATGTAACAAGGTTAGATAATGAAAATTGTAACGCCTTGAAAAATAATACGATATTCTATTTTAAACATGTGATAACAAATTATTTACAATTTCCACATTACAACTCCTTGGGCTTCGTTAGCCTAACTTGTGAATAGGGGAATAAAAGCGTGAAATCAAGAAAAATAGAGACATTTTTCCAACTGTCAGGTTAAACAGAAATTCATTTTCCTAGGTATTTAAAAAATGCGTTCATTTCTTCATACTATGCACGATTTTTCCAGTTTTTAAGGCGTTGGAAGTGGAATGTGGAAGCAACTCAACAACTTTTAATGTTATTATATTGCAATAAGGCTATGACTAAACATTAGAGTATTATACCTTAATTATATGTAATCAAATACCATAAATATTTATAAAAAGTTACACTCTACACCAAGTAAAAACATCAACTGATAAATGACCACTTCATATCCCCTGATCACTGACTTAAGCTGACGGCTGAGTGAGTCCAAACGAAAGATGAAATTATGGCATCTGTTCCTCATTGCATCCGCATATCTCGTAAGAATAAGCATGAAGCGGATTGCAGCCAAAACTAATGGATACTTTTACATGTTACCGTTATTAAAATATAATCAGATGAGATAAATGTATCATATTACCCAAAAAACCCAAAAACTGATTAATATTGAGTGAAAAGAAGAGTAGCAGAGATATCCCTACATGTGTGGTAAAAGTTATACATACATTTATTAGAAAGTCATGCGATGGATATTCCCATTTAATCGCACCTATATCGTCTTCTAAAATTCGACTAAAGGCGGATTAAGGTGGATGAGACGCAAAATCGTTACTCTTTTACGACTAAAACTGATTGAGGTTGAATCTGTCATTTCGTACCCTAGATCAGTTGTTGATTAGCTATTTTTTGAAAAAATGAAATTAATGGTCTAGAAATAACGTTTCCCTGGATGTGAATGAGACGCAATGTCGTTGCTCTTTCTCCCATAAAAAAATGAAGGATTCCGGCATTACTTGCTCAGTACCAGTTTTTGATACGTTTTATTTTGATACACATGAATTTATCGCCGACAAATAACCTAACCTCTGGCTATCAAATTGATGCAATACAGTAGCACTTCTCTCACTAATTTCCGATGAAATCCGACGTTTCGTGATCAGGAATCTGTTCGTTACTTTTCGATAAACAGAAATTTGTCGTCGAAAAATAAAACCGTAACCCCTGGCCGGCACCCATAGATATGGCCCGCTAAAGGCAACAGTGTTGCCAAATGCCCCCACAAGATTCTCCGTCGCCCGGTCTCAAATGCTTATAAAACGATCGACTGGGAGGGTGGCGGTGAGTCACTCATTTTTACGGTTCTGCTTCATCTCCGTCCCGAGTTCGATCTTGAGCGAAAGGGAGAGTGTGGGGGCGGGATTCTTTCACGCGCGTACGAGAGAGAGGGAGGGAGGGTGGAAAGAATAATACACCCCAGGGAAGAAAATCTCCTCCCCCTTTCCCATCCCTTTCGTATGCGCCCAAGACGTCGTCTTCATCTTTTCTTCATTTTTTTCCAACTTCTCTTTATAAAGAGAGTCGTTTATATCGAGGCAAAAGGACCGAACAAAGCGGCGCCGTATACTGTTCTCCATCCCATCACTCTCACTCCTTCGTTGACCCCCCCCCTTTCTCCCCCTGTTCCCACACACACACTCCACCTCTTTTCCCTCTCTCTCCCTTTCTCTCTTCCTTGGCTTTTATCGGGAGACAATGGGTGTTTTCGGATCTGGCAATGGTAGGAGACAGAAAGAGAGAGAATGAGGGATGGAGGGTGCGGGGATATTCGCCGCCCATCCAAAAGGAGCAAGAGAAAGAATGAGAGTGTGTGCAGGAGAGCACAACAAAAAGAATTGACGAAAAATAACAAAAAAAGCTGGACGTGAGGGGTCCGTGACTTGATTCTAACCGGCCGGCTTTCCTCCGCGCTCTCCTTCTCCACTTTCTCTCTCCATCTTCCCAGCACGTCAGCATCGTCTTTTCACTCGCGGGAGACAAAGGAATCGCAGGAGTGGACCCAGTCACCCGAAAACTTCAGCGCGGTGTTACCAATCCACAAATTTCACTTATAGTCCTCAGTGTTTGTCTTCCTTGATGTTTTCCATAGTGTTTGCACGAGGGTCCCGATAAATAGGACCACTCAAAATTTCATCTTTCATTTCGGTGTTTGCTTTCCCTAATGTTTTTCATTTTAACGCGAGAGTCATCCGTTAGAACATAACGGTAGCACTACGCCAACACAACGATTATTGTCTGCCCATGGATCATTTGTTCATTTGACCATTTTCATCACGATGCAATCGAAAATCAACACCAATCCATTATCAAATTGCCAAGCGAGTGAAGCGCAGTATGTCCATTATAATAAATGTAAATGGATTTAATGACTATTTATGAATAAAATTCAATCGATTCTACCACTCTATTATTTGTATATCTCCTAAGAGTAAGGGACTAGGAGTTGCAAAGATGGGCGTCAAAATTTGAAAGTTAGATATGATTAATACGCAAAGGAGGACGTTGATTGATCCCTAAAATTTAAAGAATATGAAATAATCGATACTCTGATGTACTCGTAGTTTAAAATATGCCACAATGGTTGACGATTTACGAGCGGCGGTTTTATATTTTATATTTATCATATTCTGTTCTTCTGCAAAGATAAGTCTAAAACTGCAACGTTTTCATTCAATATTTTTCTCCAGCACTCAGCTTCATTCAAGAACCAGAGGTTAAGAGAACTTCAAAAACTTTGTACATAATTTAATTACTGTCACACCGCATACAATAAGCTACGTTTTGATAAAATGAATTCCCTAGTTCGACTCCGGATAATTACTTCAGTAATATAACAAACTACATTCAAAGCAGTCGTGGCCGAGTGGTTAAGGCGTCTGACTAGAAATCAGATTCCCTCTGGGAGCGTAGGTTCGAATCCTACCGACTGCGAAATTTTTTAGGGTTGCGTGGAAGAAAGGAGTAAGTTGGCAGTCTTCCCCAACTAAAGAAATTTACTTTTTATTATATTTATTGCTCGCAGGCTTTGGTTTGTCAACAAAATTAAACTAGAAATAATTTACAAGAATGAATTTGAGAGAGTTGTTACAAGAAAGGATACCGAATTTACTTCCTCGTTTTTACAATGTACAAATTTGAAATTAAAATTTAAGAGAATATTATTAAAAAAATATTCCGAAATATCCTAAAAATCAAATCTATATGAAACGAGTCTTCATAATAACCCGTATCATCGTTGAAGTTTGATGGAGGAAAATACCCCAAAGAAATCAATGGAGAAATCAAATTAGGATGCACATACTATATTTACCCACTTCTTAATTCATTTATGTGCACAGGCCGACATTTATTTAAAATTTCTTCGTGTATTTATATTGCTGTAATGAAAATAAGGATGACGTGGCATTCCAGGATGTAGTAGAGCTCTGATCTGCTGAGCGGAGCACCCGGGTTCGATTCTGGGTGATGCTTCTGAGCACAGTCAGCTTTGCCCAAGAAGAATTAAGCCTGTCGGCTGATAAGCATGGTGGTGCTGATTAAAATAAGTACTACGTGTATATAGTATTATAAAAGTATTTTTATCTCCCTTTACATGTATCATGAATGGCGGTGGAGGGAGCGAAGCGGGAGCAGTTAGAGTTCACACGTACATATATAACATTTGGACGGCACAATAGAACACAAAAATAAAATCGATAACACGTAAAAGGACCCTCATATTTCAGAAAGTTTGGGCTTACCGCCTTCTCTAAGGCCTGCGTGTCCTTTCACGTGTCCTTTATTTTATTTCTGTGTAATATTGCGCCGTCGAAATGTTATATTGCTCTCGTGAGTGCTTCTTCATCATCGATATAAGTGTCTCTCTCCCTCTCTCTCTCTATATATATGTATAAATATATATATACATATACACACATATGTATATATACATATACACACACACACACACACATATATATATATAAATATTTTTACACTGGTGATCTGCACGACTCCGCCCCTCCCACCTCTCCTGTGTTAGTCCTTTATGTGTGGTTCTATCCCCTTTCCTTATATTTATTTCCAAGCACATATATACTCGTATGTATATAAACTTTATCCTGCTATAAATAAACATACATACATATATATATATACATATATATACATATTTTATTTATTTATAAACTAGGGGCCTAAGGTAGGACAAACATATCTGACAGACGAAAGCATCGGTATCTATCTCCATCTAAAATGCGATGCGTTACGATGTGATTAAGAGGCAAGAAGGAGATTCCGACGAAGTAAAATAGTATGTTCCATTCAACCTGCCTGAGTTGTTCCATGATTTAAAGATTATTTCCCCCGCCTGTTCAATCTGACCATTATATTGGCTTTGTTTCTCATTGCTGCCCTTTAGTTTCAGACAGCGTGGGTTTTTTCACGTTGGCCATCAAAAACCTTTTATATGTGCACAGCGAAGCCGTGCCTAAGATGTGGAGCCCGCTAAAAATAATCCTCTTCCATGCAATCAGAACTTTCCCCGTTGAGCTTCGTAGGGCATTCGACGAGGTCGTTTGAGAGGGAAATGTGCATCGTTATTTTTCCCAGAATTTATATGTATATATATATATATACATATATATATATTTATCTATTTATATCCACTCTATTTAGGATACCGACGGATTTCCATTGCAGTTAAAACGATCCTAATCCTCGAGGGAAACAATTTTCCTTCGAGTTTACGAGCATTATTGTCTGAGTTTTTTTATACGACCAAAGGAATGAAAAATACGGCAGTAAAGATCAAATAAGTGGGGTCCAGATCGCTTTTATCCTAAGGCTACAGAGAAGTTTTAGTGATTGTTGCCTTAGCAGTGCCTCTTTATGGTACACAGACACCTCGTTAAATGTTCGTCCTACACGGACAAAGGATTTCAACGCGGAAAAGTTTTCTTCACTAAGTATCTTATTGGAGATCATCGTGGCGTCATGTGAGCAAAGTTTTTTATCATGAGGGAATAGAGATTTACCCCTTGATCACCCCCTGTCAAATTTTAAATCAATTTTTAAGCTTCTCCTGCAATTCCTTTACCCAAAATGTCACACGATTCTCACCACACCATTCAAATTTCTAAAAATTTACAAACGATCCGTGACCAATTTTTTGCTAAAATTTTTAGCCAAACATAGTAAATACCTGAAATCCCTGGATGTTACCTATGAGTTCTACCAAATGAGGCGAAGAAACTTTCCCTTACAGAATGCTGTGGAATTATGGGCAACGGAGGGTGGTGCAACGGTATGTGAATCTAGTAAAGTTTAAACTTTCGTGTGCCTTCTCCGTATCTGAGCGGGAAAGCTCAACAAATTGAATTTAAAAAATCACTATGGATCAAACTGATCGTATTGATATTTTCAAGATGATATATGGTGGACTGAATAACCTATCGCGATGTAACTGTTCCAAATATGTGTCTTTTAACTTTATCGCTGTTTTCCGGGAAATATATCTGTAGGGAATTATTAAGTGAATATTCCCTGTGAGAGTAAACCAGCCTATAGTCGGAAATATTCGCTTTTAGAACTGCGATGAAATTCATTCTACGGTAGTAGCAGTAAGCTCTACTGAACATATGTATGCATGTGTCATATGCTCTTGTGGAATTAATACTTATCTGCCATTGAGAAAAATTATCTCCGTTTCCAAAAACATTACCGAATGCCTCGGACTTCATGTCTTTTAAATTCTTTTCCGCGCGATGGCAACACGAGTAACATGGTAGCTTCAATCTCCATGGTGCTCCATACATAAGTACATCCGGTGTTATTTGCAGTTCTCGTTTCCCATGGAGACCAACAGGAAGACGGGGCACGGGAGCACTATTTTTGGAAGGGCCTCGGCTCCATCGACGATTATCTTAGCTGAATATTTACGTTGACTTTCAGCACACAGGACATTTCATACATATGGAGCATATATCCGGCCTAACTAAAAGAGTTTCCGGCTCATTGTGTGGGTTTACCGAATGCTCATTGAACTTGCGGCTGACGCATGAACAGTGCTCGGAAAGACTGTCACATGGTAATGATGAGAGCTCAAATGGTATAACAACGGCGACCTGGTTTCTTTATGCTAACATTTATTCAAAACGCAAGACTATGGTTTTCTTAGCCCCACAAGGCCCGATCGGAAGAACAATGCTAGTATGGCAATGCAAATGGAATAAAAATAATAACTTGGTTATTTATACATAAACGTATTCATTGAACAGCATAACCCAGATTCCGCGACTAACCATAGAAGCATAGGTTGCTTGTGTTGAGTCTTTTTGTGCGAAAAATAACTTAATTACTGTATAAATCAATTAGGGAACATTACCACAATGATATATTGCACACGATCAATGAGGGACTCAATATGTAGCTAGCATTATTAAATTAATGCCTAGTAAAATAGCATATCGAGAAGCCTGTGGCAACGGAGATATAGATGGAATGGACATGATAGATTAATTGGAAACAATAAGGGAACATTAAAGGGAAGATCCTGCGGGGAAGATCAAGAGGGAAGTACATACTAGGATAAATTAAGAAGGACTTAACAAGAAAAGCTATCAGGGGGTGAGAGGGAATTAACACTGAATAGAGAAGAATGGAAGCCTAGAGTAAGCCAATCTCAGGATTGAGATAATGATGATGATACCTAGTAATTAGTACAACGTCTGAGAGATCCCATTTCTGCTTCCAAAATCGCGCTGACAAAATTCCTATACCTTCAATAAAATCCTCAAAATAAAAAGTCCCTTGTGAGTTGAGGCCCCTTTTTTTCGTCAAGGGATAGAAGAAATCGTCTATTCGTCTTGTCATACAAATTAAATGTATTTTTGGATGACTTCGGAATGTCATAGCAAGCTGTATATAAGTCAACAGGCTCATTAAAGCGATGTTCCTGCCTTATCCCCTAATCCATCTTACTGGAGGCAGATTTGTTGAGTTCAAGGGCACGTCCTGTCAAAAATACGCGTGAGTCAACCACTTTCTGAAACGTGTCCCAGCCTCACTCCACGCATTCTCCCGATCACTTCATTAGCGACCCCCCTCCCCCTGAATAATGTAGGTTTTATTTTGGGCCAGGAATGGGTGTGGCCCAAGATGAAGCCCCTGTTGCGACATAAATAATTCTTGCACTTCAAGCGACAGCAACTAGTAAAGAAATGCCTCATGGTTTCTATAAGTCTCCCCCTTAACTATGCCTTAGTCCATTTGTGACACCTGTTTGTAGCCACCCTAAGTGTCATTAGCTATGCGAAACAGCTGCGCTCGATAATAAAACTCAGAGAATCGGCTCGAATTTCACAAAAATTTGACTACTCGTATTTATTTATAAAAAGAAAACCGTAAATATTTCATTCAATGAATATTTGATAATTTTGGAATAGATACTTCATATCTTAATTGAGAAAATATTTATCTTTCGATAAACGTCACCTAAATCCGGTTAATTTTTAAAAGTTAGGTTCATATATTACTCCACTGGATTCGTGTGCTACAAGGGCGTTTTCCGAGTAGTTATGTTTCCATCTGGAAGGAAAACTAATAGTTGTAGCTATCACGAGAGACAACCAACAGCTGAGGTCATTTGCGCAATTAGGGATAGGGGGTTAGTTTCGAAGGAATAGAATTTAATGGGGGAATAAAAGTAGAGAGAAACCCTAAGCAGGACATTAGCCTACTCTACTTATAAATGCGCCAAGGGTTCACACAGAGTAGCGTCCAATACGAAGGACGGCTTTCTCCATTCCTTTCTCCAAGTACTTTCCACAGCACTACAAGCAACAACCGGAATACCATTGAAAAATCCAGCCAACCCTGGGATTAGAACCCGGACCCTTGGGGTAAGAAACCACTACATGAACATAAATCACAGCAACAACCCTGAAAACGTATACCTACACAATCTTAGATAAAGGGGAAGCTATTATGCCAAGGTTCAAACGTCTAATAAGCATGATTTGACGGAGTTAATCCATCACTCATTAATTTATGAAAGTGGGGATCATGTCCCGGGTTTCAACCCTTTAAATCGCCTTCAGGAGATCTTTTTCATTTTACTCGTATTATGTTTACCTATATGTGCGAGTATATACACACATATATGGTATGTACATATACGAGTACGTACATACACGTGTCTCGTATATACATACATGCACGCACACATAGGAGTTAGTAGCCTACTAGTATGTGTGCGTGCTATATATATATATATAGTATATATATATATAGTCTATATATATAGTCTATATATATATATATATATATATTTGGACTGCTGACCAGAGGGTCCCGGGTTCGATTCCCGGGCAAGGCACTCTGGGCACCTGCAGCTCCACCCAAGATTAAGTGATTTTTCGGGTACCAGATCTCCTGGGAAACCATACCGGCACAGGGAAAGGAACTGGCCCCCCTACCCTGATGTGTGAATATTCACACGCCGTATAGGGCTTAGCACTGGGTGAACTCTACCATCACCTACTAAACCGACCTTCGGGTTGATTACTGTGTTTATGGTTTATATAAACATATGTATATATATACACATACATATATGTACATTTCTGTAAAACAGCTCAGACCCAGCTCAACTCTCTCGAACAGCTTAATACTTCCCCATATGTAAGGGAACGTTAAAAACACCTTCCAACAGTCTATATATTTCGTGCAAACCGATATTAATTTTAAAATCAACGAGGTAAATTTAAAAGTACCTTCGAAAGTGTTGAGTAAATTTGTATATTCGTAGATCATATGCAAAAATTCGTATCTTTTGTCGATATTTATATATTCTTAAAGCATCGCTGACGTAGGCCACGGAGTGACGCTAGCGCTACGTCGGCTGGAACGATTTGAAACATGGAAAAGACCGTACTTAAAAATATTCTGCCCTCCATGATCAATCCGGCTATCGACCCTACTACATTCTGAGAATATTTGTGGAAGTTTTGCGAGTGTGTCTACAACAATAACATAGATCATGTATGACGAAATCCTATGCAGTGTCGTAAAATACTAATAAAATAATTTCCGGAAAGATAGCATTACAATTTCGACATTTTTTCTCATTTGCCCAACTAAATACTGCACTTTAATTTTTTTTTGTACATAAATATACTCAAATGTTACAGCTATCACTAGATAGCAGAATGTTCGGCAAAAACAGGGCGAGGTTTTCAAACTATGTGCGCAACATTAAAAAACTGTATTGCATACGTATAGCCCCCATGAAAAATGATTTGTAATATTTAAAACAATGAGATAATAACTTTGAAGTGTCTTTGGTATCAACAAAATCACATGCTGGGTCAAAGACAGTTTTTCAAGCGAAGTAAATCCTTTCTTTAAGAGGAAAAATTTTATTTATTTTTCTATTTATTTATGATAAAACTTCTGAGATACCAGGAGACATGAGTCTGCGGTGATTTGCATTGCTTTCATTAATGTGTACGCATATTTTAAAAAATTTCGGAGTTATTTCCCAAAACCTTAAAAAACGGTCGACTATGTTATTCCTCCAACACACAAATGCACACCTGATAGTCTAACGATCGAGTGGAGATTTGAAGGGTTACCTAACTTTCCATTCAACAACCGCAACAGTCCGTCCTAATGCAGCCGATGGAGCGGAAACCCGATTTGCCGCAGGACGGGTAAACGGGAGTTAAGTAAATTGTGGAAAGCTTAAAACCGTGGGGGATGGGATTTCAGGTGTGACCTTCTCCCTTTTATTCCTGTCCCTCCCTCTCCTTTTTATTCCCGTTCGCTGAATGAAGTTAAAAACTTTCCGACCTTTCCACCGATTGATCGAGTTGTCCGGAAGGAAACGAAGTGTGCAGGTGAGCGAGAACGCTGCAAGAAGAGAGGAAGAATGAGAAAGCGCTTTCGATTAAGTCACGAAAGCGAAGGTGGTAGCTGGGAGAGGAAGAAAGAGTGGGCAGAGGGGAGGAGAATGACGAGATTGGCGGCGAAGGTAAGTGGGGTAGAGGGCGTCTATTTAAAATGTATGCACAGAGTATAACAGATATCTATAGCTACTTTTTTTCGTAAGAGGAACCCACAGTTTTATAAGTGGGCTTATTGTAGTTGGCAAGACAATTACAACCTCTCTCTCTCTTTCTAACTAATGAACTGTCTCTTTAAAAGCTCCCCAACTCCCTACCGCTTGGTCCTGAAGGCCAAGCGAGACAAATTAAAAGAGGAGTGATATCCCAGCACGCTCCCACTCGTTATGCGGGGACGAGAGAGTTAATAACGAGTGAAGAACAGGTAACTCATATTTTAGCAAATCAACAGAAGCCTTGATGCGTAAGAAACGGAAAAATTCAGTATTCCACGTGGAAAGAGGGGCACTCCTGTAATATCATCTTAGTGTGAATTTAAGTATGGAATCATCACAATGTCATTGCGAGTGTAATACTACTCTTTACAAGTAAACCATTAATAACTGATTTCGGTTTTTGAAAACGGGTCTTCCGCTAATTATATTAACATATTGATTCGGCTGGAACACAGTACACATTCTCAACGACGCGGCGCTAATTTTAAGGAAAAATAGAACTTAACTATGGCATTCACTTGTTAAGAAAGGAATGGGAATACATACTTGGAATTGAGAATTGGAAGAGTTATGGATTTAAGATTAAACTATTAATCTAATGTGGCCTTAACCAATGTAATCATATGCACTGCAGAGCAATTGTTTCGTTAAGTATGAGGGTATCGATGGAATTCCGAAAAAAATGGACTTATTAAACTACATATATTTTTTAAGTTTAACATTAAAAGTATTTTTTACATAATTGTATAAACTATTTGATTAATAAAAGTACCCACTCCATCATCATCGTGAAAAGTCGTAAAAATTATAATATTCGCTGGTGTCATATTACAGAGGTGATTAAAGCAGCGCGCAAATGAAGCAGTTCCAATGTTTTTTACCGGTATCGGAAGGGGCGTTTTTTCTTATCAAAAATTCTGTGCTGGTTACATACGCAGTGTAAGTATCGACAAAATTAAAGAAAATGATCTCAAAGATAGTCGGCGAACCCAGATCAGCTCCAGAAATTCGGATGGCAATCATTTAACCGCTAACGACAGGAAAAGCACGGAGGCAACAGCAGTTCAAGATAATATTAACACCAAGGCCGCACCCGTATAATATACTGCGGCAGCGGATACATATTCGGATAGGATGTAGGCTTGCAAAATGACAGAATGCGCACAGCGAAAGAAACGAGCTGTTCATCGTGCCTCCCGGGACGCTAAATTCGCCCGAGCGAAAGTCTGGACCGATGCCAAAATGATTTTCAAATGGCATTTTCTCATATTGATGCCGAGCAGCCGGTGCAAAAAAAATGTTAAGCTTTACTTAAAAAAATGCGTTAATCACAGTGAACAACCATAATATCAAGTGAGATTTTGAATTAATGTTAACACCATCGTTAGTTAACTGGAATACTTCCCTCGTGTGCAAATGCATTGCCATTCGGACATAATTCCCTCTCTCCTTGGTAATCATTCATAATTATACATGCAAAAAATTCATTCAACATGGAGAAAAAAAACCGTTTCGAAGTAACTATATGCGCATTTATCACGATCCCAATTAAGACGTCATTTCAAATTTTACCGGACCGAAATTTCAGATTTCCTGAAAAGTGCCACTGCTGGTTGGTTTCCATCCTGGAAAATTACGCACGTAGGAGCGCTTGTCTGCTGTCCGTAGGGACCGAGTTCGGTACCGGTTGATTAATCTGGGAACCCTCAGCTTCACCTAAACTGTGTGATTCTTCAGGTCGTCCAGGGAAACCAAAGGCGGCAAGAGGGAACAAACTGGTTTACTACAAATGTGTGAATGGCGCACGATGTTGGGCTTAGTAATAGGCGACCTCTTTCATTGCCAATTAAATCCAACTTCGGACTACTGTGATTTGAATTGTGAACCATCAGTCTGTTATTAGTATTCTTTTAACTTGAGTCAGAAGAAAACCTATGGTGTAGAGCCTAAATATGTCCAAATAGTAAGTACACATTTTGACACAGGATTATTCCACCAGGACAAAAGATCGCGGTTGCTATGCATTAAAGACTCAAGACACGTCTCCCTGGCGACGAATTGCCTATCTACCTTTGGGTTTTGCGGCTGCGCCCTAATTAATTATTTTTAGGGACATTAGAGAACGAGATAGCAGAAAATTCGGGAGTCACTGCTATGGACTGTTCCTCTACTCAATGCTCTCTCACATGGCAGTGCATCGGTAGTGAATTCCTTGATATAGAACATACGAGTATTCTATCTCTCCTATTCAGATAATATTCGGTGGGTATCGATCATCAAATCGGGTTGCATGAATTCAACATGTTATTCATGCATTACATTAGGATTGCCAGACCTCTGGGGCTGAAGTGCTTTCAAGACGTCTACGTCAAGCAGGTAGTCACGAATGACTCAAGCGGTAAAGGACCTTGAGACAGAGACTCCATCGATCGCATATTAGCCCGCGTTAAAAAGGAAAGCCGCCGTCATTTTGGCTTAATTCGTTCGCTAAAGTTGGCATTTAAAAATATGCAAACTTATCTTAGATCTATTCAGTCTACTGCTCAAACCAAGGATCTAACAAAGACGCCTTGAGAAAACTTTAAAGATGTCGTCACTGCCTCCTATGAGACAAATATCATCGTGACGTCATCTCACTTGTTCCTCTTGCCCTATTTTTCATTCCGAGTCCGTCACTAGACATCGCTCGAAATCGGTTCCTCGCTATCATGCACGCGATCACAACGAGTGACATTTTAGACGAGGGATTAACAGGGCAGACAACCTTTGGAATCCGCTTGGAGTAATCATTACGGAACCATCCCCTTCATTAGCGAGGAAAGGCTAGATACGAGTCAGGTACACCTAACATCGTGGTACGAAAATTGAAAACTATTCTTAATTTTTTTTAGGTGAGTTATCGCATGATGGTGATAAAATGGAAATAACCTAGATGGCGAGCTAAGCAGCTTTCTCTGTGCGATGTTATCAAGACTTCAGCTTTTCCATGGCAATCTTGATGTTCATACTTGATCTGCAAAATACTACCATACACGAGGTGAACTATCCACAAAATTAATCGGTACCAAATAATATGCGATCTTGAATGATAAACCTAAAAGATTGTTATTTAAATTAATTGGAACTGATCATCCAAAAATAGTAAAACCTATTTTATGCGTGAGAAAATATTTTATCGATTCTTGATAGAAAATACGAAAGATAAAAAATATTTTATTGTAACAGAAGCCTATCTGACGCAAGTGATAGCAGACACTGAGGAAGCCCGATTTGATTTCTCTATCCTTGTTTATGTATGCGGTCGCGTATCAAGGGAGTGAATAACGAATTTTTAGATCTATCAATTTGTGAGCCAATTGCTTTAATTTTATCGGGCGGTCTAACTTATAGTTTTTCACCGTGTTTTAACAATTCTCTGGATGGCTAAAACACAGTGGATGGTCCAGCTCCTTTCTATTCAATTAATGTCGAAGATCTCATGTGCAAGCCGCGACCAAAATATGTTCCGAGACGGAAGAAATTCTTCTTGTGTGATGAAAATTTGAATTCCTTGAAGAAGCTCAAGGTTGATGACGAAGGCAAAGAAAAACGGTCATGAACTCGGGTCGGACCCAATGTCTGACCCAAAAGGCCGGAGGCTCAGACCTTCCGCGGATCCGGCTCGCGTGTAAGATTTTCATTCTAAGGATTTCGCAGAAACAATCCTCTTAATTGATTCGTAGAATGGATAAGAACACTCCCGGATCCCTCCCGCAAAAAAACATACACCAATGCCCTCTCATCCCAGGAACATGTCTATTCCTTCCTTAAGGGTGATGTGATTAACTGCTTGCTTACGAGTCACCTTTCAGTTATGATATCATTGTTTAATTTTATGGGGTATTGTTTACGGTGTAAAATGATCTCAGCATTTGCTCTAAGCACGCTTATCTTTATTTATCGACAAACAGTTGCGTCAATACTTCACCTGTATGCTTTTACAATACGTACATCTCCCTTATATCATGCAAACCGCCGTAAAGATGGGTAGCAGGAGGTGCCAGGTCGGCCACGGGGGAATTAACCATTAGTGTTATTGGTAATTTTAAGCATTGGGCGACATTTGCTTTGCCTCCAGTTTGAACTGTCACGCATGATGTTTCCTGCGGTTGTAGAAACTTCTCCGACAATCAACCTACTTCAACTTCTCGATATGGTCTCACCTGTCAGTATACTAAAGCGGTGCTAAAATTATTGTGTACACGTTAAACTCATACTATTCGTAAATATCGTAATGGTAGCTTCGTGTTTCCAGCAGCTCCCAAACAAGGACTTTCAGTAATATCATAGCGATTTGTGGAAGTTAATTACGACTGTTAAGAAAAATCTGTATTTTGTCTCTTTACATTCTTCAGTTAAGAAATTAGATCCTATAATCCGTAATATTAGATCCGTTAATATTTCTGACACGTTGTTACTACTCCAGGCCCATGTTAGTGTAACTCCCAAATATGCTACTAGGTACGTGATGGTTATCCCAATACGTTCATAGGTGCACGGATGCATGATTTTTTTCCTCAGAAACCCATTACCCAGAATATTATTAAGATATAGAAGGAGACCCCACCCGCGTGACCAGCATTAATGTTACCGAAGCCGCTAAAAGACCCTCGGATGTCACTTTCTGCCTTATTACGTGGTGAATGATCGTCTTTATAGGTGCATATAATAAAACACGACGTGTGCGAAACGACATCTGCGCATTTAAAAATAATTGAGCTGATTGAGAAGTGTATTTTTTTCATTAAAAGAAGGCTGTTGCCATTCTTTCATCTTTTGTTTTATTGCCTTTCTTGTTACCAGAAGCTTGTCTCATACGCGTAGAGAATTATTCCACGCTTAGATACCGTGGAATATTTGCCTGTTGATTCGTTGTATTCATTATTTGATTTATGTTATAAATTTATTCAAAACTAATGGCCAAGAAAACTTCATATTTGAAGCTGCATGCCTCCTTTTGAACCCTGCCACACACCTTAGCGGTGGCATGCAGGGTACCATGTAGACGTAGACGTGAAGATAAATCATCAATATCCGTATGGTGCCAATATCTTGACTGGAAGACAAAATCCTCAAAATCTACAGTGAAAACAAACATCAGCACCATCTCCGGCTGTTTGAAGAGGTATATCACAATGTCAAGCTTTTCTAAATGATATAATACAGGTATGTTCACGTTATGGAAGATAGATTTACCTTCAAACGCGAAAACATCGCTGCGTTGTTTATCAACTTATATTCCGTTCATTATTCCGAGCTGGTACCCACCAGAATTGCCGTTCGCCAACCATTTTTCATTCACTGATGTCGATAATCTACATATATATATATATATATATATATATATATATATATATATATATATAGACATACATAAACATATATATATATATATATGTTTATATATATATAGTCATATATATATATATTAAATGTTTTAAGTTGGATCGATTATCTCATTCCCCAATAAAACTATTCAACTTGCTCTAAAGATCATTATTTAATTTATTCGGCATCTGAGAAATGAAAGCCTTGTGAAGTTGACAACAATCACAGGGGAGAAAGAAGACGGGCCAACTTCGCGACAAGCGTCTTTGTGAGTTCATCCCCTCACACTGCCTCGCCTCTTCCATCATTCACGTTAGCTTTTCCCTTCCCTGTCCCTTCTGTTTCTTCTCCACCCCTCACGTAAATGATTTTCGCCCATTAGCACGGTTCATTTCTACCGCTCCACACAGCATGGACAAAGGATCGAGTACGAAAATTCGATTTATCTTGCGCGTAACTTGTTTTTTTAACACGGGCAAATCCGCAATTTACGCTTGGCAAATTACCCTTCTCAACTGATCATTTAAGCAGCGGTGATGAAAACGGTGAGCTTTATGCTACCAACCCATTTCAATTTATTTATCTATTTAAAACATAGTTCACATACAGCAGGAGCGCCGATTTACTATGAAAATATAACCAAATTATGAAAAAGGACAAAATACAATAACAGCATAACAATAAATAACGAGACCACAACATCGACAGGGGAAATACTTAATTTGTTGACAGGCCGGATAAAGCTTGGGTGGTGAAATTGCTGCATGATAAATAAAAAGGATCGACATTGTGAGGGAGTAAATTTAGAAGGGAGGATAGGCGAAATAAAAGCGAAAGCTTAATGAGAGATATCTCAGGAATAGGCAGATAGAGTAAGTAGTGGGTGAGAGTGGATCGGGTTGGTATCCTGAAGTTGAAGAGAGAGAGAGCAGTTCAGGGTAATCAATAGTCGAGTTTAGGATATTGTGGAAGAGTTTTAAATCAGCTTTAAGTTTGCAGTTTAGGGGGTTAGAAATGGATAAAGAAGACAGAAGAGCATTTGAGGACATATTGCGGAAATGTGGGACTCGGCGTTTGACTATTTCGGCAAACAAGTGAAAGATGCAATCGAGGGATTTAAGATTAGTTGGGGATGAGGTGGACCAAATTGGGGAGCAATATGATACGATGGGAAGGACAATTGTTGAGAAGCACGAATGGAGTGCCATTGGATCTTTAATTTCTGTGAAGCGGTAAAGAAGGCCTAGTAGGGACATTGCTTTATTTTTTACAGTCTGTATGTGGTCGGAGTAGTTTAGTTTTCGGTCGGTTAAAACGCCTAGGTCTTTCATGGTTGATACTCTGTTTAAGGGAGTTGAATTCATGGTTTAGTTGAATGTCAGGGGTTTTTTTCAGAGCAAGAGTCATGATGCTGTATTTTCCAGGGTTTAAGTTAAGCTTCCAGGTATCACACCACAGGGAAATTGGATCTAAGGCAAGTTGAATGTAAATATTATTTATTTGCTTGTAAATCTTGCAATCATCAGCATTCAGAAGATATGAACTTGGGAGAAAAGGAGCCGGGAAGGAAACTCATTAATGAATAAATTGAAAAGATATGGCGCAAGGACACTGCCCTGGGGAAATCCAGACGCCACAGGAGACCAAGAGGAAGAAGCATCTGAGAGTATCACACGCTGGGTTTAGTAGGCGAGAAAGCTAGAAAGAAGGCTGAGGATCATACCATCTATCCCAAACTGTTGGCTGAGTTTATGAAGAGTTGATGATGGAGGGTGTAGAAAGCCTTGAAAAAGTCAAGGTAGATGGCATCAAGTTGACCTGATTTGACTATTGCCATGACGGCGTGGTGCAGAGGGACAACAAGATTTGTCAGGCATGATCTTTCTGAGAGGAAACCATGTTGCCGGAAAAATAAAAAGGGAGAGATGAAATAATAAATCCCGTTGGGAATGATACGCTGAGAAACGGAAGACAGGATTGGAAGCAGTGAGATTGGAGGATAGTTGGAAACATCATTCTCGGGACCTGTTTTATGTATCGGAATGGCGCTGGCGCATTTCCATTGAGATGGGAAGGTTCCTATGGAAAAACAGTGATTGAACAAGAGGAGATTATAATTATAATTTTCGAATCACGGTGTTGCGAGAGAAAGTATTGAGTCAGCATAAAAAATTCGCCTTGAACGCAGTTCCGTCATTTGTCTGTCACGATTACACAGAAAAGAATCGTGTTTTCCGAGCGATATTTGTATTATTCCGAAAAAACTATTTTCAAGCACTGATGAAAGCCTAAATTATCAACAGGATGGGATTATCAAAAAAAAGAGTATCCTATCCCTTTTCAAGTTTCACCAGGGCAGTTTTGAATTCGCTTAAGATTCATCGAGTGCCACTGACGTTTAGCCTTGATCCTTTGATCCTTACATAACCATTACCAGAGAACGATTTTCGGTAAGTATGGCGTCAGCATTCCGGCTACAGTGTCGAATAACGTGAGAAATCAAGAAGATAAACGGAGAGCGTAGCATATAATTGTGCTATTTTGTGATTCGCTACCCTCACCAAATCCATCGTATATGTATAGTTTAGAGGAAATATTGATTTTTTTTAAGATTAACCAAAATGAAAACAAGCCATTCCAATATTTCGGTGGTCCAGGCCACCTTTATCAGGGTATGAGAAGTCCCTGATGGGAAAATAAGGAAACGAGGGAATACTGGGGGGGGGGGGGAGAGGAGAGCTTACCAGAGAGGCATATGTAATTGGTGATTGGTTGTTGAGAGGAAAGTTTCTGCTTGTGGGAACAATTGATCCGGGGGGATAAAATTTAAATAGATAGATGCAAGCTAATTATAGGGTCCACTAGGGATTTAAAGTGTATATAGTAATCATTTCCCCGCGTTTAAAAAAAATGGGTTAGGAAGAGTTGGTACACGATTACTGCGCAGTGGGGATAACAATGGCAGCAAACAGTGCTCCGAGTGGAAAGCAAGGCTGCGGAGAACAGACAAGAGAACAAAGAAACTCAGCCTGAGGCAAGGAAAAACGAAAATGAAAAGTGATCCTGAATAATCATTCAAATATATCCCCTCGCAGCTAAATCACATCCGTGAATCATGCACACGGGATTGAG